>NC_080395.1:60813571-61449285 GCF_030265065.1 Corythoichthys intestinalis
TGCATTGCTTTGAATGTAAAGTAGCTTCCTCTACAGGTAAACATGAGAATAATAATACAAATGGGGAAACCAAATCCGTTGCATCACCGGAATTGCGCAGGGAAGATTTTTGAATGTACTTATATTAGAGCCTAGTTCGGGCCTCAAAAATCCAGCCCGACCTGATCCGGGCCGGCCTACGCGTATTAAAGCCCGACCCGGCCCGAGCAATTAACTTACCTTGCAGGCCCGGGCCCGAAAAAACCAGACATTTCATTTTTCATTTGTATGCCTGAGCCCGAAACCTCCCATGAAATTTTACGTTTTATTTGTGGGCCCGCGCCCGCAACCCCCCCCGAAAATGCACGTTTTATTCGTAGGCCCGAGCCCGTTTTATTTGTGAGGATTCAGGTGAGGGAGGAAATGCGGGGATGCTATGCGTGGTTGCGTTTTATGTGACGACGCCATGTGCATAATAATAACAACAAATTAAAGCCCGTCTTTTGTAACAAATTCTCCCAGTTAAACAAGACTAAGATGCATACTCAATAAACTTTTATATCTTTTATATTATTGTGTCTGTTCTATCAGGTGGATAGTTCATGCGTCATTTCCCCGGCAAAACGCAATAGACATTTATTTTAATTTCTTCAGGTTGGCAGGAAAAAAAACGCAAGTTTTCTTAATGTTTAAATAGTCTACCTATTTTTCTGATCATTATAAATGCATTTACCCAACGAAATAACGCTGGAAAGGTTTGTTAAATATATTTCTGTGTGGGATATTTTGCTCACTACACGCCTCTATGACAATGAGAGGAACAGCAGCATATACAAAAATAAACTAAAATATTTTTAAACAACATTCTTTATTTTAATGACTCGCATTAGGACCCACAAAAGAACAACCTGCCTTAAGGAGCACTGAAACAAAATAAATACTAACATTTAAAGGAACACCACAATGTCCTGCTTAGCACGAATAGGTGCAACCCACAAAACAAATGATAATAACGATGTTTGACTAATATCATCTTTTAAGCCAGTTCAGTTTTAAAAATGCCTGCTCAGCTTCAAGGTGCTAGTCTTTCTGCTCTCGTACGAGAGCAAAGCGCCACATTTGTTGCATTCGGCAAGGCCGACACGGTTTTCTGTAGCATCTTCCACTATCGATTTAAATCCTTTCCACACACCTCTCGTGGATTCTTGCCTTTTTAATCCCCCCGTCTTTAGTTTGCTTTTCACCTCTTGCTGCTCTATATCGAAATTCGAAAAGGAAATACGAGGATGCAGATGCAGTTGCCAAAGCGCGAGGGGAAGATTAAAAGGAGGGTGGGGCCATGGCGTTCATGTGCGCAAACAATGCACTGGCTCTGCTGCAGCTCATGTTTGGGATTACCAAAGCGCCTTCTCTCAGTTTTATCCAATTATTTTTATAACAAATATTCCTTAGTTTAACATCCATACATCGTTTTAGTATACAAATACATATTTACTTACAAAAAAAAAAAAAAGTGAGCGAGAAGTCCGACCCAACCCAACCCGAACGTAAATCATTGACATTTTGGGCCCGACTCGGCCCGAAATTCGGGTCGGGTTGGGTCGGGTTCGGGCTCAAGATCTAGGCTATTAGTCTTAGTCTTAATATTTTAAAATGCGCTGAATCGGTTCGGCTTGTTGCCCGCATCGAATCGAATTGCTCATGCCCCGCATCGGGATGCATCGCCGCATCGATTATTGTTGACACCAGTAGTAATTATTGAATAGTAAAAATTTCTGTATTATTTGGATGATTCAGCAAATCTGCACGCTGTCAAACGTATTAGTTATTTTTTAATTTTTCGGTTAGAACTTCACATTTTGTACCAGCGATAATGTTTAAATACGAAAAATGGAAACAAGTACTAATCAAGTCCCAACCTCCCTTCTTAAAAAAATGACGTCCCAGATTATCTGGTGCACATCCACACCAAAATAAAAGCCGCCACACCTTACAAATGAGATGTCTTTTTTTTTTTTTTTCTTTTCAAAAAAAGACTTAAAGATACATTTTAATTTGTATAATTTAACATGACATCTAAATGAATATATATAATACATTCACGGAAAGGTCGTTCAAGTTAATGAATGCAGTTCTGGTTTAAGCTTGTGAAAAACGACCTTAATATTGACCCACCACCACAGCTTCAAAATATCCTAGGGGAAACCCTGAGATTTGTTTCAAAAATCTGCAGTACTGTACAATGACCACTGGGTCTGGCTCCTTTGGTTTCAAAACGGAGCAATTTACATTTAAACTCCCTTCTAAACTGCCCAATTTCACCGTTATAATAAACCTGTTTAAAGTCTGGTTCAAACTAGCGACATAAATATCTCATGACGACTGTATGTGAGATGAATTTTTTTGTACCAAAATTGTTAAGTCGTAACTAGCTCTAAGAAAAAAAAAAAAAAAGCAAATAATAGTAAAAAATGAGGGTGCGGAGGCCACTTGCATTTCCGGGATCCATCAGAATCTTTTCACAGTCGGCAGTTCCCGCCCATAGAATGACAGAGAAGGTGCAATAAAAATCGAGCTTCAAAGAGAAGGCAAACACAATTGGTCAGTTGTAGTTAATATACCAATTCTAAGTTCTTCAAGACTAGTATTCCTTATTTCACTTCAAAATGTTTTGTGTTTTTGTGTACAGATCCATCAAATCAAGTTCATAATACTGAAATTTAAAAGCTGCAATGTAAATTATTATAATAATAAATAATTTTAAACCTCTTGTTCTTCTCCTTTCAGCTTTTCCCTTGAGGGTTCACCACAGCGAATTAGTTGCCTCCATGTAACTCTGTCCTCCGCTCTCACACAAAGTACCTTCATGTCTTCTAACTACTGTACATCCATAACCTCCTCTTTGGTCTTCCTCTAGACCACCTGCCTGGCATTTGGAAACCTCATCCTTTTGCCAATATACAAGTACTCACTATCTCTCCACTGGACATGCCCAAACCATCTCAGTCTGGCCTCTCTGACTTCATCTCCAAATCCGCTAACATGCGCTGTCCCTTGATGTGCTCTATCCGTATATTTGTAATCTATTCTCCAGCAACTGCACCTTTAGCTCATGATAGCTACTATATACTGCTAAAAGAATGGATATCCACTGCTTGCTATGACAAGAGGATTCTATTGGTAGCGCCAATTAGCCATTTTGCGGCTGAGGTAAGCAGTGTGTAGACAAAGTTGAATGCAAAATCAAACCAGAGGAACCAACAGAATCTTGAAAAATGGATTCAGCACAACGTCAATGAGGCTACGGGACTATCTGCGCTGTGCGTGGTTATGTCAACTCCTGGAAGCGCCTATGTATATGGTTTGAAGCGGAATGTTTTAATAAGCTACCAGCTGCTACAAAGCGCCAGTGTGGATCTAACTCGCCATACCCCTTAAATCGAAACCAGCAGCAGACAATAAGTTAAGGATGTGGTTTGCAGCTTTAAAGTTAAAGGATCAACTAAAAGATTATATGTTCTTTATCACTTTGTTGATTGTTCCAGGGCAAAATTCTAACCGTCTGTGCAGCCTGTGTAACATGATGTGGAGATTGATACACAGGCTACTTGAGTGACCAAAATGTCTCGAAATTACAAATAATATGACAGTTGCCGAAGGCAGAAGTGCTGCTACGGATTTTGTTGTGACAAGGAAATGCTGCATGGTATTTTTCACCTGGTGAGATTATAGTTATGGTATTATGAGGTCATCACCCGTGTGCATCCATATAAACACAAGCAGCATGTCTTTTTTTTATTGCCGATATTGATCAAAATAAAAAACTTTTGGACACTATGATTCCATTTCTTATTTTATTTATAACAATTTGTGCATGTGCAAAACAGGTCAATAAATCACAATTTGTAAAATTATTTGAAAAAAAAAAAAATTAAAATAGGTGGAGCATAACTCGAGCCTTCCATCATCACTCATCCACAACTTCAGGCAGCATGTGTAAAAAGAGTAATGCACATAGTCTTGATATATGTCCATCAACGTACACTAAGTTGTTGTGAGGCACATCAAATTGTCTTCCCTTGCCTAACAGCATTTTCCACTTGTAAACAAAAAACTTGTAACACCTGCATTTATGTAATTAGGGTAAGAAGCATACATATGACTAGTTGATGAGTGTTTTCCATTTCTTTATCATTGTATAACTACGTTTAGCAATGCTTACGATGTCTCAGCTGTGACACAAAACACAGAATTGTGGTCAAATTGAACATCATTGTACAATCCAACACACATTACACGTACTGGTTAGCAGGAGTTGCGAGCATACCTTAGTAGCTAGCATGTGTTGCAGCTACAGCAGTAGTTGCAGTAAATAATATTCAACATCAAAATTACAATCATCAACCTGTCTTAGTTCCACATCTACCTTCATGAACACAAAATTCCCGCGTTCATGTATTGGGCCACAATCAACTTTGTTGCCGTGCGTCAGAGATTTTCAGGTTCCTGATTGTGTTTCCTTCCACCGCCATTAAATCAATAAAATACAAAAATATTTTGGCTGTGGTGACTCTTAGCCATTTCTTCATGTTGTCCTCCCATGTCGTGATGATGGCAGATGGATGAGATATTTCAAAATTGTCTTTTTTGAGGGATTTTGATGAGAGATGCCGCTCCAGTTTCATTGTTGTTTAGGTTAGAGAAAATGTCAAACGGAAGTTGCGAGCAGAAATGCGGAAGTAAAGAGGAATTACCTCGGAAACTAAATTTCTGTCATTACACTTGTCTGTAAATGAAAAACTAAAAAGGGATTTTCAAGGCAGTGGTTGTGTAAACATAATATTACACAGTGGTAGACCGTGAATTTGCAATGACAGTAGTCAGAAGTAAATTGAAGCACATAAAAGTGTTGCGCCCCACAGAGTATGCACTAGTGGAATCTCAGAGAGAACAAACTGAAGAAATGAAAAGCATCTTTTAAAAATATAAGCCTCAAACTGACGTCTGCTCTGAGGTACTGAAGGAAACATAGTCGTGTTTGGTTTTTGATTCAGCTGAAACTAGCACAGCAGTAGAATCCTTAGCCCCAGAGTTTGCTACTTTTTCATCATACGCTACTAAATTAGCATTTAAAGCTGTTGAATGTGCTGCTTTGCCCGACTATCTCCCCCTTCTACTTGCTTTAATCCCACGTTAATCAAAACGGCACTTAACATTGTGGTTGAGTGACAAGACGCTATGCTAAACCACTCCATATTCATCAGAAAAGATCTAACACAGTGAGAGAAGACTTGCTTAAAAATTCAATTGATGTTGCTGGAGAAACACACACACTCACACACTATTAACTAGATTCACATGGAAAGACTGCTAGTGAGCATAACTGTCAGATCAAATTCATTTATAGTTGATCCATATCCTAGAAGCAGTTTCTCAAACAACTAATGTCTGCGAGTGGGTATTTTAACCCGTGGCACCAAGAAACTGATAGTGTGCAGTTCTTGTGATGAAAATTTACTCATTCATTGACAATGGCGAGAAAACTCAACTATGCGCAAACAACAAACGCAGAGTGCAAATCGCTGTCTTTAGGTCATGCCACAGCATCTCAATGGGGTTAAAGTCTGGACTTTGACATGGCCACTCCAGAACGTGTATTTTGTCCTTCTGAAACCGTTCTGAAGTTCATTTATTTCTGAGTTTTGGATCATTGACTTGTTGCAGCATCCATTCTCTTTTAAGCTTCAACTGTTTGACAGACTGCCTCAGGTTTTCCTGCAAAACATCCTGATAAACGTTTGAATTAATTCTCCCATTAATGATTGCAAGTTGTCCAGGCCCTGAGGCAGCAAAACATCCCAAATCATGATGGTCCCTCCACCATGCTCTACGGTGGGGATGAGTTGTTGATTTTGGTGAGCTGTTCCGTTTTTCCTCCACACATGACATTGTGTGTTGCTCCCAAACAATTTAACTTTGGTTTCCTTAGTCCACAAAAATTTTGTCAAAACCTTTGTGGAGTGTCCAAGTGCCTTTTTGCAAACATTAAACGAACAACAATGTTTTTTTTTTTTTTTTCTTTAGACAGCAGTGGCTTCCTCTGTGGAGTCCTCCCATGAACACCATTCTTGTCCATAGTTATACATTTGGTTTGCACAGAGATATTGTACTGTGCCAGTGATTTCTTTAAGTTTTTAGTAGATACTCTAGGGTTCTTTTTTTACCTCATGGCCACTCCTTGGGAGAGAAGCAACATTGCCAAACTCTTTCAATTTGTAGACAACTTCTCTGGCTGTCGATTGATGAACATCTAGACTTTTAGAGATGGTTTCGTATCCTTTCCCAGCTTTATACAAATCAACAATCCTTGATCGCAGTGCCAAACTCTTTCCATTTGTAGACAACTTCTCTGACTGTCGATTGATGAACATCTAGACTTTTAGAGATGGTTTCGTATCCTTTCCCAGCTTTATACAAATCAACAATCCTTGATCGCAGGTCTTCAGACACCTTTTGACAGAGCCATGATGCACATCAGACAATGCTTCTCATCTAGACAATTCTTACTAGGTGTGTGTTTTTTTTATAGTGGGCAGAGCAGCTTTAAACCACTTATCAGTGATCGGGCACACAACTGACTTAAATTGTTTGGTAAAAATTGGTTTCATTTGCTCTTTAAGTCTCCTTATGCAGGGGGTTAACTTACCCCCCACCCCTTCTGTTATTGTTTGCATACCATCCTCATTAAAATATGAAAATCTAGATGTTTGTGTGGTTTTAGTTAATGCAGACACTCTTTCTACATCTGTGTGATTTTGACACAGATCAGATTACATTTGATGGTGATTTTAATGTGGGAAATTTCAAAAGATTCAGATACTTTTTCATACCACTGTATATTGACGAAAGAAAGGGATCAATTTAGAAAGTAAAGAAGTGATGATGTGACACACAAGGTAGAGCCTTTCTGCTGGCGGAACAGCTATCCGCAACAGCGATGAGTAGTTCTACCTTATTTGTCTGGACTACTTGTCATCTAATGAGTCCGATAACAAATAGTTTGTTTGCTAAATAGTTTGCCAAAAGTGACTATTCTACACTGTTGCCGCCCTTGCGTATATCTAAAATAAGCTATTTTGCCATCAAAAACACATTGTTGATGTTTTTTGTTTTAGTTTTTATCGAAGGCAAGGAATTTTCAGATGTATGATTTGTCAGTCCACCATAAACTATTAGTGTCTAGATCATTGTTGTGTAAAAAAAATATTTTCCCCAAAATATTCCCAAAAAGCCAACTTTCTCATTTTTTAGGGATCCATTTTGACTCATTTTACCTATTTTCAAATTGTGATTACTAAAGAACAGAATGAGGTAAAACATTTTTTCCCCAAAGAAGGATCTGTGATATGATACCCTGTGTTTACATAGTCATAAAACACATTATTGTTTCGGCCTTGAGAGTCTTTACAGAAAACGCTTGGTACTGATAGAGTTGTAGAAATAATACAATAATTGCAGGTGTTAAATGATATTCCTTTATCAAAAACACCAACAAGGGCTATTAAAAATCACTTTGTTTTGTTTTAAGAATGTGAGTTATTACATGAAAGCATTTCAGTATATATTCTTTTTAAAATAAAAATCAGTGTTCAACCCCTCTCAAACACGAAGTGCAAAAACTCACTCTTGTATTTACAATGCTGGCCAAAAGTATTGGCACCCCAGCAATTCTGTCAGATAATGCTCGTTTTCTCCCAGAAAATTATTTCAATTACAAATGCTTTGGTATTAATATCTTCATTTATTTAGCTTGCAATGAAAAAACACAAACCACTTCCGGTATCCGTCAATGAGTTTCTTATACCCCTTTCCCACTGAAACTAGTGGGTCAATGCGCGTTTTTTCCAAGCCGATGCAACCCACTAGCAATTGGCATTTGGCACCTTTCCCATTGACATTTTTTTTTTCCACCCGTCTACCCACCCCTCCTCAGCCGTGCGTAAGGATACGTGACGTCACCACGCAAAGATGCGCGTCGACAAATCCGACCGAATTCATTCAGTTCAAGGAAGTAAACAATGCAGAGCAAAATGGAAGCCTCTTTTCCGTTTGTTTTCTCTGTTTGCATGCTTTTTACTGCCCTCAAAATGGTCGAAATGCCGCAAAGGATCAACACTCTGCTTTGCTGAGGCAATGTAAGCGACGTGAATTCTTCTACTAGCTCTGTTGTGAGCATCGACGTAACTACGGTTGTGTTAAATGGGAGGCGACTGGAACGTTGTTATGACGCATCACGTAAAAGCCTACATCACCACGTAGATTAGGGTGTTGACTGTTGACCCGGGGTTTTGCTTTCACACTGCATGACGATCAGAGCCAAGGTGATTTTAACGCGGGTCGCTTGGCGGGTTGATTGACACGGGTCGAAGCGGGTCGCTGCACCTTTCCCACTGCCACCAAAAGCCGATTGTTAGTGGGTTGACACGGGTTTTTTGGTCAGTGGGAAAGGGGTATTACAATGCTCTGCTGGAATTTTAGACCATTCTTCTTTGGCCAACCGTTCCAGGTCTGAGATTGGAAGGGTGTCTTCTCCAAACTGCCATTTTCAGATCTCTCCACAGGTGTTCTATGGGATTCAGGTCTGGACTCATTGCTGGCTACCCTTTTGTAGTGCTTTTTGAAGTGTGTTTTGGGTCATTGTCCTGCTGGAAGACCCATTAACTCTGAGGGAGACCCAGCTTTCTCACACTGGGCCCTACATAATGCTGTAAAATTTGTTGGTAGACTTCAGACCTCATAATGCCATGCACACGGTCAAGCAGTCCAGTGCCAGAGGCAGCAATACAACCCCAAAACATCAGGGAACCTCTGCCATGTTTGACTGTGGGGACAGTGTTCTTTTCTTTGAAGGCCTCGTTTTTCTTTCCTGTAAACTCTATGTTGATGCCTTTTCCCAAAAAGCTCTACTTTTGTCTCATTTGACCAGAGAACATTCTTCCGAAACCTTTTGGCTTTCCCAGGGAGGTTTTGGCAAACTCCAGCCTGGCTTTTTTATGTCTCTGGGTCAGAAGTGGGGTCTTCCTGGGTATCCTACCATAGAGTCCCTTTTCATTTAAAGGGTGACCCAAAAAAAAGTTTACACTGCCATAATACAACTTAAATGCCATGTTTATTCATCTTAGAATTAGAATTTAATCACAAATTATACATTATTGTAAAGAACATGTACAGTACACTCCATTTTTCAATGTGTCCTCCCTTAAGTGTCACAACAGCCTCCAGGCGCCTGCGGAACGCTTGACAGGTCTTCTTTATGTAGGATGCTCTCATCTTTTCCCAAGATCTAACAATGGACCTCTCCAAGGCTGCCACAGAAGTTTGTGGCTTCTTACAGGCACTGTCCTCCACAGTTGCCCATATGCTATAATCCAGGGGATTGAGATCTGGACTCTGGGGTGGCCACATATCACCTTGTCAATCAACTTGTTGGTCCGCACAGATCGGGTTTTCCAGACCCAAGTTTTCGTGAGGCTGTTCCAGTATCTTTCAGCTTCTTTTTAACTTTGTAGACTGCACATCTGGATATTCTCAGATTTGCTGCAATCTCAGTAGGTGTCAGACCGGCACGCAGCAATTCAGGTACAGCTAAAGTTTTCTTCATTTTCAGCAGAAGCACAGGAATTGTAGAGACGAGAGATTACCAGCTGCATTGAGTGACCTTAATGAATCACTTAAGCATGACAACCTATTTAGATATGTTTCAATGGCTTTTAAACAAGCAGTCAACTGAGTGTAAACTTTTTTTTGGGTCACCCTGTAGACGCCGACGAATATTAAGGGTTGACAATGTTGTACCCTCGGACTGCAGGACAGCTTGAATTTGTTAGGATGTTAGTCAAAGTTCTTTATCCACCATCCACACAATCTTTCATTGAAATCTCTTGTCAATTTTTCTTTTCCGTCCACATCTAGGGATGTTAGCCACAGTGCCATGGGCGTTACACATTGATAACACTGCGCACGGTAGACACAGGAACACTCTGGTCTTTGAAGATAGACTTGTAGCCTTGAGATTGCCCATGCTTCCTCATAATTTTGCTTCTCAAGTCCTCAGACAGTTTTTGGGCTTCTTCCTTTTCTCCATGCTCAATGTGGTACACACAAGGACACAGGACAGAGGTTAAGTCAACTTTAATCCATTTGGACTGGCTGCAAGTGTGATTTAGTTATTGGCACCATCTGTTATGTGCCAAAGGTAAGTAACAGGTGCTGTTAATTACACAAATTAGAGATGCACCACATGATTTTTCAAAGGTCAATCCTTTTGTCCAGCTCATTTTTTGAGTTTTGTGTAAAATGATAATGATTCCATTTTTTTCCCATTCTCTTTTGTGTTTTTTCATCGCAAGCAAAACAAATGAAGATATTAGTACCAATGAATTTGCAATTTCAATCATTTTCTGGGAGAAATTGAGCATTATCTGACAGAATTGCAGGGGTGCCAATACTTTTGGTCAGCACTGTAACTCATTCACTGCCAAAGATATGTCTTTAATTTTTTGGCAAAGTTGACATAGTGGATGCCATTGACAGTAATAGATGTTCAATCAATTTTGACTGGGAAGACCTGGCATCGATCATTTGCTGCGAGCGCCTCCAATTTCAAATGGATTGGAAGTCTATTGCTTTCATTGGCAGTGAAAGTGTTAACTGTTGTCATGTAATTGTACCCCGAACACCAGTTCCTAGTGAGCTTTAGCCTATACATTCTTTGAAACCTTAATCTTATTAAGTTCACTATTCATCCTGTTCTGTCTAATGAACCATGTTAGTGACAGCCTGCATAGCTACACAGACATGTTAGTAACAACATCAATCTTTACAAATGTAAACAATTCAGAAACATTTCTTTGAGGTAAAGGAGAAACTTTTGAGTCAATGCATGTTAAGTAACAGCCCAACAGTGTACACTCTCCCAGCCTTCTACAATGTCCGTCTCTCTCTCTCTCTCTCTCTCTCTCTCTCTGACTCCACTCAGCTGCTGTCAGCAATTAAGGGCAGCAGAAACAAGTAATCTCCTTCTGGGCGACAGGGCCAGACCAGAACAGGCATGTGGAGAGGGCTATACTGCAGGAGGGGGAGGGGAGGAAGTTGCAGTATGTGCGTGTATGTGTGTGTGTGTGTGTGTGTGTGTGTGGCTTGCCCTAGCGAGGCACTGCTTGGCTGAACACAATCTCAGCCCAATAAAAAGGCCTTCATTGGCAAGGAGCAACTGAGCCAGACGGGCTGGGAGCATGTGGCTTTTAAAAATGAGTAGGGCGGATTCAAGCAGGAAGGAGGTGGGGAGGGGGAGAATAAAGAGACAGTGAACTACAGCGTAAACATGAGAATGTGATATGGAAAGAAGGACAGGAAATTAATGGGGAATTGTGTTCAAGGAGGTTAAAACAAAGAGGAAGCTGTTGATGGATACAAACTTACATAAATTGAGTCTTCCTTTAAGCGCTAGTTAACCAGTCCTGTCAAGGCCGTTTTTTACCCAGGGAGGGAGAAACAGATGGTTATTCTGAGATATGAGCTACATGTGGGAGGTGAAAGGGTGTTGCTGGGAACTGTGCAGAAGCAATTGTACAGCAAATGTTCTTTAATCTAGCATGTTCAGTAAGCCGTTGCTTTTTGCATTCGTTAACCCAACTAACAGAATACAGCTGCAATCAGGAAACTCCAATTTTACAGTTGTTTCTGTCGTTGCATGCTATACAATGAAAATGCATTTCTTTCCATCGCTGCAAGAGACTAGATTAAAACCCAAACAAAAGTGCTTGTAATGCAAACAAAAAAGATAGTTGTATGGCTGTATTTTACATTTCATGTCTTATGTGTGCCTATGTGTTTCTTGGAAAAACATCTAATACAAATTTCAAAATATTTAGGCAGGGATAAAAGAACTACTCCAAAATAAGGATACTTCAATCTGAACTGGTAGTTAATTGCAAATCATGCCTTGCTGATGAATCTCACGCACAAACTGGATGTGATGCATGTTGATAATTAAAAATAAACATTCCTGCACCGACAGAATCAACGGGTGTAATTTTGGAGAGAGAACATTAATTATCTGTGAATCTCAAGAGAAGCAGCAGAATTTTGACTTTTTAAAAATAATCTTACCAGAGACAGGCAAGGGGGATTTCTTATAAAAAGCTTAACCAACTGTGCACACATCTATATGTTCAGATGCTAAACGGAGTGGCTTTCAGTCAAAACTTACAGTAAATGTTTTAATTGACACTTATAGTAAAAGCAAACATACACTAGGCCTGCAAGCAGGACTGAACGGGCCCTCGCAATCTAGCGCAACTCGGACGTCACGCAACTCGGACTGTGTGCAGGTCAGGGTGGTGGCAGATCCTCCTCTCTAATCATCTCATTAGAACCTAACATGCTCGAAAGTCGCCTAATTACATTCCCACACCCAAGAGATAAAAACCCCTATTGGAGAGAGTACTACAAAAAAGGAGCCACTACTGAGCTGTGCAGCCAAGCCCTTATTCAAAACCAAAATTAATCTTCTAACTTGGCCAATTCGACCAAGTGTGCCAAATATTGTGGCTCTATAAGCTGCCTGAGTCTCTGAAAAAAAATATTTCCTTTAAATGGCGAACAAAGGGTCGTCATGGCAACAGACAGAGACACGTGGACATGGGCCGTAAAAAAGTATTTTAATAGGTCTTGAAACTACAATGACCAACATGAAAAGAACTGGACATGTTTTGGAAAAACGAGTGACTTCCTATCGCCACTAGTTGGCGCTGTAGGGTTGATGCAAATGACCCCTACAAGTTCCTTCAGGGTATGACTCTCAACAAGCACGGGAAGTTTGGCGCAGATATGTTCTATATCTGCCGAGTTATGATTGTTCAAAGTTTTTGGAGAGAAAAATTGTTGACAGTCATTTTCACTTTCCTGTTTGGACCCCTCCGCTTCAACGAAACTTCAATATTTTTCATCAGGCAC
The DNA here is from genome assembly GCF_030265065.1 of Corythoichthys intestinalis. NCBI lineage: Eukaryota > Metazoa > Chordata > Actinopteri > Syngnathiformes > Syngnathidae > Corythoichthys > Corythoichthys intestinalis. The sequence goes on from NC_080395.1 coordinate 60,826,568, forward strand.
CTGAAGACAGGTCTTAAGGCTTCCCTTATGCAGGTTTGAGGTAGATTGGTTTTTTCCCTTTAGAGGAGGAGTGTGTCCCGTAAAAAAGGGCATTTCCTGTTTCCACTAGGAGGCGCCAGGCACAAATGGTAAATTTTCAATCCAGTCCTGCTCAGGCTGGTATACCTCACACACATGCCAGATTTAAAATAGATTTAACATTGTATGAGGGTGTTATCAGTCATTTTCCGAATTTGGTGTTTTGGCGAAAAAATGGAAGAATTTGGCGCCCCGCCCAGGTCAGGCCCGTGAATGAAAACACACCATTTTTATAACTTAAGATTTCATATGCCTCATGAACAGTCTCACCAATTTTGAGAATGATCAAACTAATTCCCTAGGTGCCAAGGTGTAAAATGTGCACACTGTAAATCGATAAAAAGTTCACATTCAATCCAAAATACCCGATTTCCTGTAGGATTTGGAATGTGTGTGCAAGAGACTTTTTGGAGCAGTTTTGCACAAAGTTTTGACTCTCCAAATTTCATCACTCTATGTTAGAAAAACCTAAATGGAGAGGCCTTTTTGAAAATTTCAAGGGGGCGCCACTGAGCCATTTTCTTAAATTGTTTCGTAACGTTGCAAGATTATCGAACGTTATCCAAAGCCGCATGTATGTGCAAATTTTGGTGAGTTTTTATGCATATTCAAGCCTCCAAATGTAAACTCTTACTGTGAACCCATGAAAATTTCACATTCGATCCAAAATACCCGATTTCCTGTTGGATTTGGAATATGGGTGCAAGAGACTTTTTGGAGCAGTTTTGCATAAGGTATCTACTCCCCAAATTTCCTTGCTCTATGTTGAAAAAACCCAATAGGAAAGGCCTTTTTTAAAACTTCTTTCTGTCGCCACTAGTTGGCACTGTAGAGTTGATGCAAATGACCCCTACAAGAACCTTCAGGGTATGACTCTCAACAAACACGGAAAGTTTGGCGCAGATATGTTGCATATCTGCCGAGTTATGACTGTTCAAAATTTTTGGCGAGACAAATTGTTGACGGTCATTTTCACTTCCAGTTTGGACCTCTCCGCTTCAACGAAACCTCAATATTTTTCATCAGGGACCTGAACACATGTCTTGAGGCTCCCCTGAAACAGGTTTGAGGTCAATAGATTTTTTTCCCTTGGAGGAGGAGCCTGTCTCGTAAAGAAGGCCATTTCCTGTTCCCACTAGGGGGCGCCAGGCCTAATGGGTAATATTTCAATGCAGTCGTGTTCAGGCTGGGATATCTCATATACATGCTAGAAATGAAAAAGATTGAACGTTGTATCACGGAGTTTTTAATCATTTTCTGAATTTGGTATTTTGCCCAAAAATGGCCGACTTTGGGACCACGCCCAGGTCAGACCCTTGAGTGAAAACTCCCCATTTTGAAAACTTAAGATCTCATATGTCTCCTGAATAGTCTGACCAATTTTGAAGACTATCCAACTATTTTCTTCAGCGACAAGGTCTCAAATGTAAATCGATAAAATTTCACATTTGATCCAAAATTTCCGGCTTCCTGTTGGGTTTGGAATATGGGTGCAAGAGACTTTTTGGAGCAGTTTTGCACAATGTATCGACTTGCCAAATTTCATCGTTCTACGTTGAAAAAACCTAATAGGAAAGGCCTTTTTGAAAATTTCAAGGGGGCGCCACTGAGCCATTTTGTTAAATTTTTTTGTAGATTATCAAAATTTACGCAAAGTTGCATGTATGTGCACATTTTGGTGAGTTTTCGTGCATGTTCAGGCCTCCAAATGTAAACTCAAACTGTGAACCGATAAAAATTTCACATTTGATCCAAAATATCCGATTTCCTGTTGGATTTGGAATATGGGTGCAAGAGGCTTTTTTGAACAGTTAGGCATAAGGTATCTACTCCCCAAATTTCATTGCTCTACGTTGAAAACCTGAGAGGAGAGGCCTTTTTGAAAATTTTAAGGGTCAAGGGGGCGCCACTGAGCCATTTTTTGACATTTTTTCAAAACGACACAAGATTATCGAAATTTACGCAAAGCCGCACGTTTGTGCAAATTTTGGTGACTTTTCGTGCATGTTCAGGCCTCCAAATTGGCCATTTTCATTTGCCCTGAAAAAAGAATAATAATAATAATAATAATAATAATAATAATCCTTTGCAAAACAATAGGGCCTTCGCACGCTTAGTGCTCGGGCCCTAATAAAAGACAAAAATGACTGCTCTAGTAGTAGTTTATTTCATTACACCAGCATTTTCTCTTTAATTCCTTGTTAATTTTGAGGCTGATAAATTTTTATCATGTGACCTAGGCTACATTCGCACTGCAGGTAAATTCCGATGGTGGAGACCTCGTACTTTACTAAACACACATTACAGTGCACATCTGTGTGATGTCACGGACACGTTTCCTTCACACTGTAATGTGCCTATGTTTTAGTAATATGAACTAGAGGTTGAAATCTTTGGGCAACTAACGATTTGATAACAATCACGATTCAGAGGCTACAATTCGATTATAAATCAGTTATTGATGACACCCCCTCCCCCCAAGCTATCAGCTGCTTTTAATGTTTCCTACAATAGTTACAAAATTGTATAAAAAAGCCTCTCAGGCTTAAATAAACGACTACTTAAATATCAAGTTAACAGTTAAAAAAAGTATATAAAATACTTAATTCACCATTCTGTATCAGCAGCTTTAAACGACATTCAATTAATTTAATGTTGTGAATCAACCGTTAAAGTTGTTAAAATTGCTCCTGTTATTCCGTAATTTCCCTTCTGTCTACTTTTGACATGTGAAAGTTTTAAAACTGTTTTAAAGATAGATTCAAGTCAAGATTTTGCCAATTTAGGTGTACTATAGATAAAAAGTAAATCAGGTTCACTTGGAAGGTTCGCTACAACAGCCTTCCAGGGAAGTCTACTGCTTTAAAGTGCATGTGACACGAAAAAGCATGTTTATTTCATAATACACGCGGTATTTTATGTTCCTGAATGATATGGACCGCTTGGATGTATGTGGAAGCGAACGCTATATTTATTTAGTTTTTTGAATCCCGCGCCATGAAAATGAGTGACTTCCGGCTTCAGTCTTGCATTGAGGAGGAGGGCGCTGTGACGTGTACGGTAGAAGCCATCCTCTTTACTATACAGCGTACTGTTGTGTATGAGGATGAAGGATTCAGCTGATTTTGCGGATTAATACGTTTATTTTTCGCATCACGCCAGCCAAACGGCTGCAGAAAAACCATTCTGTATGAGGGAGAGGCGTATGCGCCTTTTTGGAGTTTCAAAAGGTTCCCATTCACCGTGGATATTGGCCAAAACAAGCCCGACTACAGTGGGACCATTGGACTTACGAGGAAGTGAGTAAACATCTTGTTTAGTATTATGTCAAATATTAATAAGCGGCATGGAAAATGAATGAATGAATGAATTAATCCAGCTATTACAAAGTAAACACTAGAAACTTTCTTTAAATAAAGGACTACTTACGTTTGATCACTGATAGGCATGTAAAAAGCTCTCCTCATGCACATTAGCACGTTAGCTGCACAACAACTGCAGCCACCCTCCGCCGGGGAACGAACTGTAAATTGCTCTCCGCCGGGCGGTTTGCCGATCCGCGAAGTCAATCGACAACTCAGTCATCATGTCAAATAATCCAGGCGAGTTATGTGTGATTTTCCGCTTCGAAGACTTTGAAACATCACTCGGTTCGGGTTAGCATGTCGGCTAGCTGTCACGCCTTTTGGTTTGTTTACATTCTCCGAAGCCGGGGAAGGGAAATGACATACAGTATGTCCGATTTAGGTGTCATAAAATATCGTTCGGGAGGTGCGACAGTAAAGGTGAAATCGACAGTTTTGACCATTATGGAGTAATTTTGCCATGTCGTCCTGAATAAATGCATTTTTATTATTTCATATTCCATTTAGCACAAGACTGTTATTTGTCATGACCATGCCGTTTATTTAGCAATTGGGGAAAATACTTGGATAAAAAGAATATCTTGTAAAAATATTGAAGTAAAGAGACAGAAACAATGACATTTTGCAGCTCTCTTCGTCGCGTTTTCCTCGTTGTGAATAGTTCCCCCTCGACGGGCTGACTGGTCCTTCTCAAGCCATTTATATAGCTATTGGGGATAAATACTTCGATAAAAAGAATATCCTGTAAAAATATTGGAGTAGAGAGACTGAAACAATGACGTTTTGCGGCTCTCTTCGTCGCGTTTTCCTCGTTCCGAATAATTCCCCCTCAATGGGCTGAATAGTAAAACCGATGAGCCCAGTCTACCGCTGAGGTCATCCACCTGTTGGGGACGCTAAAGCCCTATAATGGTAGGCGTGGCTAATCAGCAGATTAAAAGACTTATTTCTAGTCATCTGCGCTTTGCTAAATTGTTGTATATAGTCGAATCGTCTCAAAATATGATTCTAATTCACATAATAATGCCATTTAAGACTTTTTTTCTCATGTCGTATGCTCTTTAAGATGGCGGCTGTTTACTAACGCCGGCAAGTCTGTCATTCCGTATCTAGTTTTCAAAACACGTGCTGCTAATGCCGCCGAGTGTCATTTCCCATCTAGTTCTTATACATGTGATATCTACCATAGCATTATGTGGACAAAGTTTGTAGCGTCTGTTGGCAGCAGTCAGGTATTATTGTTTTTGTTTTTTTTTTTTAAATCTTGCGGCATGAGTTCTGCCAGAGCCGTGAGTTGAGCATTGTCATTACCCAGGTAATGACAAGCAAGATGTTTACTCTCGGTCCGTTCCTCATTACGTCCCGAAAACCACGCTGACTGTGTTTGACTTCCGCTTTACTTGACATATTTCAATAATCAGAATTTGGATGTTGGTGAATCGTTCTCGAATCTTCCACGGCCAAATTGCGAATAATCTAGGAATCGGAAATTTTGCACACCTCTAATATGAACAGTTACTACCAAAAATAATTAACAAACACTCCGAATTGGGCATCATGCTCTGCAGTGTAAACGTAGCCTTAAACTGTTTTCAGATATAATTTTATAGAACATTACCGGGTAACGCGACCATGAATCTGCTAGGTTTTTTTGGATTTCAGACAGAGAAAAGCACTGGTACTTTAACAGCTCGGAAACTGTATAGCCTAGAAGGACATGTAGCGGTAGGCTTGACATGCAGTGTGTGATTTGGGCATGATGCTAAACCAATTTTTTTTTTCATATTCTGCTGAAAAAAATTCATTTCCAGTACCAATCAGACCCATTCGTTTGGAAGATTCAAGACTGAACAACGGCATGTCCTCAATCACAATGCTTATTTAAAATAATAATAATATGATGAAAATATGCTATGAACACTCATACTGCTTTTGTTCAGCCAAAAAGTCCCACACCATACCATTCAAAAATGAAATGTCATCCTATCCCTAAACTCGGCGAACAGTTGCTGGATCTAGGTTGTAAATAAGTTACTTTACTGCTCGTCAAATGTTATTTCATTTTAGGATGAAGAAAAACGAGGATTGTAGTGCAGTGGAATGTGGTGACATGAAAGGTACGTCATCAACCCCTGCACTCTGAAGCTGAACATTAGCTGCCGCTATATATACAGTAGCCCGAGCCGTTAAAGTTCTAGCTAATGTCTATTTCAGCAGAGTCGGTAAATTGCATTGTCACTTCGCACGTACCAGGTAAATACCGGTACATTACCGGACCAGAAGGAACCAGGGAACTTGCAGTCTGCACAAAGTGCATGAAATTATACAGCCAAATAATAAGACAAAAAAAAAAAAAAAGTTCCTTTGAGTTGGCCATTTGAGTATGAATACTTCTAAAATACCCCTCTGATGTCTCACAGCAAACCATCTTTTCATAATACCAAAAAATAAAAAAGCATGTTGAAAGACTTCAATATGCACCTCCCATTGGCAAACTATTGTACTAATGTAAATGATACCCTTTAAACTTTGTGAGAAAACCAGTCTATCATACATGAAAAATACCTGTGAAAATTATTACGGCCTATGCTTGTGCAATTCTGTACATTCAACTCCAGGAATCTGCAGGATTTACAGTCCATTAATAGTCAAAGTGCAATTATAGTATGGAATGTTGAGCCCACATTCTGCTGCAATAGGTATTATAATCAATTGCATGTCTTCTTGCTTGCATAAAAATTCCACTCAGGGAAAAATTTGGTCAAAAGCCAGCCACAGATTAGCCCTTCAGCTAGCACTGGTGCTGACAGGTGCAGTAAAGCCATGTGGTTTCACAAAGAGGTTCACACAGACTTTCTTGCACAGCTCTGTTCTACTTTCCCAGCCATGTTTATGACTTCACCTCCTGCGGTGGCCCTCTGGCAAGGAGCAAACAAGACTGCCTGACAACAGGGTAAGCTTTTGAGTCTCAAATAGGTAACTGTGGGAACTTTCTTGGGGAGTGTGTTATCTCTTTCAGTCATTTACACATCTGTTTGCCAAGCGTTGAAAAGATGACAAAATTATGATGAAAAATTTCATACCAGGATGCTTTATATATGGCGGAAAACAGACAAGTCTGAAAAAGCAGTTTCTGCTCTTGCACCCCTCTTTAAAATATACTGCTGTATTTTAAGCCAAAAGAACTGTTGTGTTTGATAGAACAATATGTCTATATGCTGCAAACGCAGATTCATGGCGCATTAAGCCTCCGAAATATTTTTAATTTGTCCGTTATACCCTGGAAACCCCCGTTGACAGACGTCCCGCAACCGCTTTTGTTTCAACCCAGCCATAAAATGAAGGTAATTATAGGTATTATTCGAAACGTGCTATTTTTTAGCTTCGAATCATTAACTGATGTCCAATATTTCATAAAAAAAAAAAAAAAAAAAAAAAAACGCCTTGAAAAAAATTATTCACTCGCAGATTTTAAAGTTTAAAAAAAAATGACGTCACAATGAAAATAATGGTGTCTGTAAAAAAGTCACGGATATGTACCTCATTACTATCGCTTAATTGTATTTTTGTTACTGTCGAATTTTCTCCAATATGTTGAAAAACAAAAGTTAAAGTGGTAAATATATGAAAAAGAAAATCTCTACCACTCCTTGATGTCTGCGATTTCTGCATCGCGACCCTTGTTATATTACCATGTTTCACTCATAAAATCCCCAAAAAATCCAGCTGTGGCCATTCACAGCTTGACACTCAGTGATATATGCTACATTGAGTTTTTGGATCGAAGGAGTTTTTGGATCGAAACAAGGTAAGTACGCGATAATATCTTGTTGAAGTCATGGCGTCTTTAATTCTGCTCTTTCATGCTCTCACCTCAAGATCGGTTTCGCTGTTTGTTTATTTATTTATTTATTTATTTTTAAATGCCCTCCTTTTCAAAATTTTTCTTCCCCCAGAAAATTGAGATTTTAAGCTTTCCAATGATGTCTCACACATGCATATTGGACAATTTTGAAAGTTGGCCAAATTGGGGGTCTCAGAGGGTGACTTCAAGTCACCTGAGTGTTTTCCGCCATATATATAAAACCTAACTGCACAGCAGGTACAGTGGTTTCCTGTGCAACACATACTTACATACACAGCAAGGAGACAAATTACAATCTTGGCTTCCAAACGGTAACTTCAAAGAAAAAATGTGAACAGTCCACACAGGCAAACTAAACCCATTTTTTCTTTGCAGGAATGGATTAAAAGATCAATCACTAGTCAAAACAGAGCTGTCCGATTAATACAGTTAACAGAATAAGAAAAGTTAACAGCCAATTAATGTGATTTCTTTTTAGTGTCTATAGTAAGTATTTGTACATGATTCCAGGATCGTGTTTTGTGGGTGTTTGTGCTAATAAAGTACAATTCATCGGTGTTAGCGGCTAAAGCTAAATGTTGTTTACAAATAGAGCAAAATAAATAAATAAATAAATCTAAAAAATACCGAATCTCAAATGAGTCATGACAATATCAGAAATAAGACCAGGATATACACTGGCGATGCCTTCGATCAATGCAGACAACTGAAAACGAAGAAAAAATTGACGACAAATCCCAAATATCTCCCTATTATTTCTCCTCGACAGGTAGTACTTTTTAGTTTTCCAATATTACTTTAAAAGGATACGCCAGAAAATCTGCCATGGCCAATCACCATTTTAAACAATCACTTTTGGCAGAAAAAACAATTTAAAGTAAACAGCATTGTTCAAGTAGTTAAGCTGAATTGCATTTTTTGTTGCAGACACTACAGGATTTTCAGTAGAAAGGAGATGATGTTGCATAGAAATCAATATTCTCTCTCACAGACCGAGTCTGCAAAAGCATTTGATAGCATATTTGCCCATTGGAGCCTAGCAAGAGCTTCTGCCTGATATCGTTCAATACAATTCCCAAATATGATAACATAAGAGAACATCAGGAAATGTTTGAAGCACAGGGTTAGAAAATAGGACAGTTTTAAAAATAATTAGATCTCCGAATGAAGTTATTGGATAGCAGTATATGATAGTTAACTACAGTGGGGCAAATAAGTCCTTAGTCAACCACCAATTGTGCAAGTTCACCTACTTGAAAAGATTAGAGAGGCCTATAAGTGTCAACATGGGTAAACCTCAACCATGAGAGACAGAATTTGGAAAAAAAAAAAGAATCACATTTTTCTATTTTTAAATAATTTATTTCCAAATTAGAGTGGAAAATAAGTATTTGGTCACCTACAAACAAGCAAGATTTCTGGCTGTCAAACTTCTTCTATCGAGGTCTAACGAGGCTCTACTCGTTACCTGTATTAATGGCACCTGTTTTAACTCATTATCGGTATAAAAGACACCTGTCCACAACCTCAATCAGTCACACTCCAAACTCCACTATGGCCAGGACCAAAGAGCTGTCAAAGGACACCAGAGACAAAATTGTAGACCTGCACCAGGCTGGGAAGACTGAATTTGCAATAGGTTAAACGCTTGGTGTAAAGAAATCAACTGTGGGAGCAATTATTAGAAAATGGAAGACATACAAGACCACTGATAATCTCCCTCGATTTGGAGCTCCATGCAAGATCTCACCCCATGGCGTCAAAATGATAACAAGAACTGTGAGCAAAAATCGCAGAACCACAAGGGGGGACCTAGTGAATGACCTACAGAGAGCTGGGACCACAGTACGAAATGCTACTATCAGTAACACAATGCGCCGCCAGGGACTCAAATCCTGCACTGCCAGACGTGTCCCCCTGCTGAAGCCAGTACACATCCAGGCCCGTCTGCAGTTCACTAGAGAGCATTTGGATTATCCAGAAGAGGACTGGAAGAATGTGTTATGGTCAGATGAAACCAAAATAGAACTTTTTGGTAGAAACACTGGTTCTCGTGTTTGGAAGAGAAAGAATACTGAATTGCATCCGAAGAACACCATACTCACTGTGAAGCATGGGGGTGGAAATATCATGCTTTGGGGCTGTTTTTCTGCAAAGGGACCAGGACGACTGATCTGTGTAAAGGAAAGAATGAATGGGGCCATGTATCGAGAGATTTTGAGTGAAAATCTCCTTCCATCAGCAAGGGCATTGAAGATGAGACGTGGCTGGGTCTTTCAGCATGACAATGATCCCAAACACACAGCCAGGGCAACAAAGGAGTGGCTTCGTAAGCAGCATTTCAAGGCCCTGGAGTGGCCTAGCCAGTCTCCAGATCTCAACCCCATAGAAAATCTGTGGAGGGAGTTGAAAGTCCGTGTTGCCCAACGATAGTCCCAAAACATCACTGCTCTACAGGAGATCTGCATGGAGGAATGGGCCGAAATACTAGCAACAGTGTGTTAAAAGCTTGTGAAGAGTTACAGAAAACGTTTGGCCTCCGTTAATGCCAACAAAGGGTACATAACAAAGTATTGAGATGAACTTTTGGTATTGACCAAATACTTATTTTCAGCCAAGATTTGCAAATAAATTCTTTAAAAATCAAACAATGTGATTTTCTGTTTTTTTCCCCCACATTCTATCACTCATGGTTGAGGTTTACGCATGTTGACAATTACAGTCCTCTCTAATATTTTCAAGTGGGAGAATTTGCACAATTAGTGGTTGACTAAATACTTATTTGCCCACTGTATGTAAATACAGTACCTAAAAATAACCACCCAAATTTGTATATCCAGGAATATTTCCACTGATAACAGGACAATGTAAAGACAATGTTAAACAAAATGTGCATGGAAACATAATCTTGTAAAGGTGTGGCATGGAAAATCCTACTTGTATTATTAATAGTTTTGGCAAGTTATGCACCAATGCTATTTTGATGCACAAAGATACGGGACTGTACTGTATCTTTCACAGGTGAAACATGTTGAGCTGACTGAAGAATCTTGCTGGTTTGAGCATTAGCAGATCATATGCAAAATTCAGAACAGAACCTTACTGTCATACCCCTTTCCCACTGGCCCAAAAACCCATGTCAACCCACTAACAATCGGCTTTTGGTGGCAGTGGGAATGGTGCAGCGACCCGCATCGACCCGTGTCAATCAACCCGCCAAGCGACCCGCGTAAAATCACCTCGGCTCTGATCGTCATGCAGTGTGAAAGCAAAACCCCGGGTCAACAGTCGACACCCTAATCTACGTGGTGACGTAGGCTCTTACGTGATGCGTCATAACAACGTTCCAGTCGCCTCCCATTTAACACTCCCCACAACTGTAGTTACGTTGATGCGTATACGTCGATCAAACCATAATTCACGTCGCCTACGTTGCCTCAGCACAAGCAGAGTGTTGATCCTTTGCTGCATTTCGACCATTTTGAGGGCAGTAAAAAGGATGAAAACAGAACACAAACGGAAAGGAGGCTTCCATGGTGCTCTGCATTGTTTACTTCCTTGAACTGAATGAATTCGGTCGCACTTTTCGAAGCGCATCTTAGCGTGGTGACGTCACGTAACCTTACGCACGGCTGAGGAGGGGTGGGGGGGTGGGGGGTTAGACGGGTGAGAAAAAAAAAAAAAAAAAGTGCTTTTTTTTTGTCAATGGGAAAGGTGCCAAATGCCAATTGTTAGTGGGTTGCATCGGCTTGGAAAAAACACACGTTGACCCACTAGTTTCAGTGGGAAAGGGGCATTAGTAGTTTTTCACTTTTATCCCAGACAATTGTTTTAGGTTGTTTTATTTACCTGACATGTTCCGCCTTCATCAGAGAGCGAGTCTTCTTACCAGCTTCATCCAGCATCTGCACAAGGTCTTAAGCTTTTGTTCTGTTGCTGATTTGCACATTTCAGACCGAAACTCGTTCATCTGTGTGACCGAGAGCCTGTCTCCCTTCTGAGTGGTGTGATGGCTAAACATTTTCATGATGTTTATACTTGTGTATAATTTTTTGAACAGATGAACGTGGCACCTTCAAGCATTTGGAAATTTCACCCAAGGATGAGCCAGACTTGTGAAGCTTCACGATTCTCTGATTTCCTGGCTGATTTATATTGATTTCCCCATGAGTTTTTGAGGTGCGGCCTTAAATACATCCCCAGGTGTGCCATCAATTAAATCCCGTAATATCAGTTAACCTATTAGGAACCTTCAAAGCACTGATCACATTATCTGGACTTCCATACATTCTTTAAAGAGTACTTTTTGTGTATGTGAACTTTTGATCTCGAAGAAAATAAAATTAAAGCCCTTTCTCATGTTATTTTGCAGCACCTATTGTTAGAAATAAATGTAAGAAAGCACAAAAAATACACTGTAGTGAAGATTTTTTCACATTAAATGACTTTTTTTTTTTTAAACATGAAGGGCATATAAAGCTCTACATTGATACATGTTCAGTCCTGACTACCATTATTACTGCCATCTTTCAAGTCAAACAAGCTGCTAAATGTACTATGCTTGTACTTTTGATCCAATGAACAGTATTTAGAAAAAGAAGCATTTTTTTTTTTTTTTTTAGATTTAAGCAGAACAAAAAGCCAAAGCTGTACATAAAATGAAAACTGTGTCACAGCCAATTACCCAGACAGCAGAAACTGACATTCAGTGAAGTGGACTAAGGACAGCAGTGAAATTCTGAACAGTGAAGCAGACCATTTTCATCAGCCAGATGCTTCTATGCATTTTTCATGCTGTCGGAAAATTGTGACAGAGGTTTGCTTAGTTATCATCCAGTGCCTGGAGACGATAGGCTGAATGCATTCTACACACAACTGCGGAATCGCATGATGTTTGACCTCTCTGCTATGGCAAACTGCCCAGTAAGGAGAAGAGAGGAATGTGAGGGAGGGGGAGTGTTCGTGTGCAATTGTGGTTGTGTGTAGAGTGAGAAAATATGAATGTGTGTATAGAAGATAAATTGAATGCTCCGCTAAAGGAAATTTACTCCACAGTACTGGCACGAAACCCATACTATTGGATGAAAAAAATCAGGGAGATTTGAACAAATTATTTGCACCATGTTAGAAAAACAAAGGAGTATTAAAAAAAAAATCTGAGCAACTTTTAGTTTCTTTGGAATATATCCAACATCAGAGTTGTCTTTGTGTGTGCGCATGTGTGGCCTGCTGGCAGGAAGGCTTTCAGCATATAAATATCGCATTACCACACAAGAAATACAGGCATCAGACTGAGCTCCCAACCAGCCTAACAAGCAATGAAGCTCTGTCTCAGAGGTCAGAGGCAGCGCTTGCACAAATGGAATTCAACAGAAAGCACAATTCTGTTGGTGATAAGTGGCTGAGCTTGTAGCTATGTGATATGTATGGTACATAAGCCTATGGTTTTACCGATGTGTCGTGAGTGTGAATACAGTAGGATGAAATATACATGCATAAATAATCTACAGAAGGACCACTTTGAAATAAATGTCCATTCAATTTATGCAAAGAAGCATATCAGCAGATCCTTATTACATCTATGACTGTCATTATTCTATCACTTTATCTATATTTACTTTGTGTCTATATTCCAATATATGCGGAAAAACACATCCCAAAACCCTGAGGTTAGGAGACTTACTGTGTTTGCTGCAATACAGTAACAATTATGTGTTGATGACATCATGGTTCCGAAACCAAACACGCCTTAATGGAGGATATAACTGAACAAAAGTTAAATACAAGTATAATATTTATTTATAAAAAAAGAAAAAGCATAAAAAACAGCTATTGTCACGTTTGATAGTAGATCTATTCAGCTCCCATCAAGATGTGTCCAGACATGGTGTAAAACAAAAGGTATTTCAGATGTTTAAACATCTAAAGGTTGCTTTTTCTTGGTCTCCTGTGAAAGAGCTCTGCCATTTTGCAAGGGCTTCGAACTGGTTCGGTAAATGTAGACAATGGCTATGCATAATTCCTTTTAATAGTTGAGCCTTCATCGGAGACCTCCACACTTCCTTAGCTGAGACAAAGCACTCTTGCATGATCTCACACAACCGGAAAAAAAAAAAAAAAAAAAAAAAAATCGAAATGTACCAAATGTGCGCCAATGTTTATTTATTGGCTGGAGCAAAATAGCGCGTCCCATTATCATACATAAATATAATTTAGATCTAATTTATTAACAGTAGACATGTGCCCGTTAGAATCTTCAATTTAAAGTCCATACTCATCAATGAAACGGGCTGGTGTCCATTACACACAAACAAGGCTTTTAGGATAGTATCCATTTCGATATTTTTAAGCAAAGAGTGTGTACTTTACTCCGAAGGTCAAAAAATAAAAATAAAAAATTGAGTAGAGTATATGACATTTTTTTCATAATGCTCAGCACGCCTTTTTCATTAAACACAACAAAAATATACATTCGTGCATGAAAAATTACTTTGTATATTTATTTTATATAATGGTCCTTCAAACCTATGCTACTTTCGGAAGCCTTATTAAATTGTGCAATTCACCATTAATATCTGTGATTTAAAGTGCCGGGATGTGGCAGCCATTTTTCATTCACACGACAGCAGACAGGAAAAATAGCCACAAAAATGTGGAAGATTTTGTGAAAGTGAACAACAGAATGTCTTTATCACTATCATTTACAGTATTGTATTTGTAGTCTAAAGAGCACACATGCAAGTTGTGTAAAGGCCGAGTTAAGCCTGAGTTATACTCCCGCGTTGCGGTGACGGCGCAGCGCCTACGGCGTCATTCGACATTCGATAGTTTTGCGGGGGGGAACGCGTTGCTCTGTAATTCACCGCCAAGCCACCAGAGGGGTGTGGCGTTATGTTTGTACAGTTTTGGGGCATGCTTGTTGACTGCCGCTAGTCGGAGAAAAAATAAACAATGCAAGATGGAACTCTTGAAAGTAAATATTCTGCTCATCAACACTGAATAAATATTGACATACAAATGTTGAGGGGCAGGCTACGCAGAAGACTGTTTTGAGGCGGTCTGGCCGACTTTTGAGTTTTAGACTCGGGTGGAGAAAGCTAGCTGTGGCGGCTAGCTTCAAACTGGCGTCGAGCACTGCGTTCAGTCTGCAAAGCCCTCCAGCCCAATTTGTTTGCCGTGTCCTACAACCAGCCAGTGGGAAGCCATAGCAGATTTCTGGCGTCTATTGAACTTCCCATACTGCGTTGGGAGCCTTGATTTTAACGTTATCATAAAAAGCACCGAGGCACTCTCAATCAGTGATGATGTATCGTGTGTGAACTGTCTGTTATTGAAAATTAAAGATCAAAACAACTCTTTTGACACCAAATCTGTGCTTTATTCTTCATATACTTGAAGTGTGACACGAAAGTCACAGACTCACAGCAAACACATGTACACAATAAATGATGAAGTGCACCAACCAAAAATACGACGTAACGTGATAAAAAGTTGGCAGTTTTTGGCCGACTGGGTCACCACTTCGTGTGGCCACTCGATTCCGAACACACGTCTCGGTGGTTCTTCCATTTATTTATTTATTTTCAATCGCCGACCTTGCCATTTGGCAATCACAATAATGTCGTGACGAGACTTGCTCTTCGATGATACTCCCGTCGGCTTGGTCCATTTTTGCGTGTAGAAAATAATGTTTGATTCTATTCTACAATGGCAGTGATTTCGCGCTAAACCGGAAACAACAGTCTGAGCGGACCAATCACAGTCCGTTTCTGCCACGTCATACGCGTCTACGCGACGCGAAGGTTAGAAAATTCGAGAGGTGCGCATCAGGCTACGGCGCAGGGTCGTAACTCGGGTCTTCCTTGACGGCGTCTTCTGCGTCGCCTGCCCCACAACATTTGTATGTTCAATATTTATTCAGTGTTGATGAGCAGAATATTTACTTTCAAGAGTTCCATCTTGCATTATTTTTTCTCCGACTAGCGGAAGTCAACAAGCATGCCCCAAAACCGTACAAACATAACGCCACACCCCTCTTGTGGCTTGGCGGTGAATTACAGAGCAACACGTTCCCTCACCGCAGAACTATCGAATGTCGAATGACGCCGTAGTCGCTGCGCCGTCACCGCAACGTGGGAGTATAACTCAGGCTTAACACACATGGTTGCTATGAAGGCTTTTGTCCTTACAGTTATGTATGTTTGTCTTAACTGTTATGCAAGAAGCATATTTCAGTTGGCAGGCACCGCTTGCTAGGTCATTTGAACTGAGGCAACATTTAAGTCAGGATAAGTTAAACAACTTTGAAACAGTGTTGCTTTCGTCAACAATGACTATAACGGAAATATTTTGTCTACGAACCTTTTTTATAATGACGATGACGAGCTAAAAATGTGTTTTGAGAGACTTAAAACATAACGAGCCTAATGCCAGTTTTGGTCTGACGACAATGAGACGAAAATGCGCAATAGTTTCCGTCATATGTGACATTATATGTGTGGTTAGCCTGCATCATAGCAGTGTTTGTCACTTTTGTGACATACTGCGCTTTGTTGTTAGATATTTAACTAAAACTAACCCATGAATTATAAATTTTATTTTAGTTCATCTACACTGTTAATCAAAATATTTCCTTAGATTCTACCATTCACCATCTTTTTATAGAGTCATAAAAATTATGCCTTAAAGTGAATTTATGTTTTGCTGGGACATGTATGAACCTTTGATGATAAAGGACAAATGTGACATTTGGCAAACAGCAGGTAGTAAAGCTATGCATCAGGTGTGTGCCTACCTGATAAGAAAACACTGCTACTCCACAGCCCTGCTCCAAACAATTGAGGTTAATAAAATATTGTAATTAGGGATGTCTGGATCTGATATTTTTGCACCAGAGTCAAAGTCACCTGATTTTGAGAATTTACTGTCCTGAGCAGATACTGGAAAAAAAAGGGTTTTTGTTTGTTTTTATTTGAACAAAATGTGTTACAGGACTGTACTTTCTACAGTACTTTCACTTTTTCCAGGACTGTTGCTGAGTATAAAACGTACCGTACATATTTTTGTATTTTTGGGCAATGCTATTGTATTTCTGGATTATTTTCTTACTTTTTAGGCCTTAAGTAAAAAAAAATTAGGGCTGCCAAAATTATCGCGTTAACGGGCGTTAATTTTTTTAATTGATCACGTTAAAATATTTGACGCAATTAACGCAGATGCCCCGCTCAGACAGATTTAAATGACAGTACAGTGAAACGCTCACTTGTTTTGCTTTATGGAGTTTTGCCGCCCTCTGCTGGCGCTTGGGTGCGACTGATTTTATAGGCTTCAGCACCCATGAGCATTGTGTAAGTATTTATTGACATCAACAATGGCGGGCTACTAGTTTATTTTTTTATTTAAAATTTTACAAATTTTATTAAAACGAAAACATTAAGAGGGGTTTTAATATAAAATTTCTATAACTTGTACTAACATTTTTCTTTTAAGGACTACAAGTCTTTCTATCCATGGATCGCTTTAACAGAATGCTAATAATGTTAATGCCATCTTGTTGATTTATTGTTATATATACAAATACAGTCCTTATGTACCGCATGTTGAATGTATATATCCATCTTGTGTCTTATGTTTCCATTCCAACAATAATTTACAAAAAATATGGCATATTTTATGATGGTTTGAATTGCGATTAATTGCGATTAATTACGATTAATTAATTTTTAAGCTGTAATTAACTCGATTAAAAATTTTAATCGTTTGACAGCCCTAAAAAAATATATATATATATATTACAGTATTTTTCGGACTATAAGTCTGGCAGTGCGACTTATATTCCGTAGCGATTAATGTGTGAAATTATTAACACATTATTATATCATTTCACATGTTCTTTTGGTGTTTTGGAGTGACACTGATGGTTTGGTAAACTTGTTAGCATGTTCCTTACGCTATTGTTATCTGAATAACTCTTAATAGCCATGTTACGTTAACATTTCGGCCACGTTCGTATTTCGTAGTTCATGCATCATGCAACGTTATCATACAGTACACTTATTCAGCATGTTGTTCTCTATTGTATTTTTATTTTAAACTGCCATTCAAGACGACATATCTGTTGTATGTGTTGGATTTTATCAAGTACATTTCCACCAAAAATGCGATTTATACTCAGGTGCAACTTATAGTCCGAAAAATATGGTAATTAGGCCTCAACGATATTGGAAAAAAAATATTATTGCAGTATATATTGCCAAGGCTCCACAGTTACTTTCTGCATTGGTTGCACTGATGCCCAACTTTTTTCTTAAGGTGCACCAGCACAAAATGTAGGCGCACCCATATTTTTCATTGCATCACCTTTAACGTCATACTTTTAATCACTCTGCATAACATTCATATATTTCATTCAGCTTCTTAACCGCTTATCCTCACAAGGGTTGCGGGGGTGCTGGAGCCTATCACAGCTGACTCCCGGCAGAAGGCGGGGTACACTCTGAACAGGTTTCTAGTCAGTTGCAGAGCACATATTGACACGCAACCATTTGTGCACACACTCAGACCTATGGATAATTTGAACTGTTCAATCAGCATACCATGCACATTTTTTGGGGGATCTGGCTGAAACCCGGAAAAAAAAACATGCAGTCACGGGAAGAACATGCAAAATCCACACAGGAAGGCGGGAGCCGGGATTGAACCCACGATCCCTGAACTAATGAAGAGTAAGCAGAAAAATGCTTGTTCTTATTAAATACTTCATTCAGTGAGTCCACTCAAATGTAATCACGTTTTGACGCTCAAACTGCCGAGAACAGCTTCTCACTTACACAATGAATGAGCTGCTACAGCACACTTAACGGTGATGAACACAGTTGTGCCTTTGATCATAGAGCGGGGGTCAGTAACCCGCGGCTCTGGAGTGGTACCCTAGTAGCTCACTGGAGCTTTTTCAAGAATGTTTCAAAATGGAAAAAGATGGGGGAAGTACATACATTTTTAGTTTTAATATGGTTTGTGCAGGAGGAAAAACATGGTACAAAAATTCTTCTAATTTATTAATAATGTACGGTAATGAAGTTTAATATTGATCCATATATAAGGCACATCAGATTGTAAGGTGAACTGTTGGCTTTTGAGAAATTGAAGGCTTTCAGGTGGGTCTTATATTGCGGAAAATACGGTAATCATGAAGGCTGTATTTGTAGCCAATTTAGTCATTTTGAGAGTAAGCTAATATAGATACATACAGCATGTGTTGCCTTCATAAGGCTTTTAATTTTTTGCGGGTCAAGACATATTTTTTGTTTTATTTTGTTCCAATATTGCTCTTTCAATATTTTGGGTTGTCGCACCAGTCATAAAGCTACCGAGAGGAGTCTGGCCATATCAAAGCTACAAACCTGTCAATCATCGTTAACTAGTACCAAACGCCAGCTCCACTGGTGACCAAGAAAGTCTCACTGCTTCGCAGGAGGGAGGGTGAGAGGCTATACGAGCATGAAGTACAAAAACAACTATATATATATTTTTAAATTAAAAACCCTATCCCTTTCCCCTGATTCTGACCCTTTGAAAAATAGCGTGATCGGCCCGATTTCCGACCATGTAATAGGATCGGGACATCCCTATTTGTTAGCTTTAAAGTATTAAGGATTCAGCAAAAAAAAAAAAAAATACAATTAATTGCAGACTGGAGACTTTCATATTCATGTACAAATTTCAACTTGAGCAAATTAGTATTGCTATTTGATAGCGATGTATCGTACAACTATGATCACACTGACAAAGACCATGTTAGACTCTTGCCCTGTTCGACATTCAATAAAATCAATGCAGAATTTAACAGTGACTGGATTTGCTCTTGGCATGCTTGTCCAAGAGATTAGACCCCTTTGACTTGCATTCACTGATACATGTAGCTCGCCAGCTGGTAATACATTCCTTGGAAGCCGGGAAGAAAATCAGATCCTTATTAGGAGTGTGGATTGATCCAATCAATTTTTTCACTGCGGGAGTCAGTAGAAAGTGCTATTTAGGCACTGTATGGGGTGTGTTGCACCTTTGCTTGTGCAGGGAATCATTTTGACAACCAAGAACACACCAACTTCCACTTTCTCATATGGACCTTTTGCAGGCATGTCGGATACACATATTCACTGAGAGCACAGAGAGACACCGAGCACATACTAGTATCATAATGGCTAGCCAATTACCAGTTGGAAGGGGGGCCGGGGATCTAGGCAAAGAGATTACTGGGAGAATAGATCAATACACCAGTCAGTTTCTAATGAGGGAAAGAATAGGTCCAAGAGTGCGCCAAGTTTGCCGGGGGTGTCCCCCCCCCCCCCCGTCAAAATATATGCACTTTGGTTTAGGGCTGTCCCAAACGACTAATTTTCTCCCGATTAGTCAGCCGACTATTTTTACGATTAGTCGACTAATCTTATAAATTTTTTGAATTTTTTTTTTTTACTAATTTAGCAATGAAATTTTTTTTTATGCTTGTCAATTCACAACAACATTTTGGAACACTTAAATTCTTGATTAAAGTACATATAAACAAATAAATAACAATTATAAATCACAAATAAACAATGAGTTCAAATGCTGATAGAATTAACTTGTGCAAAAGAATGGAATGTAAACAGATTCAGAACACTGACTTCACCTTTCCAAAATGATTCAAAACAATTCTTAAAAAAATACCTAGCATTAATATTATAGTATACTGTAGTACTATATATAATAGTATTATAATTATTCATTGCCAATCAGAATTTTCATAAAGGGTGTCATTTTAAAGGTATTCTTAGTGTAGAATGTGAAGGATGTGAGATTAACGCAAGAAATCGTTATTTACGTATATGACGAACATTACATGCTTTTATTTTGAAATGTTCACCGGAAGTACGTTCGCTAAACCGCTAATTTAAGCTTTACACTCCGCAAAAAAGCACTTTTTGTCATTGCATGTGTTGTCAGGGATAGATTTTTTTTTCCTTTTGCAAATGCTGTTAACCAGCGATTTTTCATGTTTGAAGTGTCACCTTTTAACTGCAAGTTTTGGAGAAGGCTGCCTGTTTTATAGCCGGCTAAAGTAGGTCGTCTTTTTTCCCCCCATTCACCTCAAAGTAGCAATGCTAACATATATAGAGTTTAATATAGATGTGTTTTCCTATTTTGTATGTCTGAACTTTAATTCTACAGCGTGTTGATGAGAGAAAACCATCAGCACGCATGCACAAATGCACGCACGCACACACGCGCGCATGTGCGCAGCGATAAAACGCAACCATGAAAATGACCGCCCTCATTTTTATTTACCACGCGATAAATGGACTTATTGCATATCGCGACAGGCTTAGCAACTTCAATAAAACATGTCATTAGTTAGTTAGACGGACTTACAATGTCCTGTCGTTATCATTCACGGCCGACGTGCAGCCAAGCTTGGCATTGAAGAGACAGGACACAACAGTGTACCCTCCTTTGTTTCTTTAAAAATAAGTCAATGTTTTGGACTCTGGTGCGCTTTTTTGGCTTTGTGCCGCTTTCCCCGCTTGCATACCAAGCGTGCGACATTCTGAACTTTCCACGCATATATTTTTTTAAACCTTCATTAGCCGTCGACGGGATGTTGTGCTCATCGACGGATTTACGTCATCGATGACGTCGACCATGTCGACTAGTCGGGACAGCTCTACTTTGGTTCTTTGCCCAACAACGACAAGAGGGGTGTCTGTGGTGTCATTAGATTGACATCACTGAAGTATTACAGCATTTTAAGTATTTTGGGATTTGATGTTGCTCCATGGTAAACTCATACCACCATATTCCACTTTCTCTAAATGGCTCATATAGCATTAGAAACCGCTTTAGTCTAGTCTGAAAAATAATGGCTGTGAGTCCTTCAGACCTCCTTTTCAACAACCTACAGCTGCCAGAAATGGCCTGTAAATCCTACACTTCACCCTTTCCCCTAGCCAAGGAGCACTAATATGTGCTCCTATGCATTTCACTCACATGTCAACTTAAATGAATGTGTTCACACTAAATGCTGTGTTAACCAGCAAATAGTCTCTGGCCCACCCTATTGAACATGGCAATGACTAAACAGACCAACTGTTCAGAGCCATCGTTACACTTTTGGCACTGTTGTTCCTCTGTTTTTTCCCCTACATCTGCCTCTTTTTCAGTGAGGCCTTGTGTGGGGTGGGGGTGTTATTTATGGCTTCTGTGTGCAAGTGGACACACACACAAGCGCGCGCACGCACACACACCCTTTCACAGGATGAAAGGGCAGTCACACAGCCTGCAAACATGATTTTACAGCCCTGGGTGGAATGAGTGGTGGAGGAGAGAATGAGGCCAGAGTACAAAAGGGGAAAGCCCTGAAATAAACAGATCCCAGTAGTCAGAATGCAAATCATGTAGGAACACTCAATGTTTTTTCTTTCCTCCTACACTTCTGACTCGGTAGAGATATGCAAGCATACGTGATATGAATGGTACGACTGTTATTCCCACAGCAGTGTAAGTATCATGACTTTGTATGAGGGAAGGACTCACTGTACAGTGTGATGGATGCTATACTTTCCCTTTTCAGTATGAGTTTGAAACAAGTGTTAGTTTCAGATTAACCCATTATTACAGCTGTTAACAATAACGACAAATGAGCAATTGGCCTTGAAGGCACGAGATGGCCTGATGGTGGAATATAACGATATTTTCAAGAGTCTCTGTGCACTTTGTGTCAGTCTTGATTTTTATTTCTGCTCTCATACTTGAAATCATAAAAAGCATGGCAAGTGCCGCAAAGCAAATTGGTTTTCCTACTCCTCAGAGGATTTAAATGACTCACAAGATGAGCCTTTTCACTTCTTACTATTTTGCACAGAATACATTTTTGGCTATGAATTGCAAATGCAACACCATTTTATTAACTGGTTTAATAAGAGTTTGGATTTCAAACCATGTGTACTAACTACCTCGTGTCATGGACTGTACCCTATTAGGAAACTACGGGTGAAAAAGTGCAGCCTGACCTCTGCTGGTAACAAAATGATATCGCATTATAAAAACAATATGAACCACTACTTCCGAGGTCATTATTGCGAGGTCATTTTACAACTTCAAGCAGGTCAATTCCTTTAAGATTTTCAAAAATTTAAAAAAAAAAAAAAATCTATTTAGGTTCATTGAAATATCTAACCAAATAGATTGCAATTTTAGATATTTTGATTGCACTGCAACTATATCTCTCTTAAATTAAATGAGAATATCACAATGTTTATTTGTTTGTGCTTGACACTAATGTTACTTGCTAATTTTCTTATATCATTATTACTACAATAATGATTTAAAGAAGTATTGTATATGTCACTAACCTGCTCTCTAAACTGATCTTGAGAAAGGCAATCGGTGACATTGACACAGCCCAACAGGCAGCCAGTGGGATAGTTGGAAGGAAACCTGGGATCTATAAAGACAAATAGAAAAAAAAAATACAGCACAACATTACAGAACCTCTATTAACGTTTCCTATGATACAGTGGAAGTAATGAGACAATTACAGTGTATCACAAAAGTGAGTGCACCCATTGCATTTCTGCAGATATTTAAGTATATCTTTTCATAGGACAACACTGACAAACTTACACAATGAAAAGTAGTCTGTATGCAGCTTATATAATAGAGTTAATTTATCCCCCCCCCTACCCAAATAACTCAAAATATAGCCATTAATATCGAAACCCCTGGCAACAAAAGTGAGTACACCCCTTAGAAACTACATCCCTAAATGTCCAAATGGAGTACTGCTTGTCATTTCCCCTCCAAAATGTCATGTGACTCATTAGTGTTACTAGGTCCAAGTGTGCATAGGGAGCAGGTGTGTTCAAATTTTTAGTGCAGCTCTCACACGCTCTTATACTGGTCACTGAACATTCCAACATGGCACCACATGGCAAAGAACTCTCTGAGTATCTTAAAAGACCTATTGTTGTGCTATATAAAGATGGCCAAGGCTACAAGAAGATTGCCAACAGCCTAAAACTGAGCTGCAGCACAGTGGCTAAGATCACACAGCGTTTTAAAAGACTCAGAACAGTCCTCGGGTTGGTCATCCAAAGGAGATGAGCGCACGTGCTGAGAGTCACATCCGTATGCTTTCTTTGAAAGATAGTCGCAGGAGTGCTGTCAGCATTACTGCAGAGATTGAAGAGGTGGGGGGTCAGCCTGTTAGTGCTCAACTATACGCCGCACTGTACATCAAATTGGTGTGCATGGCTGTGACCCCAGGAGGAAGCCTCTTCTGATGACTGTACACAAAAAAAGCCTGCAAACAGTTTGCCGAAGACATGTCAACAAAGCACATGGATTACTGGAACCATGTCCTATGGTCTGATGAGACGAAGATTAATTTGGTTACGTTCATACTGCAGGTCTTAATGCACGAATCCGATTTTTTTGTGTTTTTCCGACTCGAGTGAGGCATTAACTTGACAGTCTGAACGGGACAAGTGGCATATAGTGGGCCATTTCTAATCTGATCTAGGTCATTTTCGTATGTGGTTTAAATGCCATCTGGGCAACATTTTTCCAGAACGTCGCGGCGGTCTGAACTGGCAAGTTTCCCAAATCGGAAATCATGCAGCAATTAAGTCATCAAAGAGCGAGAGAGACGTTGCCCTACGGTAGCGGTGCAGCTGTCCGTTAGTACCTAACTTGTCTTGAACACGGCTTTTGGGGCAGGGTCGGGCTTGGCAACAGTCATAAAAAATTAAAATGGGTTGAGGATAAGCAGGGGTAAAAGTGGCCAGAATTTCTTGCCGGAACTCCCCGACGTGAGGATCGCAATGGAGCCAGAAATTGTATTTATTTATTTTTTCTTTCTTTCTTTTTTTTTTTTTTTTTTTGGGGTCAAACCTGTGAAATTACTGAAATGCAAAGGAAACTGTTATTTTGATAACACATACAAAAACTGATTTTCATTCTAAATTGTATTCTTTCAATGATTTGCAAAATAAAAGTTAACAAAAACAGCAATAACCCCAACCTCAATCCCCTTATTTTCCCCCATTTCCTCACATACTAAATGCCAAATCTCAATTTTAACTACTTAAGAACATAGGATTTATATTTAAATTGAAGTTAATGTATACATTTACTTTTTTTTATTTTTATTTTTTTTATTTAAATAATAAAGACAAGGAACATACATTCAGAGAAAAGTAGAAAATGACTTATATTATGCTGAATGAAATGGAATATATTTTGAAGATCGCGCAAACACACTTTTTTTTTTAAAATCATAAGGAAATGAATAAGTAGCCTAACATAAATGAACAAATATAAGTCCAAAGTGCACATTGACAGCTAAGATGTTCTGAACCTCCCCATCAGAGCAAATAAAACTAAATATAATAAATACGCCTCCTCAACTCTTTCGCTGCTCTTAAAGATTTGATCCATTTTATGTTGCATTGCCTTTTTTGTCGCATCAATTAGACCTTTTTTTTTGCTGTTCCAGAAAACATGCACACTTGAACCAATCAGAGCTAACCATCTCTGCTGATCACGTCAGTATGTCAGCCAATTGAATGGATAAAAGGGTCCAGGCGTTTTGCTTTGCTGTGTGCATTCGCACATTGACGTGACTCATCATCGTCAGACTCTGATAACTGCAGCAGCTGGGGAAACCTCCCTGCCGTCCGTGGAATAAAATAAATAATATATATGGGTGGAAACGGATTACGCTACACAAGTAATTTATTATGCTTGTTGTTAACACTTGTGTATGTAAACAAATTGAACATTGATCTGTTCAATCCTGACAAGAATTTACATATTGATGATTTTACTAGTACTATGTATACATTAGGGCTGCATCCACTAATAACACAGACGACTAGAATTATCTGGTCAGGAAATTGGGAAACACAGCTTCGGCAGACATGCAAGGCATGGACATGAGGCTTATAAAACTTATAATAGAAGACATTCTTCAGCCTATAACATATATTTTTAATCTTTCTAGGTCATAATACGAATTGCCAAGATCTTACAATGCGGCCAAAACCTGGACAACGCGCCTGCCTGGATCGAATCAACTGAATAAGCTAACCGCTGAATTATGAACTAATCTACTGGATCTAATCAATGTAACGAGCACATGGACACGATCAACATGGACTATTGGGAAAATGAACAATCAAGGGGGATGGTTGAATAAATAAATAAAAAAGAACCTTGTAATCACTACGCAATTTGAATGTCAAAAATTGTTATTCGATATTATCTGCGTCCTAAGGTATACTGGGGGCGGGTTTCAATAAGCTTCGGCATCTCCAGTCTGCCCTTTTCTTTTCGGGTTGAATTAATTGTAAACACATATAACCCAAAATCTTGACTCAAATCCATCTTTAAATGATGAAACAGTTTTAAAACTTTCACGTCGAAAGTGGACAGAAGGGAAATTATGGAATAACGGGAGCAAGTTTAACAACTTTAACGGTTGATTCACAACATTAAATTAATTGAATGTAGTTTAAAGCTGTTGATACAGAATGGGGACTTGAGTATTTTATTTACTGTTTTTAACGGTTAACTTGATACTGAAATAGTAGTTTGTTTAGCCTGAAAGGATTTTTGAAATATTTAGGAACTAGTGTACAAAAAATAAAAGCGTCAGCCTCTGTTGTTGTTGAAATGCAATTGGTTGTGTTACTACAACTTTATAGCTCTGTGCCTAAAAGCTTAAGTTATTGAAGTGCCATTTTATTTTTTCTTGAAAAGGACATTTTATTTATTCTGTGTTTCTGTGAGGTATTGATATTGTTGTCTTTTACTTAAAAGAGGCACGGATTATTGTTTTTCGTTGTGATTTCTTAAAAAGTATTTTTGAATTTCAGAGTAAACGTTTATTGCGTTTAAATGAGTGTACTTAATATTACTTAGTATTATTAATATATGCTGTATACTTACTGTGTTATTGTAAATTGGTAAAAAAAAATTGGGGGTGTGGGGGGGGGGGGGGCAATAATATCGCAATAATTTATCGCCCACTAAAATGTGTTATCGCGACAGGCCTAGTATATACTCACATAATCAACATTTTCTACTTTCTGTTGTACCTTTATTGTAGATGGAGCAGTACATAGCCTCCACTTCAGCAATCTCCTCAGGAGTAGGCTTCTTGGCCGCAGCAGCAATCCAAAGACGGCCACGGTGTGATGTATACCATGTTCGGCCCTCTACTCTACAGAAAAATAGCTCCACGTTAGCACTTTTGACCATTTGATTACAAGAGAATGACCACTACATAATTTGTATACTACTTACCTCTTGATGCCTTTGACCAGTAGTGATGCCCATGGCTGGTGCATGCTGAGACACCAGCCTCCATCAGACATCTCCTGCAATTCTTTATCTTGGAGCCTCAACCTTGCCCGCTCTCCTTCCTTTCCATCATGTGCCAAGCTCTGTTCCTTCACTAAGCTCCTTTTGTTGTTTTCCCTGTTGCCGGTATCTACCCACTATAATACAAATAGGACAAATGAAAATTATGTCACAGTTTGTAGAAAATAACTTACAAGCAAGCCCAAAAGAAGAAAAAAAAAACTCAGCAGTGTAGTTAATGGCTTTGTCCAAACATATCTGTCTAATTGACAAATGGAAGAACTAAAGAGTGAATACTAAAATCACAACAATATGTGTATTAAAATTTTGTTGTAATTTTTGTAGGCTTATACAGTGTTCAGCCAGCTCTTCCAAAAGCCGTCAGCAAAGTGAAAGCTAACGTTCAGCAGTAGTGCGTATGAAACAACTACACTGCAAGGCTGGGAGTACAGCACAACAGCAGACTGTGAGCAGCAGATATGCCACACTGAACCAAACTATGGCAACTTAGACCAACCTCCAGCAACATGAATACAGCAAAATACACAACAATTGTTTTTTTTGCTAAGTGATGATTCGCACCTATACAAAAGTCATTGCAATAGGCTAGGAAATTGTGTGCATAACAGATGTCACAAGCAATGGCAGACTATGTAAAATATTCACATTTGATTGGTTAAAACAGTTCGGGCATTTGAAAAATGTCTGCTAAGAGCAATTTCGACTACTTCAACCCTTTATTGCCAAATGTATCACATTTGATACAAATTTAATAATTTTGAGACCAATTCAGAATATAGAAATCCAACCCCCCCCCCCCCCCCCAAAAAAAAGGGTTATCGATATTAGAGCGCTTATTACACATATACGTTTTTTTTTTTTTTTTTTTTTTTTTTTTTTACAAATATGAAAAAAAGTTATAAGACCATTAAGACCTTATTTTTCAAATTTTGGGATTCTCTGACAATTGCTTCATCTGGCAGGCCTGACTTTTTTAATCCAATATTACACATTATAAAAATTAAATTTTCTCTCATTTTTTGAACAAGATTTTTTCTCTGGGATGCACCTGATCAAAACCTTGTATTGTGCTCTGCAATTCCTCCATCACCATGCCTGAGCAGGCTAAACATCAAACCAGGATGTGAGCTTGCATGCTTTGACCAAGTAAAGTTTTGATGTCACTGAGCTATTCTGAGAAATTGTTTAATGGGAGAGCGACTTATAGGACGCATTAAATCAATTCACATGACATGTCATTAGAAGAGCGTAATGGCCGAACCGAATGAAAATCAAATATGCAGAGTGCTTACTTACACACTGTGCATATAATAATTGAATACAACATCTTCGGAAAAACAGATTTTAATCAACATCGCAATTAATACAAGAGGTTTTTAACTGAGCGTTGTATAATGCTTGCTTGACTCGTACTACGAAACATTGATGCAACCTAGAACACATAATTAACAATTTTATGCAAACTGGTTGGTGAAAAAGTCAATTGATATCTAGTATTTGTATTACCTCAATGACTTTCATGGACATCAGCAAGTCTTTGAGGCATTGAATGAACACGTTTGACAGATGACCCATTTTGTACTCTGGATTTTGATAGAGTGACGCTCCACTTGTCTCTTCAGAATTCCCCACAGGCGCTCAATAGGTTTCAGATCAGGAGTTTTACTTGGCCACCGACCCTATTCTTTTTAAGAATGCTATTGTAGCCACGTCGCTGGGTGCTTGGGTTCATTGTCATGTTGGACAACTGAACGACGACAAGGGAACAGAGTGATGGTAGCATCTTCTCTCTTAAAATACAACTGTTCATCTCAAAATTCATGATTCCATTGATTAAATGAAGCTCCCCAACACTAGCAGCCCCATAAGGACACTGACACCACCATGTTTTGCTCCAAGTACCATGTACCTCTCTGTGTACTCCTCTGATGGTATTGAAACCATCAGTTCCAAAAATATTAATCTTGGTCTCATCACTCAGAAGAATGGATTCCCAGTAGTGTTGTTCAGCATTGGCCCTTGCAAATTTCAGTCTGTTTTTTTTTGTGCATCGGCTAAAGGAGCGGCTTCTTACGTGGATAAAACCCATTTGCAGCGTGTGCAATATTGTGTGATGGTATACAGTCTCCCCAGTTTGGATGCTCCTAGGCGCAAGGTACAACTTGACTCCATTTCTATTTATATTTATTTTAATCTCTTAAATTTATATGGCACTTTTGCTACAGTATTTTGACTAACTAGAAATTTCTGATCTGATCTGAAGATCAACTTTTTATAGCTTTCACCCTTTCTGTGTATAGAAATAATTTTCTTCCCGAGATTGTACGAAAGCATGAAGTGTTGACAGGTTTCCTTATTAGTGAAAACTTCCTTGTGTAGTCAGCAGTCTGCCCAACACATGTGTAATGAGTAACTAGATTCATCTGTAGTTTAAATAACGTCTAGGAGAAATTTGTTTTTACCCACATGTTTTCATGAGGGTATATTCATTTCTGCCCTATAATCTCTACAGATTTGTTTTAAAAACATTTTTGAAAGTGTGAATGACCTAATCTGTAAAAAGCTGTAAATCAACAGCCCACATTTGCAGGACCATTTTGCATTGTGGTTTGCTGTTCAAAATGTGGTTTCTGAATGGAAAACCAAGGTTTTCTGGAATATTAGTTAGTGTCTACTCAATTATGATGTGTACTGTACTAACAAAATCTAAAGATAGATGAAAAGGTAGAGGAGATAGATGACAAAAACAACCAAAGGAATTGTCAAGGCACCGAAAACATTTTATCTACAACTAAATCTAAAACAATTATGCTTCTTTCCCATTAAAAACATGATGCGGAAGATATCCTTCAACACTGTGAATTCTGCAATTTGAACTATCTTGATCATGCAATCACACAAAGAAGTGCAGACGCGATATGTCAGCGCGCTGCAGAAGCCTGGCTAACTGACATGACTACAGTATATGTCAGCCAGGGTAATGTTTACATCAAAGGTAATGCATTGACATCGATATTTCTCAACTAAGTTGAGGTTATCTTATGTCAGTACCAAAATGTATGTCATCATAGCAAAACATTGTGTCTGGAGGCCAGAGCAAAAAATATTAGCACATTATTTGTGAAATCTGATCCCGTTCCCACATACTAATTGAATGCCATTGTGCAAGATCGGTGGCAGCATAGCACACCAGTTTCTAGAGATGCACGATAATATTGGTCACCGATAATTACCGGCCGACAATGGCAATTATAACGTCACACAGATAATCCAGATAAAACGAAATTCAACCGATAATGCAATCCGATAATTATATACTTGATTTAGCCTCCAAATGTGCGCAATCAACAGTTTTGTCCAATTCTGCTAGTTTTAAGGAGGTGTTTTTGCAGTGTAGTAATGGGATATATGTTAGGAATGGCTTACTTTTAAAGGCATTTTTGTGCAACTTGGGTGTTTACTCTCTAAGTAATTGTTGCCAAAAGCTTACCATTACACAATGTCATTGCCATTGTTTAGATGTTGGAATTTACTACTTGTTCACACTTGATGTGGAAAAAAATAGCACTAAATTACATTTTTGCACAGTAACATTTGATTAGGGCTGTCCCAAACGACTAATTTTCTCCCGATTAGTCAGCCGACTATTTTTACGATTAGTCGACTAATCTAATAATTAAAAAAAAATATATATATATATATATTTTTTTTGTTTACTAATTTAGCAATGACATTTTTGTTGACGCTTATCAATTCACAAAAAACATATTGGAACACTTAAATTATTTGTTAAAGTACAAATAAACACGTAAATAACAATAATAAATCACAAATAAACAATGAGTTCAAATGCTGATAGAATTAACTAGTGTAGCATCCCGATTGAAAAGATGGTCTCTTAAACTGATGGTTTACAACTTTTATTCCATCCTTGATGTAATCACACTGTAAGCGCTACGGTGCACACAAATAAAACAACACAATTAGAAAGTAATGAAAACTTTTCACCTTTTTCCTTTTAAAACTTATTTATATATCAATGAATTGCCTATATGAATTGCCTTTACCTTAATTTATTACCTTATCATTGACAATGTCTCCCTTGAGTGCAATCACTGTATAGCCTGTATATATTTATGACCTTTTAACCTTATATAATTTTCTATACCATAAAATAAACCATAACATGAAATAAACCTTTCAGTTAGCATTAAGAACAATACTAATAGCACTTATAGGCCCATTGTCAATGAAACATTATTATTTAGTAAGGCGACAGCACCCTCTGGTGTACAAAAAAAAAAAAAAAAAATTACAAACGGTGACGGCGCTTGAGGTGTTTATTCACGGCCGACGAGCAGCCAAGCTTGGCATTGAAGAGGCAGGACAGACGAGTACTCTCCTTTGTTTCTTTGAAATAAGTCAATGTTTTGGACACTCTGGTGCGCTTTTTTGGCTTTGTGCCGCTTTCCCCGCTTGCATACAGAGCATCCGACATTCTGAACTTTCCGCGCATATATTTTTTTAACCCTTCATTAACCGTCGACGGGATGTTTTGCTCGTCGACGGATTTACGTCATCGATGACGTCGACTAGTCGGGACAGCTCTGCATTTGATCTTTGTATACTTTAACGTTTTACATACATATTTGAATAGAATTATCGGCGTGACATTATCGGTTATCGGGTGGAAGGAGCAGGAAATTATCGGTTATCGATATCGGTTGAAAAATGTATTATCGTGCATCACTACTAGTTTCATTCATTTGATTTTCTTTCCTACCCCACATATGGAATGTGCCATTTATTTTATTTGTTTAGCATTATAATTGGCCTGCAGTTCAAAAGGGGCAGTTTTATTTATGTATTTTCATACCTGGTTTGCTTTGCGACCCGACACAGAAAAATGACTGACCCATTTTTCAAAATTGAAGTTTTGGTATAACTGTGTGTGCAGTATTTTTGTACAACAGAGTACTAAGATGCATGCAACACGGGGTACACTCACAAAGATGTTTTCTTCGAGACAAATTTAGCTGCCTGTGCTGGGAAAAAGTGTATATTAATATGTCGGGTCACCAATTCTTACAGATGTGTAGGAGTTCTCCACCTTTCCTACCTTGTTCAAATCGGTCCTCAGTCTTGTTCTTTCAACAAGCTGATTTGACCATTCCTCTCATTAAAAAAAGTGACAACTTTGTAACACTACTTGTATTCTGTGTGACATGCTCTCAAACAGGGGAGGGGTCTAGTAGTGTAGTTGAATTATTTTTCAGATCAAATCAGGAGAAAAACAAGGAAAGATGAACATATGTAAGGTATTGATGTTTAACATTTAAAAAAAAAAAAAAAAAAAAAAAAAAAGACATACTTGTGGTGCACTCTGCCTTATGTTGGGGTTGACCAGTTCACGGAGATTCTGTTGTTCACTTTGTCGTTTATACAATGGAGATTTTACCGCAGAGTCAATGTGTATTGCTTGGAGGGTCTCATCTAATCTGCATGGTTAAAATATACAACATTACTCATAACCTCAGAGCCTGAGTACCATAACTGGAATTGTGCTAATACATCTTTCTTACTTATTGTAGTACTCGTTCAAGTTGTTTCCCTCGTCAAGGACTTGTCTACCAGCGAAATCCAAGGTAATTTTCCGGTCTTTACGGGACGCATGACGAAGTTCTCTCAGCTCTTCCTCCTTCTTCCTTAGCTTGTCACGCTCAGCGTTTGACAACCATTGGTTGTCAGTTGCAAAGTAATCAGACTCATCGTCAAGTACCTGAGTTCTCTTGACACTGCAGGAGAAATAACAGCACCTTAGTATGGTTTTTGTGATTCTGATTTGATTGCAAACTACAATGAGAAAATTTTGATCATGTTACCTTGTCCTGTCATATTCCAACAGTTTATCTTTGTGCTGGACAGCCTTCTCCAAACCAGCCTTCATCTTGTTTTCTTGATGTACTAGGTAATCTCTTTCACCACAATCTGTTGCAAAGAAATATTTCAGAATACTGCAATTTATACTGCTTATACATAATGTGTAGTGCAAGATTATATCAAATGTTGCCAATAAAATTACCAAAAGTGAATGGTCTGTTTTCACTTTCAAAAGGGGCAACCTTACTATAGGAAACAATACCATAATGGAACACAAGAGAAAATAGTGCAACATATCAGTCATCCATTATCTGTACTGCTGATCCTCACTGAGGTTGAGGGGTGATCGACCCCATCTCAGTTGACAATGGGCAGGAGGCGGTGTACACAACCATAGAATATTTATAGCATGGAAGTCTGAACTTTTTCTCCGAGGGCCAAATACAGAAAAATGGAAGGCCACAAGGGCCACCTTAAAATTCTTTAATCTTATTTCACAAATAACGGCAAAGTTTAACGTTATTCGACTGAACATTTGTCAAAGCTATGATTACATTTTCGAAATTTCCTGTACGGCATGCGTTTGTTACAGTTTTGGGATATTTTCGTAATTTTTAGGCGACAAACACATCTTCCAAAAACTCCACATGAGTATGAGAACCCTTTTTCTAATATGTATGACAATCTGTATCACCGTAATTTTCGGACTATCAGGCACACCCGACTATAAGCCGCCACCGACCAAATTTGACACGAAAACGGCATATATTCATAAATAAGACGCACTGGACTATAAGCCGCCGCTGTCCTCACTGTATTATGGGATATTTACACCAAAAGATGTTAACTGGTAACACTTTATTTGACAGCAGTGTCATAAGACCGTTATAATTATTACATGACACAGTCATGAGCATTAATGAATGCTTCTGACAGATGTCATTGAGTGTCATTCGGCAAATTAACTCACTTTTGAATGGATGGGAAAGGTCAGAGCTGGACATAAATGGAGTCCGTGACAAAATTTGCCGGTTGACACGTAATGACTTTTGTCATAAGCATTCATTCATGCCCATGATAGTGTCATCATGACAGTGTCATGTCATAATTATGACGTTCTTATGACAGTCTTAAGATGCCACTGTCAAATAAAATGTTACCTATTAACCCAAAAAAAAACGCACTGGACTATAAGCCACAGGATCCAAAATTAGGGGAAAAAGTAGAGGCTTATAGTCCGAAAATTACGGTGTACTTTGGCAGAAAGTTCTCCAAATTGGCCGATTTAGATACATTTTTTTGGTCTCGGAACTAGACAGTCATATTTTTTATTTTTCTTGTTTGTCAAATTTTTGCTGCATTTCTTTAAATGTTGGATTTTTACCTCAATTCAAACGCTGTCACATGAAGACTACAATTTCTGTGGGAACAGTGTTTTGTTTGTACGTACTTTGTCGAGCAAAACACCTTCTGAGGCAAGGGGCATCAACAGTCGGGACAAAAACCAATTCAGTATACTGGGGCGGGGGGTAAGGTTTTTTTTTTTCTTCCCAAAATTTCAAGTCCAGATATTAACCACATATAGGATGTTGAATTTCGGTTGACGTTTGCAATCATTTGTGTGCTAACGTGAGCGTGCTGCAGCTATAGCGGCCCTACCATCTCTGAGGAATCTTTCTGTTTATGTATTTTAAACAAACAGCCCAGGAGCTCCCAGGTGCATACCCATTCACCCAATAAAGCCTCTCGTCTCCCAGTTTCTATGGCGATTCTCACCTCCCATCAGCTTCTTTCTTAGTTTCTGGCTTTTGTTTGAGTCTCTTAGCAGAATCTCTTGTTCTTCTTTGGTGCAGACCTGAAATGGCAAAGAAATGAGTCAGATCACTATTAGGGACGATAACTAAAACAAAATATGATGATCGAAATGGTTTTACCAGGCTACCACAGAAGAGACATGGACCGGATCCCTCTTGCTCGCATACGATACGACCACAACTGATACAATTGTTGATGAGTCTGTGCTTCTGAGCAAGGCAGTCGCAGCTTTGTCGTCCAGGTAGTAAAACAGTCAGCTTGTCTTGGCCTTCTTTAGCATAAAGACTTGTAAACTTGGTTTTCTTCTTTGTTGAAGCCATACTAGAGCTTTCTTGAGTCTACAAGTGTGTGGGAAATAATAACAATATTAATATATTATTTGTACCTCAATCATGGTAAATATATTTCTAGTCAATGGAAACTGACCCTCATTAGGTCAATAGGTGTTTTGACAGCCTCTGGTTCTGGGTCAGTTTGACTCACAGTCAACACCTCTTGTTTGTTACGACCCTTCCGTTTAGACTTCTTCTGGGTATCTTTGATCATATCTTGTGAGTCTAATTAAAAGAAAGTAATGTTGTGAACTAAATATTTTAGAGATTCTTTACTAATTACCGTACATCCAAAAAAAAAAAAAAAAATAGAAAGGCTATCACACCTGTTGCAGACATCGACTCTGTGAGAAGGAATAGACCAGCCGTATCTCCGGCCTGTCTTTGAGTCTTTTTCCACTTGCATAGGAACTCCTTAATGAACTGTCCTTTCCTCCCATCTGTACCCTGAAGAAGGTCGCCCACATACTCTTCAATCTCCTCTTCTTTTTCAATTGATATAATGTATCTGAACAAAGGATGGACATGGCTTCAATTCACAATAACAATGATACTGACTGTCCCTCACTTTTTCAAGAGCGCCCTGCTTGCGGTTATCTGGAAATTGTATTTAAGAAAAACAGGATAAGGTGTGTAGATTCCTTTGTGCTGGCAAATACTTGAGAGTGAGTGTTGTTTTGTGATGACTGGTGGAATTGGGGATGGATGAGAGTTGCAATTTTGAACGCATCATTAGGAGTGTCCCACTGGGTCAGGCATTTCGGCCTTAACACTAGACACCCTCAGCAGGGGTGGCTAGGCACGTGATTGACCAGGGCTTGCGTCAATCCCACTTAGACATGAGAGCTGACAGACATGAGCAGACTACTCATAGGACTGTGCATTGGCAAGAGCTTCCTTTTCCCAGAGTCAGTCCTGAGATATTTTCCTGACAGCAGCGATGGTTTTATTTTTGTGCTGCAATGCTTAATCATTTTACATGAGTAATTTGATTAGAAAAAGCTTCAAATCAAAATTTGCTGCTTCGATTACTCGTTTGCATTTACTTTTATTGATTTGGGTGGATACATTGCCCTCTAGTGGCAACAGTAAATAAGACATAACTCATTTAACATGGCTGAATCCAGCTGCTCTCCGTTAAGATATTCATAATTTAGTTTATAGGTGTATTTAGACGTTTTTTGCTGGAATGTATATGTGTCTGAATAATTACTTAGGAACATCATTAAAAAAAAAAAAAAACAGCGTTTTATAGCATTTAAGCTAGCGGACTTCTGCTGTGCAAGTTAGTCAATTATTGTTTTGTTGTACTTAGAACGTCATTTATTTATTTATTTATTTCTCATACCGTTTGAGGCTAAGATCACGTATTTTTATTAATTTATTTTTAAATGATAGTGTATTTCTGCATTGTTTTTAAGAAACACTCAGGAATAAGGATGGGAATTGAGAACCAGTTCCTATGGAAACTGGTTCCATGAGATTCAATTACATGGAATCGTTATGCAGTTTATCTAACGATTCTCTTGTAGATGCCAACTACTACAATTAAAGTCACGTAACTTATGCATGTTACCCACATTCTATTCAGCAAGTAAGACTACATGATTACTCAAAGAGACCTCTCAACAATTATAAACTGATGAGTCGTTGCTGAATGATTTTGCATTGATTTTCACAGGCCAGGTCATTATTCATGAGACTACTTAAAGAAATGGTGATTTTTCCAAAAAAGTCTATTTATGGGTCTATTGTATTCCTCGTCGAATACTCTAAGAAAAACACAACATATATGCATCTAAAATAATCCTAAACGATTTTTTAGCAATTTTAATACTCCTGTTAGAAAGGTTCCTTGGGTATGCGTTCGTTCCCATAGCAACCAGTCAGTTACTTCCTGTTATTGTCATACGTCACATGCGCTGCGTATTCTGGGACAGAGAATAGGCGTAAGGTGCGCATTTCGAGCCACCGAGCGAGTTCGGCCACCTTTTAATCAGTGTGCGTCCATGAACTAATGTAAGTATTTCCTCTTCATGTCATAAAGTTGTTATGATAAGTTCGAGTCGTTACCAGCGCGACTGTTTCGTGTTTTTACTGTTACGTTTCCTGGTTGATCCTGCTCGTCCTCTTTGTGTCTCCTGCTCGTCCTCGCTACGTCGAGGAGAGCGTTGTTTATATTATTTTCGCGTTGCACTTTTGTGTTAAGAAGGAATGTGTTAGTTTAGCATCATAGGTTTAATGTTGTACAGCCATACAAGTGTAAAGTGCTTAGTTTTCGCCACTTTTCTGGCCAAGATGACCGTACCTGTATGCAGCGTGCTTCCGGGTTGTGCGCACACACTCGCACCCCCCCACCCCCACCACCACCACCACCTTTGTGTTCATTATACTGTGCGAGTCATGTATGTCTGTTATTGACTGCTTTACAGTCAATTTGCATTGTTTATTGCATCAGCACTAATATGATGTAATTTTCTTTCCTTTCAGAACCACACATATACCCACACATTCCAGTCTTCTTCCACACACATACAAATACGTCAACATCTTTCCACGCATGCTCTCATCTGCTCAATGAGTGCTTGTCATATCAAGTGCCATTGCCTGTATATAGTTGTGCCTGTTGCCAAGTTGGATTAAAAGTGCCAAAGACCAACTCCACTCTCCAATCCTTGTGTTCTAACCAACACCCCGAGGCGAATGAACCATAAAACATGTTGAACCCAGAACCTCATAAAGTCCATTTGTCCATATTAGAATCGATAAGAGAATCGATAAAGAATTGAATCGTTAAGCAATATCAATAATGGAATCGGAATCATAAAAATCGTATCAATTCCGATTCCTACTCAGGAATGTTAGTTTGTACTCGTATTTATTGCTCTTTTGAAAGTGCAACCTGAGCAAGCCTTTGTTTTACATCTCCTAAAATTGATTCTGCAAAGCATTAAATGTTCCTAATCTGTTGCCTGGCACAGCCAGACTATTCTCACTGTATTTTCCAAACACTGTGAGAAATAGTCTGGGACCCAGCCCATTAACGGCCTTTCGAGCAAGGTACAAAATCAATCGTCCAATCAGATTTGTTTAGTTGCGTGACGTGTTCTTAACGAGTAACGTCATTCTTGTGCGCCGAAAGTCGTGTCTACAAAAACACAAATGGCGAACGGGAGAGCCGAGAATATGTTCCAATCCGCAGTAAAAAACAGTTTTAAATTACCAAAAACACATCGAAACAAGTCTTTGACAACAGTCAACATGGCTCGCGCTAGCCATGTTGAATAAACTTCTTAACTTACGAGAATATTTATAATAATAAGTTGAAAAAGAATTTTTTTTTTTGTTTCCAATCATTCTTAAGGGGAATTCTAAATCAGGCTGCTTAGGACAGCTATACTTTCGCAAAGATCGTTATCCATTAAATATGGTATGCCCGCCGGTGTCGTGCCAATGTAGTTTTCCCTGTCAAAAATTGCATCCCCTGGGCGGAGCCATGTGGAGGTAGATTTGTGTCTTCATTATTCGATCAAAAAAGAGTTTGAATGCAAAAATAAATTTGAAACTGAAAATTTTGAAAATGCATTTGAAAGCTAATTTTCTTTGATTAAAAAAAATTTTTTTTTTTGGATTGAAGTTTTTTTTTTTTTTTTTTTTTTTTTTTTTTTCAAAGTAATGTTGTTTTGCGTTTGGGCCACATTTTGGCTAGGACATTTGTGTCTTCATAAGTCAATCAAAAAATAAGTTGCTTCAAACAAAAAATATATATTTTCAAATGAAAAATCACGTCCATCAAAAAAAAAAAAAAAAAAAAAAACTTCATAGAAAAAAACTTTTTGAATGCGAAAAAATATTTGACACTCAAATATTTACATTTGAACACTTAATTTTTTTTAATTAAAACAAGTTTTCCCTGATTTTAGCAATCAGTCTTGTGTTTGGGCCATATTATGGGTAAGACAAATCATGAGTCCAAATCAATTAATCCCCCAAAAAGTTGCTTCAATCAAAAAAAGTATTTTCAAACAAAGATAAAAATTATTTGAAAAATCAAATTGCCCTCCCCTAATTTTTTTTTTTTTTTTAAAAATAATATGCAAAGCAAATAACCGTCTAAGGTGCTAGTCTCATGATCTGTTCGAAAAATAATTTTGACCTATTATAAAAATATATTTTTTTGTTCATTTCATTCATTTTTGGTGTCTGCTTTACAACTTATATATATATATATATATATAGGAAAGTCAATTACATGTAATGACACTCTTTGGCCACCAGGGGGGGCTGGCCTACCTGGCCCCACCTTAAACTTCGCTTATGGCTGCAGCCCTAGTTTATTTGCCAATATTCTGTTCTGTAATATTGAAATTTATTTTGTTAAATGTATACATTTTCTCCAACTCCAATCATTCGGAGGTCCTTGGATTGAATCAAAATCGAATTGTTGCAGACTTTGTAACATTGGCAATTTAATATCGTATCGGTTTCCAAAGAACTGTACAGTATAGTCATGAAATTGTATACTGATAAGTACTGAACACGTCACCATTGCCCATCATATCGCATCATATAGAGAATAAATGCGTGCAGGAATGAATGAAATATGACGTGAATAAATGAACTATTAAGAAATATCAAACGTTCCTTAGTTAAACTCTTACAGTAAAACGGCATTTTTTTTAGTCTTAATCGATAGTAAGGTTTTATGCAGCCAGAATAATAAATTCATTTAGCTCTTAAACTAAGCCAACAGAATAATGACATGCTTTCAAAAGCGTAACGATGTTGTTGTTAGAGAGGCAAATCAACAGAAATTCTGTCGAAATAGGTTTTATAGGATCACATTCAATGATTTACTGTGATTATGATTATGATATTCTCCTGACCTATTGCATATTAAATGCAACTCGGTTTTCGCTTTTGACAGGCGGAAAGTCATCCCAAGGCTTTCTTACTTGACGATGTCTTCAGATGCCTCCAGACAAAATTGGTGATGTAATTGATCCAAACTCCACTGCAACAAATCCTCTGCCATTCCCCCACGCCAGCGTTAAATAAAAGTTACCAATGAAAGTTAGCTTGCCAGCAACGTACTCGAAGCATGGATGAGTTTCTAGCCGGTTGAATAACACACGGGCACATTATATAGTCTGTGCGGTGCACCACGAAATGCCTTCCTGACAGAAAATCCCCCGACTAGATATTGGAGGAGAGGAGAGAAGAGGGGAGTTCTGCAAAAAGAGAATCTTTGAGCAAAACATCATATGTTTTCCTGAAATACAAGGATTAAAATTAAGGATTTAAATGATGCCACAAAGACAAGTATGTTGTTGACCAACACGTGACAATATGTGTGATACATTGAAACGAATTTTAATTAGTTTTGCATTTGAGGTATCACAGTGTTCCATTATTTATTTATTTGTGTATTTTTTAAGTTTTTTTTTTATTTTTTAATTGAACGCGAGTCATTTTTACAGATTAGGTGCATACACAAGAAGAGACATGAATTTAAACCAGAGATGCATCAAAATCAAAATTTCTTAACTGAAAAACAAAACAAAAGAAACGGGGAAAAAAATAATAATAATGAGGCCGAAAACTGAAACACTGGAATTGAATATACTGTATCTTGATTAGAAAAAAGGTTAAAATATATTTTTTTAATTAAATCAATAAATTTGTATAAGTGTGAGATCACAATTTTTCGGGGTGATTTGTTGCCATATTTAAATCAGACAAATTTTACCATAAGTTATAAAGCACTATTTTAAATGATAAAATAGACGCAAACGCAATACACATGCCATATGTACACAGACAATACACGTTTTACACTTTATTGTTTTTAACATACAGTGCCTTGCAAAAGTATTCGGCCCCCTTGAATCTTGCAACCTTTCGCCACATTTCAGGCTTCAAACATAAAGATATTATTTTTTTTGTTGTTGTTAAGAATCAACAACAAGTGGGACACAATCGTGAAGTGGAACAACATTTATTGGATAATTTAAACTTTTTTAACAAATAAAAAACTGAAAAGTGGGGCGTGCAATATTATTCGGCCCCTTTACTTTCAGTGCGGCAAACTCACTCCAGAAGTTCAGTGAGGATCTCTGAATGATCCAATGTTGTCCTAAATGACCGATGATGATAAATAGAATCCACATGTGTGTAATCAAGTGTCCGTATAAATGCACCTGCTCTGTGATAGTCTCAGGGTTCTGTTTAAAGTGCAGAGAGCATTATGAAAACCAAGGAACACACCAGGCAGGTCCGAGATACTGTTGTGGAGAAGTTTAAAGCCGGATTTGGATACAAAAAGATTTCCCAAGCTTTAAACATCTCAAGGAGCACTGTGCAAGCCATCATATTGAAATGGAAGGAGCATCAGACCACTGCAAATCTACCAAGACCCGGCCGTCCTTCCAAACTTTCTTCTCAAACAAGGAGAAAACTGATCAGAGATGCAGCCAAGAGGCCCATGATCACTCTGGATGAACTGCAGAGATCTACAGCTGAGGTGGGAGAGTCTGTCCATAGGACAACAATCAGTCGTACACTGCACAAATCTGGCCTTTATGGAAGAGTGGCAAGAAGAAAGCCATTTCTCAAAGATATCCATAAAAAGTCTCGTTTAAAGTTTGCCACAAGCCACCTGGGAGACACACCAAACATGTGGAAGAAGGTGCTCTGGTCAGATGAAACCAAAATTGAACTTTTTGGCCAGAATGCAAAACGATATGTTTGGCGTAAAAGCAACACAGCTCATCACCCTGAACACACCATCCCCACTGTCAAACATGGTGGTGGCAGCATCATGGTTTGGGCCTGCTTTTCTTCAGCAGGGACAGGGAAGATGGTTAAAATTGACGGGAAGATGGATGCAGCCAAATACAGGAACATTCTGGAAGAAAACCTGTTGGTATCTGCACAAGACCTGAGACTGGGACGGAGATTTATCTTCCAACAGGACAATGATCCAAAACAAAGCCAGATCTACAATGGAATGGTTCAAAAATAAACGTATCCAGGTGTTAGAATGGCCAAGTCAAAGTCCAGACCTGAATCCAATCGAGAATCTGTGGAAAGAGCTGAAGACTGCTGTTCACAAACACTCTCCATCCAACCTCACTGAGCTCGAGCTGTTTTGCAAGGAAGAATGGGCAAGAATGTCAGTCTCTCGATGTGCAAAACGGGTAGAAACATACCCCAAGCGACTTGCAGCTGTAATTGGAGCAAAAGGTGGCGCTACAAAGTATTAACGCAAGGGAGCCGAATAATATTGCACGCCCCACTTTTCAGTTTTTTATTTGTTAGAAAAGTTTAAATTATCCAATAAATTTTGTTCCACTTCACGATTGTGTCCCACTTGTTGTTGATTCTTGACAAAAAAATTAAAATTTTATATCTTTATGTTCGAAGCCTGAAATGTGGCGAAAGGTTGCAAGGTTCAAGGGGGCTGAATACTTTTGCAAGGCACTGTACATGTGCAGTGCGGAACAAATCATATCCAAGGCGAGGAATGTGACCAGCGCCCCTAAACCGAAATAATTAAGATTATTATCACATCTTTTTACAACAAAAATATTCCCGAAACAGCAGGGCTCACAAGCACCACAGAGTATGTCATTTTGAAATCCATCAAATGGACATATAATAATAAATAATAATAAACCACGTTTGTTTGTACGAATTACTCATTCCAATGAGCTTCTACAACATGCTAGTGACATGTCTTTTTTTTCCACTCATGTAACTTTTTACGATTATACCCAGAATGCATTTGTAAATATCAGTTTAATTAATAAATTTCCACCTTGTAAAGTAAAGTTTGAGAGTGAAAATAAAGCTGATCATTACGGAAAGTATCATTTAAAAAGTTTAATTTAATAATTTCACTCTTAGTCAAGTTACAAAAAAGTATAAGCAAAACCATGACTTCGCCCTTTTTAATTAATAACACCAGGGTTGTTACCGTGGGTGGCAGGGGTGGGCAGTGCCCACCCACGGACACGCTCTGCCCACCCAAAGAAAACTGGATATAGTACTAATGGCAGTCTGGGCACCGCGTATGGTATCCCATTCATATAGTTCTGATGTGTTCCAAGTATTAAACTTTGCGTTGTTACCTCTTCTTTCACCTTAAAAAAAATGAAATAAATCAAAATTAAATGAAATGTTGGTTTTGTTCCTAGGGGGCGCTACACACATTTACGTATAATTTTATTTATTCATTTATTTTATTTTATATTATTTTATATTTTTTATATTTATTTTATTTTACATTATATCAAAGTTTTTACCCAGTGTTCACCTGGCTGTTGAGTTTGGTGAGTTTTGAAGCATTCTGAGGGGGTCAAAGTAGGGCTCAAAGCGTCGACGGGACATAGAATGACTGCTAGGGGGCGCTACATAGTGTATTTGGAATTTGTCTTTACACAGTATCAAAGATTGCACCTGTCTTGACCTGCCTGCCGATTTTGGTGCATTTTGAAGCATTCTAAGGGGGTCAAATTGAGCTCAAAGGGGCTGCGGAACAAAGGATAACTATAATAGAAATAATAAAACCGAGGAACCACAATAGGTTACCTAAAAAAACATTGTCCCCTGCATGTCCATACTGTTCAGTTATGGATGTGTTCTAAGTCAAATAAAATCAAATCAACTTTTAGTTGTTCAGACCAAATCACAACAACAGTTATCCCGAGCGGAAAACAAAATTGTGTTTTAAGGTGCAGTATGCCTATGCTGGATTTCGACCTACTTCAGCATTGTAGCTTTTTTTTTTTTTTTTTTTTTGTGAAGTGCGGTTGAAGTAAGCAGTGTGGTGACAAACTTAAAACTGCAAAATCAAAACAGAGGAACCCACGGAATCTCCAAAAATGGATTCAGCACGACGTAGATGAGACTCCTAGACTTTTGTGGTGTGCGTGAAGTCTCGGAAGCACCTATATATATGGTTGGAAGTGGAATGTTTTGAACACCTCCAGCTTCAAAGCGCCAGTGTGGATCTACCTTGCAATACGCCTTAAATCAAAACCTGCTGCTGACAATAAGTTAACAATTTACTTTAAACCTAAGGCTCTACCTAAAAGATTTATGTTTCTTCTTATCATTTCATTGATCATTCGTGGACAAAATTTTAACAACCTTGGCAGCCTGTGTTTACGCGAGGTGTAGATTGATACGTTGGCCACTTGAGTGACCAAAATGAGGTGAAATTACAAATAATATTACAGTTGCCAAATGCAGAAGGGCTGACATGGGTTCTTTTTTTTACAAGGAAATACTACAAGGTATGTACGTATAAACCAGTACTTCTCAAATAGTGGGGCGCGCCCCCCCAGGGGGGCGCAGAGTGATGCCAGGGGTGGCGCGTGTGACCTCGGGGAACATGCTTTTTTTTTTTTTTTGCCGTACTAGAATAAAGTGTACTTGCACATCCACTCAGTGGGTGGCAGTGGCGCTCTCATTTTCAAAGTGCGCGCAGTATTTTTGAAGTAAGCAAGAGCACACGGAAGAGACTCTTGAAGAGCTGCAGAGCTGTGAGCCGTTTTCGAAAGTCGTTTTCCGGCCGGACTCATGCAGCGACCCACTGTCTTCTCCGGTTCTCACGTGTCCGCCCAAGAAGTGCCATTTTCGGCTTGGGATTGTCACGACGACCGCCCTCACCTACGGTTCTCCCTCGGCCGCCGAGAATGCGCTTTTTTTGGGCCGTTTACCTTTTGGCTTTGGCATTTAATACAGTGGTAGATGAGGAAAGACCAATGTTTACGGTGTCTGAAAATGATTATAGCGGACAGTCGGAAGCCAAATCAATTAAGACGCCACTTAAAGATATTAGACCCCAATCTCATTGATAAGCCGCTTGGTTGTTTTTTAGCGAAAACGTGCCGAATATTGCCAACAATCGTCCCGATTTGTCAGTGTCAGTGCAAAATAACCCCACACCATTGCAAACTGGAGGTGAACTGCGAGCAGCGAAAATAAAAACTGTCCTTCTGTCCAAAGACACCTTTTTTTCCCTCTTCTATTCAGTATTTTTTTCGGTCAAATTTTTTTGGCATATTGTCCTCATGAGTTCATGTTTCTAATCAATTTGAATTTTTTATTATTCACTGAT
Source organism: Corythoichthys intestinalis (assembly GCF_030265065.1). NCBI lineage: Eukaryota > Metazoa > Chordata > Actinopteri > Syngnathiformes > Syngnathidae > Corythoichthys > Corythoichthys intestinalis. Next base: position 60,871,451 of record NC_080395.1, read on the forward strand.
TTTATTTTTCAGTATCAAATGGTAAACAATTTACCTTGAGTGTATTTTTACAGTTTGGATGTGACTTTTTTTTTTTTTTTTAAATTCAAGCAAATTGATGCGCGTTAAGTGTTTTCTGTTACAAACAAAACAATGTTAATAAAGTTATACTTTATAAGTTGATCTCTGTTATTTTCTCTAATAGAAAAAAAAAAGGATACAATGTGAGGCAGAGGTGTACTTATAGTAATATTATAGACAAATGATACTATTTACAGTGGCGGCAGAGTTTGGGGGGGCGCGAAACATTAACGTCTTCCTTGGGGGGGGCGTAACAGAAAATAATTGAGAAGCACTGGTATAAACAAAACTAGTAGGACATTCTTTTGTATTGCAGATATTGATTGCAATAAAACATTTGGACAACATGATTCCATTTCTTGTTTTATTTAAAATGATTGATGAATGTGCAAAACAGGTAAAAAAAAAAAGACAATTTATAAAATTACTAGAAAAATATTAATGAAGGTGGAGCATAAGTCAAGCCTTCCATCGTCAAAGTCGAACGCACATAGTCTCGATATATGTCCATCGATGTACAGTAAGTGTTGTGAGTAGTGTTGCACCAATAAATGAAGGTGGAGCATAAGTCAAGCCTTCCATCGTCAAAGTCGGACGCACATAGTCTCGATATATGTCCATCGATGTACAGTAAGTGTTGTGAGTAGTGTTGCACCGATACCATTTTTTGTGCCCGATACCGATACAGATACCTGGATGTGCAGTATCGGCCGATACCGATACCATTCCGATACCACTCTGTTAGCAAAAAAAAAAAATACACACACACACACATATATATGTATGTATATTTATATAATATATATATATATATATACGTATAAGGGATGCAACGATACAGTTAAGTCATGGTTCAGTACGATTTTCGATACAATTCAGTACATTTAATGCTCTGAAACAGAAAATTAAACTGTTATTATTATTATTTTTATTTGCTAACAAGATAAAATAACATCATATAAAAAAGAATTTTAGTGCATAATATTTATGTGCTTACTTCTTACTGATCTGAAGAAATTTTGTATATAAGTGCTGAGAACAATCTTTACTGTTTGTAAAGTGGGGCACACTGTTGATTGCTGCAGCTCTCTTAGCAGCTATATTTACCATATAAGCAAAACATCCTATTTGTGGTCCGAGTCCATCTGTAACATGTACTGAATTAACAGTGTTTGCAACATTATCTATAGTCACTGGTATGGATTGATTTGGCCTGCTTAACTTCCATTCAGTCATGGCGGTTTCTAATTCATCAATGTACCGTAAATTCCGGACCATTGAGCGCCCCGGATTACAAGCCTCACCCAGTACATTTTTAAAGGAAAAAGCATTTTGTACATACATAAGCCTCTCCTGCCTATAAGCCGCGTGTGCCCACATATTAAACTGAAATATTTATAAAGAAATACACAGTTTTCCAAGTTTAAATACCATATTTTAACAAATCGGGTTATGATACAGCGCGTGACTTACAGGTAAGGGAGGTGCGGAAGAGCAAGAGACGTGCTGTCGTTGTTGTTGCGGGTGTGTCTGTGTGTGTGCGTCGGCTGCTAGAGGCAGCAGTCGTGTGTTGTTCGACGAGTTTCCAAAATAAAGAATTGCAACCTAACTTAACGGGTTACTATTTGTCATCGTTACAATAGCTTAACTTTTCTTTCCAAACAGCGCCAGCAACACGGCACTTAGCTGACTCCTCAAGCTCACTCCTTAGCGTGTCGTCCTCTTCATCACGCAGCAGACCGGCTTTTCGAAACCCGTTGGTGATGGTGGATTTTTTTCACGCTGCTCCACGCTGTCAGACTTTTGCAAAAGTTGCTCTTCGCATACGACCACTTTTGTAAACGATCTGACGCCGCTGGCCATCCAAGCCTTCAATTCAACTCGGCACATCATATCCATTTCTTCTAGCATGATGCGGGTATGCCAATCCACGGTAAAATCAGTTTTAAATTACCAAAAACACATCGACACAAGTCAGTGACAACAGTCTGTCTCGCGCTAGCCATGTTGAATAAACTCCGCTCTCCTCGTATGTTTACTTCCGCGCGCAAGTCCCTCGTCCCGCCCGTCGCTGATTGGTCCACTCCGCTGTCTGTTTGCTGTGGCTTGCTCCGCTCTGAAAATTTTATCCGCTTATGGTGGCCAGACTCAATAGCTGGAACAGCGGTGAGTCTGGATTACCAGGCTATGCTAATTCTACTAATGCACAAAGATGAGGGTCTGCTACTTTTATTCGTGCACAAAGCACAAACTTAAAATACGGGTAAGAGTGCCAACTAGCGTCTTTCTCGACACACATATTCCACGTGTCTTATGCTTGCATTTTATGCTCGAGCGCTCCTGGCGGTCGTTAGAAAAATTGATAAATTGGCAGCATCATTGCATACGCCGCAGGATTCAAAATGAGGGAAAAAAGTAGCGGCTTGTAATCCGGAATTTACGGTAGTATATGGACTACGCGTCGCTCTGGGCTCACGCAGCTAATGGCATGGGAGCTAATGTAGCACCTCTAGGTTGCTATTTGATGATATCTAGTGTGTGCGCCCGAGAGTTAGCATGGGATCTAACACAGGACATCTAGGTTGCTATTTGATGATATCTAGTGTGCGCGCTGCGCCGCTTGAGTGTTTTCTGGCCACAGAAGTCACTTCTGCTCATTACTGCACAACACATGACAATCGACTTTCATAAACAGGACGAGTTTGAAGTACGGTGCTCTTAATTTGCCACTCATTGTTCATCATGAAACCATGAGTTTGCTTAGTCTCCCACGGTTTTAACTTTTCTGATCCCATCAGCGTTGAAATAGCAGGCATTAGCTTCCGCATGCTAATCATTTGTAAATGCCATGTTAGATGAGCAGCGTAACATCACGGATATGCGTTGTAGTTTACATCCTTAAAATTGAAGACGAGGGGGTGAATTTCGTTTGGTAATTTCGAGACAAAGACATACAGATGTCATGCATCGAGATTTGGGAAGTTAACTCACGTGGGGAGGACAGTGCATTTACGTTCAAGTGAAGCCAGTCGATGGCATCGGCGCCCTAAATGTTGGTACTCGTCGATACCGATACCACCAATTCGGGCTGGATCGGCGCCCCCTGCCGATACTGGTATCAGTATCGGTGCAACTTTAGTTGTGAGGCACATCAATTTGTCTTCCCTTGCCTAATAGCGTTTTACACCTGTAAAGAAATAAAAACTTGTGTAACACTTGCATTTATGCGTTTACATAATTGTGCCATCCTGCACGTACTGATTATTAGCAACAGACTATAGACTATGTTGCAGCCACAGTAGTTATAGTGAATAATATTAAACATCATAATTCCTATCATCATCGTATTAACAATATCAAAGACAAGTCGTTTTAATGCGCAAGATTTTAACTTTAGTATTTTTTGAGCACTGGACACATGAAAATGCAGGGATAGGAAGGACATACCTTCCATAACATCAGCGGCAACATGGCTACATAAACACTCGGTCTTTGTGGTAGCACGTGCTTGGTTCCACATCTGCCTTCATGAACATGTCCTCCTATGTCGTGATGATGGCAGATGTATGCGATGTTTCCACATTGTCTTTTTTGAGGGATTTTGATGAGTAATGTTACTCAAGCTCCACTGTTGTTTTGGATGGAGAAAGTGTAAAACGGAAGTCACAAGCGGAAATGCGGAAGTACCTCGGAAACAAAACCATGACTTCGCTCTCCTTAGGAAATGACACCCATTATAAACATGGAACATACACTCACCGGCCACTTTATTAGGTACACCATGCTAGTAACGGATTAGACCCCCAACAAGTGCATCAGAAAGACTCAAGAACAGTTGTTTCCCAAAAGCTATCACAGCTCCCAACTCTCAGCCATAACTAAAATACCACTCCATATACAGTACATCTGAACACACCATTGAGCAATAGACATTTATGGTCCAGAATGCTGTGAAATCTGTAATCTATTATATTTTAGTAATTATTAATTTTCTCTTTACATATGTTTACTGAAGGAGATGTTTAAATCTCATGGAACAGTTGCATAATGACAATTAAGGTTACTACTCCTATTTTAGAACAATAAAATGAAGTAGCAAAAGTTTAAGTCAAATAAAGAAGAACATTTCCCTCTCTGAAATCTAAAATAAAGACTGTAAAGTTTGTTTTTGTGGTTAATGGCTACTTGAGAAATGGAAGACTGGGGAGACATCCCACATAAATAACAATGTTGCCCCGAGAGTTATAACTCGTCAACTAAGAACGAACCTCTAGCTCCAGATACTTGTTTGAAGTATGCAGCTGGCTTAAACTTGCATAATAATTAATTTAGTTGATGCAATATTTAAATTGACGCTTGAATATTGGGCACAAAAACTTTACACATCACGAACGATGCACACGCAGGTTGAACACTGTCCATCCTTGTGGGAGCCTGACATCATGTTGACTGACTAAGCAGTTAGCAGGACATCCACACTGTTTATCTTAGCAAGTAATCCTGGCAGTTTGAGTGGTGCTGACTTCCCAGAGTGCATTCTTGCAGGCCGGTCCAGCGCCTGACAGACTCAGAGCTCGTCATAAATTTTTAAGAAAAAAAGGAGTGGGGTGGCTTGACAGAGTTTGAACTTCTGCTGATTTTAGCAGGACACAATTTTAGCTGTGTCCTGACCAAATATTTTTCAACTAAAAGAAATTCTGTGCAACTAAACAAATGTTGAATAAATGACAGGACAATTTATCTGAGAGACGTTATTTAATTAAGTTCCTTTATGAAATGCGTAAGTCAAAAGCTGATCTCTTTCTGAACCATCGGATTCCAAACTATGGACTTTTTTTTTTTTAAAAGCCATTTGCAGTTACCATAGTAAATGTAAAAATACAGATACAATGTGTTGTACTGCATGTAAATGTAATTTGAGTATAACAATATTCAAATAAAACAATGATACACATTTAGGTATAAAACATTGACAATTTTATAGGTTAGCAAATTACAACAGTTTCACTTTATTTGAATTCGGTGTCATAAAACTCATAATGATGACACCTGTCATGAATATGAATGGGAGCTTATATGACAGATGCCCTTGAGTATCATTTAGTGAATTATGTCAGTATTGATGCATTATTGAGATATTTTTAAAAATGTTTTTGGGTTGGGATTAGAGTTTAGGATCTGTGTTAGGGTTAGGACACTCATTCATTAATGTTCATGACAGTGTCATGGTCATCTTATGACACCGAGTTCAAATAAAGTGCTACCATTGCAACTGATTGTAATCAACATCTTACATATTTGTTAAAGACGGGATATAGCTGAAGCAACTACTGTAGCAAAATATTAAGTACCTGATTAAGTAAAAAGGTATACATGAAATTGTTTGTCATGTCACAGTAGTACATGTAAGTGTTAGTTCTACACTGTATTTATTGATAAAGTATCTCGTGTAATACTGTAAATTCTTTCATTTCTTTTCTATTCTGCTTTTCTTCACAAGGGTCGTGGAGGTGCTGGAACCTATCCTAGCTAACTCTGGGCAGTAGGCGGGGTACACCCTGAATTGGTTGCAGCCAATCACAGGGCACAATGAGACATACAACAACACACTCACACCTACGGAGAATTTAGAGTGTTCAATCCCCCTACCACGCATGTTTTTGGGATGTGGGAGGAAACCGGAGTCCTCGGACAAAACCCACGCAGGCACGGGAGAACATACTACTTTAAATGAGATGGAAAATTACTCAGAGAAGACATTTATCACTCACACACACTTCCAGGGCAACTCCTTTACCTTGGTTCACAAAACTTTCCTATGCAAAGAGAGGAAACCCATTAATTCACACAAACACACATACAAAACCTCAATCATGTTTGGCAAAAAAATTGAGCCTTTGAACCTGTTCAACCCCTCCCTTAGTAGGAAAAAAAAAATCTTTAGAAAATCCCTTAGAGAGACTTGTGACTACTCTGATTAGATTTACATCTCTGTTCTCTTCGTTCCAAACATGGTTTATCATTACCTCACTTTTGGACTCTTTCCTACAATTTGGCTCAAATTATACACTGGCGATATCAACCGACATTTGAATCAGATTATACTGATTTAAATGACCGCATACTTTAGAAAAAAAAAAAGGAAACTCCGAGCCAACTGATACGATTGTTGAAATTGGCTACGTTTACATGGACAAAATATACGATTAGTTTTTGGATTAAAATTATGATCAGATGTACTGTTTTCATGGACACTGAAATGCATTGAAAAAATATCGATCCAATTAGGATTTGAGTGTTCATGCATCACCCTTTCGGTCAGGATTTCTTTTTTTTTTTGACATGCGCCGATTGACCAAATAATACGGAAATAATAGCAGAAGAAGCCGTACTGACATTTGTGTTGACAAGACATCGCTCCCTCCATTTCTACATTAAACTTTATTTCATATACACTCCTGTTTTTCTACCATCGAGTCTTTCAACAATTTCAACATCTTTTAACATCACCAGATGCATGCTCATCTCAGATACAGATGAGTTCAGTCTTACGCCCGCCATTTCTTTTGCATGTTCTGCTTCTACTAGTTTCCAGGAATAATAGAAACGCGTAAAGTATACTGATGTCAGAGATGTACGCGGCAATGATGGTCATTTCTGAAATGTTTGAAAAAGTGTTTTCATGCATGCTGATTGGATTACAAACAGACATAAACCACGTTTCGTTTGGAAAAAATCTTGATCGGAATGGCCTTGATCGGGTCAGAGTATTCTGAATAGGGTGCGTACATGAAGCATTTTTATTTCGATCAGGCCTAATGAATGTTTCCATGTAAACGTAGCCATTGACTGTACCATTCATTTTGTTCTCATGTTAACATCTTTCTAAGCAGCTTTGGCGTTTGGTACTGACATAAGAATTCCAAAGGTGCACAGAAATATGAATACAAAGAAAATCACAAAACAAAGACGATCAATTACAGCAGCTCCAAATTTCCAATCACTGCCTGTGTTCCCTCCCTTTTGCTGGTCATGGAAGCATTTGGCAATATAGTGCACTTCACTAAGGATATTGGCAAGCTCCGGTTCAAAGCTGCTGACTTTGGAGCTCGGAACTTTGGTGAGTAAAACCTCACCCTCACCAGCTTTTCCAGAATCAGATGAGGCTGGGTGAACGCTCTCCAGTCTGGCTTTGGGATCCATGCTGGTGGGACTGCTCTGCCCTTTGTCCTGACCTGGACGCTTCATTCGCAGAAACCAGGCACACCAATTGAAGAGGAAAATTCGGACCTTTGGGATCGAACAATAAAGAATTCACTCATTAACATACAGTAAAGTAGTACACATAGAATGAGCTAATCCCGACTAGCGCGGGGTACCTTCAAATCACTCAGCAGCTTAAGCAAATGTTATATGACTATAGTGTAAGGCTTTCCTTTGCGGTCAAAAGTGAGTTATTCACAATATATACTGTGTATATACTGTAGTATATATATCATTGATAGTGTTAACACAATTGCTGCTTTGAGCAGTTTTCTGCTACTTAAAGTTACAGGGTTGAAATTCTATAAAAATGCACATATTAAGAAATGGAATGTACAAAGTAAAACTTTGGCTGAATAAAAAGTCATGATCTGGATGAGTTTCTGTTGAACTGTACGCTGTAGTTCAATAAAATGGACACTCACCCACTTTGGCATCCCTGCACCATTAGGGTCATGGTGGTGAAATTGCAAGACCACGACCGTGGAAATCACAGAGAGCGCAACAATGACCATGGTTATCACAATGTACAGAGCTAGAAAAGTAAAGAGATGGTGGAAAACGTTTTTTACTCTTCTAGCCATCATATTCAGTGTATTACTTTTTTCTGTTTTAGATCTTTGGAACAAACTGGAGACAGTTGCATCCAATTTTGGGCACAAAGAAATTGTGTTTAATTTAATCATTTTAAAGCCCAATTTTCAATCAGCAGTAGATAGATATCATGCTGAACTATTTATCAGTCTTCATCAAATCGATGCTCCGCCATAGCAATGTGATGTGAATTAGGTTTGAGCACGTTTAATAAGAAACAGTTTAAAATCAGCATAGAATCTTTCAAATATACGAGTTAGACACATTGTAGAAGCCCACACACAAGTACAGAACAGCCAGATACGGTATAAGAATAAGTAGCTACACAAAGTGCACAGGGGAAAGAGCAATGCAAGTTTTGCGTCAATCTAAAATTAATGTGATTCAGAGTCATGCAATTAAAGTGCTTGTCCATGTCTTTAAACTATTGGATGGCTGCTGAAGTTAATTAAAACACTTAAAGACAACTTAAAAAATCCCCACCCCACTTACATAGTAGAGGTGCAGAGTCTGAAGAGGCAGGCATTATCTCTGAGAGCATCAGCATAAGGACTACTAAGGAGAGAAGGACTGTGATCGCTGAAAATACAAAATTTCAATTAATGTTTCAAACATTTAAAAGGTCAACACCTTTGCACCTTACCGTGGAAGGTAAAGGAACGTGAACCCGACATAATTTCATACATTTCTGCATATATAGATCATAAAATAACAATAATAAACAAAGAAAGTCTAATTGTTTTTACCAATTCTCTTAAAAGTGCTGCAGTGTACAATATTTCCTTCACTGTATTTCTTGAATACTGTAGCTTTGTTGAGGTCAAACATATCTCAATTGGGTTGGGGTCAGGCCTTTTAAATAAACTAGTAATAGCTGGGAAAGGTTAAAAAAGTATCTTGTAAAGTTCATCAGTTGATGGTCAGACGTATTGTCTATGAAGGGAAGAAAGTTCAGTCTTTCTGAATCCCTTCCAAGGTGTGGCCGTCATGTTAATTTAGTATGACATGTAAATACAGTATGACTGTCCGACTGTTTAAAGGAAAACTCAATAGAGGAAGCTACAAATTCCCTTGGCCTTGTGCAAAATTATCAGTTAGATAAGAATGTTAGACATTTATTGGTTTGTTTGCTCTTGATAATGTATTTTATAAATCTTATATTTAACACAAAATGTATAATTGTATTACTGAGGGAGTAAATAAGTCTAATAGGCCATTAAAAGTTTTGTTACAGTGTTGTCAGTGTATCAAATACTTGTTCTCCCCACTGTATATGGTTTGTATGTATTTGCCAAAAATTTGGAAAATTGGGTTGAGTGAAGCTAACATTGCTCTCTTAGTATCTCTTGCTTATTTCAGGAGTAGCTAAACGTGTCAAATGAAACACTAACATAGGTTTAACCTAAAGTGAATATAAACTCACCTAATTATGAGCTTTATAAATTACTCTTGGTCAACTGTACAGGTCGGTACACTATCTCATATGACAAATAAAAGACATTTTAACTAATTCACCAATTATGTGCTTCCTCTGTGGGTGAAGTGAAGAAAGGTCTATTGATGTAAATAAAAAAAAAGAAGAATGACAATTTCAGGTACATATGATGCAAGGGTATAGGTTTGCATAGGGATGGTAGGGACATAACACTACCAAATTTTCACGATGCTTAAATTGCCCCCTAGCAACTTTTCAGCAACCTTATTTGCCTTAGTTATACAGTATAGGAAATAAACTGTCTTCCCATATGTTGTAAGTATAGAATTGACCCTCCCTTTATTCAGTGATTTTCATTATGTTCAGACTTACATTTACCTCTTTTCACTGAATGAATGTGCCAGTCCATTTTCCCCCGTCAAACGCACGTTTGATTGGCTGATGACTTTTTTTTTTTTTTTTTTTTTTTTGAGTTAAGCTCTGCTAGTGGACAAAAAAGTAGTGTTTTACCTGAAGGTAGGCTCAATTTTTATTCATTTTTGTTATTCCCTGACTAAGAAGTTTTTTCAGTTATATTTAATTTCTTGATTTAAAAAGGCAATGTTGAGTGGTCTTAAGACAAATATTTATCATTTGCCTACCTGGATAGTTCAGCAATTATTAAAAGTTTGTATTTATTGTGTATGTTAACATAAATTTTGTTCAAATATTGTAATTAAAAAAAAATTCTAATAAAATGTGTCTTGTAGTTTTTGAAGGTTTGAATCGAATGGTGTATCACCTGAACCAATACATATGGCAGTTAATATAAGTCAAGACAGATTTATTTTGCATTGATCATTTAGCCTATCAATTAATTAGGTTCATATTCGTGAGAAATGTAGCCCTGACCCTCGTTCACCCAATTTGTTTGGTCTTATTAACGCACTGTCCCCAGCAAAAACTGTACATGCAGGTTATGCTGTTATATCGTCCTTACCAATGTTGAAACCAAACCTACACCCTTGATATGATGTGAATTCAGTGAATGTGCATCTTTCTACTACCCAGTGAAATCTTCTCTCCAGAGTCAGCAGGCAAAAGGAAGACAAACAGGGACAGAATGGAGATCACGATACAGGGGATGAGCAGGTTGAGTGCATAAAAGAGAGTACGTCTGCGCATCACTATGGTAAACGTGATGTCATAATAGGGCTCATCTGGACAGCACTCATAATATATGGTATGCTTATTTCCTGAAACCGCTGTGACACAAAACAGAAAAAAAGCCTACTCTTGTGAAATGTTCTGAGCTTATGTAGCAATAAATGATTTACACAATAGAAACGTATTCTTACCAACAAGGTCCCACTCTACATTGGGAATATATTCACTGATTTCTGCCTTTTTTATTGATAAGTCCAGAGTCGAGCCCCCATAGGTCCAGGAGCCAAATTTGAGGTCACATTTCTGGACGTCAAAAGGGAACCAGCGGACATCGATATTGCAGGTGCTTTTGATGATTGCTAACAGGGAAACACATATTAATAGCGAAAAATGACAGAAAATGGTCATAAAATAATATATTTATCAACTCTAAAGGAAGTGATGCCACACTTGAAATTAATTCAAAGTAGCAAGAGATTTACTGAAACAATATTGCAGTTTGTGTATTGAAAGCAAATAATTGGGTAAAAGTGACTAGTCGTCATTAAGGAAACAGTGAATGACTTCACAATGAAAGTTGAGATTAAAACAATCAACACTACTTTAAATATGAATACATACAGTATATACACTTTGCTTTACATTAAGGCAAATAAATTCAGAAGGCATTCACCAACACAGTCATTTGATTTGGCATTGAATTGGCTTTGGTGGGGGTTTGCTCTCTCAGAAACCTCGTCGAGATACTTACTGTGGCTTTTGTCTCAATACACAAGCACACACTTAAATAAAAAACAACATGCATTACATTCATGTTTTAGTCACTCATTGCTTAGTCAGGAAAAGCAAATGAATAGCATTACACTTTTCAGCGAAAGGGTAGGTTCACTTAAATGTTCCTTACCTGGAGGTATATACAAACAGCTGCCTGAGGAGTCAACCACAATTTTGGTATGGGAAGTAGGATCAAAATTTTCATCTGCACTGTAGATCACATAGAATAACATCAGTGCTGCTTGTCAAATTTTTACAGACACCTAATTAAATATTTGACTTTTCCACGAAAACTGATGCAATTTTTATCATGCAATTATTGTGAGCAACAGGGTGTATGCATAGAACAGATTGACAATACAAATGCTGTAAAATGGATCCTGAGGGCATCTTGGTAGCAATAAAAACAAAATATATGATGTTTAAAAGTATATAACAGGGAGACAACAGCACAAATGTCACTACTGTACTTATGTACAGAATCTTTTTTTTTTTTTGACTGACTTTCAAAACAGATTTGTACTTTTTAATTTTTTACTTTGACTAAATAGGAATTCAACCTTATTGATGACTTCAACAAGATCTTCTTAATTTTCTGTACCTGTGTGTAATATGCACCCTAACTAGACTACTGAGTTCTGAAATTCTCTTACGCGGCAAGACAACCAACACATGCGCACATCAGTTAAAATCGGCAAGTACTTACGATTTACCTTTTTTTTTTAATTTAGTTTTTTAGTTTATTACCTTTTCATAGCCTCAAAATACTTTTAGCATGTGTTTCTCTCTCATCCTTTTAAGTATTGTGTTTTCTTGTGGTAGCTTTAAAGTGCATGTGACACGAAAAAACATGTTTATTCCATAATACACGCGGTATTTTATGCTCCTGAATAATATGGACCGCTTGGATGTGTGTGGAAGCGATCGCTATGTTTATTTAGTTTTTTGAATCCCGCGCCATGAAAATGAGTGACTTCCGGCTTCGGTCTTGCATTGAGGAGGAGCTGTGACGTGTACGGATGAAGGCGTCCTCTTCCCTATACAGCCGTACTGTTGTGTATGAGGACTAAGGATTCAGCTGATTTTGCGGATTAATACGTTTATTTTTCGCATCACGCCAGCCAAACGGCTTGCTGTATAAGGGAGAGGCGTGTGCGCTTTTTGGAGTGTCAAAAGGTTCCCATTCACCGTGGATATTGGCCAAAACAAGCCCTACTACTGTGGGACCATTGGAATTACGAGGAAGTGAGTAAACATCTTGTTTTGTATTATGTCAAATACGAATGCAGCGATTACAAAGTAAACACTACAAACTTTGTTTAAATAAAGGACTACTTACGTTTGCCGGTTTGCCGATCCGCGAAGACAATCGACAACCCAGTCGTCATGTCAAATAATCCGGGCTAGTTATGTGTGATTTTCCGCTTCGAAGACTTTGAAACATCACTCGGTTCAGGTTAGCATGTCGGCTAGCTTTCACGCCTCTTTGTTTGTTTACATTCTCCGAGGCCGGGGAAGGGAAATGACATATGTCCGATTTAGGTGTCATAAAATATCGTTCTGGAGGTGCGACAGTAAAGGTGAAGTCGAGAGTTTTGACCATTATGGAGTAATTTTGCCATGTCGTCCTGAATAAGTGCATTTTTATTATTTCATATTCCATTTAGCACAAGACTGTTATTTGTCATGACCATGCCATTTATTTAGCAATTGGGGAAAATACTTAGATAAAAAGAATATCCTGTAAAAATAGTGAAGTAAAGAGACAGAAACAATGACATTTTGCAGCTCTCTTCGTCGTGTTTTCCTCGTTGTGAATAGTTCCCCCTCGACGGGCTGACTGGTCCTTCTCAAGCCATTTATTTAGCTATTGGGCAAAAATACTTGGATAAAAAGAATATCCTGTAAAAATATTGGAGTAGAAAGACTGACACAATGACATTTTGCGGCTCTCTTCGTCGCGTTTTCCTCGTTCTGAGTAATTCCCCCTCAATGTGCTGAATAGTAAAACCGACGAGCCCAGTCTCCCGCTGACGTCATCCACCTGTTGGGGACGCTAGAGCCCTATAATGGTAGGCGTGGCTAACTGGAAGATTAAAATACTAATTTCTCGTCATCTGCGCTTTGCTAAATTGTTGTATATAGTCAAATCGTCTCAAAATATGATTCAAATTCCCATATTAATGCTATTTAAGACTTTTTCTCCTGTCGTATGCTCTTTAAAGCAGATTGTTGATCTGTTGACCACATTAGTCACGTAGCGTATTTAAACCACACCTATTTGATATTACTACGTTTAAGTATTTTCTTAATGCATCATTAGTATGTTCTGTCTGTATGCATCTCAACAAAACAATCTGAAAGCGCACGGTAGTACTTTGACTATCAAATTCGCCTCACGTAGGACGTTTCGCCGGTGTAGCTAATTTTGGCAGAACACCGGTTTTGTCCTACTCTTGTTCCCGTCTTTCCTGTTCATTTTGCTTTTGCTGCTCGTTTTGTAAAATCTCGACAGTGCTGTCATGCTCATTAATGTTCCACTCGGGTTCAAATTGAAACGATTGAACAGATGACATGTTTATGTCACTAGAGTCATACTCTGGAAGCCGGCAGCTTAACCCAGTGACGTCACTGCCCTGCGACGTCAACAACAATGGCGATCTACTAGTAGGCATGTGCCGGTATGAGATTTTGACAGTATGAAAACCTTAAGTAAAAATACCGCGGTTTCACAGTATCATGGTATTGCAATTATAGCTCTAAAATGTTTTATACTGAGATGTAAAAAAAATGTGGTTTTACATTAAACAGGATTTTAAAAAAAATATCACAACATATTTGCAAATTGGAACATCACATGGATGTAACAATTTTTATTTTGCATTGAACAGGATTCTTTTTATTTATCACAACATATTTTCAAATTGGAAGATCAACATGAATGCAATGTTGAAATAAATAAAATAACAAAAAAATAAATAACTGAAATATTTTAGATAAAATAAATAGAATTTATAGATTATACCCAAAGCCACAGCTCAAGTTGCTCAAGATTAGAGCTAGAACGAAAATAATCATTTGCCCTAAAAAAGTAAAAACACTTCTAAATCAAATAAAAAAAATATGTATTTACTGTATATATATTGCAGGCACTTCTCTGACTTTAAAGCTCCATCTCAACATTTTTAGAGACTTGCTCATGTTATACTTATTTCTCTCTCAGTCCAAGTTATGATGCAGGAATGTGAGGACGTTCACCTTTCTGGGTTAAGTTGGGAGCAGTGAGGTGAGCGGAAACTAGTTAGCTTTCTTGGCATGCTTACTAGCCACATTATCTGCCTCGTTAACAAGCTTACGTTATAGTATTTGTTTTACCATCGCTAGACACACTAAACACGCTGAACTCTCGGAGCTGGTGGGAAACGTTCATGACAGCGTTTACTTACCTCAAATTTTGTGTAAAGTGACGGATGATGGAGATGTAAATGTGAAATCATGTTTAAGGGGGGTTGCCGACACCCCTGCAACCACCTTCCGCAAGCATGTCTTGCACGTCTGTTGTCCTTCCTCCTCTAAGCCGCGGCCGTCTCTTTCTTTTTGGTGGCCGAAATAATAGCAATGTTTGTTTTGTTTGTTTTTGAGGGGGGTAAAAGCGCAAGTGAAAACAGAGACAGCAACAACCGGAAGGGGAGGGGTGAGCGCTGCTGCTCCAAGCTATTTCTCGCTGCATTTTTGGGACATAAAAAATAGCTAATACAGTACTAAAGTAAGATGCAAAATTTTAGTGATTTTAAAACCTTGACATTTTCATACCAAGGTAAACCTTAAAACAGGTAACCGGCACATGCCTACCTACTAAAACTAATTTTACAAATTGTATAAAAAACGAAAACATCAAAAGGGGTTTTAATATCAAATTATTTTAACTCATAATAACGTTTATCTTTTAAGAACTACAAGTCTTTCTATCGTTCGTTCCTTTCCACTAAATTGAAAAAATACTGAATAAAATTTTTCGGATGTGTAATATTGCATATAAAATCCAGTGCTTCCCAAAAGTGGCCATTGCAAAGTGTTAGAAGACATTTTAAATGCCAATACCATTTTAGCCAATCAAATGTGAGCATGCCAGATTGCCCGTCCTTTTTCATGATGTCAGTAATACCCATTGTTGCATGCAGATATAGAGACCTAGCACTGCTTGCAAGTGAGTCATCACCTAAATAGACGCTTTATACACAGACTTTGCTTGTAAAACCACAAAAATAAAAAGGAGAAGTGTCAGCATCCCACTGTGTTCATCTTTTTGAAGAAATTGTTGCACCAATTATGGAGACCCAAGAGATGAAAGAAAGGAAAGAAAGGATAAAGACAGAACTAGGATAGTAACTATAAAGAGTGTTGTTATTTATTTATTTTTCGTTATTGGTTGTTGTGTTTTTTTTTATATCTGTGTTCAAGTTTGTCAGTGTTTGTGTGAAGCTGGTCGTGCATATAATTGATGTCACAGTCTTCAAACAATAGCTGCTCTCATATACGGTATCATTGTCTTCACACTTGTTTTCTCTTATCGGAGGTCTAAGAAATTCGCTATTTGCTTGGGGCAATACTTGGAGCAACAGTTGCCACGTTTACATGGAGCCAAATATTCCAATTACAATCGGAATATTTGTTCAAACCGAATAAATGTGTTCCATATAAACACCTCATTAGGAATGAAAAGGCCCAAACCGAATGGAATTTCATTCCGATTCACAGGGGTGGAATATTCCTTTTCCCAAACCGATTAGAAGTAAAATTATATCATGTAAACAGGGAAGCGGAATGGTGTCTGGTTGCGTTCTTTCTGCACATGCTCCGTACTGACTTGGTGACGTCACTTGGTGACGTAAGTAACGTCACTTGCAACATGGCTTCCAAGCACACGCACAGCGCACCCACACAACTTTTAAATGAACGGCGTATCATTCTGAAGTTTTGTTTCCACTCGAAAAGTTAAAACAGCAGCTGATCTGACGATCGATCTCCATGTTTTGCAACGTGACGCTTTGTTTTGATTAATCTGCGCATGTCAGACGGCAGTTGTCAAACGTCCTTTCGGAATAAAGGCAGACACATGTAAACGCTGGATCGGAATAGATGAATTCACATGTAAACAGCTGATGTGAAATTTCCATTCGGAATGATTTGAATCGGTATGAATAAAAGTCAGCATGTAAACGTGGCTAGTGTCTCACATTAAGGTCATCCACGTAAATGAGGTGTTGTCTTTCCCTATAATTACCGTATTGGCCCGAATATAAGACGGCCCTGATTATAAGACGCCACCCTCTTTTTCAAGACTCAAGTTTGAAAAAGAGACTTTTTGAACACCAAATTCATTTTTATACAGAAAATAATTACAGTACATCTGAAACGAATGATTATAACAATATATTTGAGAGAAAAAGCATGTTATTTTGCCTCATTCAAATTTCAATATCTGAACATTTAAATATGTAAACTAAAGTGCAATCACATTCGTAAATGAATGGCTTCTGGTTTTTGAAATGTAAATAAACCAATCTATTGTGATAAAACAACAAAATTGCAATAACTGCATTAACCATCAAAGTGAAGTCTAACTGTAACTGTAGTCTTGAAACATATCTGAATAAGGAAAAACATTGCAATAACATAATGCAAACTGGTTAAACTTCAGAGTATTTGAGATCTGTAATGACAGAACATCGCTTCAATGATATCTGGCACCATCTAGCGTCGTGAATGGGGAGAGTAGCTGAGATCTGTCATGACAGAACATTGCTTCAATGATATCTGGCGCCATCTAGCGTCGTGAATGGGTATAATGTTTAGACCGCGACTATAAGACGACCCCCTCTTTTTCAGTGTTATTCAGGGGTGAAAGTGGGCCAGAACGGTCAGGAACGCAGTTTCGGTATAAGATTGAGGGCCGGAATGCTATTCCGGTACACAGTGCTTTTATTCCAAAAATATGACGGCAACTGTCAAAACGCTATGTAAAAAAAAAATGCTAAGCTGCAACACATGCATTTCATCTCCAAGAAGAAAACAATCTACCAACATCTGATTTACATACACAAGTGTTAACAACAAGCATGATAAATTGCTTGTGTAGCGTAATCCGTTTCCACCTATATTTATTATTTATTTTATTCCACGGACGGCATGGAGGTTTCCTCAGCTCCTGCAGTTAGTTATCTGTGTCTGACGATGATGAGTCACGTCAATGTGCGAATGCACACAGCAAAGCAAAACGCCTGGACTCACTTATCCGTTTAATTGGCTGACATAGTGACATGTGATCAGCAGAGAAAGTTAGCTTTGATTGGTTCAAATGTGCATGTTTTCTGGAACAGCAAAAAAAAAGTTTGTTGAATTGATGCAACAAAAAAAGGGCAATGCAACAGAAAAAGGATCAAATCTTTAAGAGCAAGGAAAGAGTTGAGGAGGCTTATTTCATCATCATTTCATATTTCATATATCATGTTTAGTTTTATTTGCTCTGATGGGGAGGTTGAGAACATCTTTTCTGTTAATGTGCACTTTGGACTTATATTTGTTCATTTATGTTAGGCTACCTTACTTATGATTTTTAAAAAAGTCAATGTTTGTGCGATCTTCAAAATATATTCCATTTCACTCTGCATAATATAAGTCATTTGTACTTATTTTTCTGAATTTATGTCACTTATATCTAAAATCAGTTTTTGTATGTATTATAGAAATAACTGCCAAACAGTTTTCTTTGCATTTCAGTAGTTTTAGGAGGTTTGACCCCCCCCCCCCCTACACACACACACAATAAATAAATAAATAAATAAACAACATTTCTGGCTCCGTGGCGACCTTCACGTCGGGGAGTTCCGGCAAGAAATTCTACCCACTTTCACCCCTGATCTTATTTCAATGCAAAAAACACCGTATTCTATTTGGGCCAATATGGTACTCCCCTTGAAATGCTTGGCATGCTCTGCAGATGCATTGGATCAACCTCAAATTAAAGAATGATACTGACAAATCATATTACGATAAGTATGTGACAAAAGAGAAGGGTGTCTTTAATTTGACTTTAGATCAAACTGTGTGTTTCCAGTAAATGGCACACACCTGTTTCACTCAGTAAGGAAAATTGACTTCTCCCGTACTTTTTGTTTTGCGTTCCATTTGTTGCATTAAAAAAAAAAAAAAATTCTAAATGTATCACGTAAGGTCATGTTTCTGAAATGTTCTCATTGATGATCTCATTATAACTTCAAATAATAAATATTGCAGTCATATAATAAAAGCTTATAGTTTATAGTGATAAGAAAATATATGAGGACGCATATCTGCTATGTGCAGTATACTGTATGTGATACAGTATGTGAACTACTACTACTAATATTACCAACAACAATAACAACAAAGTTTATGCCTGATTTTTTCATGCTGTGTCTCACATTCAACAGATGTACCTGTTATATAGTAGAATATCTGGCTTCCAAAGGAGATCATCGGGAACTCGGATCTTGTCCAATCCGTTATAGTCAGATTCGTTCCACTGTAGTTTATAGTCTTTCCAGTTCTGTGGAAAACATAATAAAGCTATATTTTTTCTTACCTAACATAGAGATTAGTTCAGCCCTGCTTTGAGCTGTTTGGGGTGTATGGCGGAATTATACTAGAATTCAGTTTATCTGGCTCTGAAGGAAAGTAAGAGAAATTCCTAGAATTACAGAATGTTTATTTAGGTGTTCGTGATGCAAATCTCCATATTTATTTAAGATGATAACGCTACCTAGCAGTACTATTTTACATCGAGGAACATTTGAGGAACATTCTCTTTAAATTGGACATGAAATCTTTTTTTTTACCCAATCATGATACCCACCTGTTCCCACTTTTTCTGCTCACCAGTGAGATTTTCCATACAGGTGTTTGATGAGCATTCCTTAACCTTTTCTGTCTTTTTTGCCACCTGTCCGAGATTTTTTGGAACGTGTTGCAGACATACAATTCTAAGAAAATTATTATTTGCTAAAAACAATGAAATTTATCTGTTTGAACATTAAGGAGCTTGTCGTTGTAGTGTATTCAGGTAAATATAGGTTGAACATGATTTGGAAAGCATTGTACTGTATTCAATTTTTATTTATGTTTCATGCATGTCCTAATGTCATTTCAATTGGGGTTGTAGAACAATGGAATGTCTAAGCATTTTAGAACCAGGACGTCCTAGCAAAATTTTGCCTACAGACTTAACAACGACTGGAATGAGAGTGTCAAATGAGTGAATATTTTATTTTTGTATAATTTTGAAATAGCAAAGTTTGGTGTCATTTGAAAAATTAGTCCCTGTCTCTGCGATCTATCATATATTACTTTAGAGACACCTTAAGAAATTGATCAATATACTGCATATTTTCTGAAAGGTCATTAAAAGTGCTTTTCTATTCTTTATTTGCAAATTACCTTGAAATTACCTGAATCCTCTGCATTTAAATCGGTGCATAATTGGTGCTGACATAAATTTCAAACTATGCATGAGCAAAATTATTCAGAAGCAGCCTTTCAGAGTCAGTATATGTATCAATATATAGTATATGCATGTTCTGTTACGCATGACAGTTCTTTTGATACCAGACATGAGAGATTTTTCCTTGTTTCAAGGCATTGATGTAGGATATTCATATCACTTTCGACTGGAAGTAATATCTACTTTTCTGGTCTTTTAATCATTAAGCTGAAAATTAAACATTGCGTAATCGGCTATGGTTAAAAACATGGCAGAGCGACCTCCTACTGGTTTAGCACTGGCAGCAACCAACTTTCTAGTTTGAAAGTATATGTTGCAAGAGTTAGAACTTTGAAACCTTACCATGTGCATCCAAATATTTGTTTTCAACGCCTGGTTCTTCTCGTCCTGTAAGAAAATATTGTTTGTTACTCTTTTTGTAAACAATAAACCCTCAGAGTTTAAGATAGATATCTAATTATGCTAGGCTGGCATCTGATATATTGCCAAATAACTAGAAAATGCAATATCTGGAGAAATTGTTATGGTAGCATAGCTATGATGGTTGGTATAACCGGTCAATTCCTGTTGATTTTGAGGCATTTCGGGATTATTTCCTGTTGATATTGGGTCACTTTCTGTTTATTTGGGGTCATTTTAGGGTCACTCTTGATTTAGGGTCATTTCAGGGTCACTTCATATTGATTTAGGGGCATTCTGGGGTCACTTCTTGTTAATATGGCAGCATTTCAACGTCACTTCTTGTCGATATCAGATCACTCACTCTTGATTTGGGAGCATTTCTGGGTCACTTCCTGTTGATTACAGACCTTTTGCAAACCTTCTTAGAGACAAACTCCACCCTTGACAAGTTCCAATCAGGCTTCAGGTCCAGACACAGCACTGAGTCAGCACTGTTACTGTACTAAAGTGTTAAAAGTACATAACGACATTGCCCTTTCTGTGGATAATGGAAACGCAGCTATCCTTGTTTTACTAGACCTCACAGCAGCATTTGATACAGTCGACCATACATTCCTTGCGTCTCGTTTAGAACATTTCATAGGTATCCGTGGTTACGCTCTAAAATGGTTTGAATCGTACCTGCAACATAGAATATTCTCGGTAATGATTGGGGAATTTCCTCCTCACAAACTTCTCTGTCTTGCGGGGTACCGCAAGGCTCTATTTTAGGGCCTGTTCTTTTTGCGCTTTATCTCCTACCTTTAGGATCAATTATAAAAAAAAGATCGCTTTTAATTTTTATGCTGCTGACCTGCAGCTTTATCTGCCCTTGAGACCCAACGAACAAACTGCTCTCGCTAAATTGATGGAGTGGAGATCTGATGTGAAGCAATGGCTTGCACAAAACCTCTTACATCTTAACGAGAGCAAAACTGAATTTGTTACTTTTCGCATGCCTTCTATGATGAATGCCCTTGAGCCCAACTCTGGCGTTCTGGCTGACATTTTTAAGACAAAAAT
Organism: Corythoichthys intestinalis; assembly: GCF_030265065.1. Lineage (NCBI taxonomy): Eukaryota > Metazoa > Chordata > Actinopteri > Syngnathiformes > Syngnathidae > Corythoichthys > Corythoichthys intestinalis. Next base: position 60,892,726 of record NC_080395.1, read on the forward strand.
CTCTGAGTGATATTCGATAGCAGGCTTAACTTTGAAAAACTGATTAGTTCTGTTCGAAGAGCAAGTTTTTTCCAGCTCCATCTCGTGGCCAAAGTGAAGCCTTTTCTTAGTCGCCGCGATCTTGAAAAAGCAATTCACGCTTTTATAAGCTCAACGCTTGACTACTGCAATGCACTTTATGTTGGCCTCCCCAAGTCCTCAATTTCTCGCCTGCAAAAATGCTGCCTCTCGATTTTTAACAGGTACACCTAGACGTGAGCATATTACCCCCATGCTATCATCTCTCCACTGGCTTCGAGTCCATTTTAGAATTTATTCCAAACTTTTACTGTTTGTTTTCAATTTTGTTAATGGCCAGGCTCCATCTTATTTATCGGAAATTTTAACCTTCCTTAACTCTGGCAGGACTCTTCGTTCGACCAGCCAGCTTAGTTTACATGATCCGAGGTTGAAACTTAAACAGTGGGGAGACCGGTCTTTTCCGGTTGCTGCCCCCAGGCTGTGGAATAGCCTTCCCCCTGAAATCCGCACCACTGCGGATCCAGGTCTTTTTAAGTCTCGGTTAAAAACACACCTTTTTAGGCTCGCCTTTTACACAGATTAGGATAGCCTGGTTTTATTTGCTTAAGGGTTTTTAATGTTTTTGGATTTTATCGGTTTTATGGTTTTATTTGCTGGACTTTTATCGCGATGCGCTGTTTTTGTTTCATTTCTTTTTTTCTTAGTGTTATTGTATAATACTTTCCTGCCTTTTATTTATCTTGAGCCATTTTTTGTTGTAAAGCGCTTTGAGGGCCTTTCAGGTTTTGTAAAGAGCTATATAAATAAATTTGATTTGATTTTCATACATTGGCGTCAATGGCATTGCCAGATGAATTTCAAAGGGATTTATTGAAAAGCTTTTGGTCAAAAATCCCAACCACCAATAGAGATATGTTTCTGGCTGTGCCAATGTCGATTTTTGCAGGTGTGGGTTGGAAATCAATAGTTTTTGTGCCATTGAAATCAATGTTGAATAGGGCTATTGGAAATGAATGGGAAATTTTGACCACAAGAAATGAATGGGTATATTTTTGGTCAATTTTGGGGGAAAATTGAATATTATAGATGGTAGCTTTTGCGTGAAAGAAAAAAAAAATACTATAAATGGTGGCTTTTGCATGACATTCAAAGCTACCATCAAATATGATAATAATAATGATAAAACAAGTTACAAACCAGATCCATTATCGTGTTGAGGTGGATACCGACTTCCACGTTGAGGATTTGAGACTCATCTAAGACAGGTCTCTCCAGTTTTTGATAGCGAGAGAAGAGATCATGGTACAGTCTGCTCTCATCTGGCCCTTGCATAGAAACTAAGAAACAAAAATATTTAGTTTATGCTGGACATGAGAAAGTTATAGTAATAGTAAACACTTATTTGACATTGTCAAACACTGATTTCAGTCAGTCAATGCGCTTTCAAAATAATGTCTTTTTAGAGGATTTTTGAGGACACAAAACATGCGAACCTTTTAGAGATTGAGTTTTAGGAATACATGTACTGTACAGGAAATGTGGGTGGAAATATAATTCAATCTTAAATTAGATCTGTTTGATTTAAAAAAAATTCACTTCTCACACACGATTGAGATTCTTTGTCAACACCCTTTCTTTTAACGACTGTGCTGGAATTCCCACTGTGAGAGGTTTTCATTGTTAATAACTCCATAGAGAGGTTATTTTGAGGTTGGCATCTTCTCATTTTTATGCTCTTTGGCACATCCTGTTTGATACAGAAAGGGCCTGTTGCTAAAGAGAGCATATAGCTAAATATGGCTTTATTCATTCTTGAATACTCAGTGCACATTTTGCCATAGACATCTGGTAGCTTACATCATCCAAATATTTTCAGTCTACATCCCAGGGTACCCATGAAACAAGGATCCTTCCGAGTAGTAACAAATCTAAGTTTCGCAACTGACAACTACCACATTAGGTCTGTAACCCAACACCCTTATCATTTTTTTCAGTCTGGCTGTTGATGCAATAGAACATTTGAAATGTTTGAGTTTGGGTTATCTCAATCGATCGCTGCAGTTATGCAAGAACTCAGAACCTTGAAAGTTCTGCAACAAATACTAGTTCAATGTACAACAGTCGTGCACAGTAAAAATCAGTGTTTGACAGAAACATTTTACACAGGAAAAAAATCTTAAGGCACACACACACGCACGCACGCACACACACACACCTACACACACACACGCACGCACGCACGCACGCACGCACACACACACACACACACACACACACAAAAAGTGCAAAAGTTGGGTAAAAAATGATGCATCCTCTGTCATCCAATTGGTTTAATTGTCTTTTCGGTGCAATTAATGGAAAAACACTATCTATTTGCTGTAGGAAAAAAAATCAATACTTTCAGACCAATGTAAAAATTGTTCATTTGTAGATGAGCTCTCAACGCACATAGTGTAAGTGCTATTCAATACATAAATACATAAAAATAACATTAAGTGCTAATTAACAACATAAATAACACAAGTTGCAAAGTCAAAAAAATGAAACTGAAGTATTATGCAACAAAGTGACTGCAAGTAATAGTGAAAACAACCACCAATAACAAAACTACATTTCAAACACCATTTGAGTTGATCAATTACAGAATGACAAATTACTGAATAACATTACTGACATCCTACCTTGAAGTGTGTATGCACTCACTAGCAGAAAAAGCAGAGCCTCATGTGAATCCATGTTGCTTTCAAACAGGAATTCGAGAAGTCTGAACCTCTGGGGCGCTTTGGGTATAAATACTGAGTAAGCGAGTCTCCATGTGTGTGTCAATTGACTCCTCCTCCTATGCAACTTAAGTTAACATGACCCCCCCTAGATTGCATAGATGGGGCCTGAAAAATTCCCTGATGAATAAAGATGATAAGGATGAACAGAATGCACAAATATATATTTATATATTGTTGAGTTTTGGAGGCCAAATTGAAAATGTCTCTTTTATAAACACATATACAACTACAATTTTATTTTTTCACCATATTTTCTAATAGTGATGTTGTTATGATAGCTAGCCTTAAGAAACTTAGAAACTGTTGGAGCAGGATGTAGCCAGCTGACTTCCTTTATGGAAAACAGATGTGGACTTCACCTTCGCTACGAGACAAAGTTCGAAGTAATTACCTCTGATGACAACCAGTTATTCAAAATCATTCAAGCGATTTCATTACACAACAATTTAAGACGGAAAAGCAATCACAATAAACTTTTCCTGACTTAGATGTGTTCAATATGGCCATCACCTGCAGCATGAGCAACATTCAATGTGGTGAGAGAATTCCTCCCAGATGCATATCAATCAGTGTATCACGATGCACTGCACAGCTCTCACACTCCAAATATGTTCATGTGTACTTCGGTTTCCTTATTCTAGTAGTTAGTAAATTTGACTGATAATTTTAAATGTTAAAGTACAGAAACTACCCCACGCCTAGGCTGCCTCTCTCTCACATGAACCTGGATGAAACATTTTTGACTAACAGACCCCAGACAGTGAGACTTGGCACCCGCCCACACATTGAGCACCAGCTCTTGGGCTGTGTGCTGAACCCCTTGCTGTACTGTCTCTACACCTACGGCTGCAATCCGGCCCAGAAGTAACTCCATTGTCAAGTTCACTGACAACATCACCATGGCCGGGTTGATCTCCAAGGGAGATGAGGCAGCCTACAGGGAGGAGGTCCAAAGGCTCACCACCTGGTGTTCAGTGAATAACGCGTCTCTGAACACCACAAAGACCAATGAGATCATTGTGGACTTTAGGAGGAACTACTTCGGCGCTGACTGTGTGGAATGGGTCCACACATTCAGGTTCCTGGGAGTCCAGATCTCTTGTGACAACTCCTGGATGGCTAACACCACATCTGTAATCAAGAAGGCCCAGGAGCGTCTACACTTCCTGAAAGTCCTCAGGAAGAACAATCTGGACTGAAAGCTGCTGCTGGCCTTCTGTCATTCATCCATCGAGAGCCTGCTGACGTACTGTATCTCCATGTGGTACAACAGCTGCACCGTGGCGGAAAGGGAGAGGCTTCAGAGGACAGTGAGAGCAGCTGAGAAGATCATCGGCTGTCCTCTCCCCTCTCTGCCATCAACAAAAGGTAGCTATTTTCCTGATTCTTAGCTGTTTGAGCTTCTCCCCTCTGGATGGAGATACATGTGTCTTAGAGTGAGGACAAATAGACTGAGGAACAGTTATTTCCCCAAGATCCATAACCACACTCAACTCTCACACTTGATAACAATGACACTGTACATGTCGTACATACTACTCGTACATACTAGTATATACAGCACCGTGTTTCTGCTATTTCAAATTCTGTGCAATATTTCCATGTTATTATTCTTTTTCTTCTAATCAGCAAATATTTTAAGATTCCTATTTTGCACTTATACTTTTTTGCACTGTAACTAGAGGAGTTTCACAGTTTTATTGTACAATTTCATACTGACAATAAAGATATTCATTCATTCATTCATTCATTCATTCATTCTCTGTCTCAGTATTCATGGGTCTAGGATGGGTGATGTTCATCAGCCTCAGGTGTTTTATTTTCAAAGACAGTCTCTCTTCAGACCACAGTAGTGGGAGAGAACTAAGTACTTGCTTTGTTACTGTTTTCAAGCAGACTTTTTCAGGTATCAGTGCTGCACATGACTACTATATTTTTCTGAAGATGATTTACTTTTACTGCCTCTGCATCTGATAAACGGATACATGTACTTTCTACACCTTCTTTTGTAAAAACAAACCGATAGAAAATATTTGAATGCAGAGAACCAAAGCATGAAATCTGCAAAACTGAGAAATCAGTGCATGGAGGATACAGTGATTTCTCAGTTTTGCTGATTAATCGCAAGAATAAATTGGATTTGTTTAATGACCTGCTGGTGGACTAAATGGGTATACCCCAAATTCTCAAAGCGGTAGTCACTCACTTTGAGCAAACTCAATTTGTGCCTTGTTATTTCCAAAGACTATGAAAAGGTTTACTGAGGAGTGAAAGTTGTGTTGTCTACTGGATGATGAGGTAGTCGCTGATGGTGTCGTGGTAATTTCACCTGGCTTCGGCGCAGGCACCATGACTTCACGTTTTGGAGATACTGCTCCTGCCGACGACAACCAGCACACAAGTTACCCAAAGACTGAAAGTCACCTTCGCTAGATTCGGCATTCCAGATGAGGTGGTGAGAAACAACAGCCCTCAGTTTTCCAACACAGAGTTCCGAAAGCGACTCGAACAGCATGATTTCTGCAACATAGAATTTCAAAACTGGAGAAGTGACCAGGATGTCTTTGATGCGCTGGAATGCCTCTGGCTGTGCATGATCCCAAGTCCATGTGATTTGTTATCGCAACAATTCACAAAGTGCTTTCCCCGCTGTTGACAAATTGGGGATGTATTTTCCCAAATATGTGAATATGCCAAGGACTCGCTTTAGCTCAGGCACATTCTGTGGCGACGGTAAGATCAGGATGCTTTGACTTTTTCAGGGTCATGTTTTACACCAGTCTTGTCAATCACTTGGCCAAGGAATTGAACATACATTTGTTCTTGTTTAATTTCAAGCCCACTGATTTGACTCTCTCCAGGACTTTTGTCAGGTGCTGGGCGTGCTGTTCTGGGGCGTCTTCATAAACAAGGATATTGTCCATATAAACAGCCACTCCCCACACCACTCAGAGTTTCAGTCATTTTCTGCTGAAAGATTTCTGGAGTGCTAGTTATGTCAAATGGAAGCCGTTTGAAGCAATATCTTCCAAAGGGAGTTGTACAATAGTTAATATGCTGCTCTCAGAGTGCAGAGGAATCTGCCAAAAGCCTGTCGCGGCGTTCAATGACGTTAACATTGTAGCCCTACTCAGCTTTGCAGTAATTTCCTCAGCAGTTGGAAGGATGTACCTCTCCCTCTTTACAGGCTCATTTAACTTTTTCAGATGTGTCAACGCAGCCAACGCAGATGTGCATTTCACACTCGGGAGTGCGAAGGTACTTTTGGAAAACATCAACCCCGTTCCACCACTTGAAAAGGAACTCCCAACCATTGACTTTAAAAACATTTATTTTCAAATCTAAAAATGATTTAAAAAACCCCCACAATCTAACAGATATTATACTGTAAATATAAAACCGGTTCAATAATCCCGCTCCGCTCTCTCAGCCCCAGAGCCACGCCAGGCTGCATGGGCACGTGCATCTGTCCGGGCTTCCGCCCTTGGTTCCCCGCTGGCCTCCGAGAAACATCTGTGCAGGCCTGCAGTCGCATGCCATCGCTTGTGTCCATGCAAATTGCTTGCCGTGCCGTTGCTTGCGTCGGTGTCATTCCTTGCGTCCGTTCCGTTGCTTGCATCCATATTAAACAGGTACAATTGATAGATGAGTAGTTACACTGAATCAGTGTTGTTTTTGGCAGCCCTTTTAATTTTAGTCTTAGTCTTTTTGACGAAAATACATATTAGTCTTAGTCATATTTAGTCATCTCACAATATGTTATAGTCTAGCTTTAATCGACCAATATTTAAACAACTTTTAATTGACGAAAACTCAAAACATTTTTTAGTCTAGTTACACTGAATCAGTGTTGTTTTGGCCAGCCCTTTTAATTTTAGTCTTTGTCTTTTTGACGAAAAACGTATTAGTCTTAGACACATTTAGTCATATGTGTGTATGTGTTATAGTCTAGTGTTAATCGACCAATATTTAAACAAGTTTTAGTTGATGAAAACTCAACAGTTTTAGTCTACTTTTAATTGATGAAAACTCCCCCCCAAAAAATCTAGTCTAGCATGAGTTGACCAATCCACAAGGTTAAAGTAAAAATAAATGAATAAATAAAGGTCCAGCAATTTCCAACAGTTTCCAACAATTTCGAATGAACATTGACATACAAGTAAACACTTACTTTCACAACACTATCTTTATTTTGGGGAAATTTGCACAATGAATGCAGTAAAATAAAATTCCTGCTGTGCAGGAAGGTAAAAGTCATAAGTAGCTTACAACTTATAAGGAAATAAAGGAAGCATACATAACATGTTTGGAACTTGAAATAGGCCAAACCCTGATAACTGTAAAACAATGCAGTACTAATAACCAACTCCTGGCCCACTCAGAAAAAGTCCAATTTGAATTGGCACTGCAGTACTGTGAAAGCAGGTAGCCCGGTACGCCCAATCCAAAGAGCAAGCGCATTTTCTTTGGCACATTGTTCCAACGAGTCTGGCTTGTATTTGGACACTGTGGCAAAAGCTGCTGCACTAGACGACTGTATCCTGTTGTTGTTGTTTAGGCATTTCGACCTCAGGGATCTGGATGGAGGGAGAGGGATGCATATATAAATCCAATTAAAACATTCAGCATTACATACACGACAAGAGTATCTGAATATTTATTTACAGTAGTATGCATGTTGTAATTCAACACATATGGGCGATGGCTTAATCATTAAAAGTGGGAGGGCTGGCAAAGAATGTTAATATTTGCTGCCAACCTACAAACTGTCTACAAACTGTCAACTTCACAGCAGAAGGATGAAAAGAGTCAAACGACGGGACATCTATTACCGTCAATGCCACTGAACGAGTTAACTATCAATCAAGAAAAAAAAATTGGGTTCCGTAACTGTGACTCTTATGATAATCCCATGCAGCACACAGCAACGGGTTTATTAAACAGAGGGATGTTCAGTCAGTTTTTAAACACATATGCTGCAAAGTACAAACCTTATGTAGGTCAATTAAGATTTGCTGTCATTTTAAACCTATGGGGAACAGCAATACATCTTTACACCATGTTTTAGACAGTCTAAATACAGGTTAAAAGGCTCTCCCCATAACATGATGTTAGAAAGGGTGCACATGGTTTGCTTTCAAAGGCTTATTAATAATAACAGTGCAAATAAACTATTAGCCTAAACTCAGCACTCCATTTACACCAAAAATGTGAAAAATGCATATAAAAATGATAACGGACCATTTGCTGAAAAAAACCCCTATATCTACGACATCTTAAAATGACTTGTAACAACTTACCTTCGAATAAATGTCAGCGTGTCGAACTTGGAGGTGCCGCTTCAGATTCGTAGTATTTTTTTCCACCAATGTGGCCACACCTTTCACCTCTGTGTCCCACGACGACAGTGCATTGCTACTTTCGGTCAGATTATAGTTAAAATGCGATCATAAATCCTTGTGCCGTTGCAACTGCCATTGTTAAATAATGTGAGATCACTGCTCATGTGCACTGCCTCGGGGGAGGGTGGGGTCTTGCGCAAGTCACGTGAATGACACACAAAACACGGCTCGGAAGCAGGCTGACTAACTACGAGTACAAAAAAAACTCAGAGCAAAATGTCAAATCAAATGTCACGCATTGTGAACATATGACAGGTTCGATGGTGCATTTTCATCCCATTCTTGTCAGACATAAATTGGCAATCTTTTCGTCACAGTTTCATTACAGTCATTCAAGATGCGTTTTCAGCCCGTCATTGTTGCGTCCTCGTCATGAAAAAATATGTTCATTGATGAAATGTTTTCGTTGTCGTCGTCTTTGACGAAATAAACACTACACTGAATAGATAAATTTTCCATAAAACTCAGCAACGTAGATTGCTAAAAAGAAATAGACAGTGTCGTCCTTCTGAACAGTATAAATATTTCTTACAGTTTCAGATAGATACTGTAAATATAACGTCCACATCCACCTAAGTCAGGTTTGAGTCAAATAATCTGAAAAAAAAAAAAAAATCTCTTTATACATACAAAAAAAGAACTAAAGACTGACGGCCGGCCGGCTTCACCAGAGAGGTGTCCCTTATTTTGCTTTCAGTGAGTTGGCAACCCACAGGACAGCAGCATTGACAGGGGATGTATGGAAGCTGATTTCTTTGATATAGCGTGACGAGACAGCGCACAACGGCACACAAAGCAGTTTGGGCACTACCTGAAAGGAAACTTGTCCCATCTTAATGTTTAAAGGGCTAATCCTACCAATTCTTTCCCCAGTTGTTGCAGTGTTTCGCTCTCAAATATCTCCTGCCCTCTGCTGTCAAAGAACCGGAAGTCAGAGCGTCCACTTCCGTCAGTGGGTGCCATCTTCGTGCACCTAATTAATACGGCGTCCATGATTACAAGAGTGGTAGATGAAGTACTCACTTTTTTTTTTTTTTTTTTTTTACTCAAGTACAGATACAGGGGCAAAAAATGCTTACTTATAAGTATGAAAAAATCTAGTCAAGTAAAAGTACAAAAGTACTGGCTTTAAAATTTACAAGTAAAAAGTAAAAGTGTTTTTCTACCGATGCAAAAATGTGATATACGTATATTTATAAAGAGATCTAAGCCAATATTCAAAGAAAGAACCAGAAAATTCATTGACTGACAGATTGGGAAAAAACAAGCAATGAAAGCTCGCTGCTCTCACTGTTGGTTTTTAATTGGTCAATATGTTGTTCATCTGCCTAATCTTGCTTGTAGTCGTGTTGGTGCCGCTAGTGCTCAATCATGAAATAGATCCACGGGACTTATTGATTGCGCCGGAGGCATGAAAACGCAACTATCATTTCACAATGAGAAAAAAAAACAAAATTAACGTGTAACACAGGCGACAATTTGAAAACCAGTGGAGTAACATGTTCCGATACGTGCTGTAAAATGTAGTGAAGTATAAGTAAAAAGTACCACTTCATATTTGACTAAAGTACAGATACACAAAAATGTACTTAAGTGTACCACCACTGGTATACAACCACACTGCATGCATCAGTGTGCTTTTTTGTGTTGTCTGTTTGAATTGCATGTTGTTTAAATAGTAAAAACAACTGTCTGAATTAGGAATAATTCTTCTTCTCATTATTGTCATTATTATTATTTTTATAAATCCCACTAAATGCCCCATTGCAATATTATTGACTGCTGCTTTCGGCTGCTTTCGGCGCACAAAAACTATTCTTATTATTTTTTATTAAACTTTATTCACACAAATACAAACATGGGGTGAACAATTTACAAACAGTCAACAAATTTACGACGACAACAAAAACAACAACAACAACAAAAAAGATAAATCAAAGGGTCGGGGTTATTTTACACACAAGCTGCAAGTTGTGTGTAAAATTTGTTTGCAAAGTCTTTTTGTCCTTATGCCTTGGGGTTCAAACAAAAACTTCGTCCGAATTTAAAGAAAACATTTTTCCAAAAACATGAAAATTTGGTTTTTGATTCACATATTTCGCACAGTGAATGTGAAATTTGGCCAAAATTAAAAAGATTTATAACATATCTTTTATCCATTTCTTGTTCTTCAATGTTGGATAGGCCAAACAAAATATGTCTAAAAACTATTTTCGCATGCGCACAAACATGAAACGAGACCATCATTCAAAATAGATATTATATTTGTACAAAATAACATATCAAATACGGTTTTTTTCCCGGATGCAGTAGCGTGTGTTTACAGGATGTATCATCCAATCATATTGCAAAGGGGCGTATCCTGCCTAGAACTGTGGTGGGATTCAATAATACTGTATATTTGTGGCCGGAGATGCGAGTTGGGCTTCCACTTTATATTTGTAATTATATGTATTTTTAATCAAGAGCAACGTCAAACATGCGGGTACTTCGGAGACGTCGGGAGCATGATTTGACGTATCAAACAAATATTCAAGATAGGTTGGTTCGAGTGAAATGTTTTGCTCACGTTACCTTTCGTATAATACAGTTAAACTCACTAAAACGTATTCGCTTGACGTCTGAACTATAACTTAGCTAGTTATTTGCGTTGATTTTAATTACATATATGTTTGCTGTGTTTCTTTTTATAGCGCTGTAACGCAAAATTTGCGTAGTATGAACGAGACTGTAACACTGTTATGCTAGGATTTGACGGATAGGCAACCACTGTTATGCTAGGATTTGACAGATAGGCAACCAAACCTAACTTGAAGATCTCTAAACAATTGACCGTCGTGTTACTTTCTTGTACAGCTCTGCAGTTTGTCACTCAGTAGGACATTCTAATATTAATTCGTTGTATTATATTATTACAATAAAATGAATGTCCTTACACACAAAACGGAAGTTGACTACCGTGTTAGCTTGTGCCCATTTTCTTGGTCTTGACAGCTGTCAAGTTCCTTCTACATGACTGTATGAACTCATCATCCTGGTGTTGGACTCTAGAATAATAAGCGTTCCTTTTATTAGCGCTGACAGCGGTAATTGTTCCTTTTACATAGAAGAAATTCAGCTTTTGTATGTTGTCACGATACTTTTTTTCCCATTTTGAAATCAAAGTATGTTTTGTACATTTGTACACTGGTCGATGGCTGATAAAGGCAGCTCTTAAGCACAATCACAATTTATTACATCTTCCTAAGTATACATTTTCCCCGTAATTTTCATGATGCATTAACTTGAGAATAATAGGTTTGTGCTCTAGTCTTTGAATTTGATTTACATTGATTTGATTGTCAAAAATACTACTCAAAAGAATCAGCCACACACAAAATATACGTATTTAGTTTCCTCCTCTTTTGTCATGTAAACTCGATAAGGCCAAAATGTGGAGCAATATATTTTTAACCCAAGTTTGTTTAAGGTAATGTATTTGGTAACTACCAAAACAAAACGGGCCGATTGAATTTCCTATATACAGTGTATCACAAAAGTAAGTACACCCCTCGCATGTTGTCAGATATTTAAGTATATCTTTTCATGGGACAACACTGACAAAATGACACTTTGACACAATGAAAAGTAGTCTGTGGGCAACTTATATAAAAGAGTTCATTTATTTTCCCCTCAAAATAACATCAAGCCCGCAAACAGTTTGCTGAAGACATGTCAGCAAAGCACATGGATTACTGGAACCATGTCCTATGGTTTGATGAGACTGGCAGGCTTTCTTGTGTACCATCTTCAGGGAAAGCTTCCTCCTGGGGTGACAGCCATGCACGCCAATTTGATGTAGAGTGCGGCGTATGGTCTGAGCACTAACAGGCCGACCCCCCACATTTTCAATCTCTGCAGCAATGCTGACAGCACCCCTGTAACGAGTCACATGACATTTTGGAGGGAAAATGACAAGCAGTACTCAATTTGGACATTTAGGGATGTATGTAGTTTCTAAGGGATGTACTCACTTTTGTTGACAGGGGTTTAGATATTAATGGCTTTAATGTGAGGGGAAAATAAATTAACTCTTATATAAGCTGCACACAGACTACTTTTCATTGTGTCACAGTGTCATTTTGTCAGTCTTGTCCCATGAAAAGATATACTTGAATATCTGCAGAAAGGCGAGGGGTGTACTCACTTTTGTGATGCACTGTATGCATAAAGGTTTATACAAAGCTAAAAAAAGAAATCTCACCAAAGCATACAAAAACAGAAGGTGTTATTTTTCTTATTTATTTTCATTCATCTAGTGGTTCCCATGTATTTGCCAGTCATTTAACAAGATGTTAAACACTGAGTGCGTTGAAATTGACATTATTAGCTACAGTCATGAGAATCAGAATCCACTGCATGCATTTTTGTGTGGACCACACATTATCTTTAAAAAGATATATATATTTCAAGAATTTGGTAGGACTTGCTTTGATCCAAAGAACCAAAAATAACCTGTAGTGGTGCAGAAATTTGTGTAACTTGGTATCTCTGTTTTAGCAGCCTACTTGCTTGCAAGCAAAACATGCCACAGAAGAAGAAAGATTTTCATTTAGACCTGTGGTTCTGCCTAACACTGCAGAATTGGATTCTAGACTTTGGACGGCCTATTGTCATGGTAAGCAAATGCCAGTGCACGTTGCGGTGATTTGTATTTGCTGTATTAATGTTGAAATTTCTAGGAAACATTATCCACAGTCAGATTTTTTTGTGTGCACTATACTGTACATAGATCATGCTCCCACTTGAGTGGTTTCCCCTCAACAAACCAAGTGCTGGAGACTATTTCCACATGGCCTACAATGTCATAACACCTTTCCTCATGCTTCAGGTAAGGTGAAAAAATTCTTGGATTTTATCTGTCTTCTGATAGCAAGGGCTGTCAATAATATGCTGTAAATATTCAGTGAGAAATGATTTGAAAAAAAATCACAGATTGAAATTGAAAGACAAATTACTGACTTTTTGTTAATTCTCATTTTCCCTGTCAGTTGGTTGAGCGAAGTCCAAAGTCACTACCTCGCCCAGTAGTCTACCTCTGCATCATCACTTTTGTCATGGGAGCCAGCATCCACCTTGTGGGAGACTCTATCAACCACAGACTCATTTTGAGTGGCTACAAGCTCCATCTTTCAGTCAGAGAAAACCCAATCATTCGAGACCTCAAACCTGCCTCACTGGTAAGGCTCTGATTATTTCTGTGTAACCACCGTTTCGTCTTTGTAAAATCATTTCCCTCTATTCTGTGAATGTTTGCTTGAAGGTCTGCACAATAGTTTGCAATAAAATAAGTCATATTTCAAAACTGTGACTGTAACAACAGATACCCCAATAAATTCCTCTCTAAATTAACATTGGGCCAGTTCAAAGCACTAATGTGATTTTGACATACCATCACATAAATCATAACATCTTGTTCCGTGATTGTCGAAGTGAGGTGCTGATACTATTACGAGTGGATCAAATAATTAATAATGATTTACAGTTCAGTTTCTTTTTTAATACAAGACATTATGTTAGGCTAGGTCAGTGGTTCTTAACCTGGGTTCGATGTGTAAGTCTAAGGGGTTCGGCGAAAGGTAAAGAAACCCAGATCCCTATTTTCGTATGCTGATAAAATCTTGGCAAAGTGGCTTTTTAGACCAGGTTTTGTACTGGTTTGCTCCCGATTTACAGGGTTAATCCATTTCTTTTAACTGCAAGTCATTTGATCTGATGGGAGGAGGAACTGGTTGGCTCAGTGGAAGGTTGACTCTCACTTGGTATGAGGGAATACAACAGAACAATGGGTCGTGTGGTGTTGAATTTTGACCTGTTTATAAAACATGCTGTCCAAATGAGAAGAATTTTGAAGATGAATTTTCTAAACTATTAGCTTGCTAGTTTAGATATATTGGTTTTGAATCTGAAAAAAAAAGCTTTATTATCTAGTTCCGAAGGGTTTGGTGAATCCAAATGGAAAACTTGTGGGGTTTGGTACCCTTAGCAAGGTTAAGAACCACTGGGCTAGGTTCATACCGCAGGTCCTAATGCACAAATCTGATTTTTTTGGTCTTTTTCCGACTCGAGTGAGGCATTAGTTTGACGGTCTGAATGGGACAGGTCACATAAAAGTAAGTGGACCATATGAAATCCGATCTGGATCACTTTTGTATGTGGTTAAAATCCGATCTGGGTCACATTTTTCCAGAATGTAGCTGCGGTCTGAACTGGCAAGTCCCCCAAATCAGAATTCATGCAGCAATTACGTCAGCAAAGAACGAGAGGCACGGAGGATGGCAGCGATGTAGCTGTACATTAGCATTAGCGCCTAGCTTGAAGTCGCCTTTTTAGGAAAATGCGGGCTGTACAACAGTCAGAAAAAAATAAAATGGGGGGGGGGTCAAGCCTGAGAATGCTCGGTTTTCTATCAGTGTGGTAAATGAGCAGCACTGTATTTCAATATTGCTTACATGGCTGAGAGTCAGGGCAAACCGACCGTATGTGTGTGCCTGCATGCACGACACACACACATACGGTGCATGCGTTCTTTCAATTCATATAAACTTTGAATGTAAGACTAAACGGGAATTCCTCTTTTAGGAAATCAAAATATGATCACCCTAGAATGATGCAGAGCCAGCAAGGGTAGTCATTTGTTTTGATGTTTTGATGCTTCTGCTCATGCAGGTCAGTGTGGTCAGCGTGTATCAGAATGCGAGTTAGTGCGCATGCATAATACTTGAACGCGCTCAATGGACAAAGGCAGTCTGAACGGGGACGCCAAAAAACAGATATAACAAAAAAATCGGATTTGTGCATTAAGACCTGCGGTATGAACCTAGCCTTAGATGCTTGTTTGCTATGTTCTGAGGTGCGCGGAGAGGGGTTGATTGGTTGCCAAGTGTGCAATGACAAATGTTCAAGGTTTGCCCTAACCACAATGTTTGTACTAACATTCAAATTCCTTATCGCCGCATCTGGCTATTAAAAACATGTTATGGTCAAAGTCCGGACAAAGTAAAATCAAGTGAATATTTGCCTCTCGAAAGCAAAAATTTGGGTGCACTTGACCAAAGAGAGTACTGAAATTTGCCACAGGCAAGCATAAAAAAAAAAGGGGGGGGGGGCACTTCAAGCCCTGATTGCCTCCCTAGGGGAACCATAACTACAATATCTGCTGCGAAAAAAATATATTTCTCTAAACTTCTCTAAATATTTCCCTCTTAAAGGGTATGACAACACCTGGGGAAATGCTAATATTCCATCATTTATCCATAAACACATGCCTTTTAAATTTATTCTTATATATTCATTCTTTGGTGTTTTGGGTTATCAACTTGAGCCCAAACGAAAGCCAATGCGGCCTAATGAAAGGATCATTGAGGGGAGCAATCACACTGATGAAACACCGGCGGCAACAGAAACACCGAATGGTTTGTTTTGCATTTCTTTTTGTGAAGCTGATACACCGTGACCGCAAAATAATGTATAGAATAATGATCATTTATTGTGCTATCATCGGTTTTCGCTCTGCCAACCGACACAAATATGAATGGGATTAGAGGATTTGTTCTATATATTTTACGAGCGATAATTTATACATGTGTCCAGTCCTATATCCAATGCGTGATATTTCCCTCCTTTGCTTTGCCTGGGGTGGTGGGGTGGTCTCATCAGAGCAAGTCATCGTCCTCTTTCTTGATATCTCGGGAGATTTAGGTGGCTGCGTGTGTAGGTGGGCACCGCATCTGCTTTCAGCAGCAATTTTTTCGCAAAACCTGATTTCATTTGTCCATAGTTCGTATAGCTTTCAGGTGTAAAATGCGCACCACACAAAACCGTGCCGGTGTTGTGCCGAAAAATAGCCGCCCCACGTGAAATGTCCCCTCGACGGGAACGCTTATTTATAACGCTTTATTGAGGTGAAAACATCAAATGTTTTCAGGGACGCATTACAGTAATGGATTTACGACTGTAAAATAAGTTTTAAATAAATAAATTAGACAAAATACTAGTACTTTATTTTAGTAACAAATCGTGGACTGGGCTACATAACCATCTTTGAACAGAAATGTATTAGTCTACAGGTTTTCACGACCATATCTCAATGACAATCACACAGGTATGACATTTATTAGTTCAAGCAGAGTAAAATAATACATATATTCACTGTACAAGAAAATCGTTTCCATGTCCATCGATTGATAAGAAAAAGCTGTACGAGTGACGTGTGGGCGCTCAATAATAAAACAAACAAACAAACAAACAAACAAATCAAATAAATCAACGCGGGGCGGCTATTTTTCGGCACAACACCGGAGGCTGGGTCTGCAAAATTAGCACTCTTAGCACTGACGAACTTTACTCACTGTCTGCGTAGTCCAGCTCTTTTTCTCGTGTTCGAGAACTCATGGGTACTACATTGCGACAAATGGCTATTTGTAAACCACATAGCATGACAGGTTTGAACCATTTTTGCGATTTTTTGATAAAAGACAAATGCATCTGTCTCGTCGATAAACAACGATGGCACCTGCCTCGACCTTTTGTTTCCTTGTTATGACGTCTCCACCCCATTCGGCTGTTTCCGGAATACTTTCGGAATTGTTCGTAATTTTCGATCTATTTTCGATAATTGCTCATGAATGCAATTTATTTTTTGGTTAACTTTATTAATATTTGTTATCTTGCCACATAATGGTTCTCTAGATCAGGGGTTTTCAACCCAGTCCTCAAGGCACACTGTGGGTCCTGGTTTTTGTTCCAGCCGATCCAGCAGAGACAGTAGAACCAATGAGGCTTCTGCTAAAACAAGCCACACCTGACTGCAATCAACTGATTGCACTTGTAAAACACCAGATTGGGGAAAAAGTGTTGTCATCTTGTTTGGTAAGAATGAAATCCTGCACCCACAGTGTGCCTTAGTGGAATAGGTTGGGAACCCCTGCTCTAGATACCTCACAGCCCCTTAGTGTTTTAATACCCTTTAAGCAAGTGCTTTGTTGCTCCTAGTCACACCTTGCCTTGTACCCTTCATTTGTCCTACGAAAGTAGGTTGGTTCCCCAGTGTTTTGTGGACTTATTAAATTTAGAATTTACAACCAATTCAGGGTGCAACCTGCCTGCTGCCCAAAGTTAGTGGGGATAAGCTCCAGCACCGCAGCTATCCTCATAAGAATAAGCGGAGCGGAAAATGATATAGCAGGTAAATCAGGATTCACTGCCCTCTCTGTTAGTGTTCTTCTCCAATAACTGTGAATTAGTGTAGGAGATCTTCTTTTTGGATTTTGATGAGTTTTTTTAGCCAGTAAAATCCTTGTAAATTTATTTAATAACTCTGATGAAAATATAATTCATTAATCATTTGTTTGTCTACAGCCACATAGATCAGTACGCACAAAAGGGAACGTGCAGTAGGTGTCACTGTTGCTCAAGGGAGAACTAATGATGCTGCATTCACTTCAATAGTGGTTTTCCAGTTTTCAAAGTATTCAAAGCACGTTGACAATGCCTGCTTATTCACCTATTGATGATGAGGCAGCATCGGGAGCAAAAGAGTGTTCAGTATCTTGCTTGTGGATACTCTGACATGGTTGCAATTGCACACATCTTTCTGTTGGAAAATGGCTGATCCACCACTGATCCATGCCACCCAACTTACAGTCATCAGAGGAAACGTGTCTTTTGTGAGTGTTTTTAATGATTCCAACCTCTTGTTTATTTACAGATTGACTCATTTGAGCTGCTGTATTATTATGATGAACATCTGGGACATTTAATGTGGTATGTGATGTTGATCATTATAGAGAATGAATGTATTGCTCAATGATGTTTTGACAAGTTAGGGGGACCCAAAAACACTAAACATAACTGTAAACTAGAATATTCAATGGGCACGGTATGAAGATTTGAAATCTCAGTACATCAGTGATACATGAGAAGTACAACAATGAGTGCATAAGGCACATACTGTATGTAAAACTGCATAGTTATTCCTTTTTAAAGGGAAAATACTCTTGTGTAGTTGACCAGTACAATATTTGATGTTTTAGGTATATTCCCTTCTTTATCATTCTCTTCATCTACTTTACTGGATGTTTCACAAATTCTTCAGAGCAGAAGATTCCAGTCACCGGGAAGCTGTTACTTGCACCCAGCGCACTCTATTACTGGTCAGTTATTCCTCATGATCTTCAAAAGATGACATATTGATTTATTTTTGTCCCCTGGCACATGATGTTGAGTCAGACCCTCCATATACTACTACTACTGTTTTGAATGTTAATGTTTACTAATGAGAAATTGAAGAATATGCTCACATTGTCTGTAGTAGATAACATTCAACTAACAAGTAAACTATGCGTATAAGTAGTAAGAATAAAATATATTTTTATTTTGTAGTTTACCATTTCAAGCGTTTCAGTACTCACATCTTCGTGATGGAAAGCGCCCTGTGTATCATTCTTCACCTTTACTGCATCCCCTTCACCTGACACTGATAGCAGTGCTACTGGCTGGCAAGAGCTCTTGTCTGTTATGCACACAATGTCACTGTAAAAAAAGGTTGAAACATTAGGTAGGTTTAAGTTAATATATACAAATTATAAAATATTAATTGTACACCACCAAATAATAGAATGGAAAGCACTTAAAACAATAACACCATAGATGAATTATCGATCATGAGTTTTGATGGATTTAAGCAAGCAATTTGTTTGAATCACACAAAACTATGATTTTTATTAGTCATTGAAATCTCAAGGTCATAGAAAATTGCCTAATGGCAAGTCTGCCTGTGATGTAAAACTAAAGATATTTAACAAATATGATACCATCCATCCATCTATCGCTTAATCCCGGGTCTGGTCGCGGGGGCAGCAGCCTTAGCAGGGAAGCCCAGACTTCCCTCTCCCCAGCCTCTTCAACCAGCTCCGCCGGCATCCCAAGGTGTTCCCAGGTCAACCTAGAGACAGTTTTTCCAGCGTGTCCTGCCCGGAACACCTCTCCAAGGCACCGAAACAGATGCCCGAGCCACCTCAGCTGGCTCCTCTCAACGCGGAGGAGTAGCAGCTTGACCCAGGGTCACTCCCGGATGCCCGAGCTTCTCACCCTATCTCTAAGGGAGAGCCTGGACACCCTGCAGAGGAAACTGATTTCGACCGCTTGTATCTGGGATCTTGTTCTTTCGGTCACAACCCACAGCTCATGACCATAGGTGAGGGTAGGAACATAGATCGACTGTTAAATCAAGAGCTTCGCCTTTTGGCTCAGCTCCTTCTTCACCACTACGGACCGGTGCAGAGAACGCATCACTGCAGACGCTGCACAAATCCGCCAGTCGATTACCCGCTTCCTCCTGCCTTCACTTGTGAACAAGACTCCAAGATGCTTGAACTCCTTCACTTGGGGCAGGATCTCATCCCCGACCCGGAGAGGGCACGCCACCTTTTTCTGACTTAGAATCATGGTGTCGGATTTGGAGGTGCTGATCTTCATCACATCGGGTGCGAATCGCTCCAGTGAGAGTTTGAGATCACAGTTTGATGAAGACAACATCACCACATTATCTGCAAAAAGCATAGAGAGCACAAAACTGGACTCACTCAACGCATCGGCTGCACCTAAAAATTCTGTCCATAAAAGTTATGAACAGAATCGATGACAAAGGGCAACCTTGGCCGAGTCCAACCCCCACTGGGAACGAATTCGACGTACCGCTGGCAAAGCGGACCAAACTGACACCAGTTGTACGGGGACTGAACAACCCTTACCAAGGGCCTCGGTACCATGCGCTCTCGAAGCACCCCCAACAGGACTCCCTGAGGGACCTTGTCGAACGCTTTCTCCATCCACAAAACACATGTAGACTGGTTGGGCGAACTTCCATGCACCCTTGAGGACCCTGCCGAGGGTGTAGAGCTGGTCCACTGTTCCACGGCTGGGATGAAAACCACACTGCTCTCCTTAATCAGAGATTCAACTTCCCGATGGACCCTCCTCTCCAGCATCCCTGAATAGACTTTACCAGGGAGGCTGAGGAGTGTGATCCCTCAACCAAACACCTTGCATGGCAGCAGCCATCCATCGGTTTGTGAATGCAAGAGAGTGAGCGAATAATACAATATTAATGTAAAGTGTTTTCGACTGTTTAGAATAGCTCTACATTAATTCAGTGCATTATTATTATTTTGAATATTATAAGGGCGATCTCGAGAATGAGCTCCACAATGCTGCACCCAAAGGAGCTACAGTATATGATGGCGCATCATCCATTGACAATTTCTATACACTTAGAAAATATATTGACTTATTGAGCAGCATTGTACCTGTGTTTAGTATAGAACAGTGGTGGGCAAACCGGTCCTCGAGGGCCGCAGTGGGTCCTGGTCTTTGTTCCAACTGATTCAGCACACACAGTATAACCAATGAGGTTTCAGTGGAAACAAGGAGCACCTGACTGCAATCAACTGATTGCACTTGTAAGAAACCAGACTGGTGAAAGGCTGTCCTCATGATGGGTATAAACAAAAACCCGCACCCACTGCGGCCCTTTGTGGAATAGTTAGCCCACCCCTGGTATAGAAGGTAACATGTTAAAGACATTGTGGATGTTGCAAGTTACTGCAGTCAGGTGCTCTGTCCCAGTCTATGCTGTAGGCTTCTGCCAATGACACATGACAGAAAGGTGTATGAAAGATGTATTGCCACTCGTTTTTCCCATTGCAGAAGCACGAATAACGGTTTGAGTAATAGGCCAATGTATTACAAAAAAGCTGCAAGGTTTTTTACACTTGCCACATCACAATGAAAAACAGTATGCAAGGGAAACTTCCAAGGTCAAACATGATGGGATTTTTGAACATCATTTAATGTTGAGTGAGAATTGTTTGTTCTCTTGTTCAGGTTGACTTTATTTGATGTGGTCTTGTGGCTTCAGATTCTTTCTTTTTTTCTCCCCACTGCAGGTACTTGGTCACAGAAGGACAAATCACTGAACTCTTTCTCCTCACCTTCTTTGCAATGGTAGCCATGGTGATTCATCAAAGGCATATTGGCTTGAACCCGGACAGCAATGGACTTTTCTTGTTCTATAGTTTCTGTTTTACTGTGCTTCTAGTAGTTTTATGGGTTGCCTTCCTATGGAATGACCCCGTGCTACGCAAAAAATACCAGGGCTTAGTGTATGTTCCTGAACCATGGTCCTATTACACGTCACATATAAAGAATGTTTCCTGAAAGAGATATGCTCAGGTTTGTACATCTGTCCATTACAATAGATGACTTTACTATGCATAACATCATTCACTATGTTAGCTTGATATGCCATTGCTTTTACCTCTCTTTACAGACACAACTGCCTGTGACCAAAGACGAAGAGGACATATGTTCCCAAAATTCTGTTACACCAGTTTTACAATGTGTCATTCCTTTTTGTTACATTTACAACTGATATGTATATTTATAGTGTATACATCGATATTTTTCTCCCGGATGAATTATTTCACAGTATTACTTTGATGATGCCTGCGACTGACTGGTGAGTCATTCTGGTTGTACTCCTGGAAAGGCTCACAAGCACTTTGTGACATATCTGCCACTACACATGTAATTTTTCCCATTTTCGCTTGTATTTTTACTTCCTCGTACATTTGATAAAAAATTTAAAGTGTTTTTCTTATTCTTTGGTTTTATTTAGCTGTTTTATATATTAAATGCTTTGGGTACTCAATTATAGAACAACACTCCTAAAACACTCTACTAAGCATTTAATTAAACGTCATACACAAATCTCAACTGCAAACTGGAGTAAGCATGACTCAAAAGCTCTAGTTTTGTAGTTCGACATCAATATGGCTTTCCTCATCTTTTCTTAGAGCTACTGAACAGACTGTTCGGCAAAACAAAAGACAAGAAGATTCCATTCAAAGTACGTTGCTCACAAAATATAGCTCTATAATGCTTCTTCCCATCAAGCAAAATTAAATTCACATATGGTGGCATGCACCCCATCGTGGCAACGTGATTTGGGAGAAAAAAGAACAAGAACGCATCATAAATCCTCCTTAAGAAATGGTTTTAATATAATTAATATATAATTAAAAAAAAAAAAATTACATGACCCATTTAACTTCCGACATTGTGTGGAAACTAATGTTGGATTTTTACAATTTTAGTAAGAAGAGGCTATTCAAAAAGGTTGCATTCATTTTCATGCATCAACATTGATTTTCTCAATTTGTTGGTATTTTTTTAGCTGATTTTCTATTCGCGATTTCATGCACAAACGTTTCCCAAGGTGGCTTTTTGAAAGAAAAAACTTGAACCCTTCAACAAATATGTGTTGAGTCATACTCACGTAGAAGGGCTTCCAACCAGACACAACCTAATGGCAGAATGACATTTTGGGAATATTGTCATGTTGATACGTACAGCAGGGCTGTCCTTTCTGTATTCCACCATGGACTGCCGACTGCCAGATATAATCTGGATGGTGTCGTCCCCAGTTTTTTGAGAGGGTTTTTCTTTTCCTCCCACAATTTAAATAATGACCTGAGCAAGAGAGGGGCAGAGGTAAAGACAAAAAGCCCAGAAAGGAGAGAAAGCAGGCCCAGGGGATTACATGTGTGTCTATGATTCCAAATCCCCCGGTTACCTGAGAGGCAGTACCCGAATAGAGCACCAAGAACTCCCACTGGTTCCAAGAACAGGCTGTTCCGGGTGTGCGAAACCATTTTTGAGTCCGTTCGAAAGAGATAATTGAGAAACGATAATTTATTTACCGTGAAAGACTGGATCGTCATTGTTCGGGGAGTATACATTCACTAATGTGTATGACCTATTACATATTGTAACCAGTATAAAAATGTATTGGCCTCTCGGGTCCGCTATTGTGTTAACCAATGTAAAAAATACAGTATTGTCTTATGGGTTATAATTGCTACTCCTCTGTAAATTTGGAATAGTGGTGAGCTTCTTTTCAGATTGATAAATGGGTTTTTTGCATGACAAAAAAGTCTGCCTTCAGCTTTGTGATGTTTTCTCAAATCTTTTCGCTTGCGCCCAGAAGCCCTTCACATTGAATGAGATAAAAGATATATGCGACATACTGTGCATAATGGTAGTCAAACTGATAGTGTCCTACATGTAATACAGTCCTGAAGGTTATCTAACCGCTATGATTCAGGGATGATTGAGTGTATTGTGTGATAAATTGGTAAATGCATTTCACATGCGTCTATGCCGTTTCCAGAAATTGAAGTATCTCTGTAACAAAAAAGAACAGTAGCACATTAGAATGTTTCACAGACCTGACAGAGGAGGACCACAAATGCGTTGCGTTTAGACAGTTTTTCTATATCGAAGGGAACAGTAGGGCAGGTGAAAGAAGGCAACAGTACATATGAGGGTTAGGCAGAATTTGGGGTTCCAAAAACAGAATGCAGGTCGAGTTACCTGGGCAGGACAGAAAGAAGTCAAAACCATGGCTTGAAGTACACAGGTTAATTGTAGAGTGAAACAGTGCTATTGGCTGGTCCACTAGGTGAACTGAGAACAGATGGGGCTAACTGAAGACAATCAGGGTTTGCAGCAGCAGGGACAGAGGCCATTGCAAGAATGGGTATATTGTGGGCAAGGGCATAGGTTTGGTCTCCACTTTGGTAGGGACGATATAACAGCATAACCTGCAGGTACACTTTTTGCTGGAGACGAGACATTAATAAGACCAAACAGACTGGGTGATACATTTCTGACGAATATGAACCTAACTAATTAATAGGCTAAATGATCAATATAAAATAAATCTGTACTGACCTATACTAACTTTCACATGTATTAGTTCTAGTGATACATCGTTCAATTCAAACCTTTGTTTTCAAAACTACGAAAGAAACATTTTGAAAACTTCCAGAAAAAATGTCAGGATTTTTTTTTTTGTCTGTGTTTAGCAAATTTAAATTGCAATATTTGAACAGAATTTAAATTATATTAACATACACAATCTCTTTAACTATACAGGAATGCAAAAAATAAAAAATTGTCTTAAGACCATTCAACATTGTCTGTCTAAATAAAAAAATTAAATACAACAGAAGAAAATTAGGGAATACCAAAAATAAATACTAATGGAACCTTCCTTCAGTTAAAACACTGCTGCTTTTGTACACAAACACAAAAAAACTCAACAAAAAAATGAAAGATTTGAGCTGCTTTAGGACCATATAAATAAAACAAAAATGAAAATTGGGGAAAAGGGGTTACACCTCGGTTCACATTTCTCACAATTAATGTTAACAGTGGAAAACATACTGAAGGACACCTCTCTAAGCAGCTTCCTACTCGAGTTTTGCAGGTTAGCAAATTAATACAATTTAATGTTATGCTAACTCTGATGCAGGTTGGACTTTCACTAGCAAAATTAGTAGTGTGTTCCCCACCTCCACAACTTTGACATCTTTTTACATTACTTACAGTGGTTGCTGCTGCTGCTGGCCGAAATAAAATTCTAATATCCCTCGTCGTCGAAGGGGGCAGAGGAGGTGGCATGTTGTCGACATGTATTTCTGTCTGGGCAATGAGTGCGTGTGTGTGGAAGGGAGGGGTCATGTCATCAGCCAATAAAACGTGTGTTTGTGGGAAAAAATGGACTGGCACATTCTGCAAGTAAAAAGGGGATTAATGTTATCATGAACATAATGAAAGTAATTCACTTAATAATGGTAGGGTCGATTCTATCCATACAACATATGGAAAGAATCTAAGTTACCTATATAACTGAACTCATAATGCCAATGAGGTTGCTTAAAAGTTGGTGGAGACAATTTGAGCATCCTGAAAAGTTGGTAGTGTCATGTCCCTACCGTCCCTATGCAAATCCTTGATTGTGGGAGTAGTTGTGGCAAAATGTGCCTTTTTTGTGGAGTAAAGGAAATAAAATAGAATATTTGTACACGTACAGTATGTATTTTTTAATGATATTTTGTGCATTGCGAAAGAGTTTAGAGGACTATCTATCATCTGTCAGAAAAGCCATTTAGTGAGTTCAGTCTCTATACTAAAGACCCAACTACAAAATGAAGTGCTTGTCTAGTTAGAATGATTCATTAATAGATATGAGACCTTGCATCAATCCTTGATCTCATGGTGAAATTGGTCGGTATTTCCAAAGTTGGTTCCTTCATCTCTTGTCCTCTTGACTTAACAAGCAATTTCTGCTGAAAATGTTCCAATTTGGTCATTATTGGCCACGGTCTTTTTCCTTCGACACAGTCCAAGAGGGTGAGCACAACTAAAACCAATGTATTCCACCTTTTTTTTGTAGCGTGAAAGTTTGATGAGTGGTTCAGGTTTGTCCGGTCCCTCATGCTTCTTGATTGGAAATCCAGAATTATTTATTGTATTACAATTGGACCTCTACTTACGAACGCCTCTACATAAAGAATTTTAAAGTTACACCTCAACGTGACAATGTCGCTTCTTGTTACGAAAGAAATTTCAGGATACGAAAGGCAAAAATGCAGTATGGACTGTATGAACATAATATAATTATAGCTGCTGTGCCATTGACTATTGCCTTGCATCCAAGCATCCTCTTCATGACATGAGATGTTCCGACAGCTTTACATAGGTGTATTAGCTTTTATTCTTTGTCTTTTTCATAATGCAAAACACTCATTTTAAATTTATTATGCAATAATCTAATTGTAACAAGTATTTGTTGCATATTTTGATGCATTTTTGTAAAAGATTTGTCTGAATTTTAGGGGGCTTGGAACAGATTAGGGTATTTACATGGAAAACCCGTCTCTCCTCATGGAATTGTCAGTTTACAAAACTACTTCCAGAACCAATTAATTTCATAAGTAGAGGTGCCACTGTTGTCAGGGAAGCTCAAGTTTGAACTCCCAAGACAAGTATTACCTCGATAGCTCGATTAGAGAAATGAATACGACCCAAACCATGGATTGCTTTTCGAAGGCTTTATGAACAAGAGCTCTTGGGTACAAACCGACGTGACCTAGCCAGTAGCTATGATCACCCAGAAAGTACGAAGAAGTACAATAGAGGCTGGCCATTTATACTGTTGAAAAGGCGGTGCTGAAGCCCACCGTGAAACGAAACTTACTCAGAAACGAAACTCATCATTTCACAAACCTGGGTATTTTTCCATACAAAAACATCTTTGAGCTGAGACCTTGAACACCCGCTGTGGCTAAAACGAAGATAACAAACCCTTGTATTCGTTCAGGGCATATTGGAAAACATAGGAACATAACAGTCCATATTCGGGCATATTTTGATGCCGTCTACATTTGTCAAGGCCATGAGAAGGCACTCTCAACAGATTAGTATAACATTGATACTCTATACTACAATTTTCTCATGCAAGCATAACAAAAGCATACGAAATGTAATGTATAATGGTTGTGTTTTAAGCATGAATAAAATTCTCTCACATCTTTTTTTTTTTTTTTTGCAGCTTGTCACTTCGAAGGTTGCTTTGAGTGCAGCATTCTCCATCTTGACCTCTGCAAATTCGCTGCGTGTATATTAGGCTTTCTTTTAGCTCCTTGTTTTCCTAGCAAAATTTCTGAAGGGAATTTTCTGTCGATTAAGACCAAACCGATGCTTTGGAACTCCAGGAGGCCAGGATGGGTACATGGCCAGATGATCTTTGGAGGCTTGCAGATTCGTACAGTGTTACAGCATGCTGACTTTTCAAAACGAAAAAGTGCTGTATCAAGAAGAAGGAAACAGTAACACTAACTTTCAGAGCTATTGATTCTTGCTGAAATTGTAAAGAAAAAAAACAGTTTTCAGTTCCATCTTCTCTTCGTATCAATCTACGTACCACTACACAGTCAATGACATACATACTGTATATTCAGGCTGCATTTATTTAAAATACTATTTTCTTTTCTTACCCTACACATGATCTCTTTTCTTAGCTGAAACGACGTGTACTATAAAACAATTTATCTAAAAAGAATACTTTTGTCTTGCAACTGTCGTTCTTTCTACTCACTTGCTTGGAAGAGATAGAGTTAAACTGCGCTCTACTATGGGTCTGATATCTGCGTTTCCACAGCAACACATATTAAATTACACGCAGGCTGGGTGGTGTTGGACTTTAAACGGGTGGAAGGACAGACTTGAGGAAACAATAATTTTCTTCCTGGAAAGCACAGCAAAACACTTGAAATGGTAGGAGAAATTATTTATTAGTGTTACTAGTTGGGGAAACATTTTTCAAAGACCAGTTCTTGATTGAACATTTTGTTTTACAATTTCATTTCACAGGCAAAATTCTTTACACCAGCTCAAATCAATGGTAAGAGTGCATTGCAATACTCTTCTTTTCTATAGAAACACACAAAAATCTTTGAACAGGACTTGCTGGTATGTCTGTTTGAATGTTACTTTTTTGTGTGTATGAATTCGACTGCAGTAAAATCCAAACGAGTGATTTAGAAAGCGATATTGAGCAGTTAGCAAATTCAAGAAAGTTATTTACCTTTTTATGCAAACCTGTTTAATCTATGGACAGTTTATGACTGTAAACGGTTAGTGCCATTCACTGCTACATTTTTATTCTTTAAATTTTCAGAATTCAAAGAGTGCTTCTCGTTGTATGACAAGAAACAAAAGGGAAGTATTGAAGTCAATGACCTGATCACAGTTATGCGCTGCCTTGGTACAAGCCCCACAATTGGAGAAATTGAAAGACATCTTCAAGTTCACAAAATTGGTAATTACACAACCATTTCATGACTGGACTAAACTTCAGGAAAATATACTTGCTGTATTACAACTAAATATGTCTGACAGAGCGGTCAAAAGGCAATTCATTTCGATCAACAGCTTAGTAGAAAACCCACCTTTTACATATGGCATACTGTATTTAAAAATAAGAGCATTTTTTTAGACCATCGGCTGACATCCCATGAAAATGAATTTGTACGCTGTAGGTAACCATAGAAATGTCATACAACGGTACTGTGATAAGATATTGATACTCTGTGATTTATTACCACCTGTCGGCGGGCTACCCAGAATGACAATCATTCTTCAGTTAATGGTAATTAGTTTTGTTTCTTTGATATAGGCTCGTTAATGATCAAAACATCCGCCCTGTCGGGGGCATTAAATTACATGGTTCGTTAATAGTCTCTTTGCCACTACATAGTATTGTTGTCAAATAATTAAAGCAACAGTAGGTAACTTTTCAACTTTTATAAAATATTTTCATAACATTTGTGATATGATACCTCTCTTTTACAATGTATCACAATGTATCACAAAAGTGAGTATATCTTTAGTATCTTAAGTATATCTTTTCATGGGACAACACTGACAAAATGACACTTTGACACAATGAAAAGTAGTCTGTGTGCAGCTTATATAATAGAGTTAATTTATTTTCCCTTCAAAATAACTCAAAATACAGCCATTGATATCTAAACCCCTGGCAACAAAAGTGAGTACACCCCTTAGAAACTACGTACATCCATAAATGTCCAAATTGAGTACTGCTTGTTATTTTCCCTCCAAAATGTCAAGTGACTCATTACAGGAGTGCTGTCAGCATTGCTGCAGAGATTGAAGAGGTGTGTGTGTGTGTGTGTGTGTGGGGGGGGGGTCAGCCTTTTAGTGCTCAGACCATACGCGGGACTCCACATCAAATTGGTGTGCATGGCTGTCACCCCAGGAGGAAGCCTCTTCTGAAGACTGTACAAAAGAAAGCTGGAACCATGTCCTATGGTCTGATGAGACGTTATTTTAAGGGGAAAATAAATTCAAATGAACTCTTATATAAGCTGCACACAGACTACTTTTCATTGTGTCAAAGTGTCATTTTGTCAGTGTTGTCCCATGAAAAGATTTACTTAAATATCTCCAGAAATGCAAGGGGTGTACTCACTTTCGTGATACACTGTATCTTGAGGGGGTCTTTATCGCTTTCACTGGCACTAATTAACTAGGAGGGTGGCAGGAACCCTGCCACACACACCACAGACATAAAAAACTACAAATGTGCTGACTGCTTTACGGCATACGTCACATTCCCCTTTCCCCATTTATTATAAAGACAGAAGTCGATACGAACGCTTTCGCGCAAATTCTGCAAATATAGCAGAGCAGCAAAAGAGATAAAAAAAAAATTCTCTGAGGAGGAAAAAAAGGCAGGCTACCAAGATATACAGAATAAACAAATGCCCGGCTTACACTCGCTAGTGTGACGATTGACGATTACGACACTGTACGGGTGTGCGCTTGTCCTCATGGGAAACGCACTCTTCCATAAGGCAAAACACTACCGCTTTTGTCCACCGGCGTCGCTAATATCGACCAAAACTGAAAAGTTGCAAAGTGTTGCTTTAAGTGATTCTTACAGTCTGATGAAAATTACAACTAACAACAATTGGTATATGATTTTTTTGTTTGTGGGAAAAGGGAGTTTCCCATAAAAAAAAAAAAAAAAAAAATCAATTTTCTTGCCGTGTGAAAGATTTTACTTGACAAAAAGCATTGCAAAGTAAATTGTGCATTAAAATGTACTTTTGCACTACTGTATAACTCAGGCTTGTCCCAAGGATATTTCACTTGAATTCATTTTAAGAATGAAATCATTCACTACCATGAATAGCCATACAGTATTTGTCCAATCATGTGGCTCTTTTCATCCTTCTGCTATGAACTAAAATCAGTAGGTCACTATTAGATGTCAAATCCGCTTTAAATGGGAGGCCTGGCAACTAATGAACAAATGCTTATTCACAGCATTTGTTCATTTGCTGCTAGACATCCCAGTTCAAATGGATTGGGCATCCATCGCCGTCAGTAGGCGCCAATAAGTTATGAATGGATTTCATATGTTTTAGAAAAGTCAGGGAGCTTAGACTTCTCTACATTCCTGACCATGATGCACCGGCAAATGCAACAGGAAGACCCAAAGACAGAAATTCTTGAAGCCTTCAGGATGACTGACAAACAGA
The DNA here is from genome assembly GCF_030265065.1 of Corythoichthys intestinalis. NCBI lineage: Eukaryota > Metazoa > Chordata > Actinopteri > Syngnathiformes > Syngnathidae > Corythoichthys > Corythoichthys intestinalis. Next base: position 60,922,948 of record NC_080395.1, read on the forward strand.
AGAAAGGATACATTCAAGCCTCAGAGTTGAGAGCTAAGCTCACCATGTTGGGAGAGAAACTTACTGCCAAAGAAGGTAAGAAAAAAACTCACTCAACCCGACTAAGGACTGCTCTTATATTACATTACAAAAATGTCGACCCCACTAAAAAGGTCATTTTTGTGTGCAGAAAGCAAAAATACTCAGTTGAAAACTAATGTAAATATTAATTCAATTAATTAGATGCAAACAAAATCTGTGCCTCAATTCAGGGTCTACACCTGTATGGGAGCAAAGCAACCCCAAAACATCAGGGAACCGCCGCCATGTTTGACTGTGGGGACTGTTTTCTTTTCTCTGAAGGCCTCGTTTTTTCCCCCTGTAAACTCTATGTTGATGCCTTTTCCCAAAAAGCTCTACAGTACTTTTGTCTCATCTGACCAGAGAACATGCTTCCAAACCTTTTTGGGCTTTCTCTTTTTTGTACAGGTTGACCATGCTGTACCCTTAGACTACAGGACAGCTTGAACTTGTTTGGATGTTAGTCGAGGTTCATCATCCACCATCTGCACAATCTTTCGTTGAAATCTCTCGTCAGTGTTTCTTTTTTGCCCACATCTAGGGAGGTTAGCCACAGTGCCATGGGCTTTACACTTATTGATGACACTGTGCAAGGTAGACACAGGAACATTAAGATCTTTGGAGATGGACTTATAGCCTTGAGATTGCCCATGCTTCCTAACAATTTTGCTTCTCAAGTCCTCAGAAAGTTCTTTGGTCTTCTTTCTTTTCTCCATGCTCAATGTGGTACACACACGGACACAGGGCAGAGGTTGAGTCAACTTTAATCCATTTTAACTGGCTGCAAGTGTGATTTAGTTATTGCCACCACGTTATGTGCCACAGGTAAGTAATAGGTGCTGTTAATTACACAAATTAGAGAAGCATTACAGGACAGAATTGCAGGGGTGCCAATACTTTTTGCCAGCACTGTATATATGTAACTCCTCTGTATTAATACTCCCTTCCCCGTTCACTCCGCTTTTCTTCTACCCTCCACCTTTCTGTCCCTCGTGCCCTTCTCACCACTTTCAGTTCCAGGGTGTTTAGTCACTCTACCTGTACCCTCCAGCTCTGGAACTCTCAACTCCCCTGACCTTCGCAACATATTGGCTCTCTCACTTTTCAAATCCCAACGCAAAACACATCTGTTCAATCGTTCTTATCCACCTTGATCCTTAGCTCTGTTTTGTCTCGACACTTTTATCCTGCTTTCAATCTGTGTTTGTTCATTTTAATCAACTGCATCTCTTGTGAAGTGTCCTTGAGTGTTTTGAAAGGCGCTTGAGATAAAATTAATTATTATTACTAGAACTAGAAATTCATTCAACTATCATCTATTGTAATCATTTAACAAGTTCTTTAAAAAACTATTTTTGGTTTTCTTTTTCTAGTGGACGAGCTGTTCCAGGAAGCAAGCATCACCTCAAGTGGAATTGTGAACTATGAAGACTTCACTGAAATGGTGACTTTACCACCTGTTGATTACTAAGTTGAGTCATGGGGAGTTGACTCATGTCCATATTTCATTTGAACTATTTCGTCATGTTTTCAACAACTTGACCGAACAAATATAAATCTTTCCCTTGTGGTGCAATTAAAGGAGTCAATGCAAAATATACTGTATAAATATGAATTATTATTAAATGAGGGAATGGTTGCTCTACATCAAGGGTGTCCAAACTTTTTGCAAAGGGGCCAGATTTGGTGTGGTAAAAATGTGGGGGGCTGACCTTGGCTGACGTCCTTTACGTAGAACAATATATTTAAGCAAATTTTAGCAACCCATTCCGTGTGTCACATTTGCTTTATTTTTTTTAAAAAAAAATTCATAATTTCAACAATCTCGCAACTAACCTTTGTGGGGTTCTCTATCAACTCTCCGGCAAAATACTGCTGCTGTGAAATTGAACTAGCTTCAAGTTGCTTCAATTTTTCGCTGCGTATCTTCCCTGTAATCTGGTCGTACATGCCAGCGTGTCTCGTTTGGTAATATCGCCTCACATTTTGAACTCTTTAAAAACAGCGACTGTCTCTTTGCAAATGAGGCAGACACAGTTGTTGTGTATTTTAGTGAAGAAATAGTCCAATTTCCACCTATCCTTGAAGCGTCGGCCGTCGCAGTCAACTTTTTTTGTTGATTGTCGCTATTTTTAAAAATTGGAGGTAAAGGATCACACGGGGTAATGTTGCTTAGAGTGCTGCTGCTTTTTAGTGGGTCAATGAGGAGCGGCATTTAGTGTGTAAGCTACTTCATATGCTTGTAGCTGTACTGCTGACCAATTTATTAAGTGTGTGCGGACCAGACGTTATTGATTTTATGACAGAGGCTGGGGGCCGGATGAAATTTGACCACGGGCCGCATTTGGCCACGGGCCGGACTTTGGACATGTCTGCTCTACTTTGTCGTTTGCGTCATATACTTATTTATTATGAGGCAGTAAAGATGTCTTAAAGTCGGATTTTCTGGGGGGAAAAATAAGAATAAACCATCAACAAACCAAGCAGACATTGGCATTATTGCATATTCCGTACACTGCAAGTAGTAGTAGTTAATTAAACTATTTCATTTTGTAATTCCCCATCTCCCCCATTTAAACAGCAGAGTATGTTATTTCATTATTTTTGATTTTATGATTTATTTATTTACCGTAATTTTCTGACTTTACGCCACTAATTTTTACCCGGCTTTATGTCTAGTATGTTTTACGTGCTGTATGGATTATTTTACAGGCTCATTAGCTGCATGTGTTTTTGGTGTAAATATCCAGTAATGTGGACACCTGTGGGCCTAAAGTCCAGTACATCTTACAATATATGGATTTTTTTTCGTTTGGTTTTCTTGTGAAATTTTATTGGTGCGTTACAGTGTACAAGAATTACAGCATTTCATTTTCCCGCAGATCTCGAATATTTTTCAAATAATTATTAAAGGGCTCCATGGATAGAAAGACTTAGTTCTTAAAAGATAAATGTTATTATGAGTTAAAATAATTTGATACTGAACCCTCTCTTGATGTTTTCGTTTTTATACAATTTGTAAAATTAGTTCAAGTCGCCATTGTTGTTTACTTCGCAAGGCGGTGACATCAAATGGTTACGCTGCCGGGCTTCCAGAGTATGACTCTAGCGACATAAACATGTCATCTGTTCAACCCTTTCAATTTGAACCAGAGTGGAACATTAATGAGCAAGACAGCACTGTCAATATTTCACAAAACAAGCTGCAAAAGCAAAATGAACAGGAAAGACGGGATGAGACGTGACGAGAGTAGCAAAAAAAAGTGTTTTGTCAAAATGTGCTACACTGGCGAAACGTTCTACAACAAGCGAAATTGACACACAAAGTACTACCACGCGCTTTCAGCTTGTTTTCTTTAGATGTATACAGACAGAAAAAAAGTAAAGATGCCTTAAGAAAATACTTAAACATAGTAAACAAGGGTAGTTTAAATGTGCTATGTGACTAATGTGGTCAACAGATCAACAAACTGCTTTAAAGCTACCACAGGAAAACACTATGTTTAAAAGTATGAGAGGGAAACACATGCAAAAAGTATTTTGAGGCAATGAAAAGGTAATAAAAGATTCAATAAAAACACGAATAGTAAGTACTCGCCGCTTTTAACCTAGGAGCGTATGTGTTTGGCGTCTCGCTGCGTAGAAGGAATTGCAGCAACCTGGTAAGATTTGTCGAGTGACAGTGACAATTAACGTCATTACCCTGAGCGTCCATACAACATGGCGCTCTCTGTAGGTCAAAACATGTACTAAATATTTTTAAATCCATGTCAACATTTTATGTGTTTCTAATAACATATTTTAGTAAAAGAGAACAATTTGTGGCTTATTAGAGCCTACAAGTCTTTGAGTCCAAGGTTCTCTTTAAGTAATAAATAAATAAATAAATAATAATTTATAACAATAAAAGTTCTCTTAAATTGGGCTCAGTTATTTGAAAGCCAAATCTTTCAGAAGGTCCCAAAGCCATGACCTCATCACCTGGACTTCCCCACGTTCTTTAAAAACATAGTACTTTTTGTGTGCGTCAGCATTGGACCTCAAAGAAAATAATGTAAAATTATCTAAGAAATCCTCTCATTATTATAGCATTTCACAAAATTAAGTATTTATGGTAATCCTGACTGATCTGAAACAGGAATTGGTTTTGTCTGATTTGACTTCAGTGAGACAAAAAAATTAAATGAGTATTTTTGCTGTGGATGTAAACCTCAGGTTTAACTGTGTATGTATGTATGTTTAACGGAGAACATCAAATGCCAAGTATTTTTCTCATGCATTTATTTGAAATTAAGGCAGCGAGAAGAAAAACACAAAACGAGAAGAAAACACAAAACAAAAAACCTAATGAAGACTGGAAAAAAAGCACTATGTAGTATTTGATTTTGGCATCAAGAATAAGCATGCACTGACACATTTTTCCCACAATAAACACAACACTCCCATGATTTAAGGGTCAAAATCTTCACATTAATATAAATTAAACAAATAATCCATCGTGTTGTGTTAGGAACCCACTGAACGAATAAGGTAAGATGTAGCAAAGAGGGAAAGAAATATATACATATTCTTCAAATGCAGCTGATTCGATGCAGTATGTTTTGTGTTTAATCCTCTGCGCCAAGACAAATTCACACGGGGTATGTGATGACAGGCAAAGCTTAAGTCAATTGATTCTTATTCTGCAACATCATGTCTTTAAATGAACTTGAGTTAATTTAGCATGTGGCAAAGCATGTCTAACATCGCCCACAGCTGTTAGTAACACACTGTACTTTGCAAGACCACATAAAAGTTGTTCAGTCTTTGCCTAGGTAGTAAGAGAAGCTAATTGCTGTGTACCGTCTGCCCAGTTTTACAGTTTAAGACTTAATTTTTTTTTTTTAAGGAACAAGTAGAGATTAAAGCAGGGTGGGATGTCCACTTCAGTAAAGTGAAGCACAGCCTCACACTTTAGTTACACTTTATTTGATTGTTAGGAATAGTAGAGATTGACAAACTGTTAACGTATAAGTAGCATTTATTGTAATGAATACATAAAATCAATACCAGATAAAATTAGAAGACTGACAGATTTGTCACTGTGTGAGATGTTTTTACCACTTATATTGTGGTGGTTGTTGTACACCTGAGAACCGAGACCTAAAACCTACTGTTCTGTGAGAATGAAATCTAAAATGCCTTCATCCAAAAACACTGACCCTACACAAAAAAGAGATGTTTGATGAATTGCAGACCTTTTCATTTGCCACTACGACACATTACTGTGAATATTTGGTCATTATGCTGCATCAAAAAAGCTTTTAGAGCAACATAGTTTAAGGTAACAGGATCAGAGGGTTTGCAATTGCCATTTTAGAGATGTTTAAAAAAAAAAAAACCAAAAAAAAAACCTACATACGTGACACTTTGTTTTGAATACAGAAAATACATTTGATTGAAACTAAATTGCCTTTCAAAAAAGCCGTAATGATATGAAAGGTATTTAAATATGTATTCAAGGCACTGGGTTGGCCCATGAAAACCTACATACATGACAATGCGTTTTGAATGCAGAAAAGACATTTGATTGAAACTTTATTGCCTTTCAAAAGGCCGTAATAATATGAAAGGTATTTAAATATGTATTCAAGGCAGTGGGTCGGCCCATACAGTACATCACCTAAATTTAAATGCCATTCTTGCTTCAAGCAGTGTCCCTCGAGCCTAATCTGGTCAATTTGATGCTGTGAATACATCATGTAGCTTTTTTAAAAAAATATTTTTTTTTTATCAGCACCATTAAGCATTATTCTGAATTGTAACATTAAACATGTGCAGAATAGATAATGCATCACAGTAAGTAGCAAAACTGGTAATTACAAGCTGCCACAGTACACTTGTACTTCAACCGTACTGAGATTTGGTTAAAATCTGAGAATTGTGGATACGAACTGGATGTTGTAAAAGAAGAAAAGTTTGAAACAAGTTTGATGTTGAACAAGCTGTCATACAGGTAATGTTTGTATGGTCTCTATAATTGTTTTCCAACACTGGAAGGTAACATACTGCTTGCGGTGAATAACCTTTGTTTACCGCATACATTATTTGAAGCAATTAAATTCTGGTAAGCCGACACATGTGGAAGGTAGACCTTTCATTGATTTTCATTGCTTATTAAATGCGTGTTCACACATTTAATTTATACATTCATTGTACCTGCCACCAACCACATTTGTACGTGTTTCTCATGTTGTGAATGTAGGCTGTATATTTTAAGATGGCTACATGGAACAGTAAGCACTATCTTTTGTAGCCTTTTGTCAGGGACAGTTTTGCCAGACTAAGCAATTTATTATCTACAAATTGGAAATTAATTTACATTCCCTCCAGTAAAGATGTTCAATTGAGAGTCTGTTAAAGTGAATGTATCCACAGTTCACTGATGAGCTGTTGCCTTACTCCTAATTCAGTGGAGATCTCTGGTGCTGGAGCGGCCTGGCGGTCGGTTGCAGGTTTTGCAGCACTGCACTTGCACGGTGGCCAGCTGGCAACGGCCCAACCAGCGCAGAGTCTGACAGAAGCGTGATGTTAAACGGTCACGGAGACAAACTGGACCTGTTTGGATGACAGATGCGGAAATGTGCAACAAAATCAAACTGAACTGAAATGGGTTTGACCTAATGAGTTCTCTGCCCTTTTACGGAGCTTGTAGCTCCCCGGGTTAAAAAGTGAGATTCACAACATTCTGCTTGAAGTCAGTGTTCAGTCTTATTTGTCACTTCTAGTCTATATTACTATCAAGGAGGAGAAGAAACATCTGGATTTCTTCTTGCTGAATTTTCCCTATGCTTAAGTTGCTGAAAAGGCAATTCTGAAAATATCTGAGACAGGATCATGCTCACAAAGTTAAGGGAGAGCTATTTTTAATCCCTGACATGGGTGATAGATCTCTAAATCACACTCACTATTTATTATGTTTGTATTGCATGTTTGGGTTCAAACCAACAGAGTACATTAATATTGGGAGCAACTAACAACGCATTTTTTGTAAAGATACACGATAATATCGGCTACCGATAATTATCGGCCGATAATGGCAATTATGACGTCACACAGATAATACAGATAATAAAAAATCAACCGATAATGCAATCCGATAATTATATACTTGATTTAGCCTCCAAATGTGCGCAACCAAGCAGTTTTCTCCACTTCTTCACTGCCGCCTGCTCAAACCCTCCCCTCTCTGAAGCCCCTGTGGGAGGAGGGGTTTAGGAGTACGGCGTCATAGAGGAGGCGGTGTTACACATCAGTGTTGAGGCGCTCTCACTAGCGTGCGTTGCTTTTCCAGTGTGGCTCTCGCCATCTACAAAAACAGTTCCTCAAGGCCTAAAGAAAGCGTCCTCATTGAACACCACTAGCACTAACCCAGCAGCCATTTAAAACTGCATCACAATGATTTTTGGAACGAATATGAGGCTGCTGCTAGCACGAATGCTAAAGCTATTGTTAACAAATAAACTATAAAGGAAGCTACGGGGCTTGTGACAATACAGAGACGCTGCGGTCCTCCCGGAGTCAGGGTGTTTGGGAATGCAGCCCAAAGCGAGTGGTAAACTCCCATCTATGGCTAAACACCTCACGAGATCGATAGTTGACAAGTAGCTCTCTTCCGACGGAGCCCGCTGGTCCGGCAGGCCGCCACCGCCGCCTCGCCCTAGGCGGGTAGAGCATGAGAGCAGAGCCATGCACCGAATGCGCCGCAGCGAGCCGGCCGGGGCGGGCGGATATCCGGTACGAACTTAGCTGCCGCCGCCACTCCGGTTCGAGACAGAGGCCTGGCGCGGGTGCTAATTTGGCAGCCGGGCGGACTGAAGGGCACAGGCGGGAGGAAATTCCCGAAATGACCCGATAGCCAAACCCCTGGATGAAAAAATAATGTAGTTTATACGACCACGATTCTTCGTGAAAGACATGCCGATCACATCAGTTTTACCACGGACATTTACACAGGTGATGTCAACAAACCATGTTTATCATGACGGCACAGTGGTTAGTTAAATTGTAACATGCACCAAACGACACAAAGAAGTCATCCAGTCAGTAATGCATTCAGTACGCTTTAAATTTATGACGTCTTAATCAGATCATTCTTCTTAAATCTAGTCAAATAATTTTCCCCATCTTGTTTGAGTGTTGAAGACTAGTTGAATGCGCCAGATTATTCCACTTACTTGAACTAAATATTGCAATTTGTTCTTATTAAGCCCAAACATCTAAAAAAATAAGGTCATTTTTCACCTAAATCAAGAAAAAATTGCTTTCAAATAATGTTTTGAACCATACATATTCTTGAATAAAGAACATTTCTGACAAGGTTTTTTTTTTTTTTTAAATTTTTTTTTTTTTAGGATTATGTATAATAATTTATTGCTTAAAATAAGGCTGTTAATCTTATTTTCAGCTGGCCATTTTTCTTCAAGAAATCTGAGTGAAATATACTTGAAGTGCTGGCAGTTAATTTAACTTATTTCCAATAGATTTACACTGAAAACAAGGGACTTTAACTAGTCTTAAGGAGCTGTGTTTTTGCTGTGTAGTAATGTTATACTTTAGGAATGGCATACTTTTAAAGCCATTTTTGTGCAACTTATGTATTTACTCTGTAAGTAATTGTTGCCAAAAGTTTACCATTACACAATGTCAGACAATCTGTCTTTATTTAGATGTTGGAATTTACTACGACTACTACTTGTTCACATTTGATGTTGAAAAAAAAGAGCAATGTTATTTTTGCACAGCAATATTTTCTCTTGTGTATACTTTAAAATTTTACATAAATCTTTAATAAAATTATCGGCTTGACATTATCGGTTATCGGTTGGAACGAGGAGGAAATTATCGGTTATCGGTATCGGCTGAAAAATGCATTATCGTGCATCACTAATTTTTTGTGACAGTAACCATTATGTATGTACAAAATATATCAATATATATGCACATTTGGGCAGAACATTTAAAGTAATTGATTTCGTTTTCAATACGGCAGCAACCATTAATGGATTCTAAAATTTAGAACATATATATGAATGGTTAATTCTGAATGTAAATGAATACACACGGGATCTAATTACGTCGAGATATTCTCCTCACATGCGACCTATTTTCATTATTAAATTACATATATGGTACTGCAGTGGTTCATATGCTGCAGCTGACTTTCATGCAGCAGGAATGCTAAGCAGACTCACCTGAAATGTGATTGCTTGTTTCAAAATTGACTCATCACAGTCAATCACTCTACAGTATAAAATTACTGGATGTTTTGACACTTCTGAAAAGGTGCACATTAAACTGGAAAGACCAACCCCAAAATTGGGTGAATTTTTATGGTATCGTTTGGGAATCACCCTAGAATTTCGATGTGCTTCTTTGTCATTTTGAATGTGCGGGTATTCACTAGGGGCATCACTAGACCTAATACAATACTGGAGCACAGCGTGGCACTGGCGAGTGAGCAATTTTTGTTGGTGTTTTTTTTTTGTTTTTTAGCTCTTTATCACAAAACGTCAGAAATAACGCTTTAAACTATATATATGATCAAAGCAAAAAACAAAAAAAAATAAAAAATTTTTTCATCCCTTGTTCATAGTCATTTTTCCCTTTGCTCGTGCTCTTCAACTTCCATTTGTCCTTCGCCTCTTCCTGCACTCTGCTCTACTTTGTCTGGACAGTAATGGGGATATACGGTGAGGAGCAGAAATATTTGAACTCCTTGTGATTTTGCAAGTTCACCCACTTATATGTAGAGGTCTGAAATTTCAATTTCAATAACAGATGCATTTACACTTATAGAGATAACTTAAAAAAAATAAAAATGAATAAATAAATCAGGAACTCAAATTGTATGATTTTTCAATATTTTATTTGTAATTTACTGGGGCTCATAAGTATTTGTTCCCTTGAGAAAATCAGTGCTAATATTTAGTGCAGAAGCTTTTGTTTGCAATTACAGAGGTCACACACTTTCTGTAGTTCTTCACTAGGTTTTCACACATGGAAACAGGGATTTTGGCCTATACCGCCACACAAATCTTCTCCAGATCTGTCAGGTTTCAGGCTGTCGATGAGAAATACAAAATTTCAGCTCCATCCAAAGATTTTCTATTGGATTGAGGCCTGGAGACTGGCTAGGCCACTCCAGAACCTTGATATGCTTTTTACGCAGCCACTCATAGGTCAGCTTGACTGTGTGCTTCAGATCATTGTCATGTTGGAAGATCCAGCCCTGACTCATCTTAAAGTCTCTGACTGAGGGAAGGAGGTTGTGGATTAAAATCTGACGATACATTTCCCCGTTCATCCCCTGCTTTATACTGTAAAGTCGTTCTGCCCCCTTTGCCAAAAAAGCAGCCCCAAAGCATGAGGTTTCCATCCCCATACTTCACAGTGGGGATGGTGTTTTTGGGATTGTACTAATCCTTTTTCCTCCACAAATGACGAGTAAAGTTTGCACCAAAAAGTTGTAGTTTGGTCTCATCTGACCACATGACTTTCTTCCATGATCCTTCTGCATCATTTAGATGTTCCCTGGCAAACTTCAGACAGGCCTTCACATTTACTGGCTTCAACAGGGCAACCTTCTGATTAATGCATGATTTTAAACAATTGCACCGTAGTGTTCTACTGATAGTAGTCTATGAAACTGTGCATCCAGCTCTCTTCAGGTCATTGACCAGCTCCTGCTATGTAGTTCGAGACTGAGCCCTCACTTTTCTCATCATGAGTGATGCCCCGCGAGGAGCGATTTTACATGGAGCCCCAGTCCGAGGTACATTATCAGTCATGTTTAGCCTTTTCCATTTTTTAACAACTGCTGCAACTGCTGATTTATTCTCACCAAGCTGCTTTCCAATTATCCCACAGCATTTTTTCCAGCTTTGTGGAGTTCATCAATTTTTTCTCTGGTGTCTTTTGGAAGCTTTCTGGTGGTAAATGGTAATGGTAAATGGATTGTACTTATATAGCACATTTATCTATATTGTTACAATACCCAAAGTGCTTTACATTAGCACACATTTACCCTTTCACGCACACATTCACACACCAATGGTGCTGCTGCCATACAAGACGCTGCCAACCCATTGGGGACAAATTAGGGTGCAGTGCCCTGCCCAGTGGGCAGTCGTAGCCGGGAATCGAACTGCTCTTCGGTCCCAGGACCACTTGAGCTACCAACTGTTCTTATGGTAGCAGTTGGATTATGACTGTGACTATGACTGCCTGACTACGACTATGACTGACTGTGGGGTGCACAGGTGACAAATCAGCTCAAACATCAACACAGAGGTAAAAACGAACAACAAGGATGGGCAGTTTATCTGGCACTAACCTGTAATGCAGGTGATAAGATGTAATTTGCACAATCGGTTGTATGATTGGCACGCACATCCTAGTATTGATGCTGCATGCATGTGTTGCTGGAGTAATTGAAAAAATTCATCTCTATTACAAGGCGTCTATATAAAAAGCGCCAAACAGTCTGTCAGTAGTGATGTGTCGTTGGTGCATTAAAATACAAATACTCTTCATTGAAGCGACCATGTTTTTATCCCGCATTACGACTTTACACATCAGAACAATTTTCCAACTTGGGAACTTGGATCTCCCAATACACATGAATGCAGCATATTTCCTGAGATGCATCGCGGAAGTGTCAACTCAGATGCCTATCACAATATTAAGGAACCATGTGCAGATTGTGTACATGGAGTGAATAGAGTAATATAACCATATTTGATTATGCTATGTAAACTCTTTTTTTTAACTGGTGAAATTTAAACTGGGGCACTGCAGATCAATACTAGGGCACATACCTCAGTGAAATATGTCTGGTGATGCCCATGGTATTCACACACAGTACTTGTCCTCAAAATTCCAATCAAGATGGCCAAGAAAAAAAAAAATAAAAAACTCGACCACGCTTTCCTTTAGAATACATACTCAGGAGGGCAAAGGTAAAGCTTTATGGCTTTATAAGAAGAAAACCTAAAAATTAAGCCCATTTACTAAGCTATCCTCAGTGAGCCCTGGTTTTCTCATAAGATGCTTTAAATATTGAAAGTCCTCTTGGGTTTCCAACCTCCAATTCCAAGCTCCTCCACACGTTGCAGACTTTTTCCCTTTCATATTTCTATTGACTCACTGTGAATGTTTAGTATGTTTTATGTGTACACGATGCAACCGGATCAGCAGTCTTTTGTTTTGATGTAACAGATTTGGAGGTAAATTCAAAGCCGTTTAGAATAGGTGAACAGAAAAAAATATCCCATATTGTACTCTGGTATTTATTGACTTTTGTAGCATTCTATTGGATTACAACAACATGACATAAGAATGCCAAGCATCTTGGTGTGGGTTTTGTATCGCTTGTTGACATAAAACATAAATACTGAAAAGACAACCTGTTGGGAAAGCATTTCAGCTCCTCTAGTAGTGGCTTTGGTGAAAATGTGAAAATATCATATATATATATATATATATATATATATACACATACACACATTAGAGATGCACGATAATGTCGGTCACCGATAATTATCGGCCGATAATGGCAATTATGACGTCACACAGAAAATCCAGATAAAACGAAATTCAACCGATAATGCAATCCGATAATTACATACTTGATTTAGCCTCCAAATGTGCGCAATCAACAGTTTTGTCCAATTCTGCTAGTATTAAGGAGGTGTTTTTGCAGTGTAGTAATGTGATATATGTTAGGAATGGCTTACTTTTAAAGGCATTTTTGTGCAACTTGGGTGTTTACTCTCTAAGTAATTGTTGCCAAAAGCTTACCATTACACAATGTCATTGCCATTGTTTAGACGTTGGAATTGACTACTTGGTCACTTTTGATGTGGAAAAAAATAGCACTAAATTACATTTTTGCACAGTAACATTTGATCTTTGTATACTTTAACATTTTACATACATATTTGAATAGAATTATCGGCGTGACATTATCGGTTATCGGGTGGAAGGGGCAGGAAATTATCGGTTATCGATATCGGTTAAAAAATGTATTATCATGCATCACTAATACATATATATTAGGGCTGGGAATCTTTGGGCACCTAACGATTCGATTACGATTCAGAGGCTCCGATTCGATTATAAAACGATTATTGATGCACCCCACTCCTTCTTTTTTTTTTTTTTTTTTTTTTTAAATTTGTTTTGTACATTAGTTCCAAAATTGTTCAAAAATCCTCTCAGGCTAAACCAAACTACTATTTCAGTATCAACATATAGCAGTAAACAAATATACAAAAATAACAGTAAATAAAAAAACTCCAGTCCCCATTCTATGTCAGCAGCTTTAAACTACTTTCAATTAATTTAATGTTGTGAATCAACCGTTAAAGTTGTTAAAATTGCTCCTGTTATTGCATAATTTCTCTTTTGTCTACTTTCAACATGTAAAAGTTTTAAAACTATTTTAAAGATAGATTCAAGTCAATATTTTACCGATTTAGGAGTATATTAGATAAAAAGTTAATTAGATTCGCTTGGAAGGTTCGCAACAACAGCCTTGCAGGGAGGTGTACTGCTTTAAGATGGCGGCCGTTACTAACGCCCGCATCTAGTTTTTTGTAGATGTGCTGGTAACGATACCGAAACTAACATGCATCTAGTCCTATATAAATGATATCTACCGTAACATAATGTAGCTTGTAGCAGCTTTTCGGCAGCAGTCAGGTACGTTGTTGTTGTTTTTTTTTTTTATCTCGTGGCATGAGTTGAGCTAGAGCCGTGAGTTGAGCATTGGCGTTACCCGAGGGGCCGGGTAATGAGAACCATGATGTTTAGCTACTCTCGCTCCGTCCCTAATTGCGTACCGAAGACCGCGCGGCGTGCTGAGTGTGTCGTACTTCTGCTTTACTTGGCATATTTCAATAATCGGAATTTGGATGTTTGTGAATCGTTCTCGAATCTTCCACGGCCGAATCGCGAATAATCTAAGAATCGGAAATTTTGCACACCTCTAATATATATATATATATATATATGTATATATACTGTATATGGCAGAAATCACAGACAAGGCTGAAAAAGCAGTTTCTGCTCTTGCACCCCTCTGGAAAACAAACTGCTGTATTTTAAGCCAAGAGCTGTTGTGTTTGAGAGAACAATATGTCTATATGCTGCCATTGTCCGTTTTACCCTGAAAACCCCCGTTTACAGACGTCGTGCAACCGCTTTTGTTTCAACCTAGCCATAAAAAGAAGGTAAGTAATTATATTTATCATTCGAAATGTCTGTCATTTTTAGCTTAGAATCATTAATTAATGTCTAATATTTAAAAAAAAAAAAAAAAAAAAAAAACGACTTAAAAAAAATTATTTACCGAATATTTTAAACTTTTAAACGAATTACGTCACAATGATAAAATTAGCGTCTTAAAAAAGTTATGGATATCTACCTCATAACTATCGCTTTATTGTATTTTTTTTTTGTTACTGTCGTATTTTCCCCGATATGTTAGATGATAAATAATCGATCCAAACAAAAAAAAAGAAAAATAACGTTTAAAAGGGTAACTATATGAAAAACAAAATCTCAATCACTCCTTATACTCTGCAATTTCTGCATCGCGACCCTTGTTATATCACCATGTTTCACCCATAAAATAAAATAAAAAAATCCGGCTGTGGCCATTCACAGCTGTGTCTTGACACTCGGTGTTTCATGCTACATGGAGTTTTTGGATCGAAACAAGATAAGTACGCAATAATGTCTCGTTAAAATTGTGGCGTCTTTAATTCTGCTCTCGCGTGCTCTTGCCTCAAATTAGGGTTTTGCTGTTTAATTTTTTTTTTTTTTAAATGCCCTCCTGTTCAAAATTTTTGTTGCCCCAGAAAATTTAGATTTTAAACTTTCCAATGATGTATCACACATGCATATAGGACAATTTAGAAATTTGGCCAAATTGGGGGTCTCAGAGCGGAACTTCAAGTCACCTGAGTGTTTTCCGCCAAATACACAGTTGTACCTCGTCATCATACGATCGCATCGACATACGATCCTTTCGACAACAGACGTAAAATTTGACTCGTGCTTGAAATACGGTGATTTACGACAGCATTGCACTTAGTTGTTTTCCCGCAAGATGGATGCACAGCAAATTTTATTGTGAGAGGAATCAACAGTGGTCCTAAAAACGTTAATGCAGGTGGTGAAAAAAGGAAAAAGGTAATGCTTACTATTGAAATTAAGAAGGAAATGACAGAAAAATATAGCGTGGTAGGCATGTGAGTGAGTTGGCTAGACAACGCGGCTCAATGCCCAGATAGCAGACAAAGGTTGAAAAGATGTTGAATCAACATTCCGCTGTCAATCTTGTATCATTGAATCAATGTTGACACGTGACATTGATTTGTCATCACTTTTGCACCCTCGATTAATGTTGTACCAACGTTGAAATCCTTACAAAACCTTAACGTCATTTTGATTATTAATAATATTGGAAAAATGCTGAATCAATGCTATGTTTTACTTCATTTTTAAGCATGATGCTATTAATGCTTTCAAATATGGCTATAGTTAGAAAGCCTGCTTTATTTAAAGATGAAGAAACAGCTAGGCTGACTAATGAAATATTATTAAATGAACAATAAAATTACTGTATATACACATATATACATATGTATGCATATCAAATAAATCAGGGGTCACCAACCTTTTTTGCACCACGGACCGGTGTTATTTGGGTCTTTTTTTTCACGGACCGGTGTTCTGACAAATTTTGCAACCCATCAAAAATTGCAACGATGCGGTTCTGCGCATGCTCGTAACGTTAAACATAGTGGCAAAATGCGCAAATGCAGCGATTCCAAAGTAAACACAACAAACTTTCTTGAAATAAAGGAATATTAACTTACGTTTGATCATGGAAGGACTTGTAGAAAAGTTCTCCTCAGATTCATCCTGCCATGTAAGCTTCATACAACAGCTGCACACCGCGCTCACCATTAACGACTTCACCTTATCGTTAAACATTAATTAAGAAGCCCGCTTCACAAAGATACGATGTTGGAAATTGTAGCAAGGTTTTCAACGCTCTTGTCGCGATGTCAGGATATTCCAGAATGACTTTAATCCAGAACCTCGGTAGAGTTGTTGTCTCAAATGTACGTTTAATAAGGTCGCCATCATTTGCGATCTCTGTTTATTCACAAACAGGTCACGAATCCACTCCTTCGCAGTTCGTGGGTGTTCGAGGTTGTAGGCTCATCAGGTGCCCTTTTCGCCGTAAAAATATTTCCAAAGACGTCTGTTTTCCTGTTATCTTCACTCGTGTGGGGGCTAATTATTTCCGGGAACAAATGTGCTGCGCTGCGGCCTAGTAATACGCTATTATCGAGGACAAGCGCACATACATGTATTATATACACAAACAAGATGTACTGCTAGCAGTCCAATCAATGGACTTCTATGACAACATTGTAATCTATCCCGTAGTATTATATCTAGAGTAGACAGAGATATTGGTGTGTTAAGCAGGGGCACAGTGTTAATTCGGCCAGAATGCGGTCGTTATTAAATTATTTTTTCTTTGCGGCCCGGTCACAAATGCGCCACGGACCGGTACCGGTCCGCGGCCCGGCACATGGGGACCCCTGAAATAAATCATTTAACAATAAATTGATAAATACTAAAAATATAAACTTGGCTGGATTTCAGATTATTTTTAATTCAATCACAACAATAAAAAACTTTGTTAACGCTCAGTAAACTTATTTCAAACTTAAGCCTCCTCCTCAGTCTGACGAGCTTTGCTGCGAACTTTGCCACCAACGCGGTCTGGGGCATAGCGTAGCCACTTGTGCATAACAGCAGCAAATGCATATTGTGACCCATTGGCCTTTTTAGTTAATCTAAAAAAATACAAACAAAATGGCATTCACAGTTATTTCGTATCAAGGAATTCAAGCAGGTATCATGGGTTAGTTTAACATACTTTAGTATTTTGTAGTGAGGTGAGTTTCTCAACCAGTCTCAAACCAAAGTGGGGCTACATGTGGGAAAAGAGCTAGCTAGTTAGCTAGCGACGATGGAAAAATGACAGTACTGTCTTGGTGTTCAATAAATTAATTTAGAGAAGGCTCGATTACGTCAGAGCTACCGATTTTAGCGCTTTAATTGGAAAAAGAATGTTTGCCTGAACTACTGTAAGTTCTACTTACCTAACAACCAGGAGAAGCAGGTCTTCACTTGGATGCCAATCACAGCAAATGCACCGATTTGTACAATTTCGGCAACTTTGTCCCATTGTGTCAGGCAAACCGTTTTATATATAACTTTGATGACAAACACGGTTCATTCTGCAGTAATACATCATTGCTGATAAAGGCCCTGAAGAAAAGCAACAGGCTTACCAGGAAATATGGCTATCCTTATATGAGGTGTTTCCAGTAGAGTTTGAGGTGATACGCCATCTTCCCGTTCAACCACGAACACAACAATTTTTTGACCATAACGGCCGCTCATTCGTAATTCGATGACTTTTCCATTATATACTATTTGCTATCATTATTTCATCAACTATAAAAGAGTGTTAACTATTTGTTTTTCAATTAATTAATTAAATTTTTAAAAATAAAAATTAAATTAAAAAAACAAAAAACAAAAAAAAACATCACATTTCAACATCACTGTCAGGTGTCATCGGTATTTGCGATGCTGATTCAACATTGTTGATTGTTGAAAATTTAAATGTCGCCGATACTGATGATTTTGATGGAAAATCAACATTTATTCAATGTTGGTCTGCTATCTGGGCGGTAAAACCCCTCCCACATACACACACACGCTGTTTCCTCCGACCTCCGTTCGTTAAGTTAAGGTGACAAGGTAATAGCTTTTTTCAATTTCTTCTTTTTCCATAATGTACTTTTTTTTACATGTCTTATTTAATGTTTTTCTAATTTTTAAACAAGACAGAACACGGCTCACCATATCCACATGCACCTGCCGCTTCATCTGACCTCCGTTCGCCAGTTTGTTAAGTTATGGTGACAATAAAAATGCTTTTTATTTCCATTTATTATTATTATTATTATTGTGATTTGTACTTGTAATTCATTTTTTTGCTATGTGTAATTGTTATTAGTAACTGTACCTGCAGTATTTATGAAGGATTTAGCGTAGGTTTTTGGGCTGTGGAACGAATTGATCAAATTATAATATATTCTTATAGGAAAATCCCACTCGACTTAAGACCATTTTGACTTACAAACCAGATCCTGGAACTAACTAAATTCATAAATAGAAATACCACTGTATATTAGTAGTTCGTCCGCTATGTTTTTTTCCAAAAGAGTTGATGAATCCTCTCCGACCCATGCACTTGCCTCCGTGTGTGAATTGTCTTATGTGAAGTGTAAAGGTGGGAGATTGGCTGTGAAGGAGGGAGACATCAGATTGGCTGCAGAGGTACTCTTTAGAAAAAATGCATGTGTGTTTCTCAGCTGTGTGAAATCGTGAGTGCAGATTTCAACTTAAAAGCACTAATAAATTTACATAAGACGATTCACAAACACACATTTGATGAATGCGTGTGTATTTCGTATCAGATGTGTTTCTAAATCCCACAATGTGTTTGTGTGTTTCTTGTAAGATGTGTGTAATGAAGGTAAAGTAATTTCAAAATAAGAGAAAACAGTGTTTTACCATGCATAACTTTAATCAACAGTCAAATGTAATGGCAGAGGCATTCCTACAAGTGTCAGGAAATAACATAACAGATGTGTGTGAAGGCACAATTACAGGACTTGCAGAACAAGCCCACAGTTAACCACAACAAGGGGGGCAGACGCTCCCTTTTGTCTCAAAAGGCGGGAAAACAACCCGGCTGTCCCACATACTGAGAGGGAGCCCCCGGAGATAAAGAGAGAAGACCCCGCCATCCTGCAGGGGAATTTAAACCAATCAGAGCAAGCTAAGAGTAACTGCAGGTATCACATAGCCAATCAATAGTCGATAGGAACATGTATTTGCATATTGTGTAGTATGAATCATTCTTGAGCAACT
This sequence comes from Corythoichthys intestinalis, assembly GCF_030265065.1. Classification (NCBI taxonomy): domain Eukaryota; kingdom Metazoa; phylum Chordata; class Actinopteri; order Syngnathiformes; family Syngnathidae; genus Corythoichthys; species Corythoichthys intestinalis. Next base: position 60,942,085 of record NC_080395.1, read on the forward strand.
CGGGGTGTGTGCTTCTCCTGATAGACACAGGGGAGTACGAGGCTGTACTGAGGGACCTGAGACCCAAGTGCTGTATTAGATTTCCTTGTTAGGAATAAATCCACTCGTGTGTGAAAATGCCGGCTTCCTGACGCCTTTCTTTTCAGAACGAATACGCGTAATTGTTGGAAGAGTGTTTGGTGATAAGGTAAAACTTATATAACACTAAAACGGAGTCAGGTAATTATTGCGTAATATTTTAAGGTATGAATGATTCCCAACAATTCCATGGTGACCCCGACGTGATGAAAGAAAGGGAATAAAAAGGAAAACCGACGACCAAAAGTAAGGAAAAGGGTCCGGGACCCGATGTCCACACCAGGTGACGACCTGAGGCGCGAGGCAGCCAGACTTCTCACTTTCTCCTCTCGGTGATCACCACGAAATAGAGGTAAGCAGAATCCTTTTAAAATCTGCATTTTATTGTTTTATTGAGGAGAGGAGTGTTGAAGTATAAAAGAGTAAGGTGTAAAATCTGGGATTTACTTACTCCGTTAAATACGATTTAAAATCTGGGATTTGCGTATTCAACGTAATTGTGTGGACTAGTGCGTTATAAAATCTCTGGGAGTTACGTACTAATAACGAGGTATAAAATCTGGGATTTACTCGTTAATAGGTAGTGAGGTATAAAATCTGGGATTTACTCACTCCACCGTAAGGTTTAAAATCTGGGATTTACTTACGGCCGTTTCGATCTTCGTCGTGTCAAATAAATTATCGCAGGTGTTTGATTTTGTCCACCACCCTAAAATAAACGAATTCGTGCGTAAAACAGAGTGTCTGTTGTGAGTGTGACTGAGAAAAGCGATACGATCTGGTCAGTTTGGTTGTCGGGACACACACGGGTGGAACGGAAAGGTTAACACGGAAAATGGCAGACGACAAAGACTCGGGTGTTGGTTCTGGAGATCGGATGGAACGTAGTAAAGTGTGGTGTGAAATTAATGATCATTATGCGAAATTGGAAGCACAAGTGTTGAGCGGAATTGAAAAGAAAAAGGTTACAAAGGAGAAAAAGAAATATCAAAAGGCATTCATGAATTTGAGAAATGATAAATTGTTTATGGGAGATGTTGGTACGTGGAAGTTGTCAAAGGTTGCGAATAAGGTGCAAGGAAAGAATAGAGGACGAGCTCAAAGTCCTCTCCGTGTGGGAAACTCAAAGAAAAAGAAGGTTCGAGCAAAGTGAACGAGAAGGCGAAGAGGAAGCAAGCATGAAGAGAGCAAGAAAAGTCTACTCTGGCAACGCTGAAAATCAAGCCAGAAGAGGAAATCACACGTTTGGCCCTTCGCACAGAGCAAAGAGGAGCTGAGAATGTAGGGCTTGGAAATTTTGGGGCGTGTGAGACGAACGTCGATAAGCGAGGGAATTGTTTGTGAATAGCTGACCGTTTATTGTGCAAAATCGGAAAAACCTAGAAGTTTTTCAACATGAGGAGTGCGGCCCTTCGGTGGCCCCTATTTGCAACATGGGGTCCTCGACGGCATCCGCTGGGTTTTTGCCCAAATTATAAGGGAAGGTTGTAATTGCAGCTGGGAATATTCCAGCCTTTCCTTTGTACTATTTAGGATAGAAGTTTGAAATGGAATCTCAATAGAGATAAAATTAGACTATTGAGCTAAATTCAAAATAAGAACGCTCTTAAAAGAAAATGAGAGAATGGCTAAAAGAGAAAGAAAATAGTTAATGTTTTGAAAAAGGAAAAGATCAACTGTTGATAAATAGCTATTTGAAAACAAACTTAACAGATTTATTTTAAGCAAAGAGCTAGTATACTTGATAAAAAGAAAATTAGATTGTTAGAAAAGTTCTTCATTCAAGAATAGATATTGTTCATAATATTATTTGAAAGTAAATTCTGAATTCAGGTGAAAAAATGACCAACTTTTAGATGTATCGAGCTAATAAGAAACAAATAATAATATGTACTCCAAGTAAGTAGAGTAATCTGACGTATTAATCTTTGAACTAGTTCTTAACATTCAAAGTAAGATGGAGAAAATTATTCGGCTAGATTTAAAAGAGTATTACGTTATAAAAATTTACAATGAAGAAGGTGATTCAGAAATAGAGAAATGTCATTATTGGCAGATTTAAAGAGAGAAGGAATCACACATAATGACATAATGTATAGATTGACTAAATTAGATTTTGAAGTACATGGCAAAATACTATAAGAACGGTCAGAAAGACTTCCCATTAATTTTTGGGAACGATAATAGATATCAATACAAGTCTTATAGATAAAGATAGGTCCAAATGTTGGTTAAGCAAACTCCTGTTGAGGAAGGAGCAGCGGTTTGGTATATGTCACAAAATGAATAAATATTAATAGCTGATGAAAAATCAGTTTTAGCAGACGTTAGAGCAATTCTAAACCTTGCCGCTTTTTAAGAATGGCAGGAATAGTTTAAACTAGCGAAATAAGTTGTTACAAGGAGTGTATAAATAATGATCACAAATCAAAAATTGGGATTAAAAAACCGTTCTAAAATTCACATGGAAGCAGATAATTCTACCAACCTGGAGTGAAATACAAATGGATGTTTTTTAGTGCACGAAAAAACATTCTTTGTTCTCCTCTGGACTGTTGAATTATCCTCCATTATAAATTATATGATGTCAATTGGAAAGGTATATTTATATTAACAGCGCTAGTTGAAATCATGATCAGAATTAACAAATTGAATTGAATGCTATAAGAGGTAGTGTTTTAAGTGTTAAAGAATAGCAGAGAAGCCATAGTGGAATAAAAGAAGAAAGTTAAAACATTTTGTGAAGTAAATTGATCCTAAAGAATCAGATTCTTACTGAAATAAAGTACTGTAGCAAGCACACCAAATGTTAAAATGCTTATTTCATCCACACTTTGTGAGACAGTGGAAGTGTCGAATGTAACCTGATGTCCATTTGATCACAGGAGCTGTCCCTTACAATGTGTGGAAGGAAAACAAGGTGTTATCTATAAACAGTATGGGGGAGCAAAATTGAGTTGAAAGGAAGGTAAACAGTAATAAAAGTTTATGACCACAGTTCATCTGGAAGGAAGCTGGATAATTGTAAAACTTTATGACAACTGGTATGTCTGTAAGAGGTAAGAGTAACATGAAACAATTTAGACTTGAATGGGTTTTGAATAAGAAAAGATCTAATTCTTTAAAAGAGTATTGTTGTCCCTAAATACTCTCCCATGCAAATGAAAAACTTTGCCTGGGTAAAAAAGTCAGATTTTGACTTATGTGGACAACACACTGTGATATGGAAAATTTAAATTTGAAATAGAAATTTAAATTGATTACAAAATTTACCCAAAAGATACCCTAGGCCTATTGAGATACTAAATTTGACTAAAAACAATTAATTGAATAGTATATAATTGAGTAGTGGAATCGTAATTTTTGGATCACGTGTTGATGAATCTTCAACAGTGACCCAACGGTGAAAAGACATTTTTGTCAGCTCTAAAGAAATTCCAAAACAAAGACAAATTCATTCCATTTTTGTAATCTTGAGTGGAACATTGCGCGATATAGTAATGCCACTGCAAAACTCAATTAACTGATTAAAATGGGAGCTGACAAAAAATTGATCATAAGCAAATATTGACATTTGCCAAGTGGAAATTATTATACTGGGAGAATTGTAACTGTAACTTTGGGTTGATTGCGGAACGTAAACTGTTTTGATAACGGTAACACTAATAGTATGGGGTTTAAGAGATGGGTTCGTTGTTCTCAACTTTGCGATATATGATTACAGTTCTCCCAAGATAAGCTTGATTTATTGACCTAGCCTTTGGTTGATTTTGTGGATTTGTTTAACGTGGAGTTTATAGAAGCTAACTAAGTAAACAGAGAAACGTAGGTATGGTGCCTCTTGTGCCATCAAAGAGGACATTTAGCAAAGGAATGTGAGTGGGAGATAGAGGAAGAAAGGGAGGGGAACAGAAGGCCGAGGGGGAGAATCTGAAGGCCGTGTGGCAACATTGGCGCCTCGGAAAGAGCGGTTTCGGAGGAAGCCCTCTCTAAGGAAGATGCCGATGGTGAGCCCCCCCCCCGAGGGAGAGGCCTCTGAGGAGAGGTTCTTGCCTAAGGGGGTGGCTGATTTGTACCTCTCCATAAATGACGAATTTTAAACGAAGGCCAGAGATGATAATCTTAATGGGAAATACTCCAACCTTTTTTCTTATAGATTCAGGAGCGGAACATTCGTGCGTTAAAGACATTGCACGTTGAAGACCAAGTAATAAAACAATCCGCGTCATGTCAGCTAACGGGAACACAAGTTACAACAATTACTGGATGTAATGAAATTACTAAATGCGTTAGTTATTCGTAAATGTGAAAGCCAAAAATAATGGGCTTGATAACGTGTCAATCGGTAAGAGGCTAGCAGATGAAGCAGCCAAGGTAGCGGTTGTAAATCAACGCAATAAAGCTAAAATAATAGATGAAAAACTTAAAAGGCTATCAAAACATAGTATTGCAAACAGAAAAGCAAAAATGGGCAATGAAAGGTTTCTATCAAAATTATTGATCTTATGGGTAGCTGAATTGAGCCACATGATTGTCAAGTGTCTACAGGGGGAGGACTGAGTTGGTTAATAATTAGTTAATAGACACTATGACAATTGTGGCCCAATGGCTGTAATTTAATTCATACTTGAAATTTTTTTTAATTCAATTCATACTTGAGATGTTTGTTTTTTTTAATTCACCAACTGAACTATTTCATACATTGCACATGGATTACATTGAGTTAAATAGAGCATTGGGGAAAAGATATTGCTTGGTGATAATAGATATATTTTCTAGATTAGTAAAGATTTTTCGTAACGCACATGAGGACGAAAAAACAGTTATTGCATGTACAGACCCCAGTCTGCCGGACTATTGGAAAAGACAAAAGGACAAATTAGTAACAGACTGATGCAGAAGGAAAGACTTTGCCACCTTTTAGACTTCCAGGTTTAACTCCAGGACCTGTTAAAGGTTCTGGCAGCATTCCAGCTCACATAAAGAAACAGTTTGATCTAAGACAAGTTCGAGACAACAATGATCTGCCAGAATGTTCCGATCCATAGACTCTCAAGGTGCGGGTCGGAGACTTGGTGTTCCTGAAAGTGTTGCAGTGTGCCAGGTGGGACAGTGAACGCTGGGACGGTCCTTAAGAGATGGTTGGCGTCAGCCCGACTGCAGTGAAAGTCTCCGGAGGCACTGGGTGAATTCGTCAGTCCCAGTACAAGCTTTTCCGGTTGCCAGAAGGACCTAGCGACGCCAGTCCACCAGGCCCTGATTCCTAATGTCCCGACCTCACCTAAAGTCATCAACAGCGGCGGAAGGGTTTTCCGCTCTGCTGGCAGTCTGTCCGCTCCTACGAAAGACCACAGCCTGTCACTCCAGGGGGCCAAGTCTCCATCAAAGTAATCAGAAGAAGGCCCCTGGTCCAGCCGCGTTGGGAAGGCCCCTACAAGGGCTGTCCGAAATGGGAAAGCAACTACCAGCAGTCAACTAGACGCAGGTCTTCTCTTGCATAGCAGTGACGACAACGGGTGTTGTGGTTAAAGAATAGGTGTTCACGGCTCAGTGTTTTTACGCATCAGAGCAACGGGCACCTGACCACAACCCCGCTACGTTAGACAACAAGGTGTTCTTATGGCCCAGCGCCCGGCACCCTACTAGACCTCCTAGACGTCGTTGAGGATAACACTGCACCCGAAGAAAAGACAGACTGGTGCACCTACACACACCCAACATACACTAAAGGTTCTATTAGCGATGATGTAACTACTTGTGTGTAAATGCTAACAGATAAACTAATGGTTTATGAAGGATTAACCGAAACGCATTGTCAAGAGTTCTAGATAGTGCTATGTACATACATTTATAGGAAAATGAAGAAAGAAAGAAAAGAAAAAAAAGGGAAAAACAGCGTATAATGAGAGTTTGGTTTCCATTTTTTCCTTTGACTGTGTTTTAAATTTAATAAACAGGGGGGAAATGTTAGGGAAATATTAGGAAGGAAAAGGGAATTGCATTTATTTTAGCTAGGGGTTTTATTAAATTGTAACCCATGAAGTTTGATGTTTTATATTGATTTACATGAGTAAGTTGTCCTGCTCTACTCTTTTGCCTGGGGAAAAAGGTCACAAGTCACATACCAAAGTGGAAGGGGGGGGGTGATGAGCTGGCCACTCATGACCTCCCCTGGGGATAAAGTTTACAGAACAGATGTTGCTTCAAACAAATGGTGTTCCTTGAACCACTCAACCGCTCAAAGGGGAAAAAACACATGTGACTGAGAAGGACTTGGAAAAGGAGGATGACAACGTGGATGTGCCCCTTCGGGACATGGGTGTCTGAAGAAGACAATATGGATCTTTTCAATCAATATATCCTTTTGTTGTGGTGATTTACGATCAAATATTCATGCACTCATTAATCAATGTGGAAAATGTGATGATGACCTCAGTGGTCTGAGGTCATGAGAGGGAATGAAGGTAAAGTAATTTCAAAATAAGAGAAAACAGTGTTTTACCATGCATAACTTTAATCAACAGTCAAATGTAATGGCAGAGGCATTCCTACAAGTGTCAGGAAATAACATAACAGATGTGTGTGAAGGCACAATTACAGGACTTGCAGAACAAGCCCACAGTTAACCACAACAAGGGGGGCAGACGCTCCCTTTTGTCTCAAAAGGCGGGAAAACAACCCGGCTGTCCCACATACTGAGAGGGAGCCCCCGGAGATAAAGAGAGAAGACCCCGCCATCCTGCAGGGGAATTTAAACCAATCAGAGCAAGCTAAGAGTAACTGCAGGTATCACATAGCCAATCAATAGTCGATAGGAACATGTATTTGCATATTGTGTAGTATGAATCATTCTTGAGCAACTCGGGGTGTGTGCTTCTCCTGATAGACACAGGGGAGTACGAGGCTGTACTGAGGGACCTGAGACCCAAGTGCTGTATTAGATTTCCTTGTTAGGAATAAATCCACTCGTGTGTGAAAATGCCGGCTTCCTGACGCCTTTCTTTTCAGAACGAATACGCGTAATTGTTGGAAGAGTGTTTGGTGATAAGGTAAAACTTATATAACACTAAAACGGAGTCAGGTAATTATTGCGTAATATTTTAAGGTATGAATGATTCCCAACAGTGAGCATTGAAAATGTGTATTACGTGTCAGATGTGTTTCTAAATCCCACAGTGCGTGTGTTTCGTGTCAGATGTGTGTACATCGAAAATGTGTGCCCTCATTATCAGATTGTTCTAGCTCCATACATTTTGATTGAAGCAACTGTTCTTTACTAGTTTTGTTTTTATATTGTAAAAAAAAAAAATCTAGGTTTTTGTTCATTGATTGTAGTTAAAAACACCTAATGGGCATGGGCTTACACCTGTATAGCGCTTTTCTACCTTCAAGGTACTCAAAGCGCTTTGAGACTATTTCCATGTTCAGTTACAGCATCAGAAGCAACGTGGGCTTCAATATCTTGCTCAAGGGCACTTTGACATGATCACTAGGGCGAGGGAATCGAAATCACAACCTCTGGGTTGGGGAAAGTGAGCCATGGCGTCCAGTCATTATTTAGGTCCACTGTTGATTCATCCTAGTTCAAACCAACATAACCCTTATTAATGGCAATGGTCAAATTTCAAAGGATAATGAAGTTAAAGAAAAAACATTTACATTAGATATTGTCAACAATTAGGGCCCGAGGAGCAACCACTGCTATACTATACTGTACAGTGCTGGGCAAAAGTATTGGCACACCTGCAGTTCTGTCAGATAATGCTAAATTTCTTCCAGAAAATGATTGTAATTACAAATGTTTTGGTAGTAATATCTTCATTTATTTTGCTTGCAATGAAAAAACACAAAAGAGAATGAAAAAAAAAAATCGTTATCATTTTACACAAAACTCAGCCGGACATTAGTATTGGCACCCTCAGCCTAATACTTGGTAGCACAACCTTTAGACAAAATCACTGCAAATAACCGCTTCCGGTATCCATTAATGAGTTTCTTACAATGCTCTCCTGGAATTTGAGACCATTCTTCTTTGGCCAACTGCTCCAGATCTCTGAGATTTGAAGGTTGCCTTCTCCAAACTGCCATTTTCAGATCTCTCCACAGGTCTTCTATGGGATTCAGGTCTGGACTCATTGCTGGCCGCTCTCCAGTGCTTTCTCTCAAACCATTGTCTAGTGCTTTTTGAAGTGTGTTTTGGGTCATTTTCCTGCTGGAAGACCCATGATCTCTGATGGAGACCCAGCTTTCTCACACTGGGCCCTACGTTACGCTGCAAAATTTGTTGGTAGTCTTCAGACTTCATAATGCCATGCACACCCAAAACATCAGGGAACCTCCGCCATGTTTGACTGTTGTGAACGTGTCTTTTCTTTGAAGGCCTTGTTTTTTTTCCCTGTAAAATCTACGTTGATGCCTTTTCCCAAAAAGCTCTGGACTGCAGGACAGCTTGAACTTGTTTGGATGTTAGTCGAGGTTCTTTATCCATCATCCGCACAATCTTTCGTTGAAATATCTTGTCAATTTTTCTTTTCCGTCGACATCTAGGGAGGTTAGCCACAGTGCCATGGGCTTTACACTTATTGATGACACTGCGCACGGTAGACAAAGGAACATTCAGGTCTTTGGAGATGGACTTGTAGCTTTGAGATTGCACAGGCTTCCTCACAATTTTGCTTCTCAAGTCCTCAGACAGTTCTTTGGTCTTCTCTCTTTTCTCCATGCTCAATGTAGTACACACAAGGACACAGGACAAAGGTTGAGTCAACTTTAATCAATATTAACTGGCTGCAAGTGTGATTTAGTTATTGGCACCACCTGTTATGTGCCACAGGTGTAAAGGGTGCTGTTAATTACACAAATTAGAGAAGCGTCACATGATTTTTCAAAGGGTGCCAATACTTTTGTCCGGACCATTTTTGGAGTTTTGTGTAAAATGATTTTGATTGAACTTTTTCCCCATTGTGTTTTTTTCACTGCAAGCAAAATCAATGAAGATATTACTACCAAAGCATTTGTAATTGCAATCATTTTCTGGGAGAAATTGAGCATTATCTGACAGAATTGCAGGGGTGCCAATACTTTTGGCCAACACTGTATATACCTTGCACATTATCATACATGAAGTAGCCTCTTGAAGTTATGGAAATTCATTTTTAAAAAAGCCTGGAATTTACACTAAATGGCACTACGAAATGAAATAATGCAACGTATTAATGAACACGAGTTAACTAAATCTTATAAGTGTGTGTCGTGTATATAATTGAGATCATTGTCATACCAGAAGGTGGTGTGTGACACTCTTCCAAATTGCACTTCTGCGTGCTTCCCGGTTGCACCTCATGGCTACATTGAGTTTGGTCCACCTCCTCTTCCGTCTCAGCCTTTGTGTTAACACACTTGATGAGTCGCTGCTGCACTCCACCGCCACAGGATGCTGAACACTAAAGGGAAAAATTGTCACTCATTCCTGATACGTAATGCCCTCAAATGATTGCAGAAAGTGATAATTAACTCATTTATAAATAATGGTGTGATGCCTTTCTTGCAGTTTCGTTGACATGTTTTGTGCTAGTCATAAGCGACAGTTTGGATCCAGCTCTAGGGGAGAAAAAGAATTTCAGATTTCCTACATTAGCATAACTACGTGCTGTTTAACTATGGCAGTCAATCTATTTCAATGTTTGCTGTATCCAATTAAGACACTGTGGAGTTTGGTGGAGGATGTGGATGGACTTGACATGTGGCACAAACAAACAAAACATAAACGACTATGTTCATTATAGATACAAGGGATCAAATTTGTGAGTATAGTCTTGATGCTATTGTGGTTATGCCTTACTAAAATACTGTTTTTCAAAAGTTTTATCACAAAGTTGTTTGGGTATATTGATAGTCAGCACTGCTTACAAAACTGAAATTGGGACTGCTGCCACACAGTCAGGAGAATTTGGAGTCACTGTTCTGCTGTATATGATTCTTAGGTTCCAACCTGCCCATAACCCGAAGCAGAATACTGCAAACATTTCACAGTTTCTGTGCACAATCTCACGTCACATTCATGGAATGTATTCACATTTTTGTTCATTCTGACAACATAAGAATCTCAGCAGTAGTTTAGGCTCTGATTATGTGACTCATGTGACTCAAGGAGTAAGATGAATATGAATAGTCCTTTGTGTGAGCCCTCGTATAAGGAGTCATGTGGGGAGGTGACAAAAGGAGCAGTGATTGGGGAAGCAGTCACAATGCTGGGTATGAGTCATGCCTCAAAATATAAATATCGAAATCTGGTGGACATTAAAAAAAAAAAAAAAAAAACGCCGCAAAAAAACAAAAACAAATGCTTTACCTCTGCGTTTATTCTTTGCAAATGCTCTGCGTTTATTCTTTGCAAATGAGGCCTTCAATTATATGTTATTGTAATGTAATATGTTACTGTATTTCTTAAGGGTTTTAACGTGTTTGGATTTGATCTGTTTTATTGTTTTATTTGCTGTATTGACTTTTAGCATGATGCATTGTTTTTTTTCTTTTCTCTAAATTTTATTGTATAATATTTTGCCTTTTATCTATCATGAACTTTGTCTTTGTTGTAAAACACTTTGAGGACCACCTTGGGTCTTTGTAAAGGGCTATATGAATAAATTTGATTTAATATATTACTATATTACATTGATCTATCACTACTTTGTGCTTCAAATTTCGTGTGCTCAGTCCATTGCAATTTAACAAAAAAAATTTAAATCAAAAAATAAAATAAAATAATAAATCCAGATGAGCTGTCCCGATCCAAGCACATAGTCTCCCTCTCCCTCCTACTGCTTTTCTTGGTCTGGCAGTGCACTGGAGTTGCATATTAAAATTAACGATAATTGACAGACTTAAGGTTTAATCTTGCCATAGATGCTTGGAAGCCGAAACTTCAAAGTGCAGCATGCGTCAATCACCATTTAGCTTGTTAAACAGTTGCTTTGGAAACTCATTGTGTCTAAGCAAGCAGCTTGAGCGGATCTAAGTGGATTCACTCAATGAAGCATTTAATACAGACAAGCATTTTTCTACTTTTTTCTTGTTTAAAATGTAATTCGGTGGGACAGTAACATTATCATAATTGTTACATTTGAAGAGCTTAAAAACCATTAAAATATACTGTATATACATAAAACTTTTTTTGTTTTTTTTAAAACTTATTATTATAGTTTGGGGAAAAAATTGAAAAAACGCATGTCTTCTATGTAGCTCTTTTCAATGCTAAATCTGAATAAATACATTGAACACACACACACCCCCCCACACACACACACAAATGTGTGGGGGGCGCTACTTCGCGGTTTTTCATTTATCGTGGCGGGTTCTGGTTCCCATTAACCGCGAAAAACGAGGGATCAATGTATATTATATTATCGTATTACAAACTCATATATTTTATGTTGTTCCTAGGAGGAACAACCTGTTGTTTTTTGTTTTTTTTTCACATAAAAAATTAAGACAATTGGAGAAGCATACAGTGCAGGTGATAATGCCAATATTGCTACCATATGTTGAGCATGTTTCAACAGAGTCTACCTGTTCCCAAGATCCAGTGAGCCACTGAGCACAAGGCTGAGTATTGCAGGGCCGGATGTTGGTGGGCCGAAGGTCAGTGTCACAAAGTTCTTCCTCCGGGCACGTTACAAGACGTTGCTGTTCTCCACCTCCACACACCTCTGAGCACTTATCACAACAAACGCATACCAACATGGTGTTAGATTTGTGCCACAATGCATTTTGGGAAATACTATATATGTAATATTAAATACCGACAACAAAAAATTGTTTTAAGCAGACAAGTACAGTACGTGTTCTGTGTGCACAAGAATGTGTTTTGTGTAAAATGATAATTTCTCCGCTCACTCTACCCTTCTCACTTGCATACAACAAGGCTTGCTCCTGCATGTGTAACTTACTTCAGTAGCTTCCCCGATTCACTTCATTGTTAAACAATTGCCACTATTCTCAACCAATCAAGGGCCAGCATGCAGAGCAAATTCTGATTAGCTGACTACTCCAGTCATAAAAAGTGGCTGTGAACAGTTGAACCTGGAAACCTTTTCTAAGTGTTCGATGCTCGCCTTGTCTTACATGCTTGTAAACTGCTTTGGAGCAACAGTACATATGCAACTTTATCACAATAGTAATAGTGTAGGACAATAATGGAAACTATTTGTCAAAAGATTGCAGCTAGATATGTTGTCTCTCCAAATTCATTTACAAAAAACAGCATTAGATGCTGTGCTTTGCCTACAGTCTGTGTTAAGGAATGTCCACAAATTAACCCTGACAAAAAATGTACTTAAATTCAACAGAAACACCTTGTCTCATCCCGAGCTCTTTAGTAGCAGGTAATGGAAGGCTACTATTTCTTAAGCTCAAATCTTCACCATATCTGTCTTTCTGGTAAAGTAAGAGACATAAAATGGACAAAAAGAAATCATTAATTAACAAAACCTTTAAACTAAAACCAAAGAAAACACTTTTTCTCATTCCGATTACTATATGAGATGGCAATTGAGCGTGATTGCCTACTATAATACAAAACTTTGCTATATCTGTCATTTCTGAATGTTAGGAGTCAAAAGTCATCTACTAGTATGCTGGACAAACATTAGCTGGCAATTGAAGGCCATTACCTACTACAATTGAATTTGAACCCCTAGCAAAAAGTATGGAATCACCAGTCTTGGACGAGCACACCCTCAGACATTTTATTATGTACAACAAACTCGGATAAAAAGCTTGAAAAAAAAAAAAAAAAAAATGAATTACTTCAAAAGTGCAACTCTTTATCATTCAGAAACACTAAAAGAAATTAATAAAAAACTTTGTGGTGGTCAGTAAATGTTACCTTAATAGATCAAGTGCAGGGGAATATACGTATATGGAATCACTTCATTCTGAGGAAAAAATATGGAATCATGAGAAACAAACAAAGAAATAACAATCACAACACATCTCTAGTATTTAGTAGCACCAACTCTGGCTTTTATGAGAGCTTGCAGTCTCTGAGGCATGGACTTGATGAGTGACAAACAGTATTCATCAATTTGGTGCCAACTCTCTTTGATTGCAGTTGCCAGATCATCCTTGCAGGTCGGAGCCTTGCTGATGACTTTTTTAATTTCCACCAGAGGTTTTCAATAGGGTTGAGATCTGGGCTATTTGCAGGCCATGACATTGACTGCATGAGTCTTTCTCCAAGGAATGCTTTAACAGTTTTGGCTCTGTGGCATGATGTATTGTCATCTTGGAAAATAAACATATTTTCAATTGAAGGGAAAAGTAAGCTGTCTAAAATTTTAATGTAAACCAGCATTCATTAAAGATTTAACCACATCCTTCTTCCCAGTGCCTTTGCCTGACATGCAGCCCCATATCATCAAGGATTAAGGGAATTTTGATATTTTGTTCAGGCAGTCATCTTTGTAAATCTCACTGGAACAGCACCAAACCAAAGTTCTAACATCATCACCTTGTCAAGAGTTAGGAATCTGCATTGGACAAGGTGATGATGCTGAAAATACTTAACCTTGTCAAGAGTTAGGAATCTGCATTGGACAAGGTGATGATGCTGGAACTTTGGTTTGGTGCTGTTCCAGTGAGACATCAATTGGAAATATGTTTGTCATTTTTCAAGATGACAATGCATCATGCCACAGAGCTAAAACTGTTAAAGCATTCCTTGGAGAAAGACTCATCCAGTCAATGTCACGGCCTGAAAATAACCCAGATCTCAACCCTATTGGTTGGCAGCACCATTGGCGTTTGTCCTGTCCGTGTCCCTATTGAAAACCTGTGGTGGAAATTGAAAAAATTGGTCCACAGCAAGGCTTTGACCTACAAGGATGATCTGGCAACTGTTATAAAAGAGCGCTGGCACCAAATTGATGAAGAATACTCATCAAGTCCATGCCTCAGAGACTGCAACTGTCATAAAGCCAGAGTTGGTGCTACTAAATACTAGAGATGTGTTTTGATTGTTATTATTATTTATTTGTTTTTCATAATTCCATATTTTCCATTTAGATTCCATATATATTTCCCTGCACTTGCTCTATAAAAGTAGCATTTACTGACCACCACAATGTTTTTTATTCATTTCTTTTTTTAATTAATTCATTATTTTTTTCAAGCTTTTTATCTGAGTTTGTTCTACTTGATAAAATGTCTGAGTGCTCGTCCGAAACTGGTGGTTCCATACTTTTTTCTAGGGGTTGTATAATGCAAATAAGGTTGCAATTTGAGCATCTTGAAAAGTTGGTAGTGTTACGTCCCTACCGTCCCTATGCAAACCTACGTCTTAGGTGGACTCGCGAGAGCGAGTGAAGGGAGTTTCACATGTCTGGTTGTACGTTGTTGTAAGTCAAAATGTCAAAGTAAGCACAGAAAATAATGTAATAACAAAACATAAAATTGAATTCATACCAAAACAAACTTTGGTTCGCACAAAACTCAGTCTTGTGTATGCAGATCATGTACTTGTGAGCTTAAAACATGTGTCCTCAGTTAAAGGACTGCAACATTAAGCAATTGTCGGAGAATCTTATAATTTGAAAAATAAGGTCTTAATAAGGTATTTTTCAAATTTGTTAAAAAAAAAAAAAAAAAAAAAAAAATCAAAAGGTGTAATAATCGCTCTAATATCTGTAACCCTAGCTAAATCCTGTTTTTTTGTTCTAATGGAACTTGCAGATACATGTGTTGATTTGCATCCATCAATATTTTTGAGAAAGACATTTCAAAATTCTGAATTAGTCTCAAAATCATGAAATTCTAAGTGTCAAATGTGATACATATGGCTATATAGGGTTAATATTACATATTTGGTATTTCCCATCATGCACGTGGAATTGCAAAATGAATCTATGCAATTACGTGGATGCGATACAAGGCGAAAAGTGAATGGTGGCCTTCAGAAACACCTACAAAGAGTTTCTATTAGAACCTTTTTATTAGTTTGAAGAAAAGCAAGGTCTGCTTTTTCAGCTTACCATCTGAATAAAATGATGGGAAAAACGATGTGAGGCTCTTTCAGGCAATAAATGAGATCACAAGATGTCAAGAAGACTTAAAAGTGATGTGATGGCATGCTGTCAGAAACATTCTATGTTATAAAACCCCCCTTTAAGGCAGACAGAGTAGATAATGCAACAAGAGCAAATAGTCCCATTTTAAGTGCTTCGTTAGTCACCTGTCCCCAGGAAGACGTGTACCAGTCGAGACATGGCTGAGGGTGACAGGGCATTTGGCTTTGCGGCCTGGAGGACATTGCTCGACAGTGGAAAGGTCGCAGGGATCTATTATCGCGCATGTCGAAACACTGGACTTCTCGGGATTTAACACCGCCTCCACATTTCCTAGAGCACTGTAAAAAGACACACAGTTTTTAAGGGTTTCTTCACCCTAGGAGTCCACATATTTTGTGGGGCTATTAAATATTCCATTGCATTTGTATAAATACCAATGAAAGAAACCTCTGGCAGTGCCTTAAGCGATAAAGAATCCCAATAAATATATAAACACCAACAGATAAATTATGCAAGAATAAGCTCCAGTTGACGAAAGTTACATTAAAGCCCCCTCCTGGTTCCGAGTAGATGGATTATCCATTTGGATAATTTATTAAACATGCAGAAAATATTGATCAATGGTCTTGGACTAGTACCTCACAACATTTGTAAAGTCAAAACAAGGTGTAAAATATGCAGCTGGCAAACAGCAAGCAGGAACAACAGCTTCAGTCTTAAGAACGGCATACTTAACAACATTGTGGCTAGAGGGAGGTTACAATGTCTTTGACCTTTGACACCTCGATTTTACGACGCCTGTGCCTCATTCACCATTTAGTCCCCAGCACAAGTGTTTCTGCTTAGCAAGTGCATAGTGCTTGTCTGTGTTTGTGCCTCAGGAGTATCTTCGCATTTTTGCCCTCTTTTTTCACATTATGGCCCCATAGAAAGCTGGGTCTTCAACATCCAGCCAAACGAAAAGCAGTTACCAGTGAAACAAAGCTTAACATCATAAAATGAAAGAAGAGACACCGACGAACATCAGTAAATATTTGTATATGCTGCATTCAGTCCAAAGTTAAACCATCACGCTTTAAAACGCCTTGCACGTCGCCAAACGCAGTTTTGTGTTCACACAGACCTTACGTCACCAACAGTCAAAGTCAACCAAACCAAACAACTTACGGTTCACGTTACGTGAAAATAAGGACATCTACTAAATCGGGTTGCATGTATGCTTCACGTTGCAATGTTGATGTGTCTAGTGTTGCATTTTTTGACTGTCCCTAAATGCACCGCATGTCTGACTGGAGTGAGAGAGGGAGAGGTTGGGGAGCCGGCGAGTTGATTTCATTTTTGTTTCGTTGATATCGGCTACGGAAAGAGTTGTCGTGTTCCATGCTTTCGGTTGCAAATAAAGCATGAAAAACTCTCGCTATCCCCCTCTCAGTAATAATGTTAAGTACAGTATCTTATTTTTATACAGTCTATCACAAAAGTGAGTACACCCCTCGCATTTCTGCAGATATTTATCTTTATCTTATTTATCTTTTCTTGGGCAGACTGTATTTAAGCATACTGTATTTAAGAATAAGAGCATTTTTTTAGACCATCGGCTGACACCCGATGAAAATGAATTTGTATGTCGTATTTAGCCATAGAAATGTCATACAACGGTAATGTGATAAGATATTGAAACCCTGTGATTTATTACCACCTGTCAGCGGCCTACCCAGAATGACTATCATTCTTCAGTTAATGGTAATTAGTTTTGTTTCTTTTATATATTCTTGTTAATGATCAAAACATCCTCCCTGTCGGAGGCATTAAATTACATGGTTCATTAATAGTCTCTTTGCAACTATATATTATTCCCAAATAATTAAAGCAACACTAGGTAACTTTTCAACTTTTATAAAATATTTTCATAACATTTGTGATGATATAAATGACACCTCTCTTTTACAATGTATCACAAAAGTGAGTACACCACTCGCATTTCTGCAGATATTTAAGTATATCTTTTCATGGGACAACATTGACAAAATGACACTTTGACACAATTAAAAGTAGTCTGTGTGCAGCTTATATAATAGTTATTTTATTTTCCCCTCAAAATAACTAAAAATACAGCCATTAATATCTAAACCCCTGGCAACAAAAGTGAGTACACCCCTTAGTAAATACGTACGTCCCTAAATGTCCAAATTGAGTAAGAGGTGGGGGGGTCGTCCTGTTAGTGCTCAGACCATACGCCGCACTCTACATCAAATTGGTGTGCATGGCTGTCCCCCTAGGAGGAAGCCTCTTCTGAAGACGGTACACAAGAAAGCCCGCCCGTCTCATCAGACCATAGGACATGGTTCCAGTAATCCATGTGCAAAAGGTTTGCTGAAGACATGCACATGGATGTGCAAACAGTTTGCTGAAGACATGCACATGGATGTGCAAACAGTTTGCTGAAGACATGCACATGGATTACTGGAACCATGTCCTATGGTCTGATGAGACGGGCGGGCTTTCTTGTGTACCGTCTTCAGAAGAGGCTTCCTCCTAGGGTGACAGCCATGCACACCAATTTGATATAGAGTGCGGCGTATGCTCTGAGCACTAACAGGCCGACCCCCCATCCCTTCAACCTCTGCAGCAATGCTGACAGCACTCCTGTAACGAGTCACATGACA
The DNA here is from genome assembly GCF_030265065.1 of Corythoichthys intestinalis. Taxonomy (NCBI): domain Eukaryota; kingdom Metazoa; phylum Chordata; class Actinopteri; order Syngnathiformes; family Syngnathidae; genus Corythoichthys; species Corythoichthys intestinalis. The sequence continues at coordinate 60,959,894 of NC_080395.1, forward strand.
TTTTGGAGGGAAAATGACAAGCAGTATTCAATTTGGACATTTAGGGATGTACGTAGTTTCTATGGGGTGTACTTTTTTTTGCCAGGGGTTTAGATATTAATGGCTATATTTTGAGTTATTCTGAGGGGAAAATAAATGAACTCTACTATATGAGCTGCACACAAACTACTTTTCATTGTGTCAAAGTGTCATTTTGTCAGTGTTGTCCCATGAAAAGATATACCTAAATATCTGCAGAAATGTGAGGGGTGTACTCACTTTTGCGATACACTGTATTTTGTAATGTATTTTACTTATTTTATAAAAAGTATTTGAAGTAAATTTTGACTTTAACAGTGAAATCCAACTTACGAGGAAATCCAGGTTAAGTTGCTAGCGTAGGAACGGAACTCGTTCTTAACTGGAAGACTCCCTGTATAGTAAGTGATTTTTTTTTGGACTATTTTTTTGCAACTATTATTCAAAAACTATGTCACCAAAACTTAATATAACACAATTTACAATGTCAGCAGTAAAAATTCAAGATCCCAAAGGAAGACAGACAAATAAATGGTATATCAAAATAAGGCCCATCTCACCTTAGTCCATTCACCAACTTTCCACATGGAACAGGGGCGCAGGTAACACCGCTGGGCAGGTGTGGGCCTGTTTGCTTGGTCGCAATCAGACTCTGAGCCAGTACTGCAGGCCAAAGTCCTCCAGATGGCACCCAGACCACAACTTGTGGAACACTGCCCAGATACAGTACCATATTACAGCAAACAGGTGCAAGAAAAGGTTGGGCGTAATTGATGAACACTCACTTCGCTCCAGTTTCCAGTTACCCAAACCGCTGCGACTTGAGTGCCAGCTGGTGTTTGTTCTGAAATTTTCAGAGGCAGTGGCCAAAGATATGAAAGCTTGGTTGGCGAGACATTAGTGGTTATTTTTTGTGGGGTGATAGGCTGAGGAGTGGCTAAGGTCTTCAACAATGGGGTCACATATGTAGAGTCGGGCTCAATCGCAATACCAGATCTCATGGTCAGGCGAATTCGGATTTGATTATAGTCATAGTTACTAAATGGAAATGATGACAAATCTAAAGAAGAATCTGTAGAATCTTTGGCTGGAGTCTGTTTTGTTGTTGCTGGCTGGAAATCACTTTGAGGAGGCTGGTTTGTAGGTGGCCGGGTTTGAGTTCCAGCAGACAAGCTAGTGTCAGCTGGGGTATTTTGATTACCTGACATGAGAAGATCCGGAGAAAGGAGAGGAGAAAACCTCTCAGAGGGAGGTAGGGATGTCATACTGACACCATTGTCAGACATTGTGGAAATATCTTTAAATGGAACCATGTCTGTATTGAGATGAGTCAGATGCAGGTTTTCCAGTCTAAGGTCAGGTGAAAATGCAGATTCATTAATAATTTGGGTAAGATATAATTCTGACTGTATTTGATCTCCTCCAGTTCTTGGCACCTTGGTGCTTAAAGCCTCAAGAGCAGAGATCACTCGTGTGGTGTAGTTTTGCGACTGTAACTCATCTTCAGCTTGAATTCCAGCCATTGAAGCAGCATGTGATGGATTTACTGTGATTTCCTCAGTGTGACTTTCCTCCTGTGTGAAATTGTGGTCAGTCTCTTCATCTTGTCCTACATTTTCACTTTGTGCAGGCTCCCCGATAGTGTCATCCAGAGAAGCTCTTGTCTTATTTTTTTCAGACAGCAGGGGATCATGGTATCCATGTTTTCCCGATGAATGCGCTGGTGACTTAGTGCTGGACACAGGCAGAAGGTAATCCTCAATAAGGTCGGCGTCAAAATTTACAGATTTCTTTTCAGTGGATTCTTCTTTTGCAGGGGTTGCAATGTCCTTCAGGTTATCTTTGTCAGTGCTCTGTGATTTTGAAAGCCTCGAAGAATTACTGGCGTTCTCCACACTGCCAGTTGGCTCTTTGTCTAGCACAACATCTTTCATTTGACTGTTCCCTGAATCTATTTCACCACTCTCATTTGATAAGTCTTCATGAAAGTTGATAAAGTTGTAGTCGTAGTAAAAATCATCCACTTGAAGAACATTTTCTTCACTTTCTATCTTATTGTGATAATGAAAGTCTTCGAAAATATCATTCAAGTTATTTGGATCATTCATTTTTGCTTGCACTTTGGTGGGACTGTACTTTTGAGATGGTTTGGCCACAGGTATGGATTTAATTTCATTAAACAAGTCTTTGCTTGTCCATCCACTTCCAGACCAGTCAAAATCACCAAAATTATCCAAAACCCGTGGACACTCCTGGATTGAACAAATACTAATACTGTCAGGCTTGTTATGTATGTCGCAGTCCACCCCAGTGTTTCTGGAGCAGGTAACAGTACGCCGTTGTACTCCTCCTCCACATGTTAGTGAACACTGCATGAAAGAAGCAATGACAGAAAACATTAGCACAATCAAATGAAAACTGTTCAAATTGGAAGAAAATGGCAGCTATAGTCACAAAACAACTAGGATAAATTATGCATACATTGTTCAGTGGATAAGAAATCACACATACCTGTTGGAAACCCAGGTTGAAATATACACAATGTTCTTTGTAAAATCTTTCCCAGATCAATACAGTGAATGTTAATATTAAAACTCACAAAAATTCAGAGTGGTGATGAACTTTATCTGCGGACAAACTAGCCTATGAGCAATGTCTCAATAAGAATTTCTCTTACAAAGAGCATACGGGGGAAATGTTATATGACCTAATGAAAACTGCTGTAGAGCCTTTTCTTTCCCTGAGCTGAAAGTAGGGTGTTAGCTAAGGGGAATAATTCTTTGAAAAGCTCCAAACACAGACATTTTGGCTCAAAACCTTAAGGCATCTGCTAGAAAGATGAGAGACACATTTGAAAGTTCCAGAATGCTGACCTACATAAAATATAAAAAACAAAACAAATGACTTCACCAGAAGGACAGGCTAATACGTGACATTGAACTCATTGACATGAAGAAAAAAACACCATCCATCCATCCATCCATCCATCCATCCATCCATCCATCCATCCATCCATCCATCCATCCATCCATCCATCCATCCATCCATCCATCCATCCATCCATCCATCCATCCATCCATCCATCCATCCATCCATCCATCCATCCATCCATCCATGAACCTATGAACCTAGCCTTGTTTTCTTAGTTAATGTTTGTTACATTTGTAGACGTCACTCTCATTTTCACAACCAACTGTAAGATAACTTAATAGATCTTGGTGCCAAGTATCACACATCAGCGCTTGTGATGCATATTGTGAGCCCCCCATCAAAAAAAAAATAGATACTGTACATATTTAGAATTACATTTGTAAATTTTTAATCAAGTGATTGATGTGTGAAGTAAGAAGTATTCAACATTATTTTTCCAGTCACAGAGAGGCACAAGATGGAAAAGCCCCATGTGGCTCTGGAGCAGCAGGTTGCAGACTCTTAATTATGGGCTACCAACATAAAAAGTGTCTAATTAAGAGAGCCAGGACTGATAGCAGAAAATGTGTATTGTACTTCAAACTACCAATTTCCAGCCAGTCAATCAACCGGCATGTTAACAGCATTGCGCGAGAAAAGGTAAGATTTGTGGCCAGACAATTGTTCGTTGTTTTCCACGTGCCACTGCACCTGCTCGTGATGCCCTGACAGCCCCGTGCTTTCAGTCATTATTGGCTGAGAGTAACATTTTAGTGCTAGTACAACATCTCTGAAGTTGGCTTAACCCTTTAACACCTGAGCCTATTTTGTCCAAATTTGCATGTCTTTGAATTTTCCTTTATATTTCAAAGAAAAAATTGTTCACAATGGCCTAGTGGGTCCCGTTTTTTGTAGGACACCGTAACCTTAATGTCCAAACTGTTGTTTTCTTCACTGACGATTTATAATCAACATTTTGGACCTAAGAAGACAAAAAAAAAAAAAGTCCAAATTTTTTTGTCAAAATTTGTAATATTTATGTCCCATTGACAACTAAACATGTTCGACGAACCATTTTGAAGCTTGATATTATTTATTCATCTTGTTAGGATAAATATTCCACAGAAAAAAATTGTTTAGTTTGAATAGTTTTATATATTACAATTCAACACAAACAGCAGTGATGGTCATAGGCGTTTTTGGCCTTTACATATACTATGGTCAAACAGGTTATTCTATATATAAATTGAAAAGATTGATAGTGAAAAAAGAACTAAATTTACTATTGAAAAAAATATTGACAATAAACTAGTTCAGTTCAATTTTTTCAGGCATGCCACTCAGTTCCCCCAGGAAGGCTGCGTCATACACTATGTAATACAGCCCACTCTTTTTGCGCCGTCTGCCTGTGACTCTTCCCAACTCTCCGACTCATCCGAAGAAAACAATGACAAATCTGGTCCATCCTCTACCTTGAGTTGATGAAATAATGCATTAGTTTTCAATTCATTCCACACGTTTCAAAGTCACTTGCTCAATCCAACCGGCCTTCGCTTGCTATCTCGCCTCCTTCTCCTTAGGTGGCGCTTTGCTTGGAAAATTATTCAAAATGTTCACATTACGTCCTCACAATGGCTCCTTGGATATGTAGTCTTTCATGGTGCTTTCGGTTTTGAAAATGGACAAGAAATGATGGAAATCTGGAAATAAACACTTGGTCCATGCACTGTTTTAATGGTTATTTATGAGTGCATTAAAACTATAAATTTTAAATGACATTATCTGCCATTTTACTTCGTTTGACTTCGTTTTACTCGTTTGACTTCAAGTAAAAACGAGCGTGGACGTCAACTTCCGTACTTTCAAATGAGACCAACCAGTGGCACGTGGTTGACGTAATTGCAGTATGATGAGGCTTCAAAGTTGATATGCGTAAACGTGTCGCTGCCCACACGTCCGGTGTTAAAGGGTTAAAGTTAACGATGATTGACAAGTTTGTAACTTTGATCTCGCTTGGTAGCTCTACGATTAAAGGCGCACATGGGTCAATCATCGTTTAGGGTGTTACACACTCACGGTAGTATGCATTGGCTCAGCAGCGTGAGCGGATTTGAGTGTACTCACTCAATGAAGCATTTAATAAAGACAAGCATTTTGCTATTTGTTTTCTTGTTTAAAAATAATTCACATTATGGAGGCAGCACGGTGGGACAGTAACATGTTTAACACTTTTGCAAAAATATGTGAACGGGGCAGCCCTATTATTCACCCAACCTTACTTCTTGTGATCCCCCCCCCCCCTCTCTCTTTCACAAATCAAAGTGACCATCAAGGGAAGTGTTTTGAAAATGTGGAGGATTACAAAAGAATCCCATCAGGAGTGCATGAAGTCGTTAGACTCTAGGGGGATTACTTCGATGTGGAAATGTAGTCATTTGGATTGAAAATGCATGTGGTGGAGGTGGTTCCATTGTAAAAATATCTTCGTTTTCTGCTTGATGATTTTCTCTTTCAGACCCCATATTGACAATCTTGTTTTTTCTTTTGAAATAAGTGTTGTTTTTCTTTTGCAGTCAGAAAGCGCCTTTTCACTGCAACTTCTTTTTAAAATCCCTTTTAGATTATGGAGATCCTTTGTATATGAAAGCTTCAGCTCATTGTCTGAGACAGATGGACTGTGTATCATGCTTGTGGATTGGTACCAACTGTAGGGCCTTGACCCATCATTGTGAACTGCATTCTCGAAAGGGGATGGCTTTCTTTGTTTAGTAGGAGGTCGGGTCTCTGTTGCACTTTTGTTTTCAAAGCTTTTCCTGGACTACTGCTTTTGTGCACTTGCAATTTAATCACTAAGAGAAGTGATGACCCTTATGGTTTGCGTTCAAACAACATTTTGCTGCTTACCAGTCCATTTGCCCACACAGTGCTGCCTTCTTTGCTCCTACATGGAACCTGTTGCTCCAAAGGACAGGAAACTAATGGAACATATCTCACCGAATGACTTCAGATCCAGGGTGAGAGTATTCCCTTACCTGTAACTGTGTTATCTGATTTAAATGTAATTTTAATTGTTGTGAAACAGTATTTGCCGTCATGTCATTTTAACTGCGTCGTAACTGTTACTCTATACTGCCTAAATAAACACATCTGTTGCTATACCAGTCCTGGCACACTTTTAATAAGTATGATGAGAAAATGGATATGGTCTATAAAAAATGACCAGTAGGTAATTGTTGTTTTTGGCTGATGGTCAGATTGCGTTCTCATTACACAGTTTTGGCAGTGTTGCCACGGTGGCACCTGCGGCCAATCTCATCAGCGGTGTATTTAAACGCAGGCGACCCAAGGAAGGTTTGCCGAGATATTGCTGGTCGCAATCGGACGTTTTGTACTCTCGATCCCATCATCGCATTTAGCTTGTTTCACCCCTGCCTTGGTTTTTGTCGTCTACCGCCCCGTTTTAGAATCCTTTCCCTTGTGCAGGTATTTGCGTTTTAGCTTGTTACGTTGTTGGTTGACTGCATACCACCTTGGTTTACTCTCGGGTTAGTTTTTGTGATCCCCATCGACCTGCTGCCCTTTTCACGATCGCGTGTTTTTGTTGCATTTAATGGTTAAAGTAAGTCAGTCTGTACTAGTAAATTCAATTCCAGTGTGAAATCTCAACTGTCAAAACACAATTAAGCAGAGAACAGGACTTGTTTTCCATGACATTTTTACATTCACAGCCATATATGAGCCAAACTCACCTTTGACCAACTGCCAGTGGTCCAATCTGCTGGACATGGAATGTGTGTGTTGCAGGACAATGCTGTTTCAGGTTTTGGGATATGTTCACATTGGCTGGGCTGTAAAGCTTTCTGATCATCCATGCTGATGGGTTGTATGCACAACACTGTCCGTCTAGCCACACCGAGGCTGCCGCAGCTCGCTGAGCATTTCTGCCACTCACCGACCCACCACCTGTGTTTAAAGACACAGATTTAGTAGAACTGTGATAGAAACGATCAAATTTTACAAAAACTGCTGAAGAGGGAGACTGATGTATTTCAACTTTTGCAGCAAATACTGTATTTGAGAGGAATTGGAATTTAAACAGCAGCGCTCCAGGCTAACTGCTTATTCAATGGTGATTCTTAGATGTCTCACTAATTAATCTCGCCACACAAATACTATGCATTTACATTGCATACATTATTATAATATGTGTTTCATAAGCAAAACGCATTGTGCCTGTGTGTGATAAATGTGTATACATGACACAGACTCCCAATTACACCTTTTCAATATTAAAAAAAAAAAAAAAAAAAAATAGTATCGAGTGTCCTTAAAGAGTTTATTTGATTTTCTTGTTGTCTTTTGGGTTTTAGTACATTTCCAGGCGATGAGAAATAACATTTACAATTCAACAGCTAGAGCATAATATAGTTTTCTTGTTATGTGCAAATGGAATAATGAACATTACATTCTGGAGTTGTTTACAATATTTCCTGACTGTTAACGAAGCATTATTACTGCAAATTTTGACTTAAATATAGTCAAAAAGACAACCACAAACTTGTGCAGGTTATTTACTGCAACAATTAAACTGTTATGTCTAAGAGGCAAACTCACATGGCTGGACAAGGCTCTTTATTACAATTGGTTTGATTGTCATCTGGTCGGTTGAAAGGGTCACAAAATGACTCGTCCACTATCCCGTTTGTTCTTTCGACACAGTGAAAAATCTGCCTCCTAACACCTGAAGTAATAATGAAATAAGGTTTTAGGCAAGAAAGCACATGTACATACAAACTATTGTGAACACATCAAAACATGATGTTGACATTGCAAATGAGAGGAAACCGACAATAAAACTTTAATATTTTCATTTGTGAAGAATGCACAATGAGTTTACTTTGTATTTCGCACATGCATGGAGGTTTAAGATTTCATAAAATGTCAGCCAACAATTTACTTTATTCTTGTTTAAAAATTGGTGGGACAATAACATGTTTAAAACTGATCATAATTATTACATTTGAAGTGCCTAAAAACCATATAAAAAGAATATATATACATATACAGTATATGGCGGAAAACACTAAGGTGACTTGAAGTTCCGCTCTGAGACCCCAAATTTGGCCAAATTTCAAAATTGTCCTATATGCATGTGTGATACATCATTGGAAAGCTTAAAAGCTTTTCTGGGGAAGAAAAATTTAGAACTGGAGGGCATTTAAAAAAAAATAAAAAAAGTTTTTTAAACAGCAAAATCCTAACTGGAGGCAGGAGCACGCGAGAGCAGAATTAGAGACGCAATGATTTTAACGAGATAATATCGCATACTTTCCTTGTTTCGATCCAAAAACTCCATGTAGCATGTATCACCGAGTGTCAAAACACAGCTATGAATGGCCACAGCCGGATTTTTTTTTAATATTGTGGGTGAAACATGGTGATATAACAAGGGTCGCGATACAGAAATCGCAGACAAGGAGTGGTTGAGATTTTCTTTTTCATGTAGTTATCCTTTTAAACGTTAATTTGAAACAAAAGCGGTTGCGCGACGTCTGTAAACAGTAGGGTAAAACGGTAAAACGGACAAATTAAAAATAGTTCAGAGGCTTAGTGCGCCATTAATCTGCTGTTGCAGCATATAGACATATTGTTCTATCAAACACAACAGTTCTTTTGGCTTAAAATACAGCAGTTTATTTTAAAGAGGGGTGCAAGAGCAGAAACTGCTTTTTCAGTCTTGTCTGTGTTTTCCGCCATATATATAGTGTATATATATAATTATACTTTGGGAGAAAGAGTGAAAAAACATGTTTTTTATGTATCTCTTTTCAATTCTAAATCTGAACAAAAACATTGAATACACAAAACGAAAATAATTGGGGGGCGGGGGGTGCGCTACTTTACAGTTTTTCACTTATTGCGGCGGGTTTGGCTCCCTATTAACCACGAAAAACAAGGGATCCCTGTACTTTATTTACTCAATGAATTTAATAAAAAACAAAAAAATGTTTTAATTTCGTCTTAGCACATTGTCTCCACCATAGTCAAAGTCTCAAACTAACAGCATGATTTATTTTGACAACACTCGAGTTCCTGTGGGTATCAGACTATCCAAGCGCACTCGATGTGTATTCTATATTCTCCAAATGCAGTTAGCTCCATCAGCTAAATTTGTGTGATGACTAGTTAATTTGAGGTACATGCCATCTTGTTCATCTAAGAAAAGACTCTTGCTTTCATAATACAAGAGCCATTTAGGTCTAACCATGGATAATTACAAATATCTTTATAGGCTGAACAGTTATAATGTGCCACGTGAGAGTTGTACTCCCAGTGAAGTTGTTTATATGATGTTGTTTATTCAAAAGAAGGAACTGAACAGAAAATGGTTAAGGTGGACAGAGCGAAAGGAAGAACAGACAGAATAGCAAAAGGATTAGTGATACAAAAATATAATCCATCCATCCATCCATCCATCCATCCATCCATCCATCCATCCATCCATCCATCCATCCATCCATCCATCCATCCATCCATCCATCCATCCATCCATCCATCCATCCATCCATCCATCCATCCATCCCACCCACCCACCCACCCACCCATCCATCCATCCATCCATCCATCCATCCATCCATCCATCCAGCCATCCATCCAAATACAAATGGTGTTGCTGTCTACTCTTTCCAAGAGGACACCAAGTCGGTGGGGGATACTTGGTAACTGAAAGAGGGAGAGGGAAGATAGGACAGGTAATGTGTGTGAACAAGTGCACAAGCAATGTTACGGTATGCTGCGCTCACACCAAAGTTGAACAGTCATGCAACAATAACTTGCTTGCGCTATGCCCGTCACCAGAAGCAATTTCTTGTTCACACAGAGCTTACGTCACCAATAGACAAAGCCTGCGAAACCAAACAACATCCGGTTCACGTTACGTGAAAATAAGTACTACAGACGTACTTCGACATACGATCTTTTCGACATCCAATGTAAAATTTCACTCGTCATTTGTCTCGACATATGACATGCTCGAAATACGGCAATTTATGATAGCGTTGCAATTACACGTTTTTCAAGCAAGACGGACACACAGCAGATTTTCTTGGGAGATAAATCAACACGGGTCCCAAGAAGGTTAGTGCAAGTGGTGAAAAAAGCAAAAGGTCATGCTTATCATTCAAATTAAGACAGAAATGATAAATATGAGCGTGGTGTGGGCGTCATTGAACTGGCTCGACAATACGGCTGGAATATGTCTATGATCTCGACAGTCCTCCGATGACCTCCCAATCTTTATATGTTAAGGTTAAAGTGATTATTATTCTAACATCGGCAAAGAAATCGCCAGTTTCGTCAGGTTTGTAATCATTTAAGAACTTGTGGAGCACATCAGAGCTACGTAGCAGACTGCAACAACAACATGAAAAAAGAAAGTAAAAACCCTTCCGCACCTCTTACTCTGTCATCAGTCACACGGTGCATTCAGGAACAGCATGCAAAACACATCCGCCACATTAGAACCCTATTACTATTTATTATTATTATTATTATTATTATTATTAATATTCGGATTTGTTTTTGTAATTTATTTGTTTTGCTATGTGTAATTGCTATTTGTAACTGTACCTGCAGTATTTATGAAGGGTTTAGCATAGTTTTTTGGTCTGTGGAACGAATTGATCAAATTACAATGTATTCTTACGAGAAAATCCCATTTGACATACAACCATTTCGGCCTAAAAACCAGGTCCTGGAAAGAATAAAAAATTGTATGTTGAGGTAGCACTGGATAACAATTTTAACAACAATTTATGACATTTTAAATTCAAATATTAAGAATGTACAGTATGACATTAATTCTTCATAATACTTTCAAGCTGGCACCCACACCCAGCTAGGCAAGGGAGTTGGCCCAACCCTCGGGGGCATCCGAACGCAGCAGATAAATAAAAAAACTAGAGAACATTTAAGAGGCAAGGTGACATGCATCAAGGTGTACAGACAGTTCACAGAATTTAGATTCAGCTGTTTTTAATATGGCATTCCTTAGCAGGCATAAAAGAATATTTTTAGTTCAGGATTTAATAACAGGGGACTATTTGTTTGTCATAATTGTTCGAGTTGTGTATTATTTTATCATTACTATGTTTTATGTGAGAAGATTTCATAATCAGCTCGTGCTAATATTTTGTTTATCCTTCCAATTATATTGTTTTATTTTAGCTATCGTTAAAATCACTAATAGCTTGTTTTTGTTTGGGAAGATCACTAATCAGACAAAGATTATATATTGATTGTATAGAGCTTTTCTGTCTTCAAGGTAATCAAAGCCCTTTGGCACTATTTCCTCATTTATCTACTGAGAATACATCATCAAGAGCAATGTGGCGTTGATTATCTTGCACAAGGACACTTCTATAATTTTTACATGCTCGCCAGGGGTGCTGGAGATAGTGGAATCCTGCAGTGCTTTCTTGTGTAATCAAAAAGAAAATTCTATTCAAATGTTTGAATTTGCACAGGAGTGCCCGTCCACAATCTAGTGTGAAATTAAACAGCCATCTTTATTATTGACCTAGCTGTGACAGGACATGATAGAGTGAATTAAAATCCTTTCAAGCATGAGCCGCAGTCCATAAGTGTTTGATGACGCGTCCATATGTATACATGCATACACGTAGTTCAGGCTGTAAGAAGTGCTTCCTGAATAAGTTAAAATGTTTTTTATCCCTTTTATGAGTGCCATTTTTTGGGCTCTACTTGCAGGAGGAAACATTGCACATTTGATGACAAGAGACCGTTGAGTGATGCAGAAGAAGAGACAGCCAAATGCTGACCTGGATAAATCAAACCACTGTCACACATAAAGTGGTATGAAAAAGTATCTGAACCTTTTGGAATTTCTCACATGTTTGCATAAAATCACCATCAAATCTGATCTGATCTTTGTCAAAATCACAGAGAAAAAAACAAGCTTTAAACCACCCAAACATTTATAGGTTTTCATATTTTAATGAGGATAGCATGCAAGCAATGACAGAAGGGGGAAAAATAAGTTAACCCTCTGCCTAAGGAGACTTAAAGAGCAATTAAAACCAAATTTTACCAAACAATTTAAGTCAGGTGTAAATGTTAAATGGAGAGTTCTTATATAGCACATTTATCTGCATTATCTGCAATGCATTTATCATATAAGCGCTTCACATTAGCTCACACTTACCCTATCACACACACACACACACACACACACACACACACACACACACACACACACACACACACACACACACACACACACACACACACACACACACACACACACACACACACACACACACACACACACCAATGGTGCTGCTGCCATGCAAGGCACTGCCAACCCATCTGGGGGATAAATTAGGGTTTAGTGCTTTGCCCGAACCCTTGGCACTTTGACAGTGGGCATTCATAGCCGGGAATTGAACAACTGACCCTTCGGTTCCAGGACAACTTGAGCTACCAACTGCGCCACGACCACGCTGTGTATGCTCAATCACTGATGAGTGGTTTAAAGCTGCCCTGCCCACCATAAAACACACACCTAGTAAGAATTGTCTTAATGAGAAGCATTGTCGGATGTGCATCATGGCTCGGTCAAGAAAGCGGCGTGAAAACCTGCAATTAAGGATTGTTGATTTGTATAAAGCTGGGAAAGGATACCAAACCATCTCTAAAAGTCTGGATGTTCATTAATCAACAGTCAGAGAAGTTGTCTACAAATGGAGAGAGTTTGGCACTGTTGCTTCTCTCCCAAGGAGTGGCCGTCCACCAAAGATGATGCCACGTGTTCAGCGCAGAATACCCAAAAAGGTAAAAAAGAACCCTAGAGTGTGTGCTAAAGACTTACAGAAATCACTGGCACAGTCAAATATCTCTGTGCACACATCAACCATATGTAAAACTATGCCCAACAATGGTGCTCATCGGAACTCCACGGAGGAAGACACTGCTGTCCAAAAAAAAAAACATTGGTGCTTATTAAATGTTCGCAAGAAGGCACTTTGACACTCCACAGATGTTTTGGCAAAATATTTTGTGGACTGATGAAACCAAAGTTGAATTGATAGGGAGTAACACACAACGTCATGTGTGGAGGAAAAATGAAACAGCTCACCAACATCAACACCTCATCCCCACCGTCAAGCATGGTGGAGGGAGCATCATGATTTGTGCCTGTTTCCCTGCCTCAGGGCCTAGACAACTTGCAATCATTAATGGAAGAATGAATTCAAAAGTTTATCAAGATGTTTTGCAGGAAAACTTGAGGCCTTCTGTCAGACAGTTGAAGCTAAAAAGTGGATGGATGCTGCAACATGATAATGATCCAGAACACAGAAGTGAATCAACTTCAGAATGGTTTCAGAAGAACAAATACACATTTTGGGGTGGCCAAGTCCAGACTTGAACCCCCATTGAGATGCAGTTGCATGACCTAAAGACAGCGATTCATGCTAGACATCCCAGGAATCTGACTGAACTACAGCAGTTTTGTAGAAAGGAATGGGCCAAGATTAGTCCTGATCGATGTGCCAGACTGATCTGCAGCTACAGGAAGCGTTTGGTTGAAGTTATTGCTGCCAAAGGGTGGGGGAAGCAAAAATATTAAATGTGACGGTTCACTTACTTATTTTTCCCCCTTCTGTCATTGTTTGCATATTAGCGTCATTAAAATATGTAAACCTATAAATGTTTGGGTGGTTTTAGTTAAAGCAGACACTTTTTTCATCAGTGTGATTTTGACATAGATCAGATCACATTTGATGGTGGCTTTATGCAGAAATGTGAGAAATTCCAAAAGGTTCATATATTTTTTCATATCACTGTACACTTGCATGACACCAAGGGCGTAGGTTTGCATTGGGACAGTAGCAACACTACCAACTTTTCAGGATGCTCAAACTGTCCCCACCAATTTTTAAGCAACGTTATTTGCATATAATAATGAGTTCAGTTATATAGGTAATTTAGATTGTCTTCCCATATGTTGCAGGGAATGAATTAACGCTACCAATAATAAGCGAATTATTTTCATTATGTTAAGACTTACATTTACTTCTTTTCACTTGCTGAATGTGCCGGTCCATTTTTTCCCCTCAAATGCACGTTTGATTGGTTGGTGACTTGCATTTATTTAAAATGTATTTATTTATGTTCTACATTATTTATTTTAAAATACTTTAATTTGCAGCCTATGTAGACATTTTTTTCAGATAATCATACATTCATTATAGTCGAGGTAAAAAGCATGTATGTAAGTATGTTAATATGTGCTCAAATATTGCAATTTAAATTTGCTAATGAAATCCAGACATTTATTCTGGAAGTTTTCAAATGTTACTTTAGTAGTTTTTGAAAACAAAGGTTTGAATCGAACGGTGTAACACCTGACCAAGACACATGAAAGTTAGTACAAGACAATGCAGATTTATTTTGCATTGATCGTTTAGTCTATCAATTAAGTTCATATTCGTGAGAAATATAACTCTGACCCCCATTCACCCAATCTGTTTGGTCTTATTAATGTCCCGTCCTCAACAACAAGTGTACATGCAGGTTATGCTGTTATACCGTCCCTACCAATGTTGAGACCAAACCTGTGCCCTTGCTTGACACACAAGGGGATATGGAATGACGATTACCAAGATACGAAGAGGTTATGTAAAAAGTGCAATCATTGTTATTCTATGGGGTATTTTAAGCAAGGGCGTAGGTTTGCATCGGGACTGTAAGGACATACCACTACCAACTTTTCAAGATGCTCTAATTGTACCCACCAACTTTTAGGCCACATTATTTGCATTGTATAATGAGTTCAGGTATATGGGTAATGGCATACCACAAGCTACACGTCACTTTTGCTCATTAATATTCATGACGTTAGCAATTGTGGCTAGGCGGGTCAACCTCCCGTTTGTCCCTAATAGTAAATGAATGGAAATAGTGTACGAACAAGATGTTTACTAAGCTAAACCTACCAATTCTGTCCAAAATGATGTCCCTGGTGTCAAATTCACTGGTAAAGATGTGGAAGAACATACATATGTTCAGTTAAATAGATGGTTTGAGTGTCGAGGACTGAAAAAGACGAGCCGACCTGATCCAGAGTTAGCTTTTTTATTTACACCTTTTTCTTGTGTGCATTGCCTTACGCCACTGACAAGGACATTCTCCTGTTTCAACAATCTATCCTTTACCACCATATGCCCGGTCTGTCTTATATATTATATCCTCTGGTTGTCTTACGTCTCTGACTGTTCTTGGGGGCAATTTACATTGCTATTTTTGTGTGGTGATCGCAAATACTAGTCAGTGACAGCCAACGAACACTTTTAATTTTTCCAGTAATAGCAAATCTTAATTCTAGAATTTATTTACACTTCCCCCTTACTAAAGTAGTTTTTTTTACAACAGAAAAGGTAACAGTGGCAGTCAGATACCTTTTTAATTTTTTTCAGGTCATTCATTTTCAGACAAAAGCAGCACAGCAAAACACCACGCAAAAAAATAAGTAAAAATATCAAAATGGCTTACTTCTTAATCCTTTGAAGGACCATGGCCCCCAACAAAATGTTTACTCCATATGAAATGTGAATGGCTTCACCTTGCTGGCATTAAACTGGCCTTTTGGACGTACGCGCAAGTTGATCCATTCTTCACATTTTTTTTCTCCGAGTTTTTGGTTTTGGGAAACGTATGAAGAAAACATCCTTCATATGTCATAATGTCTAGACTCGTTTCTAGTAACTTCCATAGCAAAAGTGTTTGATCAGCATGTTCTTTTTTGAAAGATTAACAGAGAAAACAAGCAGAAATAACATGGTTTGTATGCGAGGGCGTGTCGATAATGTCCCACTTCCGCGTTGCGATGGCAACGTCACGGTGTAAAAAAAACATCTGTGCGGTACGCTATTTGAATCATTTTCCCACATGTCGTAAGGATAGAATAGACCCAACCATTATTAAGTGAATTATTTTCATATGTTCAAACTTACATTTATCCCTTTTCACTTGCTGAATGTGCCGGTCCATTTATTCCCCTTAAACGCACGTTTGATTGGCTGATGACTTGACCCCCCACCCCCTCCTCCTGGCACACAGATACACATACACATTCACATAACTCAGCCGATAGAAATGCAACATGCCGCCTCGTCCACCCCCTTCGAAGAGGAGGGATATTAGATGTTTTTTTTCGGCCAGTACTAGCCACTGTAAGTAATGTAAAAAGACGTCAATGCTGTGGAGGTGCGGGAAACATTACAAATTTTGCTACTAAAAGTCCAACCTTCATCAGAGTTACCATAGCATTCATCCGCGTGAATTTGCTAACTTGCAAAACTACTGCTGTCAGGCCAGCCTCCACATGAAACAACAAAGTCAAGATAGCCATCCCTCATTTGGATCATTATTTACATAATGTGAAATAATTGTTTAATAATCTGAATCTGGTCTTGATGATGTCCCGTCCCCAGCAAAAAGTGTACATGCTGTTATGTCGTCCCTACCAACATTGAGACCAAACCTGCGCCCTTGATTTTAAGAGAGATGTTATTAAAACAAATGGACACTGTTATAATTAAAAAAAAAACATTCATATGAGTTCTCTTTTAATTTACATCTCGACAAATAAGGAGCTTGTTCTCTTACCTGCTCCACAGGTGGCACTACATTCAGTCCATGAACCGTACTTCCAGAAGAACACTGAGGCCAGGGTGTCATTGTCTTCAGAAACACTTTGACTAATTGTGTATTCATACCGGACCCCTGGATTTGCCTCTTGAAAGAGAAGCTGCAAAAATGAACATAATCAACAAAGCTTTAAGTCAGACAAAATTAATGGAACTGATTAGGAGAAGAACACAGTCATTATATTTCTCACTAAATTGATATTTTTATCATACTGTAAATATTGTTGAACGAGAAAACAACACTAACTACTGCAAAGTAATGAAAGTTTAAGAGGTTCAGTACCACACAGTAACACATTTATGTTGTCACTTATATGTTTTAGTGATCGTCATATCATATGAAACAAACTGAACAAATACACGAAGAACACAAATCATGTGTGTTGAGGATATTGAAAACATATCTTGTGAAGATTTCATCTTCACCCAAACCTGGAACACCAGATTGATTGGGCCATAAATCTGCTACGAATATAATTTTACAAATAAATCTGGGATGGATCCAATTGAGACGTTTTTGATGGGAGGAACCTTCAATATATAAATCGCTGCTGATTGGACGATGGCTTTCTCGTCACACTCATCACCGACCAATCCACATTGAGTCACAGTACGACGTATTGGTCACGTGAAAGCACTAAAACACAGTTTCCTGTCAACAAATCTTTTAGTGACATTCTTTGCTCTTCTTTCAATGAGGCAATTAAATGTATTTATGAAAAACAAATTTGGAACTGACCAAGAAATGGTTAAACACACACTCAAGACGGTACTGTATGATGAATGAAGCAGGCAGGGCAGTCTTGGTTACAAGGCTATGATCACTCAGTTTTCCCCATTAAATTGGGAAAAGTAAAATATACTTAGAGGTAGAAAAAAAATACCTATTTTTAGGCAATAAGACAGATTTAAGTCCAGTCGCTGCTACTAAACATTCAAAACAGCAAAAACTGTGGTACGAAGGCTTTAATTAGCTGTTTTTTTAAAATAATATTTTTAATTTATTTTCACCTTTCTGCGGAGGCAGGGCAGTCTTGGTTACAAGGCTATGATCACTCAGTTTTCCCCATTAAATTGGGAAAAGTAAAATATACTTAGAGGTAGAAAAAAAATACCTATTTTTAGGCAATAAGACAGATTTAAGTCCAGTCGCTGCTACTAAACATTCAAAACAGCAAAAATTGCGGTACGAAGGCTTTAATTAGCTGTTTTTTTAAAATAATATTTTTAATTTATTTTCACCTTTCTGCGGAGGAACGCATGGATACCATTCAAGTTTTTTTTTTTATTGACAAGCAATGTTATACAATCATTTAAACTTGTAAATAACAGCAAACGTACAAGACATGAGAGAAAAATTAAATATACAGAAAAGCTGAATAAAACTGCGAAATTAAATGTAGGGAATTAAAAAAAAAAAAAAAAAAAAAAAACGCCATTGCTTCCAGTGGGCTGGTATGTGTCTTCCGAGCTGAGGAGGTTGTTGTCAAGGCAGTGCATGATTGGCTATCGCCTTGTAAAACTGCACTGCCTTCTAAGGCCCTGGCATGAATATTACATCGATTTCACGCAGAATCGCGACATCGTTTGAATGGTGACGGAACCATAACATAGAATATACATAGAATAAACATAGAATTTGTCGTAGTCTTGGAAGGTCACCATGTAAACGGTCCCTTAGTGTCCTTCTGGTCCAAACAGTTTTAATGTAGCACATTAGGGTTTAATGTATTTCCATTGTGGAGGTTTACTATGTTTTATTTAATAGGAGAACAGAGCGAGGAGGTAGGGGTTGGGGGTGACTGAAAGGAAAGAAGCCGACAAAATAGGAGAAGAACAAACAACAACAAAAAATACATTATTAGACGCTTATGCTACCTATGAACATAGTGATGCCATAGTTTGCTAATTATATACCCGTGGAGGCATACAAACCATTGTTCCCTAAATAACCCACCACGTGACACAAATCATATCGACCACGAGACAATCAAACAAACACGGTCATTTTCTGCCACCAGCTCGTCTGCTCATATCAGTCTTTCACTGTCCCCAGCCCACCTTCCTCATAATTTATGAATTGATTTGATAATGAACTATTAAATTAATCAATATACCATCCACCTTCTGTGCTTCAGCTAAAGTGTCTCTTTCCCTTTGTTTTTTATTGTAATTCATATATAACAGATGTATGTAGTCATAAATAATTATATAGTTTGGGACATTTCAATAACTTTTTCATCATCCATGTTGAATAACTTGTAAAATATCTTTTGAATCTTGAGTTGAACTAACTGAACCAATTATCACGTGAAGAACAGTTCAACGTACGGAGGTCATTTTATTTTGAAAATCAACCGGATATTCTATTCTACTCTGAACTTAATTGCCACTAGCGCTGTGCTGCGATTAATTGTTGCATTTTGGTGTCCGGCAAAAATCGAAGTGAGGCGGCAGGCTTGCAAATGCCAGACTGTGTAAACATGCACGTTAATTATAATCGTTGCGTCTTTAATCCAGCTGCCATACGCTAGCCGATCAGAGCTGTGACAGATGCAGTATAATTGAACATTTTCCCTCCAGCTGTATGTATGAATTCTGGTTGTGCCTAATGATCTCGAACTTACTTTCTTGGAATGTAACTGTATTATATTGCTCATGTAAAGTGCTACTTGACACACATGACACACATTCATCATTCATTAGTGAAACATTAAAACAATGAATAAATATATATCTAAATAAGTAAAAATACATAAATAAGATGGAGGGTTAAATTAATTCTGGATCTGTATTAACAGTTATTGAATTTAATAATAAATCCCACCTGAATCCACAGTGGCTCCAAAGTAGGCCCAGGTGACGTAAGGTTTTCCAGATGTCCTGTCCGTTCGTAGGTAAATACGGCTCCAGCTGCTTTGTACTCGCCATTCCATTGTATAGTCCAGCCACCATTCAGATAATACTTGTTTGGACCGTCACCTCGGAGCGCTAGGAAATTTCCCGCTTCACCCATCTCTTCAATCCTGATGTCCCATGATCCCTCTGGGATCAGTCCAATGTCCACATAACCTTGATGACAATGGATCTTGTCAAAGTGACATTGCATGTGCAATCACAATTAGCGCGTATATTGTGTAACATAATTCGAACGGCTTTCGATGTGGTGACTGATGAGTTAACTGATATTAGGGGTGTAACGGTACACAAAAATCTCGGTTCGGTACGTACCTCGGTTTTGAGGTCACGGTTCGGTTCATTTTCGGTACAGTAAGAAAACAAAATGCAAAATATAAATGTGCTAGTTGTTTATTACACACTTTTGTGCTTTCAACAATAGGAACATTAGCCTATACAAAGCTAGAATTCTGCTCGAAAAGTAGCGGGTATTTAAAGATAATAATCAAACAACAATTTGCCTTTCAGATTACAGAGTATTGGTCAGCTTTCTTTCTGAAAGAAAGAAGAAGTCCTATGCTAAAGAGAAAAGCAATCCCAATGACAAAGATTTTAACATGTATTTTACAAATGAAATGCCTCAATGAATCATTTTTTTTCTTCTTGTGAACGGTTTTCAAAAGCTTTATTGGTGGATTTTCTCAAGTTAAAGCGCCACACAGAAATTAATAAATTTAATTGTGTAAGCAGGATCTGTGTATTATTCTTATTATTTAATTACAGGTGTTTTAGTTCATTTCAATTTATTTTATTTAAATGGGCTCTTATTTATTTTATTATGTGTTTATATTTTCCAAATGTGATGTAGTATTAATGTATATTGTATATTTTATGTTGTATAACTTTAGTTCCTATGTGAATATTAGTTCCTACTTGTTTTGTTGTGGTCGGAAGGTATTGAACACGGGGCTGTGTTGGTTATTATTGTAGCAGAGAAGACAGCAGTAAATCAACAAAGACAAGTCAACTGTGCCCCGATCTACCACTCAAGAGATCTGATGGACTGAAAAAGTGGGTTACAATTGCATATTAGTTTGAAAATCGACCGGATCCACCGTATTTTCACACGAGTGACTTCCGGTCTGCCCGATCCTAGCTAGTAGTATTGACACAGGAGGGCTGCGTGTCGCGTCAAATGATAAACTCTGCCGTTCTTTTCACGTGCGCCGCGTTGAGCCGCTTCTGGGACGCGTCTAACACGCGGCCGCACTGCGACTGGTGTGCATTGGCTAATTGACATTAACGCCCGCCTTTCACTGCATTCTCGCGGCGGCCACGTTGTCGCGCCTTTGACATTTCTGGGTTATGTACTGTCCCACCGTGTTGGTCCTCATTATAGCAGAGAAGACTGAGTAAATATAATCTGCACAAAGAAACTGTAACCCGATCGACTCACAGCCTCGAAAAGGGTTACATTATGTCAGAAACCCGTTCGGTATGCCTCCGTTCTGAACCGAGCACCCTGTACCGAAACAGTTCAATACAAATACATGTACCGTTACACCCTTAACTGATATGTCTTTTACTGATGTGTCTTGTGTAAAATTTTTGTTGTCGTAAAAATGTGTCTTGCCGCCAAAACTTATATTGTACATGTAAACAGGAATTGGCAATGATACACTGATTGCTAAAGAGGTAGAACACCTTTTAGTGAAGGTACTGTAATGACGCATGATTGATTTTCTTTTTTAATTTTTACTAATGAATATATGGATGCGGAATCCAAAACGGCTCAGGTTTTCTCTATCAAATCATTCCACTCCACAGTTTACCTACTTACTATATACCTATAGTCTTAATTAAGCATTGCAGTCAAAACAAGCACAGACCGTATGTTCAGTCCAGTGTTTTTAATTATACAGTGGTACCTCTACTTGTGAACGTCTCTACGAACATAATTTTCAGGTTACGACACACCACAACTGGAAAATATTGCCTCTTGTTAAGAAAGAAATTTCAAGTTATTTGTGGCAAAAATACTACTCAATACTGTAAAAGATACATATGTACTTCCTGCTTTCTGTTTTAAAATGCCCCGCCATAAAATCCTGAGCCCCTATTGGTTATAATCTCAATAACATCATGCTTAAGTAATGCAATTCTGCTCTGCCCATTGGCCTTTTGTTAATGACATTTCAATTTAACTGTCACAGTATGATGACGTGCACAGGCGCACCGTGTTGCCAACTCCCCAGGCAGGCTTAGCTATTGGCTGTCCTAGAAGTCGCAAGCAGCCACAAGATGACGTCATCATCTAATTTGCATAATTGGTAATTTGCATGTAATTGTAATGGACGCTGTAAGAAAGAGGAATAACGTTGTTGGAGAAGCAAAAAGTGACCAGAAGTACAATACAGTACAATAGAAAAAATTATGGTTACTTGTCGCTGGATTTGTTGCTTTTAACTGGAAAAAAAGTCACCAAGAGGCATTGGAAAGTCGCCAGATTTTGCGAGAAAGTCGCCAAGTTGGCAACACTACAGGTGTGACGGTGTTATTGTTATAACGGGTCGACGTCCTCATGAAAAGAGCACAAGTCTCATTGTGTTTTTGACTCACAAAGATTTTTTTTAAAGCCCACACACAGTTAACTACACGATTAGCACATTAAAGCACAGATCTCCCGCGTTTTTGTGTCACAAAGAGTGTAATAGGCGATAGGCACCATTTTGAAAGAGAAGCCATCAAAGCAGTAAAAACTTCGAAGGTTGTGACTATCCTTTCATGCAAGAGGAGTCAATTCCACGATGAGGTGGAGAGACTTCATCTCGTCTAGATGATGGAAAAGGAAATTGCTGAAGACAGAATTACCGAGACGTTAGTCTGCCACAAAGCCAACACAATTTTCAATCTTGTGAAAGAAGAGGACATCGCCTGATGAATGATTGAAATGTGTTTGTCTGTTGTTTTATTCCGGTTGTACCCAGATTATAAAATTTAATGTGCCGTTTCAGTCCTGCTTGGACTAATGGATTAGAGTATTTACATGGAAAATGAGTCTCTAATTACAGAATCATGTTACGAAACTACTTCCAGAACCAATTAATGCTGTAAATAGAGGTACCACTGTATTAGGATAATCAGGATCCCTTACTTTAAAAAAAAACAAAACATTAATTAATAACATTTTAAATTGAAGGAGCTGGCAGTCCCTATCAAGATGGATTGGACTATCACTGTCAGTAGCAGCCAATGTGTTAAAGACAGTCACATATATTCAGAATTTTAAAGAATAGGCTGAAGAAATGCCCATAGGTTTTAATAGTTCTTGTTTCTTATTGATAAAATTTAGTCAGTCAATTCACCAAAGAAAATCAAGAGCCAAGAAAAATAGCTCTAAAGCTGTTTGAGAAAGGCAGTGATGATTTAGCACATTTGCCATTGGGTCACATGCATACCCTACTTAGTATTGCTCCTCCCAGAAATGCATACCTTTCACAATCGTGATGAAGGTAAGTAAACAAATAAGTAATATAAATAATGATAATAAAATTATAATAAAAAGCGTTTTCCAAACGGATACATTAATGTCTGAGAATCTCTGATAAACATGGAAAAACATTTACCATTTAAGTATTTTTTTTACTTTTTATTTGAGGAACACTTCCAATACTAATATTGGCTTTGAATTATGATTGTCAGTTGTGAAATCGGCTGCAATTTATCTTGAAAACATACCAAGTCCCTCACTCTCCTCGAATGTTTTCCTCACAGTTGCACAGGTGGAGCCGTTACCAAGACACACTCCACAGCGATCCTCCACGGCGTTTGACTCAATCACGTAGTCACAGCCGACAGTCTGTGTGACAACACAGGACGAAAAACATGAGCTACAACAGAGCAAAAAAATACCCCCCCAAAAATAGTGTGTGTATATATTATACACACAGTATATCAAACTGGAGACAGAAAACTTAGTAAATGGTTGAATGGCTGGTTAAGTACAAAGTACAAGGTTGAATGGATTGTGAACACAAGATGGAAGAATGGACAAATTTGTGTTTGTTCGGGATGGATGCATCGATGAGTGGAAAATTGAAAGCAGGTTTGGGAGGATAATTATAACGAAACACAAACATGAACACCTTTTCACAATATGTATGGTTGGGTGGGTTGCATTCAGTGTTGATAAAAGTCATGATTTCTAAAATAAAGTAAACTAATAATAGTCTCTTTGGAACAGATTGTATGTCTGTGTATCTGACAGAAAGAACATTTTATTGATATTTTTGATTGAAAGTATCAAAAGGAATTAGTATTACTTTTGACATTTACAGCGCAATGAAGACAACAAGGTATCATGCGTTCATCAAATGTATTTAAAATTGAACACTTCTTTAGTAAATAAAGACGTTTACAAAAGATTTTGTAATAGAATAATTCAGAAGAGGTACTATTTTAACTCCAAACTTGATAAATATTGGTTTTACTCAAAAACACAATAATACAACATACTTTTTTTTGTTGTTGTTTTAACTGAATGCTTTTTTATTGGGCTATTGGTCATTGACTTACATGTGGAATCACCAGACTGCCAAAATGAATTAATAAATGTATGAATATATAAATAAATGAATGAATGAATAAATAGGAGACATTGTATTATGAAAATTCAAAAGAGATACAATTCTAACTCCAAACTTAAAAATGAGTTTTACTTAAAAACACAATAATATAAATACACTTCTTTTTTTTCTTTTTCTTTTCACTAAATGCTATTTTATTGGGCTTACCATCATTAGTCATAGCATTTGTTTGACAGTGTACTTAGCCATAGACTTACACATGGAATCACCGGCGTGCCAAAGTAAAAAAAAAAAAAAAAAATGAAAGAATATATAAATAAATGACTATATAGAGAGAAATCAATGAATTAATACATAAATAAATGAAAATATCAAGGCATATGTTGTCAGTGACTTTTAGTTTTTTGTGATTGAAAATCCCAAACAGAAAAATCGTCATTGACGTGTACTTTTTTCATTGAAAAACAAAAATAATAAAAAAACAACAACAACAATGGCCATTTTTGTCATTGCCTTTTCTTTTTCACTTGACCTTGTCTTTGCTTTTACCAAAAGGAATGGTCTGTCAATCGAATGGCGTTGGGAGGGGCTTTCCAAAAAGGAAAAGGTTAGTTATAGACTGCATTAAATATGATTGTCTTGGTGACAAATTCCATTGCTCCGAGACGTCAGTTTCCTTCAAGCAAACTAGGAGTAATCAGCTATCGACTACTATTCCTGTTTGGAAAGCCCAACCTAACGCCATTTAATTGACAGACCATTCCTTTCAGTAAAAGGTAAGGCAAAGGCAAAGACAATTACAAGATATAGTGGTATGAAAATGCATCTGAACCTTTTGGAATTTGGACAGTAAATGGACAGTACTTACATAGCGCATTTAACTACATGGTCGACAGACCATTCCTTTCGGTAAAAGCAAAGGCAAAAGCAAAGGCAAAGACAATTACAAGCTATAGTGGTATGAAAATGCATCTGAACCTTTTGGAATTTGGACAGTAAACAGACAGTACTTACATATCGCATTTAACTACATGGTTACCATGCCCAAAGCACTTTACATTAGCAGACATTCACCCCCCCCCCCCCCCCCCACACACACACACCAATGGTGCTGCTGCCATGCAAGGCGCTGCCAACCCATTGGAGACAAATGAGGGTTCAGTGCCTTGCTCAAGAGCACTTCGACAGTGGCCAGTCGTAGCCGGGAATCGAACTACTGACCCATCAGTCCAAGGACCACTCCAGCTACCAAAAGCGCCATGGCCACCCGTTTCTCACATGTCTGCATAAAATCACCATCAAATGTGATCTTTGTCAAAATCACAAAGTTGAAAAAAAAACAGTGTCGGCTTTAATTAAAATCACCCAAACATTTATAGGTTTTCATATTTTACTGAGGATTTTATGCAAACAATGACAAAAGGTGGAAAAAATAGAACAAAGAACAATCACATTTAATATTTTGTCCCCCCTGGCAACAATAACAACCCAACCAGACGCTTCCTGTAGCTGCAAATCATTCTGGAACAAAAATCAGGACTAACCTTGGCCCATTCTTCTCTACAAAATTGCTGTAGTTCAGTCAGATTCCTGGGATGTCTGGCATGAATTGCTGTCTTTAGGTCATGCCACAGCATCTCAATGGGGTTCAAGTCTAAACTTTGACTCGGCCACACCAGAACGTGCATTTTGTTCTTCTGAAACAATTCTGAAGTTGATTTACTTCTGTGTTTTGTATCCTTTTCTTGTTCCAGCATCCATCCTCTTCTTGGCTTCAACTGTCTGACAGACGGCCTTAGGTTTTCCTGCAAAACATCCTGATAAACGTTTGAATTCATTCTTCCATTCATGATTGCAAGTTGTCCAGGCTAAGGCAGCAAAACGGCTCCAAATCATGATTCTCCTTCCACCATGCTTCATGGTAGAGATGAGGTGTTGATGTTGGTGAGCTGTTCCATTTTTCCTCCACACATGATGATGTGTGCTACTCTCTAACAATTCAACTTTGGTTTTATCAGTCCACAAAATATGTTGCTAAAATTTCTGTGGAGTGTCCAAGTGCCTTTTTGCGACCATTAAACGAGACAGCAGTGGCTTCCTCTGTAAAGTCCTCCCATGAACACCATTCATGGCCATAGTTTTACATATAGTTGATGTGTGCACAGATATTGGACTGTGCCAGTGATTTCTATAAGTCTTTAGTAGACACGCAATAATTCGTTTTTTTACCTCTCTGAGTATTCTGCGCTGAACTCTTGGCGTCATCATTGGTGGATGGCCATTCCTTGGGAGAGAAGCAACAGCGCCAAACTCTCTCTATTTGAAGACAACTTCTCTGACTGTCGATTGATGAACATCCAGACTTTTAGAGATTGTTTTGTATCCTTTCCCAGCTTTATACAAATCAACAGTCCTTGATTGCAGGTCTTCAGACAGCTCTTTTGACCGAGCCATGATGCACATCAGACAGTGCTTCTCAACAAGACAATTCTTACAACGTTTGTGTTTTTTAGTGAGCAGTGCAGCTTTAAACCACTCATCAGTGATTGGGCACTTAAAATGTTTGGTGAAAATTGGTTTCAATTGCTCTTTAAGTCTCCTAAAGCAGAGGGTTTATTTAATTTTATTTTTTCCACCTTCTGTCATTTTTTGCATGCTATCCTCATTAAAATATGTAAACCTATAAATATTTGGGTGGTTTTAGTTAAAGCAGACACTGCATTTTCATCTGTGTGATTTTGACAAAGATCAGATCACATTTGATGGCGATTTTATGCAGAGATGTGAGAAATTCCAAAAGGTTCAGATACTTTTTCATACCACTCTAAATAGAAATGGCAATAGGCAAAGAAAACAATCACTATTCTTTTTTATGTTTGGGTTTTTTAATAAAAAAAAGTAAAAGTAAATGACAAAAATTGTCATTGTTTTTTTCCGTTTGGGATTTTCAATGACAAAACGTAACACTCAATGACAAAATATTACATTTATTTATTTTTTAAAATTTTGGTATTCCTGTGATTCCATACTCACAACAATATAGGGTGTGAAGGGAAAAAAATCCCCAAAGTCAGCTGCTACTGACCCTCATGGAGTCATTGTGGAACATGGTTGAATGGATGAAATTGTCGCTAAGACTGAAAAATTGTGAAATATGAGTGTCTAGCAAAAATGTCAGAAAATGTCATGAAATCTGGAGTCTACTCCATATCTAAAGAGCGTATCAGTAACTGGCATTTTGGCCCAGATAGTCAAGTGGTTGTTATCTTGGGGGGAAAAAACATGGCCACAGCATTTTGAATGACATAAAATGCAAAATGTCAAATGCATAACACTTGCCTGCAGAAAGCATGTAGCACATTAACCATTTCACAAGGCAAAAAAAAAAAAAATACAGTACAGCAAGTTTCAATTCAATTATTGATCTCAAACTTTCTCTTTGAGATGGAAAACATTAGATGTAGTGCTACCTTACAGATGCCGTTGATGCACATATCTCGGCTTTTGTTGCCTTCAAAGCACGGAGTGCCATCAGCGACAGCATCACGCATCTTTTCAGAGAAATGTTCATTCAGCGGGCGGCAGTGGAGTTCACAAGGACTGACTGATGCAGAACATGGACACACACATATTAGACTAGATGTGAGAGAACACTGTAAGCGGGGCAACAAAAGATCACATCTTGTCAACTTGAATCAAAATCTGCTTGCTCACCCCTGCTGATCACCGCCACCCACTTGTAGAATTTGCCCTTATAGAGTGCACCATTGAAGTGACTGCACTGGATATCTCGAAAACTGGGGACGTTGTTTGGACAAGGTGTTGTGTTGCAGATGCGATACCGCCGTCTTTCTCCCAGGCAGTACTTCCCTCTGTTCCTCGGACTGAAGGACAGTGGTAGGTTTAACACAGTTCATTGCTTCGGCACTTGAGGAAGTCATCAGTGATAAATTAATGGGTGTTTGAAAGAAAATAAAACCATAAGTTTCAGATGCCTGCATTTTTTTTTTTTTTAACTCTGTGTACACAACAGATTTGACGCTTGCAGGTACAATGCACATTCAACACTCAAATGGCAAAATCATGGGGAAAAATGTTAAATGCTATTGGACAGGGGACGTGCATGAATAAACACATAATATGAGACGAGCAAACGCGTGACATTTACTCCGTTACATTTACTTGAGTACATTTTTAAGAAAAATGTACTTCTTTGTGTAGTTTTACCACAAAATATTTTTGACTAGGGATGTCCCGATCGCATATTTTTGCACCCGAGTCAGAGTCACCTGATTTTGAGAATTTGCAGATACAGAGTCCCGATATGATAGCGAAAAAAAAAGTGTTGTTCCAAATAAGTTTTAAACATGTTACTGTCCGACCGAATATTTTTAAACAAGAATAATATAGAAAAATGCGTGTCTTTATTAACTCATTCACTCCCAGCCATTTTCACCGGAGCAAGGCCCTTCGCTCCCGGCCGTTTTACTGGATTTTGACTGATTTTGCAAGGCCCACAGAAAATTCTGTTCTATTGCTATATAAACAAGGAACCCACCAAAAGAAAGACAAGACTCTCCTCTTTCAGCAGAAAAAAAAAGTTAGTTCATATCTTTTTCCATTCTTTAGAAATCAGCATTAGAAAATAGCTTAGTTTGAGCAATTTTCGAATTTCTGATGAAAAAACAGAGAAATGAAGCATTTTGTGAAAGAATATATTTCAAACATAACTGACTTTAACACAGCTATTTTTTGCTTTGGGTACATCCCATACATCTGAATAATGTTTTCCTTTTACAAAATAACAAACAACAAGACAAATAGAGCTTTTGATCGCAAAGTAACAATTTATTTACACATAACTAAACTATTGAACTGTTGAACTATTTGCTCACATAACAATGGGGAAGGCTCTCGGCTGCTCCCGGTTGAATGAGAGAGTTAATTTATTTTCCCATCAAAATAACTCCAAATATAGCCATTAATATCTAAACCCCTGGCAACAAAAGTGAGTACACCCCTTAGAAACTACGTACATCCCTAAATGTCCAAATTGAGTACTGCTTGTCATTTTCCCTCCAAAATGTCATGTGACTCGTTACAGGAGTGCTGTAAGCATTGCTGCAGAGATTGAAGGGGTGGGGGGTCAGCCTGTTAGTGCTCTGACCATACACCACACTCTACATCAAATTGGTGTTCATGGCTATCACCCCAGGAGGAAGCCTCTTCTGAAGGCGCTACACAAGAAATCCCGCTCGTCTCATCAGACCATAGGACATGGTTCCAGTAATCCATGTGCTTTGTTGACATGTCTTCAGCAAACTGTTTGCGGGCTTTCTTGTATTTCGTGTTATTTTATATTGTCTTTTTCTGCAACACATTGCCGGTCCGTGAAAAAAAGGCCCATATCACACCGGTCTGTAGTGCAAAAAAGGTTGGGGACCCCTGGGATATAGTACAGTATAATAATAACAGTTCATATACTGTATATGAAGTTGTGTTGAGAAAAAAAAAATCTCAAAGCAGTAAGCAGTTACTCACAATGTTAATCATTACTTGAGTTTTCTTTACAACAAATACTTTTTTTACTCGTACTTGAGTAAATTTTTTGATAACTACTTTTATTTTTACTTAAGTAATATTATTTAGAAGTAACACTACTATTACTTGAGTAAAATTTTTGGCCACTTTACCCACCTCTGTCAGCGGCACCCATCATTGCTGAGACAAGTTTGAAGCAAGAATGTCTTTTTGGCTGTTATTTCTGGTGGCTCTTGCAGCCATGTATCTGTTCCAGTCCAACACTTTCTGCTTGATGCCAATTATCTTGGAACACACTTTGACAATGTTGTTTAGGCAGTGTTTGTCATTTACTGACAACCAAACAAACTACAAGATAAAAGAAAAGTTTAATTAAAAATAAAAAGAGAAAGTGTTTAAGTGTACATTTGGTTGTCAGCTGTAAAGAATTACTCATGCTTCCCAGAGCAATAGCGGACAGTTTGATAAATATCTGGTGTTATAATGTTTCTAACTAGCCTTGTATTTGCCAAAATCCCCCTGGTCAATTTTCAGGCGTGCCACCGTTGACTGGGGTTCCCTCACACCCACAAGTTGTTATCAAGTGATATGCTGGATTGTTGTTGTTGTATATGTTCCATTTAAAAGAATGTTCTGGATTACCAGCTTTAGTGTTTTTCCTTGACTTCTCTCTTGCTATTCAGACATTCATACACAATCTATTGACTGCAGATTCGCTTCACAAAACAACGCCGCTTCACGAAACCACCCCATGCTGACCAAGAAGGAGCAAATATGCCTGGGCGGATAAGCTGTAATGGTGTCTCGGACAGAAAGATCCAGCAAACTTTTCTAAACTAACTTTAATCCCATAATTTCATTTTTCCTGATTTTTTTTTTTTCAGCTGACCACCAGAGGTTTCCTTAATCAAGCTTGCCAAATTTGAATGTTAAAAATAAACTACACTCAAAAAAACCTCTACATTTAAAGGTATTCTAATCTAAAGATTATCAAAATATTTCATAGTTTGAGTGTAACAGCAAGTACAGAAAGAGCATAATGATGGACGTTTAGCATCAACATATAGTACGTTTTGTGGAGGGGGTAAAATAAGTCTTTGTTTAAACGTCAAAGTCAACAAAGTAATGCAGTGCATATACACTGTTCTAAATTTAAAATAGATTTAAACTATTTCAACACCCATTGCCCAGTGACAAATTAACTTATGCCCATCAGTGACAGGCAGCGAGTCGGTGACAAGTGTGAATTGAATAAGTGACAGTGAGGACTTAAGTGACCTCATTCACTCAATATCAAGGTTCGCGGTGCAGATTTAGAAAGTATTATACATATAAACATATCTGTTTGGAATTACAGAAAGAAAAAACGAGGCATTCCACATATTTTAGATCAATAGCATTGCTAAGGCAAGTAACATAATGAATTATATCTTTTCATTTCAGTTTTCCTGTATTCTTTTGTGAATGAAATTGTGACGAGTTACACACATGGATATCCAACATGATGCAATTCTATGTAAGTTTTGCAAATGGTTACCTTTCTATGGCTTTGCACACTGCCATGCAGTTGTTGAATTTTGTGGGGGAAAAAAACAGGCCACACAGACATGACAAAAAACTAAAGTCATTTTGAATAGCAACATTTAGATTTTAGGAAACACTAAAAGAAATCAAGAAAAAAAATATAGTTGTCGGTAACAGTTAACTTTTAAGACTAAGCCGAAGGG
The DNA here is from genome assembly GCF_030265065.1 of Corythoichthys intestinalis. Lineage (NCBI taxonomy): Eukaryota > Metazoa > Chordata > Actinopteri > Syngnathiformes > Syngnathidae > Corythoichthys > Corythoichthys intestinalis. Next base: position 60,991,304 of record NC_080395.1, read on the forward strand.
AAAATTATGGACTCACTCAATTCTGAAGGAAAAAATATGGAATTATGAAAAAACAACTACCACAAAAGAACACTTAACACATCGCCAGCACCACCACTGGCTTTTATAAAAGCTCGCAGTCTCAGAAGCATTAACTTCATGAGTGACAAACACAACTTGACATCAATCTGGCTCCAACCTTCACTGATTGCTTTTGCCAGATCAGCTTTGCGGGTAGGAACCTTCTCATGAAACTTAAACAATATATAAAATACTTCCACTGTTCCACAACAGATTTTCAATTGGATTGAAATCTGGACTATTTGCAGGCCATGACATTGACCTTGTGTCTTTCTTCAAGGATCCTTTTTTCCAGTTTTTGGTCTATGGCAGTGCTTCTCAATTCTTTTCTGGTACGCCCCAGGAAGACATTAATCCCCCCCCCCCTTCACCCCCCAACTCTCCGCCACCACTGTAAATAGTATCATTTGTTGAATAAATTATGTCAGTACACCTCTGCATAACATTGTGTCCTTTTTTATATTAAAGAAAAAAAAGTAGTATAGCGTTAATAACACTGTTTTGTTTGTAACAGAAAAAGTGCATCAGTTTGCCTGAATTAAAAACAAAAAAAATCACATTCAAACTGTTAAAATACACTCAAGGTACATTTTTTTGACCATTTGGTACTGAAAAATAAAATCAATAAATAATAATGAGTTCAGATTGATTAGCGACATTAACTCATGAGGACAATATGCCAAACAAAATTTGACCCAAAAAAAATTAATAGAACAAAAATAACAGTGTCATTGACAGAGGGAGTTTTTTGTTGTTGTTGTTGCTGCAGGCAGTATCAGCTCCTTTGTAGGGGTGTGGGGTTATTTTACACCAAGCATGCTAACAGTGCTCGCTGGTATAGTGAGGTAACACTGAAAAAGCATGACGATTGTTGGCAATATTCAGGACGTTTTCATTGAAAAACAATCAAGCGGCTTATCAATGTGACTGGGGTCTAATGTCTTTAAGTAACGTCTTAATTGAGTTGGCTCCCAGCTGTCCGTTGCAAACTTTTTTAGATACAGTAAACAGACTGTTCATTCATCATCTCTCACTGTATTAAAAGTCAAAGCCAAACGCTTTGTCATATATTCCCTTGTCTTAGCTCTTCATATCTCCAATGCGCTTTGCTGTGTGCTCTTGTTTGGTTCAAAAATAGACACACTGAAAATGAGAGCGCTACTGCAATTGTCTGAGTGGACGTGCAATTACACTTTATTCTAGTATGTTCCCCCTATTTGAGAACTACTGCTCTATGGCAAGATGCATTGTCATCCTGAAAAATGATAAATTTTAACATTGTATTAGTTACAGGGTTATGTAAGTTATTCGGACATTACTCTAAAGTAGAACTTATTCCTCATTCATTAATGATTAAGAAATAAGGAGTAGTTGCAACATTAGAATAACGTCTCAATAACATAACTATCAACTGAAAACTAATAAGTCATTAGTTAGTAAGTTATTAATGGATGACTTTCCTTAAAGTCCTGTGGCTTTGCATCAACAGTTGTACCTTTCCTATTCAATTTATGAGGACGTTACAGAAATCAGGTTTACACTACTAGGAAAACAACACTTTTTACATTTAAATTCTAACACTGTACTGATCCTCACTTTTGAAACAAATTACCTGTATGTTTGGATTGTGCTTAAACAGTTAGCGCTTTTAAATCAGGGCTAAAAACGCAATTGTTTACTAGAGCGTATTCATAATTGCCTCTATGGTGCAAATTCAAAGTTATCTTTAATTTTCATCCATTTATTAGATTAATTTTTATTTTTAATTGTTTTTGTTGTTAACTGTCTAAACAATTCAACGACTTTCATAAATCATTATTTTTGTCTTTCTACTTCTATTTCTATTTCTCAATTGTGTCTTGTTGATTTCCATGTGATCCAAAGCACTTTGAATTACGTTGTGTTAAATTGTGCTATAGAATTAAATTTGCCTTGCCTCACAATTCTAGTGAAATGATTTATGAAACAAACATGCTAATTGAGTGTAAAAGGGGAAAAAGACATTTCATCGAAGTACTTTCAGTAGAATGAGTAGCATTATGACTTGATCATAGAACAAAATGCTCATCATTCCCACTTGTCCCGGACCAACACTCTCTGCAACCCTATCTGTTGCGTTCAGAATTCTTCAGGTATTTACTTTATTTAGCCTTGTCACATCCAGCAAATGTTACTTTGTTGTTCCATCCAGGATCCTCCCTGCATGACTCCTCGTCTTTACTGTCGCCGGATTACTCTCCTGTCATCCCGCTGTTGCCAGCTAAGACCCAGCCTGCCTGTGCTACCACCAGTGTTGTTAATCTTACTTTAAGAAAGTAATAAATTATAGTTACACATTACTTCTCCCAAAAAGTAATTGCGTTAGTAATTCAGTTACCTGAATTTAAGAGTAATTAGTTCCTTGGCAAAGTAACTGGTGATTTTCATGTTTTTTTTGTTTTTTTTTTCCCTCAAAAAAAAAAAAAAAAAAAAAAACAAAACTTAGGTCACAATATGTGAAGTGTAAAAGTTTTTTGGGACAATTGGCCCTAGCCCAATTCTTTACCCTAATTTACCCTTTACCATGAATCAACCATTAAAAGTTGTTAAAATTGCTCCCATTACTGCATTAGTTTCCTTCTGTCTACTTTTGATCTGTGGAAGTTTTAAAACTGTTTAATCATTTTAAGATAGATTCATGTCAAGATTTTGCCGATTTAGGAGGAAGGTTCTCTACAACAGAGCCTTCCTAAGAAGTCTACTGCTTTAAGATGGCGGCTGTTTACTAACACATCTAGTTCCTACGCCCCCGTGTCTGTCATTTCGCATCTAGTTCTATATATATGGGATATTTACCATGTCAACCATATCATGTGGGCATAGTTTGTAGGCTATCGGCTACAGTCAGGTATTATTGGAGCCACCTACCATCACGTTTGATCGGCGTCACAACTTTTTTGCCTCCTCCCCACTCCTGCTCTGCTCTGTCGTCTCGGTGAGTCCGTCTCCCTCAGACTTTTATCGTGTCATTCAACCAATATAGCAACGCATAGTAACACACACCTTTCCATCCTCAGTAACTGTAACGGCGTTGCGAAGATGAGAAAAGTAATTAGATTACTCACTACTGAAAAAAATAACGCCGTTATATTCTAACACCGTTATTAACAACACTGGCCACCACTGCCATCTCCATGCGCTGTTCAATAAACTTTGGATACAATCACTGCCAACTCTCACTCTTCTGCTTTGAGTTCTGCCTCCCAGCGTACATTACAAACATTTATTTTTAACATTTTCTTAATTTAAATTCTTATTATAATTTACGTGACATTTAAAGTTTTTTTTTTTAATTTTTTTTTTACGTATTTAATGTATCAATGTCCAACATTCATTTGTAAAGCCCATTGCGGTCTTTGGTGATTTCGTGTTACATAAACATGATTTAAATGTGCATACATTTAAAAACAAAATGTGGTCTAATCCTGATCAACTCACAAAAAGTACAAAAAGGAACACTTTGACTAATTTCAACATTTCACAAGTAAATGAATCATTCTATGACCTATAAATTCAACTAAATGTTTCCTTTAATTGTAAACACAAAAGGTGTCAAAAATATCAGCTGAAGTCTTGATGGTCATCAATCCATCATGGTGAGCGTTCAGGTGTTATACGCTTTTTAAGGTAAGATTGTCCAACCACAGTTGAGCACACATTCTGCTGCCTGACCCTGGTCACAATGCCCCTTACCCCTACTTTCACTCTTTCCCACCTCACTGCATTAACCAAGTTAGGCAGGAAGATAGGGCAATGCGTAATCTCTCCTGCTGAGACACGGTAAAATATAGCTGTTTATTTTTGTTTAAGGAGAAATCAATAGGCAGACTCATCAGGCAAGCTAACAAAGAACTCCTTGAATCCAATTACTCAGAATCATTTCTAAAAAAAGAACCTGTTTTCCCTTCCCATCCCACCCGCCGGGACAATATATAGTCGATTGTTGATGTCACACACCTTATCCTCCATTTAGAAACAACATTTGTGATTCAGTCAACTTGCACATTTTTCTAAATCAGAATCTCCATATCCAAATTTCCTTTACTCTTGAAATGCAAAAGAACTGCTGACCTTGTGACCGTAAAAAGCCAGTCGCTAATGTTGTGTTTGTTAAAAGCCTTCTGGATTTTAAGAGTACGCTCAATTTAAGTTTCTGACATTTTTTTCATGACCTTGGATGCCATTTCAATAGACTATTATGAGATTTTGCGGTTAAGATGCCCAGAATGTAATTATTTTAAGCCCTGTTAGTTGGTCCTTTTCTTAGCCCTATTGTAAAATTCAGTTTCTTATGAATATGCAGCTAACTGGAGCTATAATACATACTCTGCTATGCTTGGCCGTCAGTGGAGTGGGTGTGACGACCAAAAGCTTGTGGGCGTTAGAAATGTGTTTGTGTAATCGGTCTGCATGGAACCGCGCCGCACAATGTGATCAGTCCCCCTCGTCCAGGTCAGGACTCGCACCTGTGCTGTACGCTGCATCAGGCAGAACACGAGAGTGCGCTAACTGCTAAGCCAAAAGCCCAGTGTGGCAGCTCTAGCAGTCACCACGCTCTCTTGAAGGCATTGGAAGAGAGGTTTCCCATGCAATTCACACAACGGACCTGCATGCACTCGCTGCATTTGCAGGCGGGAAGGGGTATTGGAAACCAGGTGAAGAGGCTAACTTTTGCTGGCACAAAAGCGGAGAAAAGTGACTCTCAGGGGGCTAAGCGACGAACAATGGCGCGGGGAAAAAGGCTGATGAAGACAATAACTATGTAGAATTTAAATAACGCTTTATTTATATACCGTAAGCTTAATGTGGCACATTTTAGAACTAGGAAGTGGCAACCCAGACAGCTTTCCTCAGTGCTGAGAGAAGGCTGGCCCCTGCTGCTGAGCAAGCCGAGAAAAGTGCCTCTCGGTGTTGTGGGGTGGAGGTTATGGGGAAAAAAACATTGGAGTGAGGCTAGGATCAGGAGACCGACTTTTGGCTGCGAGCACACCAGTGTAAGTACATCGCAGCCGGGTAAATAGTGAGTAGCAGCGGACTGGGTGTAGAGATCTATTTACTGTATACTTAATGCAGCACAGTTTAGAACCAGGAAGAGGCACCCTCCAGACGGCTTTTGTCAGTGCTCAGCACTGGGCATGGAGAAGAAAGAAGACTGGTACTTGCATAATGAGGCACTGTGTGACAACACATCATGACCAATTTCAAAACCTACCGTTTGCAGAATGATTTAACTTGCAAACACGGTTGCAATCGAATAAAAAACTACACAAATAATACAGATCCACCAGGGCAGAGCCTCATCCTATGCATAAAACATTTCAAAATATTGGAAAGTGAGTTTAGTTATTCTTTAAAATAGGTCACTACACTACGCAGTTACACAGGACCAGTGTTGTTAATAACGGCGTTACGATATAACGGCGTTACTAACGGCGTTATTTTTTCAGTAGTGACTAATCTAATTAATTACTTTTCTCATCTTGGCAACGCCGTTACCGTTACTGAGGCGGGAAAGGCGTGCGTTACTATGCGTTACTAAGTTGGTTGAATAAAAAAGTCAGAGAGACGGACTCACGGAGACGAGAGAGCACAGCAGGAGAGGGGAAGACGCCGTTGCAAACGCGATGCTAGGTGGCTCCAATAATACCTGACTGTAGCCTACAAACTACGCCCACATGATACTGTAGATATCACATATTACAGAACTAAATGCAAATGATAGACACGGCTGCATTGGCAACATGTTTTAAGGACTACATACGTTAGTAAACAACGGCCATCTTAAAGCAGTATACCTCTCAGGAAGGCTCTGTTGTAGAGATCCTTCCTAGCGAACCTACTTTTTTATTTTTTATTTATTTATTTTGTAATCTAAAATGGCCCTAAATCGGCAAAATCTTGACTCAAATCTATTTTTAAATTATGAAACAGTTTTAAAACTTTCACATGTTGAAAGTAGACAGAAGGGAACTAATGCGATAGCGGGAGCAATTTTAACAACTTTCACGGTGGATTCACAACTTTAAATGACTTCCACACATAGCAAAGGTTACTATCTAGTTATTGCAATACCCTTGTGTCTAGTTAAGTGGAGGGTAAAGAATTGGGCTAAAACCCTTTAAACTTCACATTGTGTGACCTTTTTTTTTTTTTTTTTTTTGGGAGAAAAAAAAAATAAAACATGAAAATTATCACTAGTTACTTTGCCAAGTAACTAATTACTCTTAAATTCAGGTAACTGAGTTACTAACGCAATTACTTTTTGGGGAGAAGTAATTTGTAACTGTAATTAATTACTTTTTTAAAAGTAAAATTAACAACACTGCACAGGACTGCATGAACTTCTTTTCTTGTCTTCTCACTCTGTGCTTGGTGTCAACTAGCTTTCATCTCTAGAAGAGGAAACCCTTCAGTGTTTCACATAAAGGGCTACCATATTGTTTCTATCTTTAGGCTTAGGCCCAGTTTAGATATTCACAGCTAGTAAGAGCAGGCATACATCAGCGAGGTTTGTGTCCAATCCACCAGGAGAAAATGAGCTGCTACAACCAGTTACATTAAAGATGAAATTTGTTTTGTGCATTAAACCTACACACATAATGAACCTTTTTGTCAACGATTTGTTTCAAAGCAGAAAGGAGCAGAAATGACGTTGTCTGTGTGTTATGAAATCTGATTAACATGGATGTAAAAACGTGATTAAAGCCATATTTTCACTTCATAGAACTTACACTGGGTCGTCACAGTCCCGCTGCGCACTCTCAATTCCAGCCCCACACGACCTAGAACAGGCAGACCACTCACTCCAGGTACCCCAGCCCCCGTTGACACTGTCTGGGTAATGTCCAGCTGTGACACACTGTCCACTGAAACACCACTGGCGAAAAAAAAAAAAAAAAAGCAGCACAGTTTAGAATATTGCTTTACTTAACACTTGATGTTCTTGGCTGATTGCAAGTCAAAGTCATCTATCTCGAACCTAAATACTTTGTTGTTAGATTGTTTATGAAAAAATTCCATCTTACAAATCTATTTTGGAGTAATACAGTAATACTGTACATGCTTGAATTTTCCTGCATTTCTTCTTCAGTCTTAGTGCGGGTCCTCAAGTGGTCCCAGAGTCCCCATTTGAAAAAGGTCAAGGTGCAAATTGTCGTCAAACAACCGCACTAAATGCTGTTTTTAATTTCAATTCTTTTGTATTCATGGTTAACATGAAGTGTGTATTTTTTAATGTAAATATTTGATTAGGATAATGTCAATTTTATTTGAGGGATTAACACTGGCAAAAATATGTCATGTGATGCACAGTGACCATTATTCTGTTTTCCATTTCAACATTTTATAATTATGGCCTTTAATTTTTATTGCAGTTGTGTTCGGGTACAACACATTTAACATGCATAAGAACGTGGTGACGTTGTTGGATTGGAATGTCATCATACACCAAGGACTGACACTGATTTTTATACACCATTCACAAATTAAAGACACTGTTCTTACATCTACACTGTAAAAAAAAAATCCGGTAAATTTTACGGAAAAAACCTGGCAGCTGTGGTTGCCAGAGAAATTCCGTAAAAAATACAGTTCAACTGTAAATACCATTACAGAAAAATCTTTATATTTTACAGTTAAAATCTGTAAGAAAACCCAAACATTTTTAACCAGTAAATCCAACAGCTTTTTGCTGCTAAATCAGCATGAATGTGCTGCTTTTAAAACAAAATAGCTCAATAAACTCTAAATATATATTAATTTTATTTTAGTTTATTTTACATCAAACTTCATTTAATTTCATTGAAAAATTGCAACTTACTGTAAATCTAGCATTATAAAACTTAAATTCTGGATATCGAATTATCATTGCTTTGCTAAGTTTATGTAACAAGCGATGTGTAGAAGAATATCACACAATTTGCTTTTACTTCATTCATGTTACACTGTGCCTTCCACACTGGTCAACCCCAAGGATCACTTTACTTGAATGAGACGGCACACATCATATAACATGGACAGCCACCACTCACAGTCGTGGCTGCCTCAACTTCCCATCATGCATTTCTGTCATTACCCGATCGTGAAGGGCGTGTCATAACGACGTGAGAGCAAATGAAACCACAGTATATACCATACACACACCACACATACATATTATATATATTAGGGCTGTCAAACGATTTAAATTTTTAATCGAGTTAATTACAGCTTAAAAATTAATTAATCGTAATTAATCGCAATTAATCGCAATTCAAACCATCTATAAAATATGCCATATTTTTCTGTAAATTATTGTTGGAATGGAAAGACACAAGATGGATATATACAGTGGGGAGAACAAGTATTTGATAGTGTATCAAATACTTGTTCTCCCCGCTGTACATTCAACATACGGTACATAAGGACTGTATTTGTTTATTATAACAATAAATCAACAAGATGGCATTAACATTATTAACATTCTGTTAAAGTGATCCATGGATAGAAACACTTGTACTTCTTAAAAGAAAAATGTTAGTACAAGTTATACAAATTTTATATTAAAACCCCTCTTAATGTTTTCGTTTTAATAAAATTTGTAAAATTTTCAATAAAAAAAATAAACTAGTGGCCCGCCATTGTTGATGTCAATAATTACTTACACAATGCTCATGGGTGCTGAAGCCTATAAACTCAGTCGCACCCAAGCACCAGCAGAGGGCGGCAAAACTCCATAAAACACAATTAACAAGTGAGCCTTTCACTGGACTGTCATTTAAATTTGTCTGAGCGGGGCATCTGCGTTAATATTTTAACGTGATTAATTAAAAAATTAATTAACGCCCATTAACGTGATAATTTTGACAGCCCTAGTATATATATATATATATATATATATATATATATATATATATATTCTCATCTCTAAATTGCAACATATGAATTTATTAAATCTAATACATTGATTTTTTTTTGTTTTTTTTGTTGTTATTTTTTGGAAAGCCAATTGGAAAACTCTATGCCAAAAAACATATTTTCAGCACCTTTACATTGTAAATTTTACTGTATTGTATTGCTTTTTTTATTGTTTATTTTGCGTTTAATTTACAGTACACTGTACATTATACAAAGAAGTTGTTATTTTTACATAAAAATACCCTTAATTTAACAGTTCTGCTTGGTTCTGTATTTTGCAGACTATAAGTTTGACAATGATAAACATTTTTCCCATTTACATTGTTTTAATGTCTTGAATTCACAGTCTTTCCCTGTTAATTCTACGGACATTTTTCACAGTGTATGTCAAACTCAAATTTATCACAGGCCACATCAATGTTGTTTTCTCTCAGAGGGCTGTCATGATTGTTACCATAAATGTGTGTAATGTTATAACATGTAAACAAATGGTGTTATGGTGTTACACTTGTATAGCGCCTTTAATGTCCCCAATTAGCATTTACAAATATTGTCATCAAGAAATTAAACTTGAAATCGGGATCATGGATCATTGTGGCAAGTAAATAGTTAGGACTAAAATATCATTATAGTTCAACAGATCTTGGGGGAATATGATGAAACACATGCCTATACAATATGTTACAAGTGAATAAAAACTGCAATTTCTGCACAGATTTTCTACTATGATGAAAAGAATACATTTTTTCCAGAAACATGAAGTAGACACACTTTATTTGCGCTATATGAATTGATGCGGAAGACAGGATGAGTTTGACACGCTAAGACGCTAAGTCATGACTGATAAACAAAAAACTCACTTTATCTTGGCCACAACTGGTCCCATCGACAGCCCCGTCCAGTTTGGAGTGGCACGTTGCGCCCACAGTACACCAAAGTGTGCTGCACACATTCTTAAAGACAAAAACATTTGTTTCACTTTTCAAACATTCGCCTCTGCACTCGTTATTTTTGTCTCACACCATAGCAGGGAGGATTTAGGGTGACTGTCAAAGCAGCTGGGCCACACACACGTACATGCATTGTAAGTGATGTGGCTCGAGAAGCAGAATTACATTGTTTATATTTTGACAGTTCAGTGAGGCAGCCTTTTCATGACTTGGAGTGGCAGAACAAAGTGCAAGCATGTCAAGTTGTGGGCCTAAACCCCACCCAAAAAAATCAAATCTTCAATTTTCTTCCACCCAAAAAAATTCTAATCTTGAAATTTGTTCCATAAACAGTAAAAAGAGAACTGAGGAAATGTGTTCGGCATGGTTATAATTGGTTTTGTTGAACGATAACATGAAAGGTCAAATGTGTTGTTTATCTAGGAGTTCGCTCACTCATAGTTCCTGTCATTTTACCTTGACATTCTGCTGAATGTGTCGGTGTCAAAATGCATTTTGGCTGACACATGCATTGAAGATTGATGTAAAATCTTAACCTGGTATAAATACAATTAATTTTACTTATAATAAAGATATCTTCAAGATAAGTTCTGTGCTAAAAATAATTTGGATGAGGACTTCATACTTTGTATATGGGACTACATTTGCTCGGTGATCCTACCACATTTGACTGTGCGAGCGGTATAGGGCGACCTTAATTGGTCGCTTGCCAATTGTAGGCAGCAAATGACAAAACAAACAAACAAACAAAGAAACACCCACATTCACACATTCGGGGATGTGCGAGAAAACCCGCATACCAAGAGAAAAACATTCAGGGAAATTGGCAAACTCTAAACAGGAAGGCTGGAGCCTGGGTTTGAACCATTGAGCTCATAGCTATGGGGTGAACATGCTAACCAGTCAGTCACCATTCCCCTGATGATATCATGCAGTCAAATGTAAATGTTTAATTTTCTAGCATATAGTACCAACATCTACTTAATCAGAAATGTAGTTGTACTAATGTATTTACTGACTTAGACCTACCTGGGAAAACTAGGAAAATTCTAATGATTTGTACTGACATTTTCCAAGGCTGAATTCCAACAAAATAAAAACATATTTCAAGTGGAAGAACGCAGTAAGAGGTCTATTTATTATCGGACAAATGACAACAGACCAACCAACAACATGAAATGCTTGAATAACAATCAATTTAGCTGTAACCTCAACTGTTTAATACTGGCACTGGCTGCGTGAGCATTCAAGTCTCTCAGCATGTCAAGGAAGTCTGCTGTTGGGGCACTCTCCAGCACACATACCAAGGACTTCAATAGTAATGGGTACTCTGATTTGCTGTTGGGTACATATACACAGTCAAAACCACCACCCCCACATGAAGGTAATGGGAGGCTACCCTTTCCTCTACTGCTGTGAACCCCAATGAGCAGGCACCAAGTTTGGGGGCAATAAGTATGACAACACTTACGCATTGCCTCTAAATGTGGGAAACTCCAGAATGGAAAAAAGTCCAACCTTTCTCCAGAAAAGTGGTAACAGAGCCCAAGCTGTGTGGTGAGATAAGCCCGACTATATCAAGTGTGCCTGACCTTCTCTGGAATTTATTTATTTATCCATTTTAGTAATTGAAAACAACAAGTCCAAATAAAATCTCAGATCAAAGGAGTACTCTGCGTATATGCAAATCCAGGCATGCAAAGAGAAAAAAACAAATGGGGGTGTTGTGCACGTGCTGTTTTTCTTACATCCATGTCATCACACAGCAGGGATCCAGATCCATACTGCAACCGGCATTGATGGGCAGCACTGTACAAAACCCCGGGAAGCAGCAAGCCTTGTGAAATAGTTTCCTTCGCAGGAGCATCATCAAGGCACCAACCCCAGCCACGACTGAAACAGGAACACAGCATTCAGGTTTTTTTGTGTCATTCACTTTCAAAGTACACACAGTTCCATGTCTAATTAGCCTTGCATGGCTCACAATGATTTTTGAGGGACACATCTGTGAAACATCCATTTTCATTTCACAGAGTTTAAATTGAACCCATGCTGCCTGCACTAAGTCAACCCTTACACCATAATAATGAAAATTGATAATTGAGTAGATTTATATTGCATTTTTCTAGACACTCAAAGACACATTACATTGTATTATTACTAGGGTTGTTCCAATCATGTTTTTTTGCTCCCGATCCGATCCCGATCGTTTTAGTTCGAGTATCTGCCGATCCCGATATTTCCCGATCCTATTGCTTTTTTTTTTTGTTCCCAATTCAATTCCAATCATTCCCGATAATTTTCATATACATTTTGGCAATGCATTAAGAAAAAAATGAATAAAACTCGGACGAATATATACATTCAACATACAGTACAAAAGTACTGTATTTGTTTATTATGACAATAAATCCTCAAGATGGCATTTACATTATTAACATTCTTTCTGTGAGAGGGATCCATGGATAGAAAGACTTGTGACTTTGTATATTGTGACTAAATATTGCCATCAAGTGTATTTGTTGAGCTTTCAGTAAATGATACTGTGGCCATGCCCAAATGCATGATGGGAAGTGGAACCATGACTGTGCGTAGTGCTACCATATGATATATCTTCTCTGCGTTGTGAAATAACATAAGGTGTTAAGAAAAAGATCAATCGCTACCTTGCTTCCCAACATTGCTTCCCATGATATTTCTAATAGTAGGGAGAGGGATTGTAAGGCTTTAGCCAATTAAAAAGTGGCTCCAAAGGCTGCCAAAATTCACTCTACTCATTTTACGCTGGCAGGTAAAACGGCGCCATTACAGATTGAGCGTGACAATGCGTGAGTGGTTCGTGCAGCGCATGCATTAATTACGTTAAATATTTTAACGTGATACATTTTTTAAAAAATTAATTACTGCCGTTATTATAAATTTGATAACCCTACCTTAAGCCTAAACTAAAGACTCTGGAAGAGTGTAACATATTATGTCTGTAACGTTAAATACAATTAGAAAACGATTTAATTAAAAAATAAAAAAATAAATAAAAAAGGCATGGCACATATTTTTTTGCCGATTCCGATACTTTGAAAATGACGTGATCGGACCCGATCAATCGGCATCCCGATCGATTGGGACATCTCTAATTTTGATCGTATTTTCACGACTATAAGACCTAAAAGTCAAAATTTTGTTCCAAAATGGATGGTGTGTCTCATAATGTGGTGCGCCTATTGTGTTGACTGAGTACCAAAATGTGTGTGTCTGACTGAGCAATTTTTGAAAAGGCGGACATAAGCCGTAAAAGGAGGAAGGTTGCGTGTGAGCATGCCCCCAGTAGCTGTAAGGTTCGAGTGTGTGCGTTAGGCTAAACAATATTGGTTTGGCGAAGGACCCTTGAAAATGGCATCTACTGTGAAGAGACACACTTACGAAGCTCAGTTCAAACCTACACTACACAAAAAATATTGCTACCTATGATGATTTTTAAAAGGAAGACTCTGCCTAAAGAAAAGTTGAGCTGGCGTGTTTGATGGGGACCTAGCCCAGCTGTTCAATTCGGATACAGAAGATGAGGATTTTGATGGATTTGTGGATTGATTAAGATTGTGAGTACTTTGTTAAATTCTATAATAAAGAACAATTAAACTCAATTTTGCTCCCGCTGCCTAAAAAAAAAAAACAACAAAAAAAACGCTAGCCATGCTAGCGTGCATGCTAGCTTGTGTTTTTCATGCGCCCAATAATGCGGTACACCATGTGTGTGTGTGTGTTAAATACAAAAATATCACCTGAAAATTAGCCTGCGCCTTTTAATACGGTGTGCCCTATGGTCGCGAAAATCCAGTAATACACATTCAACACATTTGTACATCAATAAGTTGCTGCTGCCATGAAGGTGCTGCCAACCCATTGGGAGCAAAATTAGGGTTCAGTGTCTTGCTTGAAGACACTTTGACAATGGCAATTGCAGCCAGGAGTCAGACCGCTGACCCTTCAACCCCAGGACGACTTGCACTACTAATCGCGCCACATTCGCCCCAATCATTATCAAGATTACTAATGGTATTAATGAAGTAGCAATCCAAGTTTACACACTACTGTTAAAACCTCTTTTAACTAGGAATGTGACTGCTTCATTACTAATCAATGACATTTTAACCAATTTTAAATGTGAGTCAGAACATAACTGCCACCAAAGAAAATGGCTTTGATCAATCACCCTAAAAGTGGAGCTTTAATAGACGACATTTCTGTAGTCTTACACAGCAACACAGAAAGCTTCATCGGCATAAGGGGGTTGAAACGTTGTTCAACCTTGTTCTAAGGTATCAGTCACCATAGTAAAGAGTTATTATGTGGAGAAAATATGGCGCATAGCAGTGAAATTACAAAGAATTGGGCATTCTTCAAAAAAAGCAACATACTAGTCACATCCCTCCATTAGTAACATTGAATATAAGGAAATAATACTAATGTAATAATGTTATGTAAAGCGTCTTTGAGTGTCCAAAAAAGCGCTATATAAGTTTGAGGTATTATTATTATTATTATTATTATTACCTGGCAAGTTATGGCTGTTTACTACACATGACGATGATCCTGTGTCTTCATTAGAAAATGGCAGAATGGACTGTCTTACTATATAATGCAGCATGAACAAACCTCTTCACATCAGCAGGAGGATGGATAGGGCCAAATATATTACTGGTTGACGTGAAATTTAAGATAAAGTTTGGCACAAAAAAATTACATAAATAAAAACAAATAGTGATTTTTATCCTACACCGATTCATTATCAAACCATCAAACCAAACAATTTAAGTATACCCCTCACCAGAAAAGGACAGCAATGGTATTGCACTTGATTCATCAATGATCAACGAGCAGGACTATCTCTAGAAAATGAATTAAGAAGAAATGACTGCTCATAAAAACACTGCAGTATTTGCTATCCAATCAATTGAGGAATTGTACAAAAGGTCATTTCAAATAAATTTCCAGTCGATCATTCATCATCAGTAAGAACAAATTCACACAACTGGTAAAAAATGGAAAACCCCAGAAGTGGAAAACTTCATATTTGGTTTACAAATTTACTTGCTGAAAAGCACAATGCCTTTGGACAGACATGTTTAAAGTGTATTAATTCAGTAAGGGAGGCACACTGGTGCCTTTCTAAGTCGTCTTGCAGCACAGATCTTAACCTGTTTGAAATGAGAGGATCTGTGAATAAGCAAAGCCAGCAAAATAGTTTTCTTTTTGACATGGCTCTGGTATCCTTGTGTTGATCTTTCATGTTCTCTGTGTTTGCATAGTTCTTCTCGGATTATCCACCTGCCTCCCAAAATCCACAAACATGTAAATTCAGTCAGTTTCACAGTACTTGGAATTTTACCAAGGTGTGACCAAGCGTGTGAATGGTTGTTTGATTTACAGTATGTGCCCTCAGATAGACAGATGATCTGTCCAGACAGAAAAATACAAGTTACCCCAAGTTATTTGAGATAAAGTCCTTAGGAGGGAGGAGCCTGACTGAAGAAGTGAAGAAAATTGGCTAGGTGAATAACCGGTATATGGTTAGACAGACAAAGCTATACAGACCTCAGAAAAAAAAACAAAAAAAAAACAAAAAAAAACACATTTCCTCTTACAACTTCACCTCCAGACATGAGAATGATACAAATACAACTGACTTGAAAGCATAAAAGAGATTATTGTGTGGAACCCTCGGCAATGACCGGATGAACATAGGACTAAAGCAGCAATTAAAATGTTCTCCATGAGTGCCTCTAAATCCTATAGAATGCTCTCAAATTGAGGCTCATTTGGTGATGACCTTATACAGCAGTCTAACAAATGCCACACAAGACAAATATTCATCTTACGTTTTTTGATCTGCCTCGAAATGAAGTAACCTTAAAACTGTAAAGCGCTTTATGACTCTGCTCTGAGAAAGGCGCTGTATAAGTAAAAGCCTACTGATTAAAAGCTTCCATAATTAAATTGTCTATATAGTCAAGGTACTGTACATGGTAAAAAAAACATAATTCCGAAAACAAAATCCTATTACCCAATGGTAATGTGAATAAATAATATTTTCAAAACAATTTCCATTACATCCAATACATAAGTTGATGCACTATTCAACAGAATAGGTCTGCATTGCTGTCCATTTTTTGACTTTCTCTCATGTGGTTTAAGCCTGTATTTGTCATATAGTATGCGTTTCAATCCTTAATCTTCATAGAGTATACATTCTCTTTTAGCATACCCTAGAAAAAGTCAAGTGGAAAAAAGGTCTAGGGACCACTTCAAATGACCTCTTCCAATTCAGTGAGGAAAAATCCTCCCCTATTTACCCAGACTACAACATGTCCAATCACCATGGATTGAAAAAAACTAAAGCAGCATGATCACTTGAATCCTGTGGTAAAAAGAAAAAAAGTCAGATTAGAAGCCTTGTTTTGTAAATGGAGCTGATAAAAGAAAAGTTTAGGCACGAAGAACAATAACATCTTTAGCCATAAGATTGAAAACAAACTATTTTGTAATTTGGGAAGGCGTGAGCAGAACATCAGCACAGCAGAACAATGACACAAACAATCACCACAGTTAAAATGGGTGGCTTCGATCATGGAGAATCGCATGTAAGAACCCTACATTAGATGTTAATTATGCTTTTTATCAATTTATGAAATTGTTTAGAGTGAGACACACACATGAAGTGTGGACATATAGACGCTCACATGCCCCCCCCCCCCCCCCCCCACACACACACACATACACATACTCATCGTCTATCAATGCAATGATGAAATGGAAATTATTTTTTGGAATTATATTTTTGAATCAATGTAGATTTTTTTAAATTTTTTATTTTTAAATAAAATCTTAAATTACACTATAAGTGTTTATTAATCACGTAGCTAGTGTTTATTATTCAAGGCTGGTGTTATTTTTGTCTCCAGCATATGAATACATGAAGGACACCCTAAATGCTTGTCATCTGACATTTAATTAGAAATTCCATATCCTCTTAGAAATACAAAAACAGTAGGTAAACGGGTGTATTCTGTCTGTGTTTACTGTACTTTACTATCCAATAAACCTTGCCAAACCTAGCCCTCAAATCAGAAAACCTAGACACCAACCGTAGAGTTGCATTAGAATGTACTGTGTGGTCGTGGCTTAAAGCATCTTTTTTTCTAACTTTAAAATCTAACTTTAAAATGGCAAAAACTCGATGGTTAAACGCCGTGCGCGTGGTACCTGTAATTCTGACACCAGATACCCTGAAAGATTGGGGTGAGGCAATTTTTGTGTGTGCCTTTTTCAAAGCCTAAAAGAAATCTCGACAAATGCAACCAATGGATAAGGCTCTTTCGGAGAGACAGCGGCCCTGCTGCTCTTTCGTCCACCACATAAACACCTGAATGTTAAGACAGTCACCAAGGACACTTATGCTTGCTCAAAGGTAAGTTTATTATTAATTTGTAAAAAAAAAGATATATATATATATATATATACTGTATATACAGTATATGTATATATATATTTGATAGCATGTAGTAGAAACGTAGACTTAACTATTAACATTAGCTTGCTAACATTTGACTGCCTACTTATTAACTAGCCTGTCACACAAATAGAATAAAATATATGTAACTAATCTAAGCTGTCGAGACCCCTGCACTGAAAGTCCAAAGTAAACACCTCAAACATTTTATAGAAAGAAATACGTACTTAAGTTTGGCCACGGACGCACACGAAGAAAAGTTCTCCTCACACACACCTAGCATGTGGCTGCGCTCAACTCGACTGCAGGCCACTCTCTCAACGTTGAAGCCTTGAGCATTTATCTACACCGTATTCATGTTGCAGATGTATGTTTCTAATGTAAGTTGTTTATTTAGCACCTCTGGATAATATTAAAAATCCAACTGAATGTAAAAGACTGCTTATTCTTCACCACAAAAGCTTTGGGAAAAAAAATTGACAGAACACATGACATGACGTTACTAAGTACCTAATGTTGTAGCTAGACAGATATTTGGCCTGTGGGGTTTCTAGTTTTTAAATTGCGAGTGGTAGCATTTGGCCTCGTTTATATTAATGGTCTCCTCTCTGTAAAGTTTTATACCATGGACATACTGCTCCACTACATACTGCAACCACCACTGTCTGCTTCTAGACGAAATTCATAAAAAAATAAAATAAAATAAAAAAAGCATTAAAACAAACAAACAAACAAACAAACAAACAAAAACAGGTCTATTGCCAGCTGTGGTAGTATACATTCAGAAATTTGAATTCCCGCGATCACCCATAAATCGTTGGTTTACTCAGTGAGTCACTGAGAGAATTTGACCAGGATAAAGATAAACATCATTAACAATGACCTTCAATTTTCCTATTGCATTAAATTATGACCTTTACAACAAATGCCAAATTGATTTCAAAATAATAATGGCTGTCCATAGTGTTTTAAAACTCTTTGGTCTTGTTTGTCTGTAAAGAAAAAAATCAAATTATATATGCATATTGTAGGGTGTCCCACAAAGGGCATTTCTTGGTCCAGTTTAGTTCATATACCGTGACATGAATGACATGAAAACATGAATAGATGAGTTACATAACTGACACATCTATGATATGCCATTTTTAATATCCCAAAATACTCATTTTCACTGCTAAAGAGTAGTCAGTTAGTGTACAGATTCCTGCATTTAACATCACCAAACAATTTAATACTGCCAACACCTGTGGCGTCGATGATTATATTGACACAGAATTTATCACAATCTATAAAAAAAATAAAACAAAAAAATATATATTCAGAGACAGGACAGTACAGTCTCTGCTTTAATGAATAACTCGTAGAAAACCACTCATCTGGTCTTTGTCTTGCCATGTCTCACGGCTAGAACTATGCCCCCTGGGTACTTTTCTCCCAACAGTGGAGTCAAGGGGCAAACGCACTGTCAAAAGGTTGAGCCCTCTCGTTATGTATTCCAGATGCGTGGAGCTGAGCAACAGTGGCCAATACTAGGAAATATGTCTGACATTTGACGCAGTGGAAGGCAGAAATATAATGTAAGACACTGAGAGTAGCAGCTGCCAGTAGAAAACAAAATGAGTCACTCAGACCATCAGACCAAAGTTAGAAAAAACAGGCTGTAAACGAAATTTGGTTTAAGTGATTCCCTAAGAAAATTGTGGTTCATTTGCTGTGTATTGTTCCAGCAGTGTGGTTTCTCTTTCTTTCTCTTCCCATCAAATGACATGGCATTAAGGTAAGTGGAAACCCAAATTTCAATGAAGTTGGGCATTGTGTTAAACATAATTAAAACAAAATACAACGATTTGCAAATCATGCGCAACCTATATTAAACTGAATACACTGAAAATATTAATGTTCGAACAGGTCAACTTTGCTGGTTCTAGAAAATGATCATGAACTGAGAATTTATGGCTGCAACACGTTCCAAAAGAGCTGGGACAGAGTTATGTTTACCACTGTGTTACATCGCCTGAAATAACATTATAGAAATGTTTGGTAACTAAGGATGCTAACTGTTGAAGCTTTGTGGGTGGAGCTCTTTCCCATTCTTACTTAATGTAGAGCTTCAGCTGTTCAGCAGTCTGAGGTCTGCGTTGTTGTACAGTGGTATGAAAAATTATCTGAACCTTTTAGAATTTCTCATATTTCTGCATTCGATTACCATCAGATGTGATCTGATCTTTGTCAAAATCACATAGATGTAAAAACAGTGTCTGCTTTAAAAACACCCAAAGATTTATGGGTTTTCATTTTAATGAGGATAGCATGCAAACAATGACAGAAGGGGGAAAAATAAGTAAGTGAACCCTCTGCCTAAGGAGACTTAAAAAGCAATAGGAAACCAATTTTTACCGGACAATTTAAGTCAAGTGTGTGCCCAATCACTGATGAGTGGTTTAAAGCTGCCCTACCCACTATAAAACACACACCTGGTAAGAATTGTCTTGATGATAAGCATTGTCTGATGTGCATCATGGTTCGGTCAAAAGAGCTGTCTGAAGACCAGTGATCAAGGACTGTTGATTTGTTTAAAGCTGGGAAAGAATACAAAACCATCTCTAAAAGTCTGGATGTTCATCGATCGACAGTCAGAGAGATAGTCTACAAATGGAGAGAGTTTGGCACTGTCGCTTTTCTCCCACGGAGTGTCCGTCCACCGTCCACGCTAAAGACTTACAGAAATCACTGCCACAGTCCAATATCTTTGTGCATGCATCAACTATACTGTATGTAAAACTATGACCAAGAATGGTGTTCATGGTGTCTAAAAAACATTGTTGCTCATTTAATGTTCGCAAAAAGGCTTCGACACTCCACAGAAGTTTTGGCACAATATTTTGTGGACTGATGAAACCAACGTTGAATTGTTTGGAAGTAACATACAACATCATGTGTGGAGGAAAAATGGAACAGCTCACCAACGTCAACACATCATCCCCACCGTGAAGCATGGTGGAGGGAGCGTCATAATTTTGGGCTGTTTTTCTGCCTCAGGGCCTGGACAACTTGCAATCATTAATGGAAGAATGAATTCAAAAGTTTATCAGGATATTTTACAGGAAAACCTGAGGCCGTGTGTCAGACAGTTGAAGCTAAAAAGAGGATGGATGCTGCAACAAGACAATGATCCAAAACACAGAAGTAAATCAACTCAGAATGGTTTCAGAAGAACAAAATACACGTTCTGGAATGGCCAAGTCAAAGTCCAGACTTGAAATAAAAAAACGAAACACAGCGATTCATGCCAGACATCCCAGGAATCTGACTGAACTACAGCAGTTTTGTAGAGAAGGCCAAGATTAGTCATTATCCATGTGCCAGACTGATCTGCAGCCACAGGAAGGTTGAGGTTCTAAGGTTCCTGTCAAAGTGTTTTATAAACGCATAAAAAGTGACGATACAATTAATGCATTTAATAACAGTTTAGCGCTTCAGGATTGGAGAACAGTTTACAGTGAGCCGAGTGTAAACAGTGCTTATAGTAATTTTCTAGACATATTTTCTTCTTTATATAACAAATACTGCCCTGTAAAAGAATATTCTAAAAAGAAAAAACAAACAAAAAGTCCCTGGCTTACCAAAGGAATAATTAATGCTTGCAAAAAGAAAAATAATCTTTACAAAGTATTTATTAAGCTGAAAACAGAAGAATCAGAAATAAGATATAAGACATACAGAAACAAATTAACTGAAATTATATGGGCAAGTAAACAGTTATATTATAGGAAAAAATTATATGAAAACAAAAACAATATGAAAGGAACTTGGGATGTGCTCAATAATTTAATAAGAAATGTCCTACTCAATTGTTATATCCAGATTATTTTATTGGCAAAAATGGCAAACAACATAATATGAACAATATAGTAAATGGTTTCAATTATTTTTTTGTAAATGTCGGCCCAGAGTTGGCTTTTGACATTCCGGACCATAAAGGTGGCGAAGTATGTGTTAGAATTGAACCAAATCCACACTCACTCTTCCTCTCAGCAACAAACGAGCAGGAAGTGATTAATACTGTCCTCAAGTGTAAAAGTATGCGATCTGCCGATTGCCATGACCTTGACATGACATTGGTTAAGGGAGTCATCTTTAACATTGCAAAACCATTAACTTATATCTTTAACTTATCATTTCAAACTGGGTGTTTTCCTGAACAAATGAAAACTGCAAAAGTAATACCACTATTTAAAAGTGGCGATAAATACAGTTTTAACAATTACAGACCAATTTCTCTGTTGCCCCAGTTTTCTAAAATTCTTGAAAAACTTTTTAATACTCGACTAAAAAAATTTCTGGAGAAACATAAAATAATAAATGAAGGCCAGTATGGTTTTAGAACTGGAAGAACAACCTCAATGGCTATGATTGAAGCAACTGAAGAAATCACTAATGTGTTAGATCAGAAAAAATATGCAATTGGCATTTTTTGTGATCTAAAAAAAGCATTTGATACAATCAATCACCAAATTCTGATTCATAAACTGGAAAATTATGGAATTCGTGGGGTTGCAGGGAATTGGTTAAAAGATTATTTAAGCAAAAGGGTGCAGTATGTTAAAATGGGACAGTATACATCAAAACTACTTGGTATTGCTTGTGGTGTTCCTCAGGGGTCAGTGTTGGGGCCAAAACTGTTTAATCTATATATAAATGATAATTTTAATGTATCTCAATTTCTAAAACTTATTCTTTTTGCAGATGACACCAATGTATTCTATAGTAGTAATAATTATAATGATTTGGTAAAGGTCGTGAATGAGGAGCTAATTAAAATAAAAAAAAATGGATGGATATAAATAAATTATCATTCAATTTAAGTAAAACCAAAGCTATTATGTTTGGTAGCTTTAAAACTAATCTTGATTTGCATGTAATTATTGATGCTATCCAAATTGAAAACGTAGATGTGAATACATTTTTGGGTGTCAAAATTGACAGTAAACTGACATGGAAACCCCACATCAGACATATAAAAACAAAAATTTCCAAGAGTCTCTCAATTATAAATAAAGTTAAACAGTTCCTTGATGAGAACGCACAGCGCACTTTATACTACTCTTTGGTTCTCCCATACTTCTCATATTGTGTTGAAGTCTGGGGAAACACTTATCAGAGCACGATAAATCCTTTAGTTACCTTACAGAAACGGGCCGTGCGGATCATCCATAAGGTCGGGTTTTTGGATCACACACATAATTTGTTTATACAATCAAAGCTGCTAAAATTTAACGATCTTGTAAAGTATAATACATCAATAATCCTCTATAAAGCATTCAACAAAGTATTACCAATTAAATTGCAAAACGTTTTTATAATGAAAGAGAGAAGTCATAACTTAAGAGGATACGGAGACTTCTTAATACCAAAAATTCGAACAACTCGTAAAAGTTTTTGTGTGTCTGTGTGTGGAGTGAAACTTTGGAATAATCTGGGAATGCAACACAAGCAATGCCAAACCATCTACAGATTTAAAAGGTTATACAAACTTATGGTCTGGTCACAGCAGAGGTTGCGCTAGACATTTTCGTTGTCTGTCATTTTGACTGACAGGGTCATAAAAATCCGGTCATAGTCTATTTTTACCCGTCACTTAAATTTTTAAAATGATAATGATGACATATTCAATAGTATTTAGTTTTCATTCATTTTTAATTAATACTCTAACGCTTGCTTGGCGGCGAAAAATTAGACACGGAAGTCATGGTATTTTTCTCCCTTTTTACTCTGCTTACCGCCAACAACTCCGCCCCCAAAGAAAAGGAGGCAACGATATACACCCCAATCACCAACGTCACACAATGATCTTAATTGTGGTTGTCAGCCCAAAATCTTCTAAATATATATTAAATGCATCTTACCAGATATAAAAAGACTACTACATAGTCTGTGGTGATCGTTTGGTGGCCAGATTTCTTGTCGAATAACAGCAGTGCATCTCGCTCTCATCTTCGCGTCTCTCAGAATACGGTAGAACTTCAAGTCTCTCCGTCTATCTTCTCTGTTACAGCAACCAACCGCCACACACGCCTTCACCATTTTGATTATTAATATTAACGAGCAGAAAAACACGCCGTAATAGGAGGCATGTACGTAGCGGTAATGTATAAACATGACGGGCTGACACACAATATGGCGGCTCCGGTCAGGAGGGCGGAGTTGTGACGTCATGTGATTGGGGTCTATACACAGGCGGCAATCTTGTCCATCAATTGGATGACGCGCTGGCACACCGGGTGCACCAATAAGAACCTCGCGTTGATGTGTCAATCACGGTGCCGCCGCCAGACCCCGGTTACACTACAATATTCTGACAGAATAGCCAACAACGTCATGCATTAAGAGAGACAATAGCTAATTAATATGCTAACTCGCCACCCTGTGGTCTGGGGTGTGAATTGCAACCTGTCAAAATGACTGACGGACTTCAGTTTTTTCCGTCACCGTTTTAAAAAACCGGTCAACGACAGAAAATTTCCGGTTAACGCGACCCCTGGGTCACAGTATACTGATATAAGGTCTTAATTACATCAATAAATTGTCTTGGTATGAGTGCTGGTTGTTTCTTACCATTGCTGGTATATTTTCCGTGACCGCTGTTGGTATAGTTATTGTTGCCGTTTATAATTTGTTGTCATGTGTGTGTGGCCTTTACCATTGTTGGTATGGTTTTACTTTCATTTACCATGTTGGTATGAAATTGTTTTTGGTTTGGGTGTTACCTGTGGTAACTTCATCACAAGGGACATAATTTGTTACAAAAATGTATATGTGCAAAACTGTTTGGACTGATTTTTTGGTTGCCTATATTTTCGTTCTTAATTAGATGAGAATAGGAGTGGGATTAAATAAATTTTCTTCTTCCCACTCCTTTTCAGGCATGTAGTTGATGTTGCAATGTTACTTAGCTTTGCTGCTCTTTTTTGTTACATGATTATATGAGCTTTATATATTGGTCTTGACAAGGAATCATGGCCTGAAATAAATGAATAAACAAACAAACAATTTTCATTATCCTTACGCGTTACTTTTTTTTATTTTTTGTCGTTTTTTTTTTTTTCCTCATTGTGACTTGAATTTTGTTTTCATGCCTCCGGCGCAATCGATAAACCCCTTACAACTATACTGTAATTGAGCACTAGAGGCAGCAACAAGAATACAACACCGAAATAGATGGTGATTTTGACTTGTGTTAAAAAACTTAGAGGACCGAAGCGTCCATTTTTGTAGTTTTACTTTGGTGGGCCAACACTGTCTCGACTTGCGTCCACGTCAAAAGAACTACACATTCCAATATCCCAAGTTCCCAACGCTTTGACTTTCGACTACTATATTTTCACGGACTCAACATGGCGAATGGTGGAGGTGAAAACCCGAAGACAGAACAACACATGAAACTCGGAAATAATGACCCATCGGTTAAACTGGAGGAAGAAGGTCCACGTTATGAGAATCCTATTCTATCTAGAATTATATATAATTCGCTACAACAGATTATTTAACAGTTGTTTATAACAGCTCTTTGAGATGTTATTTGCTATGAATATTTAATGTGCACATACAGTATATATAAGCCCACTGACACAAGCAAGGGCATAATAGGCTCCGAAATGTGCCCCCCCCCCCCCACACACACGAAGCCCTGATCTCAACATGATGCAGTCAATCTGCCGGGACATTGTAAAAAGTGACCCAGAAAAACAACTGCAGAGAGAGTCACACCAGATAATGATAAATTAATCATAAAATGATAAAAATGTTCAGTTAAAACAAGTCCACCTCTCTCTCTGCTTCTATGATGAGTACAGACTCCGTGTGTTTGTCGATGTTTTAAATGCCACATTATCGCGCACAATTACGCGAGAGCCCACGATGGGATGGAGTTGGCGGACCGCAGCCGTGCGCAGCAGGTATGTTTTGCCATTTTTTGATGTACTGCGGGGCACGCAGTCAACACAGAACCGTGCCGGACCCGTAACGAAGATGCGCCCGGTGTATTAAGGGCGTCAGGCATATACGAGTCTCCATGAGCAGCGGCATCCAAAAATTCTAAGTTGTTCCGTAATAAAATCCTGATTAATTTTTTTTTTTAATATAAGTATAGCATAACTTAAAATGACAAAAAAATTCTCAGATTTTACGCTAGATTCACAACAAATCACAAAAAGCAGAGAAAATCACCTATATTTTCAGGATGAATAGCAACATTTAACATAGAAGTTTTTGCCAAAAATAGCAACTTAAATGTCATGTGTAGTGATACATAATCCAACATGGCGGCCGCTACAAAACAAAGGGCTTTTTAAGTTGAAAATTCTAGTAAATAAATGCTTAAATCGTGGAATTTTTATAGATATGTAAGTCTAGATTCTTGGTCAAAAGCAAAAAACGGCTGTTATCGTTCATTTTACGTAAATATTTCAAGCAAAAGTTACGGTATCGTGTAATCCAACATGTCGGCCATCATGAAACAAAGGGCTTTTTAAGTTGAAAATTCTTGTAAATAAATGCTTAAATTGCAAAATTTCCATAGATATGAATTGGGTCGGCCCCCTACGGGAAGGCGTGGTGCAATGTCTGTGGGTGCTGTCTTGTCAACTGATGGTGGAGTCTATGGCCGAGTCAAGTAGTTCGACTCTGGGGACATTTGACCTAAACGGTCACACTATAAAATGTACCAATTTAACAATAATGGTCCTTAAATCAGATGTATCTGATAAGGCAGGCGATGACAAACATAATGTTGCTAATGCTCTACATTTATTCATACATCTGTTCTGATATTCCCCACATTGCACTTGCACAGACCAGGTCAGCGGATTCATACACTAGCCTATTAAAAGCATACTGTATATCATCCCTACAACCAGTGCAAAATGATATGAGTACAATTCTTCATAAAGTCAATACATAAATGTGTGAAACTCACTCAAGGAAGCGCGTAATATATTGACGACTGCATCGGGACCATCTGGGTAGTAAGGTGCCATAAAGCAGCTGCGGAGACATGATGAAAGGTTTTTTCCCAATGGGTTCACAGTCATTTCCGTTGCCATCATGCTGAATTCCAAAACTGTGAAGTAGGACAATATCATCAGACATATACAATAACATTTTTTTTAAAGCACAGATATCATCAATGTCTTCTCAGTTATTCGCATTGTTTTCTTTTTGCAGTGATGCGGTCACTAAGGTAAAGCGACTTTTATTTCAGAGTGGTATGGTGCGTTGGTTTAATTATGTATACATAATTTCCCATGTGACTTCACTAGATTATAGTGCCATTTCATATCATAGAATTTTCAAAACTGCATTTGAGATATCAAATATAAGGAAAACAGTACTTCCCTTGATTGGATTCAAGGTACATTAGTTTCAACAGATGAGGTTGTAATTGAAAACTGGACTGGACAGAAATTGGTTCATGCGCTGCCAAACAGAAAAAGTGCAGAACTATATACAGCACAAGTACTGACAAGAATAGATTCATTGTGTGTAGTTTAATAAGATCCAATACAAAAGCTACATTATCTTCCAAATGCGTTTTTGGAAGAGAGTGAAGAACAATCAAGCTATACTTTTTGCTACTGACTGAAAATATTTCGGTTACTGCACACCCATTTTTCAAGAAGGCAAAAGTTTGATACATTTACCTCCATGTATGTGCTCCCCAGGTAAATGCTCACTTTCAAAATTGGGATTTGGCAATGAGGACTCCATTTCTAATTGTTGGCAGTCAAACCAGCATGAAAACCAGAAAGCCATCTTTTTTTAGTGCATACAAAGGCATTATTAGTCTGAGAAAATAAGTAAATAATCCCAATTTCAAAATTTGGTAACACCAACACCTAAAAAAACAAAAAAACAAACAAACAAACAAACAAAAAAACGTAACATACAGTGCCTTGCAAAAGTATTCGGCCCCCTTGAACCTTGCAACCTTTCGCCACATTTCAGGCTTCAAATATAAAGATATAAAATTTTAATTTTTTTGTCAAGAATCAACAACAAGTGGGACACAATCGTGAAGTGGAACAACATTTATTGGATAATTTAAACTTTTTTAACAAATAAAAAACTGAAAAGTGGGGCGTGCAATATTATTCGGTCCCCTTGCGTTAATACTTTGTAGCGCCACCTTTTGCTCCAATTACAGCTGCAAGTCGCTTGGGGTATGTTTCTATCAGTTTTGCACATGGAAGGACTGACATTCTTGCCCATTCTTCCTTGCAAAACAGCTCGAGCTCAGTGAGGTTGAATGGAGAGTGTTTGTGAACAGCAGTCTTCAGCTCTTTCCACAGATTCTCGATTGGATTCAGGTCTGGACTTTGACTTGGCCATTCTAACACCTGGATACGTTTATTTTTGAACCATTCCATTGTAGATTTGGCTTTATGTTTTGGATCATTGTCCTGTTGGAAGATAAATCTCCGTCCTAGTCTCAGGTCTTGTGCAGATACCAACAGGTTTTCTTCCAGAATGTTCCTGTATTTGGCTGCATCCACCTTCCCGTCAATTTTAACCATCTTCCCTATCCCTGCTGAAGAAAAGCAGGCCCAAACCATGATGCTGCCACCACCATGTTTGACAGTGGGGATGGTGTGTTCAGGGTGATGAGCTGTGTTGCTTTTAC
Organism: Corythoichthys intestinalis; assembly: GCF_030265065.1. Lineage (NCBI taxonomy): Eukaryota > Metazoa > Chordata > Actinopteri > Syngnathiformes > Syngnathidae > Corythoichthys > Corythoichthys intestinalis. The sequence continues at coordinate 61,019,433 of NC_080395.1, forward strand.
GCCAAACATATCGTTTTGCATTGTGGCCAAAAAGTTCAATTTTGGTTTCATCTGACCAGAGCACCTTCTTCCACATGTTTGGTGTGTCTCCCAGGTGGCTTGTGGCAAACTTTAAACGAGACTTTTTATGGATATCTTTGAGAAATGGCTTTCTTCTTCCCACTCTTCCATATAGGGCAGATTTGTGCAGTGTACGACTGATTGTTGTCCTATGGACAGATTCTCCCACCTCAGCTGTAGATCTCTGCAGTTCATCCAGAGTGATCATGGGCCTCTTGGCTGCATCTCTGATCAGTTTTCTCCTTGTTTGAGAAGAAAGTTTGGAAGGACGGCCGGGTCTTGGTAGATTTGCAGTGGTCTGATGCTCCTTCCATTTCAATATGATGGCTTGCACAGTGCTCCTTGAGATGTTTAAAGCTTGGGAAATCTTTTTGTATCCAAATCCGGCTTTAAACTTCTCCACAACAGTATCTCGGACCTGCCTGGTGTGTTCCTTGGTTTTCATAATGCTCTCTGCACTTTAAACAGAACCATGAGACTATCACAGAGCAGGTGCATTTATACGGAGACTTGATTACACACAAGTGGATTCTATTTATCATCATCGGTCATTTAGAACAACATTGGATCATTCAGAGATCCTCACTGAACTTCTGGAGTGAGTTTGCTGCACTGAAAGTAAAGGGGCCGAATAATATTGCACGCCCCACTTTTCAGTTTTTTATTTGTTAAAAAAGTTTAAATTATCCAATAAATGTTGTTCCACTTCACGATTGTGTCCCACTTGTTGTTGATTCTTGACAAAAAAAATAATGTTTATGTTTGAAGCCTGAAATGTGGCGAAAGGTTGCAAGATTCAATGGGGCCGAATACTTTTGCAAGGCACTGTAGATCAGACTTGATGCACTTAGTGAAAGTGAAGACTTTGAAAAATTAAGTACATCTCTTCAATCTATTTACATATAAGTTATGGGAAATACAGTGGTACCTCTACTTATGGTATTAATTAGTTTGGAAGTACTTTTGTAACTTGAAAATTCTGTAAGTAGAGACGCGTTTTTCATAAATATGCCCTAAACCGTTCCAAGCCCTCTAAATTTCAGACATGAATCTTTTATAATGCATAAAATGCATCCAAACATATAAAATTAAGAGTTGTGCATCATGTAAAAAACCAAGAATAGAGCAAAGAGTAAAAGTTGATCCATTCATGTAAAGCTGTCGGAACACGAGGGGCGAATGAGGAGGACGCTGGGATACACACATACACATACAATGGAGGTCCTTCTTAGCCAATTGGATACCAGGAATGCTGGACAATAGCCAATGGCAGAGAAGCAATAAGTACGTTACATTCAGCAAACTCGAGGACCAGCCATACTGTATTTTTGCCTTTCATATCCTGAGATTTCTGTGGTAACAAGAGGCAATATTTTCCCGCTGAGGCGTGTCATAACCTGAAAATTCTGTATGTACTGTATGGTCGTTCATAAGTAGAGGTACCACTGTATTGTCAATGAAGAGGCTATCAAGGGTGAAATCGCATCACTGTTTTTAAACACCATTTGTAAACAAGACATGGATGAGCCTTTTCTGCAAAACAGGTTACTCAAGCCATATGTACCTGCTACTTAAGTAAAAAAGATGTGAAGCTGTTTATGATAGCTTTAAAAGTGGACATGAGAAGGTAATCAATGGGTCATCCAAGAGCAAGTATCCGTACGCTGGACACTGGGCAACAGTAAATACACTTCCACAGCAAACACGACAACAGCAATGACATCGTATAGCTTTCACTGAGCATCACCAATAAACATTTATTTAGTGAATTGATTATATTATTATAGACAAGTGGACCCCAAAAGAGCCCCATAAAACGTGTGCATGTCACACACACATACGGGCAGTTTGCCCCGACTCTCGGCCGTGTAAGCGATCTTGAAATATTGCTCATTTAGAGCAGAGAGAAAACCGATCATTCTCAGGCTTATCCTCAACCCATTTTTATTTTTTTATGAATGTTGCCAAGCCCGACCCTTCCCCAAAAGCTGTGTTCAAGGCAAGCTAGGTGCTAACGGACAGCTACACCGCTACCTTAGCGCGCCGTCTCTCTCGCTCTTTGATGACGTAATTGCTGCATGAATTCAGATTTGGGAGACTTGCCAGTTCAGACCGCCGCAACATTCTGGAAAAATGCGGCCCAGATCAGATTTAAACCACATACGAAAGTGACCCAGATCAGATTTGAAATGGTCCACTTCTATGCGACTTGTCCCATTCAGAGCATTAAGTTAATGCCTCACTCGAGTCGGAAAAACACGAAAAAATCGGATTCATGCATTAAGACCTGCTGTATGAACGTAGCCTTATTCAAATGAATATTTTTCTGTCAAGTGATAGTCATCTAATTTGAGAAATGACAAAATGAACTTCCATCTACTTTTGCCCCTTACAAATGATGGTGGCACGTATATTCTACTTGACAGCAACTGGACTCAACTATGGTGATATTTATGATTAGACGCTGTAGTTTTCTTTTGTATGGCACTTTTCCTGATCATAATCAATTTTATTTTATATGATTCCAAACTCATATTACATTTAAATCCTTTATGAATGATTGATCACATTGCAATTTAAAAACTAGCTAATGAATAAGTTAATCACTTTTTAAAACACATTGTTTTCATTCTATTTTTTCTGACATCAGTGTGTTTCACCAGGTTAGTAACTGTGGTCTTGAGAGCTGTGTTATTCCTTCACAGAATGTATACATTATGAAATTCATCTTCAGGGTACTTGCCAAAGAGAATGTGTAATGTGGAACCTTACTTGTGTCCAAGCTCATGTGCAACAGTGAACGCCAATGGGAGGCCGGTGTCTTCATTTATGCTGCAGCTGCGATGTGATTGACACATCCCCACCACATGGGACAAACCAAGCGTTTCACAAGGCATATTTATGGATGCACAGATGTCCTTCCTGTGGAAACAGAGACCACAATTTCAGTTAAAAGTTCAAATATAATTTAAAAAATGGGAATGCAAATTACAAATCTTCAATTGAGACGTTTCCGAGGTACTTCCGCTTTACTTCCGAATTTCTGCTCGCGACTTCCGTTTAACATTTTCGCCATCCAAAACAACAGTGGAGCTGGAGTAACATTACTCATCAAAATCCCTCAAAAAAGACAATTTGGAAATACCTCATCCATCTGCAATCATTGAGACATGGTAGGACAACATGTTCACGAAGGCAGATGTGAAATCAAGCCCGTGCCACCACAAAGACTGGGTGTTTATGTAGCAATGTTGCTGCTAGTGTTATGGAGGGTATGTTCTTCCTATCCCTGCATTTTCATATGTACGGTACTCAAAAAAACACTACAGCTAAAATCTTGCCCATGAAACGACTTGTTGTCTTTGATATTGTTATTACGATAACGATTTTAATTATAATGATGTTTAATACTATTTACTACAACTACTGTACTGCTGCGGCTGCAACACATGCTATCTGTGGCTAGCCTGTTGCTAATCGGTACGATTAGGATGGCACAATTATGTAAACGCATAAATGCAAGTGTTACAAGTTTTTTGTCCGTTTGTTTACAGGTGGAAAACGCCGTTAGGCAAGGGAACACCACTCGATGTGCCTCACAACAATACTAACTGTATGTCGATGGACATATATCGAGACTACGTGCATTCTACTTTGATGATGAAAGCTCGCTTAATGCACCACCTTCATTAATATTTTTCTAATAATTTTTTAGAAATTGTGATTCATTGACCTGTTTTGCACATGCACCAGTCGTTTAAAGTAAAACAAGAAATGGAATCATGTTGTCCAAATGTTTTATCGTGATCAATGTCGGCAATGGTATGATTTTGCAGTTTTTGTCAACACAATGCTTAGTTCAACAGCAACTAATAATGTTTTTTCTAAAACAAAAAATCGGAGCAGACATTTTCCAAGATGGCGCCGTCCATATTTCGCTCAGAAAACTTGTCTATAAAAATATCGTATTGATTTTTAATAAACAACAGGTGAATTTATCAAAGTTGGTAGACCACATCCAACAATATTTTTTTTAAACAGTAAGACAACTTTATTTTGACATGATAAAAAATGGTTTATCAAAGATACATGACCCTGTCATGCATCTAAAACATTACAGTTCTTTTACTTATGTTTCAGAATTTTTAAGGTGTGTACTATTATTCAAAGAAAACACAAGAGATCAGGTAAAATACTTTTTTGAAAGTTTTGTTTTGTTTTTTTAATTAAATTACTGTTTATTTCAATATATCACAATTTCAATAATATTTATAGCAATGAAACAAATATTGAGATGATCCTTATAAATGAGTTCAAAATGAACTATAACCGCCCAGCCACCTCTACTGAGAATAAAATTTGAAATCATCATTTATTTGCTAAATGCCAAACATAATATCAGCTGTGTAGTGTGTGCCCTGTTGTAATGTCACCAAGAAGGCTTATTTATATTGTAGGTTTAAAAAAAAAATTTTTTTTATATATATACTAGTATATATTTACCACTTGCAGCAGCAATCATGCCTCGAAAGAAAAGAATACGAAAATTAAAGTGCTTTGTTGACCCTTGCTAGTTTTGAATCGGTTGCTATTTATCCAAATATATAAATATAGAACTATGTAATGCATATGCAATGTTTTTTCTTTCTTTTATTCACATTGTTCTAAAAGAGGCAGCTGGGCTGGCAGTTACATACGCTGCAAAAGGTGCCCTTTTTTACCCTCCGAGCGCCTGCTCCCCCAAATTCTCTATGCACGCCCAGCGATTCTAGGATGTACTGTATACACATCGATCCTCAGAACCAGATTTTTTTATTTTTATGAGCTGAAGACCTGTCAAGTCATCACTCAGGTGGCTGTTGTTCTTCTTCTTGTGGATACTAAATTTTAAGTCCTTCTTGTCTGTCATCCGTTAAACCTGCATTGTTTTTATAACAGTGTACCTGTGCGCCCATACTCAAATGAGGGAGCCTACAGATTTCTTGGAGCTTATTCACCTTCTACTACACACGCTCAGCTTTACATCCTCCAGGTGAGTTTCAAATATACATTTTCTGTGTGGGTTTATTTTGATTGTCAGCAACATTCTCCCCAAGTAGCACTACTAGTACTAAACATGCAAACACATGACTAAAATTGAGCTTTAATAAGGCAGTCACACGGTGCATTCAGGAAAAGGATGCAAAACACAACTGCCACATTAGAACCTTATTTGTTACATGATAGTAATAATTACTATAATTATTCCAGTTTGTGTTTCTAATTTGTTTGTTTTTCTGTGTGTAATTGCTATTTGTAATGGTACCAGCAGCTGTTATTAAAGATTATGCGTGGGTTTTTGGGCTGTGGAACGAAATTAATCGAATTATAATGTATTCTTATGGGAAAATCCCACTCGATATACGACCATTTCGACTTACAAACCAGGTCCTGGAATGAATTAAGGTCGTATGTAGAGGTACCACTGTAATTCTTTTCATTTCAACCGATTTCATTTCAGTCAACGCTTCTGACACATATGGTTGAGTAGGAATAAAGTGGGGAGAATAATGAGATAATAGTGCACATACATGAAGTGAAATGTTTCATCTAGCAAAGGAATAAAGAAGTACTGTAAAATATGGAGATCTGTTGCTGTGATGAATCTTCCAGTCAAAAAGGTGACTGAAAGGAATGCTTCATAAGGTGTTCAACTTTGAACGGACTCACAAGTGTCATCACTCCTTATACAGACAAGTCCCCAACCCTTGAGATTTTGATGTTCCACTTTCATCTGTGCTTTTACAAGGACCTCCAATTACATGGATAGAGCTTCTTATCATTTTCCTCCAAAGAAAAGGCACCTGCCTATCTCACCAAGTTCTTATTTACCTGGTGAGGAGAACGGCTACATCGTGGTGAAGAGGATGTTCGTCCCCCTTCATGTTGAGTCGTTTTTGCCATTTGCAGAAGCTATTCAAGCTGTTGTCGGCATGGTGTGTAATCTTTAAGTCTTCCTGTACATCAAATGTCACAACAGAACAGATGGTAGGGAACATAATCTAGAAAATTGGTCAAAGAATAGCAATCATATGTGATCAAAATTACTTGATCAATGAAAGAAAAAAAAAAAACAAAACATGTTTTATTTGACGGAAAAGAAGCAATATGTAATTTTGTTGGATTTCAAATAAAATCTACCTTTACAGCTTGAGTTCCAAAAAGAGCAAGATGTAAGTACCTTAACAGTATCTGATTAGTATTTACAAATTGACAGTAGCATAGACAATAACAACATTTTTGTCTGGTAATTGTTTGAAAAAAATGGCAAAGCTGAGGCACAAATGTGTCCTTCAGATATGGGGTGGAGTTAATTAAATTAGGTAATTAAATGTAAATACACTAAAGCAATCATTTATGAAATCACCAACCCAATGTCATACATGAGTAAACAAAATAGTTCCTGTAACCTTTCTAACACGACATATCCCATTAAATATATTAATGTAATATTAGCCAGCTCATTGCATGTGAACATGTTTTTTTTTTGTTTTAATTTGTATGTCAAGCTTCCGCTCAACACTGCCAAGCATGAATATTCGGATTAGGCAGGGGTCGACAACCCTAAATACTCAAAGACCAATTTGGACTTTTTGTCTATCAAGATTTTAAACTTTAGGTTTTCTTTAGACAAGTTTGAAGGAACTACACCCACCCACACGGAATATATTCGAACTAACAGTTTGTTATTAATTAATGAATAATTAAATAATTTATCAGCTCTGAGATAAAAATAAAAACAATTGGACTCATAGGACCAATGGGTATACATTCCTAAAATTTGTAATAATAATTTCACACCGATCCATCTGCGAATAACAAGAGGAGTAGCAATTTTAGCTAGTGTCCTCATAAACAACAATATCAAGATGAGTGACCTTTTCGAGCCACGTCACATTATGCAGTTAGTTTTGTTTATTTGTATGTATTTCTATTTCACTTTGTTTTATTCTTCTATTTTGCATTACAACAACAAAACGTTTCTCAGCTGTGTAAATTAAAGTTAAAATATATATATAATATTGGAGTGACCACTGCATCTTCTACATAATTCACCCACGGAACTAATGTAGGGGATGTTGTGTTCCACAGGGGAACTCTTTGATGCACGGTTTTTCGGGTCAGAGAGACGAGATACACGAGTGGCCGACACACGACACACCAACTTGCTGCCACAGACTCATGCACATCATCCGCTACACCATATATTTGTGGCAGAAAACCCAGACAAGACTGAAAAAGCAGTTTCTGATCTTGCACCCCTCTTTACAATAGACAGCTGTATTTTAAGCCAAAACAACTGTTGTGTTTGATAGAACAATATGTCTATATGCTGCTATAGCAGATTCATGGCGCATTAAGCTCCTGAATTGTTTTAATTTGTCCGTTTTACCCTGAAAACCCCTGTTTACAGACATCGCGCAACCGCTTTTGTTTCAACCTAGCCATAAAAAGAAGCCAAGTAATCGTCTTATTATTCGCAATATCTGTCATTTTAGCTTACAATTATTAATTAATGTCTGATATTTCGTTAAAAAATGACTTGAAAAAAGTGTTCTCTCGCATATTTTAAACTTTTAAACAAATTACGTCACAATGAAAAAAATGGTGTCTGTAAAAAAGTCACGGATACCTACCTCATAACTATCGCTTAATTGTATTTTTTTGTTACTGTCGCATTTTCCCCGATATGTTAGGTGATAAATAATAGATCCAAACAAAGAAAAATTCAAAAAAACGTTTAAAAGGGTAAATAAATGAAAAAGAAAATCTCAACCACTCTTTGATGTCTGCGATTTCTGCATCGCGACCTTTGTTATATTACCATGTTGCACCATTGAAATTCCCCCAAAATCCGGCTGTGGCCATTCACAGCTGTGTCTTTACACCCGGTGATACATGCTACATGGAGTTTTTGGATCCAAACAGTAAGTACGCGATAATATTTAGTGAAAAATCATGGCGTCTTTATGCTCTCTCATGCGCTCACCTCCAGTTAGGGTTTTACTGTTTAATTAATTAATTAAAAAAAATTTTTTTAAATGCCCTCCTGTTCAACAATTTTTTTCACCCCCAGAAAATGTAAGTTTTAATGGAGCATTCCCGAAAAGTGGGAAGTCAGAGTTTTACGACCTCCGACGAGGAAAATAGAAAATATAATTGGAACGCCTCACGAACTGGGAGGTCCAAGTTGTGAAGTCAGAGAAAAAATATCTACCCCAACTTCCAAGTTGTTTCAATCTGACGTCACTGGGCAAAATGGCAATGCCCATGGAAACAGACAACAGACCATGAATGGTAAAATATAATTTACACGATTATAAAAATATATTCATCTGTACCTAATTATTGTGCAAAATAAAAAGAACGCTTCTCTGTGACTTCAAGTGCAGTGTGTGTTATTGTGTGTCTGTCAATGAACACGTATTTTATGCCGGGGCTAGACACTCCGCGGTAGGATGGCTACTGGTAGTCAGACAACTTTTATCAGTTAAATAAAGAGAGACTCAGACAACACATTGATGACACAATAATGAAGTTAAATAAGAAAATGTTCTCACAGTGAATTAGCTTAATGAATTTTCAGATGATTTTTAAATTGACTTTCAGCGAGGATGTACTAAAGAGGGCAGTTTACAGTGTGTGCTATTTACATCAGCCGCCATTTTCCCTCCACTATTTAATTGCTTGCGAGAAGGCAGGTTTGCTGTAGGTCAAGATACCTTTTGATAAACATAATAAAAAACAACTTTTCGCGATCAGCCATCTTTGCGGTTTACATTCGCATGGAACGCTTTGAGGTTGGAACTGGTACCATCCGAGTGGGATAAATCCGACTTCCCGCTTCTCTGGAATGCAGCATGAGCTTTCCAATGACGTATCACACACGCATATAGGACAATTTCGAAATTTGGCCAAATTGGTGGTGTCAGATGCAGAACTTCAAGTCCCCTGAGTGTTTTTCGCTCTACATATATATATATATAAATATATATATATATATATATATATATATATATATATATATATATATTATTATTAGTTAGTTTGTTTGTTTTAAATGGCCTTTCATCTTGAGGAAAACTTATCGCAAGGTTGCTCTGATAGACAGGAAGTATGGGAGGCCTTGTGTAAACATTTTTACTCTGTGAAATTAGCATTGTTATTAACCCAAATCAACGCCTTTTACCTCATCTTGCTCCAGCAGGATAAGTCGAACCACGACAATGTTAATAGCGTTTCCGATACTTGGATCTTGAAAAAGACCTGCTACCTGGAAATAAAACACAGTAAGAGATGGCAGATTTAATTATAACATTTTGGTGTCATGTGGAAACTACAGTTGAAGTGCATTGCCTAGACTTTAGTATTACCTAATCATTAAAAAAAAAAAATAATCCTGAATCCTGAAAATAAAAATACAATGTGTTGGGCTCCAGCTTGTTAAAAGAATTTGTAACAATCATGATCGTATTTTCATTGCACTTATGACGTAATAACAATGCTTAAAATGGTCATGACTAAAGTGTTCTCTTCCATAAAATTCTATCTGCATCTATCAAAACCGGTATCATTGTCATGATGCACGCCAGACTTCGATTGAAGGAATTTCTCCCAACTTTAAATGTTTCAATATAGCTGGCACCAAGATGGACTTATTATGAACGGTTTCGTTCATTGTGTGTTTTGCTTGGATCAGCACATTTAGACTGGAACCTTCAGTCTCCATGCCAACGATACTTGCCTTTATCAAGGCAGCAAAACATATTCATTGTGATGGAAAACATTTTCATCTATGTAATGTAGTAGCATAAGAATTCCTTAGCCTTGTGTTCATTTTTCATATTTGCTATTTGATCGGTCCAGTTTACGTGGCTTGTGCATGGTTAGCAGCTATGTCAAAGAATGGCGTACAATTTAGTGCACCACCTGTTGTCATAAATGTGATTAAGCAACATACAATACCAATATAGCCAGTACAAATAGTATTAACAGATTTTGACCAGATATTGCATTTTTACCCCTACCCTACATGTGCCTTAAACTCAATCTCTTAATCCTAAACCAAAAAAACTTGGACATTGGACGAATGCTGCTGTATGTACTTGAAATTGAAAGCGGAAGTTGAAAAGCAGAAACATTCAAGGCTACAAAATAATCAAACAAGGTCAAAAAAGCCATACAACAGGAATCCTAAAGTAGGATGCAAGGAGGTTTGTATAAACAATAAATATTCAATGATTGCTCCACTTTACATTCCATCAAGCCGAAGTGAAGCCTTGAACACTGCTCAAAGAGGAGCTGTTTAATCATGGCACATGATTATGGTGTGACGTCTCGATTCATTTTCTTTAACCTCTTTTGAGCGTCACATATCATGTATCAGAAAGATGACAAGTGCTTTGAAAATTTTCCTTGTGAAGAGGTTACTATGAAATCAAAACACTCACCACCCACCGAGTCCGATCAATACAACAGTGCATTGAAAAACAAAACCAAAAAAAAAGCAATACTGCTTCTTGATGATCTGCTTTCACTGAAGCTAGCATTTCAAATCATGGCACAGGCATCATAATAACTGTAATCAGTGCAAGACCCCTACAAAGACCCGTAAAAGATCAAAATAACAGTAGGCCCGTTTAATAATAGGCAGAATTGAATGCTGAGCACGAGAGTATAGCTTGTTTTTGTTCAAATTTTTTATAGTCTCTTTATTTGTTGATTTGAAAATTTCTTAAACATTTTCCCCGCTGAACATCGCAATATTTGGACATAAAAAAGTGTATCAATTATTTTAATTCCACATTTTGGTAAAGAAAAAAATCTGGCTTTTACTGGTTGTATTATTGCACTCAGAATTTCCTTGAAATGCGTTTCTCCATTGTAGCTTGCATGAGAGGCACTGTGAGATTCGCGGACTCTGTGCTGTCATCTAAACACGAATTATGAAGTGGACTGCTCGATTTCCTTCTATTGAATGGACACAAAAAAGTAGCTGGAGCTCACTGCTTTAACAAGCGCGGTTTTCAGCCTCCCGGCCACATGCTGTCCATCTGCACTACATCTTGATGCTAAACTGTTCCCTTTGACTTCACCAACCCTCTTATTTGACTCACTTTCTTTTAATCTAGCCTTCATTTGCTTTTAAGAGGTGTGGTGTTGCATGTGTGTCAGGGCTCACACTAAGCAGTCCATCAGCAGGAAAACACGCATAACACACAAACTTCTTCTTAAGCCAACAACTTATTACAGTGTAAGTAGGTAGACAATGAAACATCTGCTCACTGAGGAAGATGATGCCATTATTTAATGGGGGATGGGGAGGAAGTCTCGCTTGGCACTGTTCAAGATTGTTTTTAGAAATGTAAACCTTACACAGCTTGGAGGTTCAAAGCACAAAAGGATATGTCGGATAATGAAGCTTCCTCACTCTATTATTGTCGACAAAAACAAGCTTATCAGTCAGTGAATTCTCTTCCATGACTTTCTGACTAATGATAGTATTTCAAATTAGCTGCTGTCACAAGTGTCATATGCAGTGCTGTATTTGGCAAAATATCTTGGGTGGCCATCTGGAATGCAAATGGAGTCAGTTTACTTAACCTCAACCATGGAGGTAGTACAATGACCATAAAAGGCTAGAGACCTGAGGTGAGAAGTAAAAACTGCAGTACAAACATATTGAAGATTTGAGCAACCCATATGTTAAGAAACATGGTGAGCCACTATTCTTAGACAAACAAGGACACTTTGGTGGATATTTTGATAACTTTGGTGTGTCGGACGCACACACACATGCTTTTTTGTGTGAGGAGGTGTAATTTTTATTTTTGATGAATTTGAAATCCGTCAATCTACTGTGCTTTAAATATTATGTGGGGAAAATAATCTTTAAAAACCAGCCCAGCGGAATGGTTCTGCAGTATGTGGGTCATTTTTTGATGTGGAACTGAGGTGTAAGGTTTCAGAATCCAATCCGGCTAAATTAAACATGAGCAAAATGTGAAATCAATAAGCCATTTACAATTTAATAAATTATAGAATGAAGAAACATGGAATTTCTCCCCCAACATTATACACATGTATGTATGTATATTTTATATATATTATATACAGTGCCTTGCAAAAGTATTCGGCCCCCTTGAACCTTGCAACCTTTCGCTACATTTCAGGCTTCAAACATAAAGATATAAAATTGTAATTTTTTGTCAAGAATCAACAACAAGTGGGACACAATCGTGAAGTGGAACAAAATTTATTGGATAATTTAAACTTTTTTAACAAATAAAAAACTGAAAAGTGGGGCGTGCAATATTATTCGGCCCCCTTGCGTTAATACTTTGTAGCGCCACCTTTTGCTCCAATTACAGCTGCAAGTCGCTTGGGGTATGTTTCTATCAGTTTTGCACATCGAGAGACTGAAATTCTTGCCCTTTCTTCCTTGCAAAACAGCTCGAGCTCAGTGAGGTTGGATGGAGAGTGTTTGTGAACAGCAGTCTTCAGCTCTTTCCACAGATTCTCGATTGGATTCAGGTCTGGACTTTGACTTGGCCATTCTAACACCTGGATACGTTTATTTTTTAACCATTCCATTGTAGATTTGGCTTTATGTTTTGGATCATTGTCCTGTTGGAAGATAAATCTCCGTCCCAGTCTCAGGTCTTGTGCAGATACCAACAGGTTTTCTTCCAGAATGTTCCTGTATTTGGCTGCATCCATCTTCCCGTCAATTTTAACCATCTTCCCTGTCCCTGCTGAAGAAAAGCAGGCCCAAACCATGATGCTGCCACCACCATGTTTGACAGTGGGGATGGTGTGTTCAGGGTGATGAGCTGTGTTGCTTTTACGCCAAACATATCGTTTTGCATTGTGGCCAAAAAGTTCAATTTTGGTTTCATCTGACCAGAGCACCTTCTTCCACATGTTTGGTGTGTCTCCCAGGTGGCTTGTGGCAAACTTTAAACGAGACTTTTTATGGATATCTTTGAGAAATGGCTTTCTTCTTGCCACTCTTCCATAAAGGCCAGATTTGTGCAGTGTACGACTGATTGTTGTCCTATGGACAGACTCTCCCACCTCAGCTGTAGATCTCTGCAGTTCATCCAAAGTGATCATGGGCCTCTTGGCTGCATCTCTGATCAGTTTTCTCCTTGTTTGAGAAGAAAGTTTGGAAGGACGACCGGGTCTTGGTAGATTTGCAGTGGTCTGATGCTCCTTCCATTTCAATATGATGGCTTGCACAGTGCTCCTTGAGATGTTTAAAGCTTGGGAAATCTTTTTGTATCCAAATCCGGCTTTAAACTTCTCCACAACAGTATCTCGGACCTGCCTGGTGTGTTCCTTGGTTTTCATAATGCTCTCTGCACTTTAAACAGAACCCTGAGACTATCACAGAGCAGGTGCATTTATACGGAGACTTGATTACACACAGGTGGATTCTATTTATCATCATCCGTCATTTAGGAGTACATTGGATCATTCAGAGATCCTCACTGAACTTCTGGAGTGAGTTTGCTGCACTGAAAGTAAAGGGGCCGAATAATATTGCACGCCCCACTTTTCAGTTTTTTATTTGTTAAAAAAGTTTAAATTATCCAATAAATGTTGTTCCACTTCACGATTGTGTCCCACTTGTTGTTGATTCTTGACAAAAAAATTAAATTTCATATCTTTATGTTTGAAGCCTGAAATGTGGCGAAAGGTTGCAAGATTCAAGGGGGCCGAATACTTTTGCAAGGCACTGTATATACACATTTACATTTTAGTTCATTTGCATACCATTTCACTTTCGTTTTGTTCTTATTATTTATAACTCATTATTTTTAAATGAACTAAAACTATACTCCAAACTTTATGAGGTAAACCAAGGCTAAAACTATCACATTAATAAATAGATGTGATTAAATTTAGAAACTTTCATCATGATGACTAAAGTTGAACTAAAATTGCTACCAAAAACAACATCAGTACTCAGTAGGATGCATTCAATAATCTAAGACAATGAATAAGAAATATTGTATTTTAAAAAATGAATATAACCAGTGGTGTTATTATTAGGGCCCGGGCACTAAGCGTGCGAAGGCCCTATTGTTTTACAATTTTTTTTATTTATTTATTTTTTTCAGGGCAAATGAAAACGGCCAATTTGGAGGCCTGAACATGCACGAAAAGTCACCAAAATTTGCACATACGTGTGCAAAATTGTAAATTTCGATAATTTTGCAACGTTGCAAAAAAATGTAACAAAATGGCTCAGTGGCGCCCCCTTGAAATTTTAAAATTGGCCAATAACATTAGGGTCTGTCAGCGTAGAGCGATGAAATTTGGGGAGTCAATACCTTGTCCAAAACCAGGGTGCACATTTGAGACCTTTTCGCCAAGGGAGTTAGTTGGATCATCTTCAAAATTGGTGAAACTGTTCAGGAGACATATGAGATCTTAAGTTTTTAAAATGGTGCGTTTTCATTCACGGGTCTGACCTAGGCGTGGTGCCAAAGTCAGCCATTTTTTCGGCAAAATGACAAATTCAGTAAATGACTAATAGTTCCTTGACACAACGTTCAATCTTTTTCATATCAGGCATGTATGTGCAGTATCCCACCCTTAACACAAGTGCATTGAAATATTACCCATTAGGCCTAGCGCCCCCTAGTGAGAACAGTAAATGTTTTGTTTTTTTTACGAGACAGGTTCCTCCTCCAAGGGAAAAAAATCTGTTGACCTCAAACCTGCATCAGGGGAGCCTTAAGACCTGTGTTCAGGTGCCTGATGAAAAATATTGAGGTTTCGTTGAAGCGGAGGGGTCCAAACAGGAAAGTGAAAATGACCGTCAACAATTTGTCTCTCAAAAAACTTTGAACAGTCATAACTCAGCAGCTATACAACATATCCGCGCCAAACTTTCCATGCTTGTTGAGAGTCATACCCTGAAGGGTCTTGTGAGGGTCATTTGCATCAACTCTACAGTGCCAACTAGTGTCGACAGAAAGGAGTTTTAAAACAGGCCTTTCCTATTGGGTTTTTTCAACGTAGAGCAATGAAATTTGGGGAGTCCATACCTTATGCAAAACTGCTCCAAAAAGTCTCTTGCACCCATTTTCCAAATCCAACAGAAAATCGGGTATTTTGGATCAAATGTGAAATTTTTATCCATTTGTAGTATAGTTTACATTTGGAGGCCTGAACTTGCACGAAAACTCACCAAATTTTGCACTTACATGCGGCTTTGTATGGATTTCGATAATCTTGCGACGTTACAAAAAAATGTAACAAAATGGCTCAGTGGCGCCACCTTGAATTTTTCAAAAAGGCGTTTCCTATTAGTTTTTTTTAACATAGAGCAATGAAATTTGTGAAGTCGATACCTTGTGCAAAACTGCTCCAAAAAGTCTCTTGAACCCATATTCCAAACCCAACAGGAAATCGGGTAGTTTGGATCGAATGTGAAATTTTTATCAATTAACAGGGTGCACATTTGAGACCTTGTCACAGAGGGAGTTAGTTGGAGCATCTTCAAAATTGGTGTGACTATTCAGGAGACATTGGAGATCTAAAATTTTCAAAATGGTGCATTTTCATTCATGGTCTGACCTGGGCGTGGTGCCAAAGTTGGCCATTTTTTCAGCAAAATGACAAATTCAGTAAAAGACTAATAGCTCCTTAACACAACGTTCAATCTTTTTCATATCTGGCATGTATGTGCGGGATCCCACCCTTAACACGAGTGCATTGAAACATTACCCATTAGGCCTAGCGCCCCCTAGTGGGAACAGGAAATGTCTTTTTTTACTAAACAGGCTCCTCCTCCAAGGAAAAAAATATATTCACCTTCATAACTTCTACAACATATCTGCGCCAAACATCTCGTGTTTGTTGAGTCATACTCTGAAGGGTCCTGTAGGGGTCATCTGCATCAACCCTACAGCGCCAACTAGTGGCAATAGAAAGTCACTTATTTTTCTAATATATGTCCAGTTCTTTTCAGGTTGGTCATTTTAGTTTCAAGACCTTTTGAAATACTTATTTTACGGCCCATGTCCATATGTCTCTGTCTGTTGCCGTGACGACCCTTTATTCGCTCCTTTTTTGTAGTACTCTCGCCAATAGGGGTTTTTATCTCTTAGGTGTGTGAATGTAAAGGGGCGACTTTCGAGCATGTTAGGTTCTAAGGAGATGATTAGAGAGGACGATCTGCCACCACCCTGACCTGCACACTGTCCGAGTTGCGCTAGATTGCGAGGGCCCGTTCAGTCCTGCTTGCAGGCCTAGTTATTATTATTTTTTAATCCATTCTAGGATATATCGGGATTTTAAGTCACGCAATTCTCGTATCAATTTGAAATCCGTTTGTTTCGATTCCTAGACGTGTTTTTGGTGGAAAGAAACAATTCAGTGGGTGCACTTCTACTCCCGCCCATTAGGTGGCAGCACGCAGAAGCATTGCCTTGCTGTCTGCTGAAGTAACAATGACATAAGACTAATCCGAGTAGATCTTTATGTAAATCGCCCTCTAGTGGTTGGCCGCCATTACTGGGGTGTTTACACACCTATGTGACCAGCGTCAGTCAAAGTAAACAGTAACATTCACTGCTGTTGGCTGTGTGCTGCGGGCGGCACCTCAGCAAAAGCGGACAGGGTACTTCTGGTCATTTTGCTCGGATTAGTCATCTGAAATTTGGTCTCATTTTGGCTTGGACTAAAGCAGGTTTGCACTATAAAGAGAAAATGTTATAATGAAAGCCATATGTTGCTCAAACATAAATAAAATACATTTATTTATTTGACTGCTGGATGAGGTTTCAGGAATAAATTGATATAGATGTTATTTTAAGTGCTGGATTAGGTTTCAGGATAAATTGATATTAATGTCCTTTTACGTATACATTGAGATTGAGGGGAGGCAGGCGGGGCAGTGCCCCCCTTCTAGTGGCCGAAAAATGTCACTGCAACTTTCTTATGTGTTTGAATTTAAAATAAAGACCTAGCTGGTAAAACGATGTCAATAACAATTGTAAAGCAATAAAACAAACCAAAAAAAAAGAATGAAAATAACAAGAATCCTACAAAGTATTTCATAATAGGTCAAACTTAATTTTCGAACAGATCATGTGACTAGTACCTTAGACACGGTCCGTTAACTTGCTGAGCCAAAACTACACCTGAGGAGGCAAGATGGATAGTGGGATTATTTTTGTTTCATGTTCCCCCCCCACCCCGAATGTCATTCTCTGCCTATGCTTAGTTGGATTTTTTTTTGTTTTGTTTCATGTTCACCGCCCCCCCCCCCCCCCCACCAACAAATGTCAGTCTCTGCCTATGCTGTCCATTTCGATTAGTTTTGTCTAAAGTGATATACAAATATCGCAATTATCGTCTTCGAGTATATTATCCGGATTAATCGCGATCGAATCGAATCGTGACCTGTGAATCGTGATACGAATCGTATCGCCAGATAAGAGGCAATACACTCCACTATCTGTAACTAAGAATTATAGTTACCTTTACATGTATTAAATGTGACAAGAGTATATTCTATTCTATTGTGAATGTATGTTGTAAGAAAAACAAAAATCTAACTTTAGAGCCCACCATAATGTATGACCATATTTTCTCATGCATAAGGTGCACCTAATTATAAGAGATACTGTATTAGTGCATCACTGAACTGCATTTCTCCTTCATCTTTTAACATTGTATTAATAGAATGAGAAATTTATTATTTGTTTTATTGTTTAATTGATGGGTTTGATGAATGATGAATGTGTAAAATTAGTCTCCAACCAGGGGTGAAAGTGGGCTTAAAATTCGGAGGCGGAACGGAGCGGAACAGTGCTTTGATCTCGAAAATATGACTGCATCTGTCAAACCTCCATGTTAAAAAAAAATAAACTGCCAAGCTCCCACACACGCATCTCCAAGAGGAAAACAATCTACCAACGTTAGATTTTTACATACACCAGTGTTAACAACAAGCCTCATGAAGTGCTTGTGTAGCGTCATCCGTTTCCACAGATACTGATTACCATATTTATTTATTCCACGGACGGCACGGAATTCTCCCAGCGTGTGTATCTGATGAGTCCGACGAGAGACTCGACTCGCGCCGATGTGCACATGCAAACCACCCAGCATGGACTCCAGTTGTCCGTTCACAATTGGTTGACATACTGACATGTGATTAGCATGGCTAGTTAGCTCTGGCTGGTTTAAATGCAAATGTTTCCAGGACAAAAAAAAAACAAAAACAAAAACAAAAAAAAAACAAGCTTGTTGAATTAATGCGAAAAAAAAAACGCAATGCAAAGGAAAATTAATCAGATCTTATGAGAAAGGAACAAGTTAAAGAGATTTATTTTGTTTTCATCTTCCATGTTATAATGCCTGACCCCAGAAATGGTGTCATACTTGAATAGCGCTTTTCCACTTTTCAAGGAGCTCAAAGCGCTTTTCTCTTGCTCTAGGATACTCAGGCGAGTTCATCAGGAGCAGAGAATCGAACCCACAACCTCAGGGTTGGGGGACAACTACTCTACCACTGAGCCACGCCACCCTACATTGAAGTGCACGTGACACGAAAAAGCATGTTTATTTCATAATACACGTGGTATTTTATGCTCCTGAATGATATGGACCGCTTGGATGTGTGTGGAAGCGATCGCTATATTTATTTAGTTTTTTGAATCCCGCTCCATGAAAATGAGTGACTTCCGGCTTCGGTCTTGCATTGAGGAGGAGGGCGCTGTGATGTGTATGGTAGAAGACGCCCTCTTCACTATACAGCGTACTGTTGTATATGAGGACCAGTGTTGTTAGTAACGCGTTACTGTAATCTGATTACTTTCTTTCAGTAACGAGCAATCTAACGCGTTAGTTTTTCCAAGCCAGTAATCTGATTAAAGTTAGTTTCCTCAGTAACTGTGCGTTACTATTTTGTTTTTGCCTCATGCTGTATGTAGAATGAAGAATACTGTAGTCATGTACGAAGAGCATTTGAATAGAAAATACCGCATTTGAGTTTGGGAGTGACATCACATCTCACGTTTTCTCATTGGAAAAAAACGGGTCACGTGCAGTACCATGCTGTATGCGCGCCGTCTGCCACATAGCCTGGCTACCTATCAGGATGCTAACAGTAAAGGAGCCGGAGAGATACAACAAACAGCTGCATTTGCTCACTGGAGATACAGCCATTACTTCACATATCCGTCCAGTAAAGATGACAAAAATATCTCCGTGTGTTGCAAACTCTGCGCTGGCTCAGATGGACTGTCGACCGCTATATACTCGACATCCAATTCAACAAGGAAGCACCTGGAATTACAGCACAACGCGTCGTGAAAAAAACTCAAAACAAGTCGACAGGTAATGAGACAGCCAGCAACTAGCCTTTATAATATGTGTAATTATGTACATTTTATAGTTAGGGTTTGTAATCGTAGGCGGAGTTTTACATTTTTGGGACTGCGGGGAGAACAATGTTGAAGACTGAAACGAAAGTCAAAAGTTTGGACACACTTCATAATTTTTGCGTTTTTATATATTTTCACTGCTATTGTAAATTCTCACTGAAAACATCAAAACTATGAACGAACATGTGGAATGGCAAAAAAAGTGAAAAAACTGAAAACAGGTTTTGTATTCTACATTCTTCAAAGTATCCACCTTTGAGGTGTCTCCAAACTTTTGGCCAATACTGTACAGTGGGGAGAACAAGTATTTGATACACTGCCAATGGGAAAACCCATTGGCAGTGTATCAAATACACACATCTTGATACTGTTCGAGTTCAATCAGCTGTTGAAGTTGTTGTTGGTAGCATTTGAAAGCTTAGGTTTAAAGAAATTCTAAATATCCATCTTGCCTCCTCTGGTGTAGTTTGCTAAGCAAAGCAAAGGATAGTCTCAAGGTGCTAGTCACATGATCTGTTCGAAAAATGATTTTGACCCATTATGAAAACTGTACGTTGAAGGATTTTTGTTCATTTCATAAATTGTTGTTGTTTTATTGCTTTACAACTTTTATAGACAACATTTTAATGGCTAGGTCTTTATTTCAAAGGGGAAATTCAGAATTTTTTACATTGGGCTTCATCTTGGAGTTAGCTGGGATTTAATTAGTCATTGGACTTTATTTAAACAAATTTCGTGCAGTTTGTCAGTTATTTGTTAGTTTCAAGGCTCCGGGATGGCTAAGCTAGGGCAAGTCAATGGTGGTTGAAATCAACTCCATCAACTCATTAAACCCCCGCTAACTCAAAGATTAAGCCTTATGTGAAAAACTCAATTACACGTGATGAAATTTTTCTGTTATTTTTATGTTGAGGCAGCAAAAGGAGAAAAATTGGTAAAAAGTAACTGATAAGTTACTTTTAAAGTAACTTAGTTACTTTGATAATAAAGTAATCAGTAAAGTAACTAGATTACTTTTTTGAGGTGTAATCAGTAATCAGTAATTCAATTACTTTTTTAAGTAATCCGTGACAACACTGATGAGGACGAAGGATTCAGCTGATTTTGTGGATTAATACGTTTATTTTTCGCATCACGCCAGCCAATCGGCTGCAGAAAAATCATTCTGTATGAGGGAGAAGCGTATGCGCCTTTTTGGAGTTTCAAAAGGTTCCCATTCACCGTCGATATTTACTGTGGGACCATTGGACTTACGAGGAAGTGAGTAAACATCTTGTTTTGTATTATGTCAAATACGAATACAGCGATTACAAAGTAAACACTACAAACTTTCTTTAAATAAAGGACTACTTACGTTTGATCATTGATAGACATGTAAAAAGCTCTCCTCCTGCACATTAGCAGCACGCTAGCTGCACAACAACTGCAGCCACCCTCCTCCGGGGAACGAACTGTAAACTGCTCTCCGCCGGGCGGTTTGCCGATCCGCGAAAACAATCGACAAACCAGTCGTCATGTCAAATAATTGAGGCCAGTTATGTGTGATTTTCCGCTTCGAAGACTTTGAAACATCACTCGGTTCGGGTTAGCATGTCGGCTAGCTGTCACGCCTTTTGGTTTGTTTACATTCTCCGAAGCCGGGGAAGGGAAATGACATATGTCCGATTTAGGTGTCATAAAATATCATTCGGGAGGTGGCATAAAATATTGTTTGGCAGGTGCGACAGTAAAGGTGAAGTCGACAGTTTTGACCATTATGGAGTAATTTTGCCATGTCGTACTGAATAAATACATTTTTATTATTTCATATTCCATTTAGCACAAGACTGTTATTTGTCATGACCATGCCGTTTATTTAGCAATTGGGGAAAATACTTGTATAAAAAGAATATCCTGTAAAAATATTGAAGTAAAGAGACAGAAACAATGCCATTTTGCAGCTCTCTTCATTGCGTTTTCCTCGATGTGAATAGTTCCCCCTCGACGAGCTGACTGGTCCTTCTCAAGCCATTTATATAACTATTGGGGAAAATACTTGGATAAAAAGAAAATCCTGTAAAAATATTGGAGTAGAGAGACTGAAACAATGACATTTTGCGGCTCTCTTCGTTGCATTTTTGTTAACTGTTGTTTTGCACATCACTGAAAAACTTTTGAATGAAAATCAGTTTACCATGTTCAGTATGCCTTGTTACAGTAAGTGTAATGTAGTAGCGGCCTAATGCAAAGCATGTTGTGTTTTGTTGTGTGTTTTAGGCATAACTACGAAAAGCAGTTTTCTTTGCATTTCTGTAGTTTTAGGAGGTTTGACCCCCCCCCCCCCAAAAAAAAATAAAAATAAAAAAAATCATGACTGTCGCGACGTTTATGTCAGGGAGTTCCAGCAAGACATTCTAGCCACTTTCACCCCTGGCTCTAACAAAATAGGTATGATGTCATTAAGCACAACCAGAATCCATAAATACCATAAATTTTGCACACTGGATTATAAAGTGCATTTTTTCTGGGGGGGGGGGGGTTAAGTGCTTTATCTAAAAATTAAGGTACTAGTACATATTTCTGTCATTAATGCAGCTGTGCTTTGGGTAGCACAACTGCAAAATGAGCCACACTTAATTAGCACACTTGACACACTATAAATGCAAACGTGTAACACGCGCTGGTTTACCCCTGGCTAAAAGGATGTCTCAAATTAATGTCAAGAGTCTGCATACTGATTCAAATGAATGGCTGCTTGCTCCAGCTCCAAGACCTCCCACCTCTTTCAGTATAAACTGTATTTGAAAGACCCTACATTGACAGGTGGTGAATTGACTTCGCATTATATATAAACAGTGAGACTCGAAAATTGATGAATGATGTTAGGAACACAAAACTAATGTGTTAAACCGTTATATTTTGGTTTTGTACTTACAATGTTCATAACAGCAAGTATGTAGTTTTCAACACCTTTGCTGCTGTGGTATTCCACCATTTTAGGGTCAGCCACCACCAGGGTTTCCACCCACTTTTCTTTGCTGATGGAGCGTTGATGGATCCTCTTCTTCCTCCTGTTCTGCCGCTGCTCCCAGCGTTCCCTGTTTCTCTCAATTTCTTCCAACCTCTGATGGGAATCTACAGATACAGCATACTAGTATAAACAAGACTGCTTTTAATTTGCTACTCACCCTTTCTAGTGATAATATACAGTATAACCTGTCCTCATTTTACACATTCAGTTATAATACATCAATGCACTTGCAATTCAAAATTTTAATCAATCCAATCAACACATTTTGACTGCGGTTTTATATAATGGCACTACGCTAAAAGAGAATAACAATATGTGTTTCAAGTACTTTGAACCCCATATTTCAAATTATGGGAACATTTTACAGACAAAAACATTGTGCTATCCTCCATCGTAGCAAACGTACATGTAAGACAAACCTGGTAATGACTCATGAACAGAAAAACAAATCTGTTGTACACTGTCAACAGTTGTGAACGATTTAAAGATTTGTATATTGGAGAAACAGAGCAACCACTGAACAGGCACAATGCACAACATAGACTGGTTAACTTCTGCATGACTAAAGACTCCGTGGAATCATGAGCTAAGTGCCGTCTACTTACAACTTCAAGAGAAGCAGCAATCTCAGGATGGTGTGGAAAATATATTCACATTTTGGACCAAGATGTGAGAAAGTTTGAAGGAAGAATGAGAGAGACCTACCTCCAGAAAGTAAAGGGGGAATACCCTCAATGATCATTAGATATCTGTTTTAAATTTCTAAATGTTCGAATGCAGCATGTGTGGAATTGGCATTTTCTTTCCCCATGCTTGTATGAGTAAACTGAATGTATTGTTAAACAACTTTACGGCGAGTAAATAATGGATCACCCACAATAAATGGATGCCTCATTGGCATACAGTACTATGAAGTTATTGCCTTGTTGTTGAACCCTTGATGAAAAAGGATTATTGGAAAGAATGGTGGGGCATTGCTGATGACCACATCAACAAGTGCAGTATAACCTATTTGCATAAAAACAAAAGTCTTTAATTCAGGAATATCTATTATATATCCACATATATTGAGATGATCCATTTCTAAAGTAAATTTGCAATTTACTGATGCACTGAGAAAGCAACCAGTAACATAAACACAGACATTTATTACTGCTAACGATTTAAAAGTAGAATTTGGAGAAGGATGGATTCAATATTGGAGACTCCAAACCCACACTTGTCAGAGGATGGTTTAAACAGAGCCATCAACATAGTTTAGTTTTAAATTCCATTAAAAAATACGGTATATTTGCCAATCCTCAATTAAACTGTTGAATTCCTATTATTATTATTATTTTTTGAAGTGACCCACAAAGAAGATAGATTCATTAATGAAATATTTTTCTTTAAACCTGCTACATTCCAAAAACAAAACTGACCCATTTTAGTCCCTACAGCAAGGGAGGAGAAAAAAACCACAAAACATGAGTGTGTTTGTCAGGGCAAATGTCAGAAGGGATTTATAGAAGATGTTGAAAAAGCATGAAAAACAGCACGGTGACAGAAGGAATTATATTGAAAAATAAGTCAGACTCACCGCAGTATATTCAAGCAAATCTCTGACTTGAAGAATTTTCAATATGTTTGTAAAATATTAAATAAATTCAAGGCCAATCCTACATGTACTACTCCATCGATCACCTAAAGTCGGCAAGGCTGTATTTCAAATGAAAAGCACCTGTTACGTTAAAGTGCGTACGAAAGGATAATAAAAAAAAAAAGTCTTAAATAGCATTATTATGTGAATTAGAATCACATTTTGAGACGTTTCGACTAAATACAACAATTTGGGAACGCCCAGATGACGAGAAATTAGTCTTTTAATCCGCCGCGAGGCCACGCCTACGTACCAATATAGGGCTCTAGCGTTGCCAACAGGAGGATGACGTCGGCAGGGTCATGGTTTCATCTCATTTAGTATTTAGCCCATTTAGGGGGATTAGAATTTAGTCCATTGAGGGGGAATTATTCAGAACGAGGAAAATGAGACCAAGAGAGACGCAAAATGTCATCGTTTCAGTCTCTCTACTCCAATATTTTTACAGGATATTCTTTTATCAATGTATTTTTCCCCAATTGCTAAGTAAATGGTATGGTCATGACAAATAACAGTTTTGTGCTATATGGAATATGAAATAATAAAAATGCATTTGTTCAGTACGACATGGCAAAATTACTCCGTAATGGTCAAAACTGTCGACTTCACCTTTACTGTCGCACCTGCCAAACAATATTTTATGCCACCGTAGTTAGTAAGGCTTTTGTCATTTCCCTGCCCCGGCTTCGGAAAATGTAAACAAACCAAGAGGCGTGACAGCTAGCCGACATGCTAACTCGGACCGAGTGACGTCTCAAAGTCTTATTTTCGCTTTTTGAAGCAAAAACCAAAAAAAATCACACAAACCTAGCCCGGATCATATCACACTGCGGCGGGGTTGTCGATTGTCTTTGCCGATTGGCAACCCGCCCGGCGGCGACCAAGTTACAGCTTGTTCCCTTGCTACGGACAGGAGAACTTGCCGGGGAAGCAGCTAGAGAGTACCGCCGGACAAACCAGCCGACGTTGAAGGAGCGCGTAGCTGCCACATGGTCAACACCAATATGGCGTAAAATAATGCTTTACTACACGGCAAAGACTTAAACAGTTAGAGAGCGGCATGCATTCTTCATCTAACATGGCAGGATGTGTCTGAGGAGAACTTGTCTACATGTCCGTCAATGATCAAACGTAAGTATATAGTACTTTATTTAAAGAAAGTTTGTAGTGTTTACTTTGTAATCGCTGTATTCGCGGCCATTTTTAACACAAAGTTGCTATTTCTGATGGGGTTGAAATTTTGACAGAACAACGGGCACACGAAGAGGGCAATAATCCGAGTTTAGAGTGGTGTATGCAAACAAGCAGCCAGTCATTGGCCAAGTGGCATTCTCAGTGGACAATCAGCCACAGAATGCAAGCCACCTCCATATTAAAGCGTGTGCCATGACCCCAGTATTTGACATAATACAAAATACGATGTTTACTCATTTGCTCGTAAGTCCAATGGTCCCACAGTAGTAGGGCTTGTTTTGGCCAATATCCGTGGTGAACAGTAACCTTTTTAAACCCAACAAGGCTCACACGCCTATCCCTGGTGCAACAACAATTTTCTGCAGCCGTTTGGCTGGCGTGAAGCGCAAAATAAACGAATTCATCCGCAAAATTAGCTGAATCCGCAATCCATCTGCATGCTATAAAGCAGGGGCCATGAATAAAAAATCCTATGGGTCCGAAATTAAAAAATTACAACAATCTCGGGTCCGGAAATATTTTTAATGCTTCTTTTTTTCCAAAAAATACAAACGTATCTTTACGTGGCCATGCTGATAATTACAATATTCAAAAATGTAAAAAAAAATATACAAAAATAAATTTATAGTAAGTAATAAATAATATTTAATAATAATTAATTAGTAATAAATAATAAAGCGATCATATTGAGCCCTTAATTCCGATATTTTTTGAGAACGGATGGCAGAGTTCATATGGAAACTTTGCGAAAAAGCTGCGTGCTTCGTCTCATAGTGCCTTTTCATATTGCTGCTTTTTACAAGCACTACCGTTGTTCAGCCATTCATTACTAAACGTCAACACAATGCTCAGCGCGCCTGCGCAAGCATCCGCACGCATGCGCACATCGGTCAGAAGCGGCAAGTACTCACTATTTTTGTTTTTATTTAGTTTTTTAGAACCTTTTCATTGCCTCAAAAATACTTTTTGCATGTATTACCCTCTCATACTTTTAACCATTGTGGTTTTTTGTGTTAGCTTTGAAGCAGTTGACCACATTAGTCACGTAGCGTATTGAAACCATCCTTATGTGGTATAACTGCATTTCAGTATTTTCTTAAGGCATTTTTAATACGTTCTGCCTGTATGCATCCAAACAAAACAAGTTTAGAGCGAACAGTATTACTTTGGGTGTCAAATTCGACTAATGTAGACGTTTCGCCGATGTAGCAGCTTTTGGCAGAACACCGTCTCTGAACAGATGGGGCATGATAGCGGTCTTGTGCTGCCGCCAGGTAAAATGAACAAAAATGTGTTGGTCTACTCCTCCTTAAACACTCCCTTTTCTGCATCAGTCTTGCGTAGTTTTGAGCACGCCATTTGCCGTACCTTTTCGCCTGTTCCTCCAACTTCATTCGGCTCAGTTTTTGGTTGTCACTCCGCGGAGTCTGGAAAGCGAGTGTGAGACATGCTGTTCTAAAAATAACTTTCAAATGCTTCACTCCCATTGGCTGGCTCACGCACGTCACCTCTAAGGTTTTTGTTTGTTGCCCAACTCCGCTCTCCAAATCCGCAGAAAAAAATGATTTTTGTTGTTGCAACGTGTATTAGTCCAGGACAGCTTGAGATCCGGTCCAGACGGCTTGGGGGTCCGGAACCGGACCGAGGTCCGCGGTTCCGTGACCTCTGCTATAAAGCAATGCTGTATTGTGAGATGCAGACCCAGGTGACGTCACATTCGCATTCGTCCAATAGACCCTACTCACATGACGTCACAACCACGCCCCCGCGCCATATTGTCCGTCAACTCGTTGTTGATGCATTACCGCTACGTAAATTCCGCCTATTATGGCGTGTTTTCTGCTCGTTAACATTAATAATCAAAATGGTGAAGGCGTGTGTGGCGGTCGGTTGCAATAACAGAGAAGATTGATGGTGAGACTTGAGGTTCTACCGTATTCCGAGAGACCCGGAGAGGAGAGCGAGATGGACTGCTGCAATACGACGAGAAAACTGGGCTCCAAACGATTACCACAGATTATGTAGTAGTCATTTTGTATCTTGTAAGATGCATTTAATATATATTTAGAGGGTTTTGGGCTGACAACCACAATTAAGATCATTGCTAGGCTAATCGCCGACAACATACCGTTTCAAATTCAAGGTGCTTATTTCTTCCACCATCTTTATTTTTTGAATAATATTTAGCTGGTAACAAGTGAAAGAAGCTGGCCTCGTCTACGGATCATTGGTTAAACAGGGGTGTCCAAACTTTTTGCAAAGGGGGCCGGATTTGGTGAGGTAAAAATGTGGGGGGCTACGTAGTGACTACGTACTGATCTACGTAGAACAATACATTTAAAGAAATTTTAGCAAGCCCTTCTGTGTGTCACATTAGCTTTATTTTTTTTTTTTTAATTCATAATTTCAACAATTTCGAAATACTGCTGCTGTGAAATTAAATTAGCTTCAAGTTGCTATAATTTCTCGCTGCGTATCTTCCCTGTAATGTCGTACATGTCAGCGTGTCTTGTTTGGTAGTATTATCGCGTCACATCGAACTTTTTAAAAACAGCGACTGTCTATTTGGAAATGAGGCAGACACAGTTGTTGCGTGTTTTATTGAAGAAATAGTCCAATATCCACCTATCCTTGAAGCGTCGGCCATCACAGTCAACTTTTTTTTTTTTTTTTTGATTGTCGCCATTTTAGAAATCACACAGGATAATGTTGCTTAGAGTGCTGCTCTTAAAGTTTTTCAAACTTTCGTGAGAATAGGCTGATTTTGTGTGGACAAGATAGTTGTAGATATCAGGGTAGCAGATGTCAGGCAGCGAGGGCGAAGACAGCGGGTCGAAAAATATCGATTTAGGCATCGAATATGGATCTGGCGAATGGATAGTTATCAGCTGATATGATATGGATATGAATGGATACTGAAGCTTTTCCACATAACGCCTTTTATGCAACGCATCCAATGAGTTTACAGCGTCTGAAAGCACCGGGACTTCCATGAATTGCACTATAAACTGAATGACTAATTGAAACCATTGAGAATAGGGCTAAACAGAGACGGACAATATGGCGGCCGGATACAGCGACACGTCATTCTGTGACGTCGGTGAGTAGGGTCTATACCCGAGACTGAAGCGGGAACTCATTTGCATGGCGAGGGATTCAAAATTTGAATATATAACACGATCGCTTCCACACGCATCCAAGCGCTCCATTTCATTCAGCAGCATAAAACACCGCGTGAAATATGAAATAAACATGCTTTTTGGTGTCATACGCACTTTAAGTGTTGACCCATCAATCTATCTGCATTGTTATGTTTAATGTCCTGGAAAACCTGTCATTTGATGTGATGTATGGGCAACGGGAGAAGAAAGAGGACAATTACTTTTGACCCCACAGGAACCGTTGACCACTTGTCTTCCTGAAATGGGCTGCACAAGTGGACTCCATGACGGGAAGGGAGCATGGCGCTTGAAGATCGCGTGGGCTTGTGGTGCTGAAGGCTCATCATACGACTTTTCCAGAGGCTGAATGAAGAATTCTTCATTTGAAAACTTGAACAATCCTGTCTGAAGATTGAAGAGTGACAGTTCAGTTGGTAAAGCATAACAAGCAAATTTTCTTCCGTTCGGTTATGTTGTTCTATTTTTTTTGTTATATATTGTATATAATTACAGGGCCTGGAAAAAAAATAAAATTAATTTGAATCAAATATTATTCAGATGAAATCCTTTAAATCTAATCCTATGATCTAATATTTTGTATGATGCAGGGAAAACTAAAGAGGAGAATTTTGGACTTTTGTCTGTTCCTCTCTAAACGACGACTCGCATTGCAGCCTGG
This sequence comes from Corythoichthys intestinalis, assembly GCF_030265065.1. Taxonomy (NCBI): domain Eukaryota; kingdom Metazoa; phylum Chordata; class Actinopteri; order Syngnathiformes; family Syngnathidae; genus Corythoichthys; species Corythoichthys intestinalis. Next base: position 61,048,624 of record NC_080395.1, read on the forward strand.
AGGGTGGATCCTCCCTCTGTGGCACTTCCAAAGGTTTCCTATTTTCCCCTTTAGGGTGTTTTCCTTCAGATCAGGGGATGTTGGAACGGTTTGACAACTCCAGGCCTTTTGAAACGTGTTGGGATTAGGGGTTGTATAAATAAATGTGACTTGACATTATTATGAAACATTTGAATTGCTAAATTATAATTGCATTCCTGTCAGGAAGATCAATGATTCCCGCTGCACATTTTATGTATAGCCAGTGAGTTTTTTTTTCCCTTTCCTTACAGCCCTTCTAATCTCTCAGGTGAAGAAATTAACATATAAATCATTCATCAACAGTTATTTTATCACTTTTCGAAAGGCTTTTGGACAAGCTGCATTTAGAACACTATCATACCAGGTGATGAAATAAACATATTAATTATTCAAACAAGTTATGTTATCACTTATCGAAAGGATTTTGGAATAACTGTATTTAGAACACTATTATAATAAAAATTATATTATGAAAATATAATATGCATATTATAGATGGGGCTCAGCTGGGACTCACCATTCATGTGAGAACGATAGTTCATTGACTTCATATTTTGGCTGAACGTTAAGAATTTTATGAAATGATTAACAAAAAGGCAGGTGGAAAAATCTTCTCTTTTATTGTGAACTTGACTGTTTCAAGAAACTCTGCACATGATCTTTGTGAACAGCAAACGTGAAAATATTCATTGAACTAAAGTTTGAATAAAGCATTTCATAGGAATGACTTTTAGATAAATGTTGAAATGGTTTGCTCTTTAAAAATTGTGCTTTGAGGGACATTGTTAGTTTCTTACTCCAGCCTGGTTACTACATTACTATATATTTCGGTTTGTGTTAGTATAAGAATTCTTGTTCTAGACTTGTTAACAGTATACTGCTCTTTTGAATGCTCACCTTAAGAGTTTTACTGTTTTAAATTTTAATTTGCTTGTACAGCCAGCCTGGTATATCTTTCCTGTATTGCTTACTTTAAGTACAGTTTTAGTAAGGACTAGAATTCAATTTGATGTGTATTGAAGGACTTTTGTCCTGTTTTTGCTTTATTGAGTCGTAACTCAAAAAGACCAAATACTGTACACTGTGTCAGGTTGGACCAAATAGTGAAATGCCAATATACCGAGAGAGGTTACTGGTTACTATTATGCTATCGTAACTAAGGATGTCTCGATCACATATTTTTCCACCAGAGTCCGAGTCACCTGATTTTGAGAATCTGCCAATACAGAGTCCCAATTCGATACCGGAGAGAAAAAACAAACAAACAAAAAAACATGTCATTTTAAACACGTTACTGTCCCACTGAATTATTTTTAAACAAGAATAACTTAAAAAATGCTTGTCTTTATTAGATGCTTCATTGAGTCAGTCCACTCAAACCCACTCACACTGCTGAGAAAGCCTCACTTACACACTGAGTAGAACGCATTTAGCAACGTTTGTTTGTGTCACTCATGTGACGTGCAGCACCCCCCCCCACCCCACTACCTCGCCCCACACACAGTGTAGGTTCCAAAACGTAAAAAGGCCCAGCTCGACGCTCTCTTTGCTCGTTTTCCTCACAAGCACGCTGGACAGCGGCAAAAAAAAAAAAAAAACCTCACTGCTCGCATTGAGTTTGTTCCTTTATTACAACAAAAAGCGACTCCACAGAGCGATATTTAAAACGTAAACAAAAGAGCAAACTGAGAGAATATTGAGGAAATATAAAATTATCCACTTTGAATGTTAAATATACAAATATAGAAAGTTATCGAGAGAGTAAAGAGAGAGGTCAAAAAACTGTGGCTCTCTTCTTTATGCCTTAGCGCAGGGGTGTCCAAACTTTTTGCAAAGGGGGCCAGATTTGGTGTGGTAAAAATGTGGGGGGCCGACCTTGGTTTACGTCCTTTACATAGAACAATATATTTAAGCAAATTTTATCAAGCCATTCTGTGTGTCACATTTGCTTTATTATTTTTTTTAATTAATAATATCAACAATCTCGCAGCCAGCCTTTGTGGCGTTCTCTTTCGATTCTCGGGTTCTTGCGATATACTGCTGCTGTGAAATTAAACTAGCTTCAAGTTGCTTTAATTTCTCGCTATGTATCTTCCCTGTAATCTTGTCATACATGTCAGCGTCTCATTTGGTAATATCGCCTCACATTGAACTCTTTAAAAACAGCGACTGTCTCTTTGCAAATGAGGAAGACACAGTTGTTGCGTATTTTAGTGAAGAAATAGTCCATTTTCCACCTATCCCTGAAGCGTCGGCCGTAGCAGTCAGCTTTCTTTTTTGTGCTAATTGTCACCATTTTAGAAAATTGGGAGTTAAGGGTCACATGGGGTAATGTTTCTGAGAGTGCTGCTTCCTTTTGGTGGGTAAATGAGAACCAGCATTTAGTGTGTAAGCTACTTCATATGCTGGTAGCAGTACTGTTGACCAATTTATTAAGTCTGTGTGCGGGCCAGACGTAATTGATTTTATGACAGAGGCTGGGGGCCGGATGAACAGGGGCCGCATGTGGCCCCCGGGCCGGACTTTGGACGTCTGCCTTAGCGCAACTGTCCGCACACACAGCTCCTTCCTCAAGCATGACGTCATGAGCTTGTATTCATAAAATTCAAATAAATAAATTACAATTAACATGAATAATTTCCCAAAAACCATTATTTAGGCTCCTACATAAAAGCTTAAGCGTGTGCCCATTCCAGGTTCATGTGTCAGGTGCTGCTTGGTAAGTTTTGTTTTCTTATCTTGGCTATGCAATGTTGCCTTAGCCTTTAAAGGTCTGTGCTGAGTGATTATCACACACTATACTCATTTGTGGCATTAGCATTGCACTCGCGCTAGCATTAGCATTTAGCGCGGTGTCTCGGTGCCTTCTTAAATTCTTTGAAAACACTTTACATACAGTTCGTAGCATCCAGGTGAGTTTATTTAATTGCAAATAATATTCTGTTTTCCTGCTGAGTGTGTATTATCATCATGAAAATGGTGAAGTCCTTGTAGACTCTACAGTTATGTGCTTGTCTGTCATGTTCATTTGAAATTGTTGGAAACATTTTATCTATTTACTTATTTATTCATGGACTAAAACTTTTGAAGTTTATAAACGAAAACATTTTGGGAATTGTCTACTAAAACTAGACGAAGACGAACACATTTTGAAATGACTGAAATATGACTAAGACTAATAAGTATTTTCGTCCAAAAAAAGACCAAGAAAAAAATTTAAATGGCTGCCAAAAACAACACTGCTCCCAAGCTTCTCTGGCAAGATCAAAGATTCAAAGCTGTCACTCATCGTTAACTTTAAAAAGCATAGGCTTTGGGAGCAAGAAAAGCAGCAGGAGAGAGAGTGAGAGGTTGTGCGAGCATGAGGCAAAGAAACAATTATATTTTTTTTAATTAAAAAGCCAAACCCGATCCTTTTAACCCGAACCGATCCTCTGAAAAATGGCACGATCGGCCCGATTTCCGATCACGTGATCGGATTGGAATATCGCTAATTATTATCATACCCACTTGAAGATTTCATTTTGTTATCAAATTGCACGCTGTGTAAATTAAATAACAGTGAAAAAAGTTTTGAAATTCATGTAGGCTTCATGTGTTTCGAATCAAAAAAACTTTGTCTTTGACTTAGTCTTCTCATGCGTGAAATCCTATTTTAAAGAAGATTTTTAGATTACAATGTGCCTTTTGATTATGCTACCCACAGATGTACTAGTATATACAAGATAATCCCACAACTGAAATGAAATAACATCAAAACAAAAGATAGAAATGCACTGAATATTTAGTAATAAAAGTATCAAGCATCACTTTTTAGGGTAAACAAAATTTTAAAATTACAGACGAATGAAACTGGCCGGCTCATAAATATATGGGAGCCTTATTTATGTTGTCGGAAACATTGCAATTGTTTTCTACTTAGGTATTTTGCTGTGTGTTTTGGATTGTTATCCTGTTGGAATAAGAACGAGCTGAAAGTGAGACCAAGCTTTCTGATAGCTTTCCTCCCAAAAAAAATCTTCACAGATTGGGATGTGTACCGTAGTGTGATTAAAAGCAACCTCATAACTTAATGGAACCTCCCTTGTGTTTTATCATTAGGTAGACTTTTCTTGTCAATCGGTACCTCAATCCAAACGATTTTATGCACATTGACGAAGAGATAATTTTGTCTGCATGCTTATCTGTAGACTGTCAAACCTTATCTTGAATATAAAAAAATAAATAAATAAAAAATAGGCAGCCAGACATTTCATGCAGACAAAGAATTCAGTCATCCCTCTGAAGGACACATATCTAAGATGTGTGGCCCCAAATAGCAATGATCAAACTCAGCAAAATGTCATGATAACAACATGACAAACATACTGTAGTTATCATTTAAGTACGTCAATAATGGCACACTATCCTGGTACACTCAACATAATGGCACAATTTAGTCATTCCATCATCAAATAAGAGCATATTTTTTGCTGCAACATCAATCCATCATTTCTACAACTTATCTACAGTGGGGTTTTGGGTGAGCTGAGCTGACTTTAGGCGAGAGGCTGTACCGTATATGGTGACTGGTTGTAGTGTTGTATCGGTCGCGAACGATTCGTTCTTTTTGAACGAATTGTTTGGGTGAACGAGACCGAACTAATCACCATCTGCACTGATTCGTTCTATGAAGTTGGTGCTTGTTCACTGCGTGGGAGGGCGTTGAGCAAGCGGCAGCGTCTTCTGACATCGCACACGACCAATCAGACGCCAGCCTCATCGCGGGCAGGGGAGGGACTGGAAACAGAATCAGGGCGTATGTCACTCACTTCCACGTGTGGCCAATGAGCAGCCAGCGTGCAGGCAGGGGGGCAAGACTGAGTTTTGTCACTTCCCGTTCAGTGACTCGGTCCTCCGGTTCCTGACCTAGCTTGCTGCTAACTTGACTTTCCAGTAATGACTATGCGGTGAACGAATCAAAAAATGAAAGGAAAGGACTTTGTCACATATTTGTTAACGTGGAGCCTTTCAAATGCAGCTCAAAAAGACAAAAACACCACACAAATCTAGCCAGCATGGTTTAGTGTACTACTTTTCTCAACAGACTCGCGACTACCTATTACGACATACTATCAAATTTACAGTCATTTAAAACACGGGTAGCTACGAGGCAAGCAAAAGTTGAGCTGCGGTCGCGTGACGGCAATGAAGGGGGCAAAGAACTGTCACTATAAGGAGGCTTCATGGCAGCGATATTTACCTCATATGTGCACAGAAAAAAAGAATATTTAGTATGATCACCATAATACTGATTTGCAATGAAACGGTATATACATGTCCATTTTTTCCAAGTGTTTTATTTTTTTTTTTTCGTGTCAGGTGTTGGTTGGTTTGACAAATTATGTCAATCCGTCCATCGTGTGCTACTCAAGCGCCCCAAAACAACGCACATGGACACGGGAGATGTCGCAATATGTCTACATTTTTCTTAACAGACTAATGAGAGTAGAAAGGCGATATCGTACAGAGCAAACAATTATTTCTCGTCAGCATTTGACGATCTGAGATGCGGGGACGACAGGTGAGTTGACCAGATTATTTTATTTATTAATACCAGTGCAAAAATTCAATACGATCATCTTAATACTGATTTGCAATTAAACTGTCAAATATCAAAATGTAGTATTGTCTTTATTTCAGAGCAGCACATTCGACAACTAGCTATTTACACTTATAGTTTTAACAATAGTAACTAAAAATAATAGTGATGAGCATAAAAACAAAAATACAACAGAGCGAGAGGTAAATATGATGTGTTGGTCGTTCCATATTTAGAAATTAAACTTTCGATTTATTTTTATTTTCGTGACAGCAAGCATGCTGCGTTGGCTGGTAGCAGCAGCATTGTAAATGTGATCAAGAACATGCTAAAGAAAGTCCGTGCGCCACCGACCCCAACCCCCCGCTCCCCCCACAAAAGGAAAATGTTTAACCGTGTCCCCAATCGAAATGCAAGCACGAGCCATGACTTTGAGCCCATAGAACTAGGACAGACGACGCGGAAGTTCTCCCTCGCTTTTGCAGCAGCGGGAGGGAGACGAGGCTGTCTGTGAAAGCAGAATGATATTGCCTGTCACTCATTACTGAAACTACGACGAGCGGTCAATGAGGAGCCTGTGTGCAAGAGAGAGGGAGGGACCAAGAATGTCACTTCCCGTTCAGTTATACCGCGAAGCGGTCTTTGGTGATTCGTTCGGCAACGTCACTTCCCGTTCACTAAACGAACGATTCATTTGGGCGGGGAGGGAGATGAGGGGGCGAACGATTCGTTGAACGATTCGTTTGAACGAATCTTTTTACTGAACGATCCGGAATGGATTCGTTTACTCAAGTGAACGACAGATCCCGTCACTAACTGGTTGACAAAAAAAAAAAAAAAACCTGAATATATATGTAAACGTATATAATATATATATATATATATATATATATATATATATATATATATATATATATATATATTAGGGCTGCAGCTATCGAATATTTTAGTAATCGAGTAATCGACTGAAAATTCTATCGATTAATCAAGAAATCGGATAAAACATTTTTTTTAGGTAAAGAGCAATTATAAACATACATGAGAAAAAAAGGCATCTAATCCAATATTGAACCATTTTCAGTCAATCAATGTCTTTATTTTCGATGTACATTGTTTGAAACAGCCAACAAATGCATCTCAGATGTGACTAAAAAAAAAAAAAAATCACTGCTTTCACTTAAAAAAGTTAGATCTTATTAAAAAAAAACATATTCATTACCTAAAAATGTAATTACACTTGATAACACACATCACTTGAAAGCTACATGTTTTTCCCACGTGTTTCAATTTAATTTCCATTTGTGTCAAGCTATTTTTAAGTTCTAAGTTAAGTTTTAAGTTAGTCTAAACCAGGGGTGTCCAAACTTTTTGCAAAGGGGGCCAGATTTGGTGTGGTAAAAATGTGGGTGGCCGACCTTGGTTGACGTCCTTTACGTGGATCAAGATATTTAAGCAAATTTTAGCAAGCCATTCTGTGTGTCACATTCGCTTTATTATTATTTTTTTTAAAATTATTTTTATTATTATAAATCGCAAGGCGTTCTTTCGATTCTCCGATTCTTGCGAAATACTGCTGGTGTGGAATTAAACTAGCTTCATGTTGCTTTAATTTCTCGCTACGTATCTTCCCTGTAATCTTGTCATACATGTCAGCGTTTCTTGTTTGGTAATATTGCCTCACATTGAACTCTTTAAAAACAGCGACTGTCTCTTTGCAAATGAGGCAGACACAGTTATTGCGTATTTTAGTGAAGAAATAGTCCGATTTCCACCTATCCCTGAAGCGTCGGCCGTCGCAGTCAACTTTCTTTTTTGTGTTGTCACCATTTTAGAAAATTGGGAGTTAAGGGTCACATGGGGTACTGTTGCTTAGAGTGCTGCTGCCTTTTAGTGGGTAAATGAGGAGCAGCATTTAGTGCGTAAGCTACTTCATATGACGGTAGCAGTACTGCTGACCAATTTATTAAGTCTGTGTGCGGGTCAAAAATTATTGATTTTATGACAGAGGCTGGGGGCCGGATGAAATTTGACCAGGGGCCGCATTTGGCCCCCGGGCCGGACTTTGGACATTTCTGTTCAAAACTGTAAGTAGTGATAGGATTTTGAGTTTTTGCAGTGTTCAAAATAAATGTATGATACCTGCTGTATTGGAGCACGTTAGGGACCAGTGCTACTTGGTGTTTTATTCAGCAATGACTACTGAGCTAAAACTGACAGTTAGCTTTATTATGTTTTAATTTTACACCCTCATCACTCTACAGTGCTGTGTTTTTACAGATTAAATAAAGCCTGTATGTAAGACACGTTAGCCACGCATCGACAGTGGTCATAATCAATAGAAACCTAGCCCTCCGAAGGGCTGTTACGTGAGCGAGTGACAGTAACGTTATATTTATTAGCGATGAGAAGTCTACGGCTTAAAGATGGCAGCTGTTTACTAACGCTGCCCAGACGCGGCCGAGTCTGTCATTTTGCATATAGTCCTAAATGCATGCGATATCTATGAGACGCATCGGACAAACTGTTTTTCTGCAAAGGGACCAGGACGACTGATCTGTGTAAAGGAAAGAATGAATGGGGCCATGTATAGAGAGATTTTGAGTGAAAATCTCCTTCCATCAGCAAGGGCATTGAAAATGAGACTTGGCTGGATCTTTCAGCATGACAGTGATCCCAAACACACAGCCAGGGCAACAAAGGAGTGGCTTCGTAAGAAGCATTTCAAGGTCCTGGAGTGGCCTAGCCAGTCTCCAGATCTCAACCCCATAGAAAATCTGTGGAGGGAGTTGAAAGTCCGTGTTGCCCAACGACAGCCCCAAAACATCACTGCTCTAGAGGAGATCTGCATGGAGGAATGGGCCAAAATACCAGCAACAGTGAGTGAAAAGCTTGTGAAGAGTTACAGAAAACGTTTGGCCTCCGTTATTGCCAACAAAGGGTACATAACAAAGTATTGAGATGAACTTTTGGTATTGACCAAATACTTATTTTCCACCATGATTTGCAAATACATTCTTTAAAAGTCTGGTTCATGCCAGTTGCAAGTTGTGTTACAATTTAATCTATATCTACACCAACTGATAAGAATAAAAAAAAAAAAAAAAAACCTGACTCCCTGTGAGTTCCAGTTCCCAGAAATTAGATTCTTTGAAATTTTAATAAGGGATCCATTTAAATTCCAGTCATAGAAAATGGCTTCAATATGTTGCACTACATATACAATTATACAGTTATTAGTCAGTCAGTGTATGCATAAATTGAATATCGGAGTGCTCAGAAGCAAGATTACTAATGACTGCATAAACTGCAATACACAGTGAAGTTCTCATAGCGATTAGTGAACTCATCATAACGATGGATTTATTCAGAATAATATTACACATTTTACATATGCATAATATTTATATCGTAAATTGCATAATATGCTTATAATATTACTAATATTTACAATGAGTAAAAAAAGGGAAACATTCCTGTAAAATTCAATAACGTGCTATTTTACTAACATTTATGTGCTTCATTCCTTCCCTTTTTTCAGTTCATGAACTTTCCAGCATTTCACATGAGACGTATGATATTTTTCCTCTAAGCAAACTCACACATAAGTCATACAGATTATTAAAAGAAAAAAAGTCTGACAGACCAGTCACACACATATACACCTGAAGACATACAGCAGACAATATTAGGCAGAGACCTCAGTCCCATATATAATTTGTGGCTGGACTTGAAAAGAGCTTTTCATGCCCAATACCTGACATACATATATATATATATATATATATATATATATATATATACATATATACCAGGGGTCGCGTTAACCAGAAATTTTCCGTCGTTGACCGGTTTTTTAAAACGGTGACGGAAAAAACTGAAGTCTGTCCGTAATTTTGACAGGTTGCAATTCACACCCCAGACCACAGGGTGGCGAGTTACCATATTAATTAGCTATTATCTCTCTTAATGCATGACGTCGTTGGCTATTCTGTCAGAATATTGTAGCGTCACCGGGGTCTGGCGGCGGCACCGTGATTGACGCATCAACGCAAGGTTCTTATTGGTGCACCCGGTGTGCCAGCGCGTCATCCAATTGATGGACAAGATTGCCGCCTGTGTATAGACCCCAATCTTATGACGTCACAACTCCGCCCCCCTGACCGGAGCCGCCATATTGTGTGTCAGCTCGTCATGTTTACACATTACCGCTACGTACATGCCTCCTATTACGGCGTGTTTTTCTGCTCGTTAATATTAATAATCAAAATGGTGAAGGCGTGTGTGGCGGTTGGTTGCTGTAACAGAGAAGATAGACGGAGAGACTTGAAGTTCTACCGTATTCTGAGAGACCCGAAGATGAGAGCGAGATGGACTGCTGTAATTCGACAAGAAATCTGGGCACCAAACGATCACCACAGACTATGTAGTAGTCTTTTTATATCTGGTAAGATGCATTTAATATATATTTAGAAGATTTTGGGCTGACAACCACAATTAAGATCATTGTGTGACGTTGGTGATTGGGGTCTATATCGTTGCCTCCTTTTCTTTGGGGGCGGAGTTGTTGGCGGTAAGCAGAGTAAAAAGGGAGAAAAATACCACGACTTCCGTGTCTAATTTTTCGCCGCCAAGCAGGCATTACAATATTAATTAAAAATGAATGAAAACTAAATACTATTGAATATGTCATCATTATCATTTTAAAAATTTAAATGACGGGTAAAAATAGACTATGACCGGATTTTTATGACCCTGCCAGTCAAAATGACACAACGAAAATGTTTAGCGCAACCTCTGATATATACATATATATATATACATATATATATATATATATATATATATATATATATATATAAATGACAATAACCTGACAGATAGAGCAGTCTTGCAAGGAAGAATGGAGCAATATTGCAGTGGGCAGATGTACAAAACTGATTATCCACATAGACTCACTGCTGTAATTGCAGCCAAAGGTTCATCTACGAAATACTGACTTGAAGGGGGTGGATAATTATGCAAATAACTTTTTTTAAAAAAAATTATTTCATTGACATTACTCTATAGAAATCTGTTTCCACTTCGACGTTAAAAAGTTCCAATACATTTTTGTGTTAAAAATGCCAAATTGTTTAGACCATGATTGATTTATGAGTGCAATAAAATGGGAAAACATCCAAGGGGTGAATACTTATAATAGGCACTCTACCTCCATTTTAAATCCAATACATACTGGATAGGTGAACACAGACAAAAAGACAGAGACAGACAGAAGGACTGAGAAAATGGTCCTTGGTTTGATGCAATTTTAAGCCCCTCCAAAAATACTATATCAGTTCAGCATATACGATTGTTATTGGGATTTATAATTACTAGATATGTCCCCAATCCTATCACGTGATCGGAAATCTGGCCGATCGCGCCATTTTTCAGAGGATCAGAATCAGGTGAAAAGGATCGGGTCTTTTATTATTAATTAATTTATTTACTCTTTTCAAGGGCTAAAAAGACTAACAAAATAATCCAGAAATGCAATGGCGTTGCCAAAAGAAACATAAATATATACGTTTTATACTCCGCAACACTACCGGAAAAAGCGGAAGTACTGCATACAGTACACTGCTGTAACATGCTTGGACCTTTTTTCAAAAAAATAAATACATAAAATAAAAAACATTTTTTGGGTATCAAATCAGGACTCTGTATCGGCAGATTCTCAAAATCAGGTGACTCGGGTGCAAAAATATGCAATCGGGACACCCCTAATAATTACATACATACTAGAGATCGATCAATATGGGTTATTTAGGACCGATACAGATACTGATTATTAGTAGTTAGAGGGGCCATAACCGATTTTTGGAGCCAATATTCACTTGCAGTAAAAGTGTAAAAATTGGCGTAAAAAATGAATAATGCAAACCATGAACTTCATTGAAATGCCTAAAACATGTTTATTGAATCAAACAAATAGAAAATAATAAATAATAAGAAAGGGTGGCATGGTTCTGTGGTAGTCATTCCCCAAACCAGAGGTTGTGTATTTGATTCTCTGTGTATTTGATTCCGTTGCTCCTGGTGTTGCGTCACCAGTAGTTAGATGAGGATATAGTGCGAAGCGCTTTGAGGGCCTTAAAAAGGTGAAAAGGCACAATACAAGTGTAACTTCATTTACCATTTCCATTTAATCACTCAGAGGACGAGGTGAATACTAGTGTAGGAGACAGCAGGCAGGAGAGAGAGGCACGGCTGCATCTGAGCTGAAATAACCCAGTTCTAAGTGGATTTTTATCAAATCTGCCGGTCGGATTAAAAAAAAAAAAAAAAAGCCGATACTGATATACATCAAATTTCCAAATACTGGCGCCGATAATCGGTCTATCTCTAATACATACATGGGTGCCCTTGGCGAACCCTCAGGTAAAGAATCAAGGACACCGTCTTCATGGATTGCACATTATTCCAAGCTCACATTGTCACGGCGCTCCACTGCCTGTTGTGGGTGGCTCCTATCAGGCAGAGGCCAGGTTGGTTGATTGAAGGCACCTGGGTTAAAATGGCCTGGGTTCCCTGCTAATCACTCTCTCTGCTCTCTCCTTCAGGTAATGGTGTTGGTTGTTCCTTGGTTGTGTTGGACTTTAGTTAGATATTCACACTTTGCACACAAATACTATATCCATTTGCATCCATTCTTTGCAGAGACCCCTGACTCTACACCCATACACACACATTCACTCTTTATTATGTTGTTTAAATCTTTTGTTGAATAAATCCTTGAAATTGGCCCATACCTGTGTCTCTGTTTCCCTCACTTTGTCATGTGCCTGTGCATGTGACAACATCAATAACAGTATTTGGTCAGCCTTGAACAAAAACAGCACAGCCATCCTTTTCCATGCCAAACGCTCACCCTGTGCTACCGTGTGTGAATAGGTTCTTTGAGATGCAGTTCTTGCAATGAAAATCTGAATGAATAATGCTTACAATCAAAATAAAATGATACTGTGTGTGAATAGGCTCTTTGAGATTCAGTTCTTGCAATGAAAATCTGAATAATGCTTACAATCAAAACTGATAATTCCAGTACTTCTGTCTATTGCATTGATAATTCATTATTTTTTCATTGTAGGCATAGCAAATCCGATCATGGGGTTAAGGTCACCTACTGTGAGCTGTTTATGTCTGACATAGTGTTTTAGGCACAGGTGTACAACTCACCAATCCATCACAGGTACTTATTGCTGCAGTCCCTTTGACAGCCGGCCCATCCCACACTTCACCAAGGAAATAACACTGGTTGGATTCAAGGGGACGTATCTTCCCCCCTTTAAGACCACCATATCGGCTCTCTGTCAGGTAACCTGGGGCCAGCAGGTGTGGGTTGAGAGTCAAATTAAAGCGCAAATTTCGGCCGCCATGCCACAACTGATAGAAGACTCTTCCTGGGTCAACTGATTCCTCTGAGGCATAGCGACGCTGTATGTGGTGAGCACGATGAGACAGAAAGTTGGACAGGAAGTGACCTCTGGCATTCACTCTAGTGGGGTGAACCACTTCATAGGGTGGAAGGTCTTGGAGGAATCTTTCTGTTGGAGCCATGGTGGGAAGAAAACGTGGAAAAGATGAGCGATTCAATTGGGACACAAGAAGAATTACAGTACTGTGTTTTAGTTTCTGGGGCAACAAGCAGACATGTACAGTGAAATGTACAGTATATCTATTTAGATATGTGATTAACCATATGTGAGCGCCTGCATACAGTATATGCAGTGTTGGTGGGGGGTGGGGTGGTCACTAATTCATAAACCAAATGAATATGCACTAGTCAATGAAAACTACAGAAAAAGGCTAACATTAGTACAGAGAACACAGAAAAGGAGAGGCAGATGCGTTAACCGGTACTTCGACTGTGGTGCAAGAGAAGCTAACCATGGAAATGGAGAATTGAATGTGTTGTGATGTTTTGCTGGCTCACATCTCAACAGGATGCTGCATTTTCCCATGTTGGGCTGAATGTGAATGTAGAACAAAATTTTAAAATTCATTCTATGAGCTCATGCGCCATTTGTAGGAACTAACTTTTTCATTCCCCACTTTCAAGTCCATGTAAGCCTTGGAGCTGTAGTTGAGGTCTGTGTTGCTCAAAAACAGATAAGAATTAAAAGCTAAATGAGCTTTTTCCATTGTTAATGCTCTATTACTGTGCTCAGATCAAGCACATATGTTCGTTTTTTTTTGTTTTTTTTTTAACTTTGCACAAATGCACAAATTATGACTTTTCCCCCCATTTTTACAGGGCTTTTGATGGTTCTAGATGTCCATTCATTTTGACTGGGAATGAACGTTCATTACATTCAAAATGGATTTGATGTCTAGCTCCATCAATGGCATTGAAAGATGAGCATTCAGTCCTCACAGTTTAAATAAATTGGAAATCTATCTAAATAGCATGCAATTAGTAAAATATTATGAAAAAAAAAATGACTTCAATCTTACTTGATAACCAGATCCCAGATAGCAGACCAGCAGTGAATAAACGTTGATTTTCCATCAAAATCATCAGTATGGTTCACATCAAAATTTTCGACGTCAAGTGACGTTGAAACAACGTTGTTCTATGGTATGTCAGGCGATGTTTGGGTTAATATTGTTTTATAGTTGATGAGCTATTGTTGACAAATAGTTGATTTATGATTGACCGGGAACTGTGATTGAAAAGTCATTGAATTGTGGACGAGCGGGCGCTTTGGTCGAAAACATAACATTGATTCAGCGCTGTTCCAATATTATTAATAATCGAAATGATTTTTAGGATTTCAACGTTGAAACAACATTAATTGAGGGTGCAAAAGTGACATTGATTCAACGATATAAGATCGACAGCGGAATGTTGATCCAACATCTTTTTAACATCGGTCTGCTATCTGGGATACGACAGTCAGCTGTAACCAGAGTCAGCCGAATGTTTAATTTTATGAATTTAACTATAATTAAAATTGTTTTGAAAACTTTATTTATAATTTTATGAAAAAAATGTAAGAACTGCATTAATTTACGTATTATAATTTAAATAATATAATTGCTAATATTTAGCCTTTCATCTAATGACAACAGCAACAAAAAACACTTCGCCTATAAAGGATTTACATTTTTAGTATCAGCTTTTGAATAGCTCTCCACTGTGGTGACCACTGTCCCTGAAAGGGTTAAAGAAGGACTGCTATAGCCTGTTGGTATGGTATATTTACCTGGTTTGTGTATACGAACGATAGAGCCAACGGGTGCACGAACATCTTGTCATTATAGTGATTTGCTATTTGGAGAACTTGACTGACCTGACTGTCGTGGTAATCCCAGCCCAGACTTGGAGTGGTCCAGCACGTTCAGAAGTATCAAGAAGAAACAAATGGGGGAAGTTCCATGTCCAGCGTGAAGCCTGCAGTCCAAACGGGTCATTTTGGCTGTTTACATTCATTTATTACCGTACTTCTCAAACACGTTGCCGCATGACAATTCAAACAAGCTGCATCGTGGCCACATGCAGTGTAGGCGCACAGCTGCACTTTAAATGACTTGTTGTAATTCGAGCTTCATCTTTATCTTCTACTTTTGAAACATTCCTCGTGTGTGACTTGTTTGTTGGCCTTCGCCTTTGCTAAGAAACGCCTGAGCCTCCATCCGCCTCTCCGACAGCTTGTGACAGCTTGAAAACTTTGCAAAGTTCTGCTGCCGAACCACCCCCACAGATGGGTGGAACCAAGACAATAGGTTTTCTCTTCAGCTACTGCAAGGCGTTTAAAGGGGACTCCGCGTAATCGGACCAAATTTAATGTTGAGACCCAGATGTGGCGTCCGGTGCTTTTTGTGGGTCATTTCAGGACTCGTGGGTTCACGCAACATACACGACTTTCTTGTCCAAACACTCGAATTAAGCGCCATAAATACTGTAAACTTGCAATATTTGTTTATTTTTTACACTGATCCAGCCCCTTAAACGACTCGGCCGCGCCTGCGTGGGTATTCGCCGGGTTCTCGGGTTTCCTCCCACAGTACCCCCAATAAAAAAAAAAAAAATAAAAAAAAACTTTAATTGAAGAGTCAGGCCATGTCTACACCTCGCAGGAGGATTCTGCCCTGATACGTCGGGAACGTAACGTTTGTAAAAACAAAAAAACCCAAAAACAAAACAAAAAAAAACTTCCACAGCCAACCGCTTTCATTCATTTTTAAGTACATTTATAACAATAAAAAATTTTGTCCATATTACCATTCTTCAATAGGAGGCACAGCACAAGAGTTTGAAAAAAAAAAAAAAAAAATGGAAGCAAAAAAGCGCGTTTTATTTACTCCAAATGAAAACATTGGTTTTATGTGTGAAGTGAGGATTGATAACCGTAAATCTTCTGTTATCAGTGTCCACATGATGGCGCCACAAACGCAGAATTCGCACTTCTTCACTTACCCCGTCGTTCTTAAGAACCCTGGTTTAAATGTGCGTGTGCGTGTGGATAATAGACCCTACTCACATGACGTCACAACCACGCCCCCGCGCCATATTGTCCGTCAACTCGTCACTGTTGATGCATTACCGCTACGTAAATTCCTCTTATTATGGCGTGTTTTTTTGCTCCTTAACATTAATAATCAAAATGGTGAAGGCGTGTGTGGCGGTCGGTTGCAATAACAGAGAAGATAGACGGAGAGACTTGAAGTTCTACCGGATTCCGAGAGACCCGGAGAGGAGAGCGAGATGGGCTGCTGCAATTCGACGAGAAAACTGGGCTCCAAACGATTACCACAGATTATGTAGTAGTCATTTTATATCTGGTAAGATGCATTTAATATATATTTAGAGGGTTTTGGGCTGACAACCACAATTAAGATAATTGCTAGGCTAATCGCCAACATACACTCAGACGTTGTGAATGAACTACCTGAAAATATATAATTATAAGGGGATAATAAGACAGTTGTCATACAATTAATTTACAATTTCACTATTGAGGTCAAAAGCCAAAAAAATTAATTCAACTAGGGACAATCTGGAGCAGTGCTATCGCACTTCATATTTATTACATATTATATATGTATGTAGTGAGAGTGCTATCGCTAAATCATATAAACATTAAAAGCCCTAGCTCCATTGACAAATGACATGAAATACTTTATACTTGACAGTGGATGTTAGCAAGAACAAAAGATTTTGAATTGAAAATTTCGTAACTCACCTTCCCGAGCACAAGATAGATTCCTGCAGAATTTTCGTGGACGAGGACCTGTTTCACCCAACCAGCAACGAAGTATTTATAAGCCTCCAAGCTCTTAAAGTTTTTCAAACTTTCGTGAGAATAGGCTGATTTTGTGTGGACAAGATAGTTGTAAATATCAGGGTAGAAGATGTCAGGTAGAGACGGCGAAGACAGCGGGTCGAAAAAAATCGATTTAGGCATCAAATATGGATCTGGCGAATGGATAAACTGAAGCTTTTCCACATAACGCCTTATATGCAATGCATCTAATGAGTTTACAGCGTCAGATAACACCGGGGCTTCCATGAATTGCTCTATAAATTGCACGACTAATTGAAACAATTGAGAATAGGGCTAAAAAATGACGGACAATATGGTGGCCGGATACAGCGACACGTCATTTTGTGACGTAGGTGAGTAGGGTCTATAGGCCCAAAAAAAAAAAAAAAAAAAAAAGGAAGCAAAAAAGCGCCTGTCTAATTTACTCCAAATGTAAACATTGGTCTCCTGTGTGATGTGAGGACAATGTTTGTCGCAGTCAGTGACGTTTCCAGTTAAATCTTCGGTTATCAGTGTCCACATGATGGCACCACAAATGCAGAATTCACACTTCTTCACTTTCCCCATCGTTTTTAAGAACCCTGGTTTAAGTGTGCGTGTGGATGATAGGCCAAACTGTAGAAAAATTTCTTCTTTTTGCCAAATATCCTGCTACGAGTGGACATGGCCACAATCAGGCTGCTAAGGACAGCTATAGTTTTTTGGCAAATTGTCATCCATTGAATATGGTATGCCCGCAGGTGATCTGTCAAATTTTGCACCCCATCAAATATTTTGTGCTAAAAATGGCCGGGAATACAACGGTTTCAAACTAAACATTACATACGTTCTTTAAGTAAAGGAATATTCAATTACGTTTGATCATGGACGGACATGTAGAAAAGTTCTCCTCAGACACATCCTGCCATGTTAGCTGCACACAACAACTGCACACCGCTCTCACTGTTTACATCTTCGCCGTGTAGTTTGGCATTATTTTACGCCATATTCGTGTTCAACATGTATGTTTACGATGTAACTTGTTTATTTGGGACCTGTGGATAACATTGACAGTCCAACTGAATCTAAAAGAGGGTTTATTCGCCGCCACAACAGCTTTGAGAGCAAAATTGGCAGAACACCAGTGATGGCGCTGTTGTACAATTAGCGTCATTAGTGGGGCAAATTGAAACGCCGCTCACCATTTTGGCGGCGCTCTCTCGGTGCTTTTCATGGTCCACTTTTTCAATCCTTGGTTCTTGCTCAGTAGTTGTCGCTTTTGAAAGCTTAGGTTTGAAAAAATTACGTATATCCATCTTGCCTCTCCGTTCTCCAGGTGGTTTTGGCTAAGCAAAGCAAATGACTGTCTCAGGTGCTAGTTGTGTTGTGTTACTTTGTATTTGTGGGTTTTTTGAATAAGACAATTTACTGAAAGAGTTGATGTTTTTTACAGACAGATCTTTAGTTACAGAATAGAAGACAGGCATCAACATTATAACTGTTCACTGGCGGGCTTTTTATCAGCTGTCTCGAGCTCGCTGCGTATCTCTGACTTCCGTGTGCTGTGACGAGCAGACATTACTAATTGAACATGCAGATAGGATCTGCTCATATCATTACAATAGTCACATGATCCATTCGAAAAATAATTTTGACCCATTTTTTTTTTTTAAATATGTTTTTTTTCATTCATTTTTGTTGTTTGTTTTATTGCTTTACAACTTTTATTGACAATATTTTACCAGAAAATGTTTAATTTTAAAATCATATACCGTATTGGCCCGAATATAAGACGGTGTTTTTTGCATTGAAATCACACTGAAAAAGAGGGGGTTGTCTTATATTCGCGGTCTAGACATTTCACCCATTCACGACGCTAGATGGCACAAGATATCATTGAAGCGATGTTCTGTCATGACAGATCTGTGGTGGTCCTTGCCCACACTCCCCTCTGCTGGCTTTTATTGGTATAACACTTCCTGTTTTTGACGTCTGGAATCACTCCAATCTTGCCTCACCTGGGAGCGCACCTGCAGCTCATCAACAATCAACACTGCTCATAAGGATCGGCCTGGACAGCAAGCAGGTGCCAGATGATTCTGCCAGTCACCATTGGACACCCACCCATCAAAGCCCTCACAGCCACAGCAACAGCCACAGCCATTGATCATTTAACCCACCAGCCGCTCAACACTTTGTCCTTGTACAATAAATACCACTTCACACTTCATCTGTTTCCGGCTTGCATTTTGGTCCAAATTAACTTTGCCTCCCTTGCCTTAACAAGATCTCCGCTACTCTCCCCATTCACGATGCTAGATGGCGCCAGATATCATTGAAGCGATGTTCTGTTGTGACAGATCTCAGCTACTCTTTTTAGTTTAACAGGGTTGGATTGTTTTATTGCAATGTTTTTCCTTATTCAGATTTGTTTCAAGACTACAGTTACAGTTAGACTTCACTTTGATGGTTATGCAGTTATTGCAATTTTGTTGTTTTATCACAATAGTTTGGTTTATTTACATTTCAAAAAACAGAAGCCATGCATTCACGAATGTGATTGGAGTTTAGTTTACATATTTAAATGTTCAGATATTAAGATTTGAATGAGGCAAAATAACATGCTTTTTATCTCAAATATATTGTTATAATCATTTGTTTCGGATGTACTGTATTTTCTGTATAAAAATTAATTTGGTGTTCAAAAAGTTTTTTTAAACTTGAGGGAGGTCGTCTTATAATCAGGGCTGTCTTATATTCGGGCCAATAAGATACTAGTATAGGAAAGTCAATTACATGCAGAGAGAGAAAGAAAGCGACACAGACAGATTTTTTTAAAAATACATTCATAAAGGAGCCTCAAACTTGCGGCCCACGGGACAATAGTTTGCGGCCCCCATTTAGCATCCAATGTGCAATAAAGAAATAAAAGGAATGAATTATAAGATGGATCCAGTTCGGATTAAAAAAAAAAAAAAATCAATTGTAAAAAAAAAAGCCAAATTAAAAAAGCTACATGGGTAATAAAACAAAATATAGGAGCGATTCTTAATTAAAAAAATAAAAATAAAAAAAAAATCAGGAATTAAAACAAAATGTAACAAATTGAAAAATGAAATACGATAAAGACCAAAATTCAAATAATGTGTATTTTTTGGTGAAATGATTGCCCTCCTAGTGGAAATGGATTGGGCATCTATTGCCATCAATATAAATTCCCCTCTTTTACTAACTAATTCAAGACACTTTGAGCTGGCAATGAATGAGTTAAGCTAATGATATTTTTTTGAATACCTGCATGTCCACTGAAGTGACCATTGTCCCTGAAAGGCTTAAGTGGATAAATCTAAATAAAAGTGCAAATTGAAGAGCAATTTGATGCGCATGCTATAAAAATTTATATATACTGTATATTTTTTAACATCCTATTTTTCACATATAACTTGCTGATGATCAGGTTTAAGTCAACGAGCTCTCTGACATCACACAATACCCAGATAGCAGACCGACGTTGAAAAGATTTTGGATCAACATTCCATTGTCGATCTTATACCGTTGAATCAACGTCACTTTTGCACTCTCAATTAATGTTGTTTCAACGTTGAAATCCTTACAAAACCTAAACGTCATTTCGATTATTAATATAATTGGAGCAACGCTGAATCAATGTTATATTTTCCACCAAAACGCCCGCTCGTCCACAATTCAATGACTTTTCAATCATATTTCCCGGTCAATCATAAATCAACTATTTGTCAACATTAGTTCATCAACTATAAAACAATGTTAACCCAACCATCGCGTGACATACCATAGAACAACGTTATTTCAACGTCACTTCAAAAATTTTCGATGTCAACCATACTGGTGATTTTGATAGAAAATCAACGTTTATCTAATATCGGTCTGTTATCTGGGTACTTGCTTGCTTGCAGCTTGTGACAAGTAGCACTATACAAAAAATAATTATAGTAATAATGATAATGGAAGTTTGGATAAATGTTCCTTTCTGGCAGGGGTGGCTTAGGGGACGTTCATCACTCCTTTTTGGTTGTTGATATGAAGAGACTTTGGTTTTGCATTGCAGTAGTGTTATGCAGGGGTGAAAGTGAGCCGTAATGAGGTGGGACGGCGTACCGGGATGAACTTTTCAGGCGGAACGCTGTTCCGGCATTCTTTGATCCCAGAAATTTGACGGCAACTGTCAAGAACCCATGTTTGAAAAAAAAACCCTGCCACGCTGCCACACACGCATCTCCAATAAGAACAATCTACTAACGTCAGATTTACATACACATAAGTGTTAACAACAGGCATATTAAAGAGCTTGTGTAGCGTTATCTGTTTCCACCGATAATTATTATTCGTTTATTTACTCGGGTTAGATCGGGCCTAAAAAAATCGAGCCCGACCCGATCTGGCCCTCGGGTGTTAAAGCCTGACCCGGCCCGATCAATTAACTTGACTTGCAGGCCCGAACCGGAAAAAAATGCCCCGAAATTTTATGTTTTATTTCTTAGGACTCAGGAGAAGGAGGAAATGCGGTGATGCGATGAGTGGTTGCGTTTTGTGTGATCACATTTGTGATGATGCCTGTCCATAGGTAAGATAACAAATTAAGGCCTGTCTTTTGTAACGAATTCTCCCAGTTTAACAGTAAACATTTGTATCTTTTATATTTGTGTGTCTATTCTATCAGTCCTCTTCGCGTGCCCGCCAAGAATCCGCTTTCCTCGGCTTGGCCACACGCAGCTCTGTGCTCCGATGTCGGCCGTTTTTTTTCCACTGAGAGTGGGCTATTTTCTGCGGTTATTCCCTGCAACGAGCACTGCCAGCCCGCCGTTGTTTACGCTCTTTCCTTGTCTCGGAAGTGGGCAGGGAAATGACAAAAGCCGGTGGCATAAAATATAGTCCGGGAGGTGCAAGAAGTAAAAATTTTTGACCATTACGGCGTAATTTTGACATGTCGAACTGAATAAATGCATTTTTAATATTTCATATTCCATTTAGCACAAGACTGTTATATGTCATGACCATACCATTTATTTAGCAATTGGGGAAAAATACTTAGATAAAAAGAATATCCTGTAAAAGTATTGGAGAGATTGAAAGAATGACATTTTGCTGCTCTCTTCATCGCATTTTCCTTGTTATGAATAATTCCCCCTCAATGGACTGAAGTCTAAATCAGATGAAACCATTCTCCTGCCTACGTCATCCTCCTTTTTGGGACGCTAGAGCCCTATAATGGTAGGCGTGACTAAACCCCAGATTAAAAGACTAATTTCTCGTCATCTGCTCTTTGCCAATTTGTTGTATATAGTTGAATTGTCTCAAAATATTCAAATTCACATAATAATGCTATTTAAGACTTTTTCTTTATCCTGTCATACGCACTTTAAATCCAATGCAGCATATGATGCCATTAGTTTAAGTTAATTTAGAGCAGGGGGTCAGTCCCCAACCGTGGGCTGGTACCGGTCCGTGGCACATTTGCTTCCGGGCCGCACAGAAATAATAATTTCTTATCGACAAATTAACTTTGGCGTGTGCCCCTTAACTCACCAATATCCCTGTCTACTCTAGGTATAATACTACAGGATAGAATGTCGTCATAGAAATCCATTGATTGGACTGCTAGTAGTACATCTTGTTTTGTATATCTATGTGCACTTATTACTTATTACGATAATGATGTATGACGTAGGGTGGGCGCATCACATTTGCTCCCAGAAATAATTAGCCCCCACACAAGAATGACTGAAAAACAGACATCTTTGGACAGATTTTTTATGGTGAAAAGAGAACCTGACGAGCCAGAGGATGAGCCCACAACCTCGAAGAAAAAAAAATCTATGCTACTTTCCAATCACTAAAGACTCACGAACTGCGAAGGAGTGGATTCGTGACCCGTATGTGAATAAACCGAGTGATTCGAGCATGTCTGTGCAACAGGAATATCAGCTTGTAGAGATCGCCAATCACGGCGACCTTAAACATACATTTGAGACAAGAACTCTACCGAGGTTCTGGATTAAAGTCATTTCGGAATATCCTGGCATCGCTAGGAGAGCACTGAAAACTGCTACAATTTCCAACATCGTATCTTTATGAAGCGGGCTTCTCTCACTCTCCCATCTCGGCTCAATGAAACAAGCTCAGGCCTCCCACTGATTCAGCAGGTGAGTTGTATTTTCCCTGCACTTAACACGATGGGGCTATAAACAAATGTTATTTTATATTTGCTGTATTTTTCTGCCGCACATTGCCAGTGTTCTGACAAGTTTGGCATGCGCGTAACGCTAAAAATGACTGCGAATGCAGCGATTTCAAAGTACACACTACAAACTTTCTTTAAAGAAAGGAATATTAACTTACGTTTGCCATGTTAGCTGCACACAACAACTGCACGCAGCTCTCTCACTTAACGACTTCGCCGTGTCGTTAAGCATTAATTTACGCAATTTTCGTGTTGCACATATATGTTTATGATGTAAATAGTTTTTTTTAGCATCATTGAATAACATTGAGAGTCCAACTAAATATAAAAGGGCTTTTTTTCACTGCCACAAAAGCTTTGGGAGCAAAATTTTATAAGGGGGCAAAATTTGACAGAACACCGGTCCGTGAAAAAAAGACCAAATCACACCGGTCCGTGGTGCAAAAAAGGTTGGGGACCCCAGATTTAGAGGACAGGAAAGCAACTCCCAAAGCATAACTGATACAAAGGACATCTTTCAGGTACCATTAGAAGTAAACAAGTTTTTTTTTTTCAATTTTATTTTTTAAATCTACAATTATTTAAATAGTGCGCACCATATTTGCTTTCGCAGTAACTCGGTTCCGTTGTGCGTTATTTTCCAGCCTTTCTTAATTCTTGTCCGCTTTTTACGCACGCCTTTTACCTCAATGCTTATCACCTTGGTGACGATATTTCCCCTCCGGTTTAATCATCCAGATCGAATTGAGTTGGTGATTCTGCAAACCTGTTTGTGAAAACCGCTACATTATTTATTTTCCCAGCCAATCGCGGCCCAGCAGTGACACGACCCTATAAAAGCGCCGCTGTCGTCAACTGTCTTTCAAACAGCAGTACGATGGACACCGATCCTGACACGTCCTGAGAGGCATGCTTGTTCCCGTCTTGTGTTTTTGTCGGCGGTGAAGATGGAAGTC
This sequence comes from Corythoichthys intestinalis, assembly GCF_030265065.1. Classification (NCBI taxonomy): domain Eukaryota; kingdom Metazoa; phylum Chordata; class Actinopteri; order Syngnathiformes; family Syngnathidae; genus Corythoichthys; species Corythoichthys intestinalis. Next base: position 61,072,690 of record NC_080395.1, read on the forward strand.
ACGTTAAACCAAAGTGAAGCGTTGAACCGAAGCGCGCATGGCGAGGAGACTTTCGAAGGGGGCGCAGACGGGAGCCCTTTCCTGAGGATCCTCATCTCGGTAGTCTACTCGGTGGTCTGCGCCGTGGGCTTGGTAGGAAATCTGCTAGTCTTTTACCTCATGAGACTACGACAAGGACGGAAGAAGTCGGCCATCAACTTTTTTATCATCAACCTGGCGGTGACCGACTTTCAGTTCGTGTTGACACTGCCCTTCTGGGCCGTGGACACGGCTTTGGACTTCAGCTGGCCATTCGGAGACACCATGTGCAAAGTGGTGCTGTCCCTCACCGTCATGAACATGTACGCCAGTGTCTTCTTCCTCACTGCCATGAGCGTCACCAGATATTTGTCCGTCACTTCGGCGCTCAAGCGGTCCGCGCACAGATGGTCTCGGTGCGTCAAGTGGGTGTGCGCCTCCCTGTGGGTTGCGGCCACGGTGGCCACGGCTCCCACCGCGGTCTTCTCCGCCGTCACCGTGGTCGCCGGAGAAAAACTCTGCCTCCTGAAATTCCCGGAAGGACACGACTGGCTCGCTCTTTATCACATCCAAAAAATACTCGTAGCTTTTATTATCCCTCTGCTTATCGTCTCCGTCAACTACCTGATGCTCCTGCGCTTTATCAAACGCAAGAGCATGTGCGTCAACAGCCGACAGAAGAGGTCCAAAGTCACCAAATCGGTGGCCATTGTTGTTTTATCCTTTTTCTGCTGTTGGATGCCAAACCACGCCATCACTTTCTGGGGCGTTTTGGTCAAATTTAACGCAGCCAACTGGAATTGGTCCTACTACATGGTGCACGCGTATGTATTTCCAATCACTGTGTGCTTGGCGCACGCTAATAGTTGCTTGAACCCCGTACTCTACTGTCTAATGAGGCCAGAGATCAGGAAGATGCTAAGTGCTTTATTCTGGAGGGCTCCCACTCCTTGCACCGGCAGCAAGGACGCATGCAAAGCGCACTCTGATACGCCCGGCCACATCCAAGCGGTCAGGACTACTGCTAATGTCGACTTCACCTTGTCTGTCGTCGGTAACTAAAGTCTCAAAAACAACGTGGATTTCTCTAATTCTATATCATAAAGCTTACTTTAAATCTCGAATGATCACTGATGTGATCATCCTGCGCAATGCTTTTACTTTTTGTATTGATGTAGGGCACATGTATTCCATCCTGTCAAAACGTTATGCTGTGTAAATATTACAAGGGTTAGAAAGTAGAAACGTAATTTCGGTGGATTGTAGCGCTGAAAACTCTATTTTTTTAAAATTTGGAATCAAATGTGTGTATATGGGAGGAGGTAATTCATTATAGTGTGTCTTATATTATGTGTACACTCTGTAAATCCTGTAATTGAAAATAAATGCATTTATCATCTGTGGAAGGTGGTGCTTTTTTTGTTTTGTTTTTTAATTATTTTTTCACCATAGATTATTTTAGAATTTCCTACAAGTATAATCAACCATTCATTTGATAATTAATCAACAACAACCGAAGGTATAAAAGTAGTATCAGCAACAACAACAAAAAAGACAATATGTAAACATACTACTATTATCCTTTCGTTCTCTATAGCTAATTCTCACAGGAGGGTGGTTAAAGACTATATGTGGGCAACAATTGGGCAAATTGTATCCTACTTAAAATATACAGCAGCCCCCTTGGCATACAGGAGGTGACGTAGTAGAAAGTAAAGATGTAAGATAGTATCAGGTACCGATAATTATCGGCCGATAATGGTAATTATGACGTCACACAGATAATTCTGATTTAAAAAAAAAAAAAAGAAAAAAAAGAAAATTCAACTGATAATGCAATCCGATAATTATATACTCAATTTAACCTCCAAATGTGCTCAATTGAGCAGTTTTGTCAAATTCTGCACCGATGCCTCAACCCTCCTCCCTCTGATGCATGAGTGATGTCAGACGAAATGCTTGATATCATGGCAGCACTGTCACAACTCAGTCAGTAATGCATTCAGTACACTCTAAAAAAAAATCCACTGGCTCTACTTAAAAAAATTGTTGTAACAATTTGCATTTAATTTTTTAAGTAAATTCAACTAAGCAATTATTGAGTACTTCCCTTATAAATTTTCTAACTGGACTAACTCAATAAGTATAGTTGAACCATCATTATTTATTGTCCTCCACAAGCTTTATTGTGTAGAACCAACTCAATTTTTATAGCATTAATAAGAAATAAAACTACTTCATTTAGGTTGCTATAACTCCTTCATTTTAATTTCTCAACTCAAAAGTTGATGCAAAATGGTACTTAAATTTATTGAGTAAGAGCAACTCATTCATTTTCCATGCCGCTTTTTCCTCACGAGGGTCACGGAGGTGCTGGAGACTATCTCAGGTAACTATGGGCAGTAGGCAGGGGACACCCTGAACTGGTTGCCAATCGCAGGGCACAAGGAGACATACAACCATTCAGGCACGCTCATACCTACGGACAATTTAGAGTGCTCAATCAGCCTACCATGCATGTTTTTGGGATGTGGGAGGAAACCGGAGTTCACGGAGGAAACCCACGCAGGCACAGGGAGAACATGCAAACTCCACACAGGAAGGCCGAAGCCTGGGATTGAACCCTTGATCTCAGAACTGTGAGGCGGACGTGCTAACCACTCAGCCACCGTGCCGCCAAAGAGCAACTTGTTTTTCTAAAATAAATTGGACATGGCAACTCCAGTTGTATTTGGAAAAAAATATATATTTCAAAACTCAAAAGAATGGACAAAATGAAAGTGCAGAGCAAAACCAATACAAACATCCTAAACATTGTCAACAGTTCACTTCAGGTGCAGGTATAAACGAAAAGTGTACTTCCAGTACGTTGATACACAGATATGGCACAACAACACACAGTGCAAAACAAGTGTACAACAAAATGTTTGCAAATGTACAAACAATATAGGGTGATTGAAAAGTAACTCCTGTTTTAAGATAATTTATTTAAATGTTGTAAACATTTTTGCAATTTTTTGAGTATGCTGCTTGATGCATGGTAATGAAATCTGTTTTCATTTTCTTTCTGACTGCAAATATTGTAAGGCAGAAAATGGCCAATTCTTTTCCCGTGGTAATATGCACATGTGATGGGAATTTAGGAAGTTTCACCAACTTAATAAAGGAATAGAAATTAAATTTCACTCACTTAATCTTTCCCTTTGTTACGTGAAAGCAGAAAAGCTTATTAAAAAACAATATACTTTTAAGTTAATACGTCTTTCTTAATATTTAATTTTGATTAACTCCATAAAAGAAGTTACCAACTTAATAAAACAATGAATAGTAAAAAAAAGTCATTTTTATGTTGAAAAAACTCATGTTTTCAAGTCATACCAACTAGCCTCATGAATCATTTTTTAGAGTGTACATTGCATATTTGTAACGTCTTAATCAGATTTTTCTTAAATCTAGTCAAATAATTTTCTCCACCTTCTTTTAAAGACCAGTTAACAGATGAACGGCCAGATTATTCCACTTGAAGTACATATTTCTATTTGTTCTTATTAAGCCCATAAAATGTCATGCCCAATGCCCATAAAATGTTTCACATAAATCAAGATTTTGTTTTCAAATAAGATTTTGAACCATATATATTCTTGAATAAAGAACATTTCTGACATTTTTTAAAATCAAATTTAATAATTTATTGCTTAAAATAAAGCTGTTAAGCTTATTTTCAGATACCTATTTTTCTTTTTTCAAGAAATCTGAGTGAAATCTACTTAAGGTACTGGCAGATAATTTTATTAATTTCCAATAGATTTACGCTGAAAACAAGGGAATTTAACCAGTTTTAAGGGAGGTGTGTTTTTGTAGTGTAGTAATGTTATATGTGTTAGGAATGGTTTACTTTTAAGAGCATTTTGTGCAACATAGCGGTAGGTATTTACTCTGTAAGTAATTGTTGCCAAAAGTTTAACATTACACAATGTCAGACAATCTGTCATTGTTTAGATGTTGGAATTTACTACTTGTTCACATCTGATGTGGAAAAAAGAAAAATAAATTAGATTTTTGCACTGTAATATTTGCTCTTGTGTATACTTTAAAATTTTACATATATCTTTTAATTGAATTGTCGGTTATCGGCTGGAACGAGGAGGAAATTATCGATTATCGGTATCAGTTGAAAAATGTATTATCGTGCATCAGTAGTAAAAAGCTCACCTGCCTGACTCACTGATGAAATTAAGTGACAGCCGATTCCTAATCGACGTTGGCCTGTCCAAAATAACTACAAAATTTCAACTATTTTTGGCAGGATTTTCACAAGGTTTAGAAAAGTGTTAATGTGAACTGTTTGACCATTTTTCAGTGAACAAAAACTTTTAATGTCCAAGTCTATTTGTAGCATAACATTTCTGGATAACTACTATATTACCAAATCATTTAGCCAAAACAGAGGCCCAAATATCAAAACACTTCAGTATATTTTTTCTTGAAAAAGTCTTAAATAAAGTACCCATCTTAAAACCAAGGCTGTTCTGACAGAGATGATTTTAAAAGAGCATCAATATTTTTGTCGAGATGGAATACCAGCTGAGTTTAGATTGCGCGAACTGAATAAAACTGCAATATAGTCGATGAGCATTTATTTTTATACCTTAGTTTATGCAAAGAACTAAAATTCTAAAGCAAAGCCATGTAAACAGGTCGATGTGCTCAGCAGATTAAGTTGTTTACCTCCAAAGGAATACAAGTTATGCCCCCTTTTAGAACCGTATATTGTTCCTGATTATCAGAACGCTCCTTTGGCTCAAAGCAGGTAGTGGCTGGAATTAGGGTCTAATGGACAATTCATTAATGTTGCTTATAATTACTTCACTATCTATTTTGTTGAGCTGTGCAAACCCCATTATTGCTACGGGTAAATCTTCATTTGGACTTTCAAAGTTTTAAAAGGTACAATCGGGTTGAACTTGGCTGAGTTGGAAGTTCATAGCCGTTATAACTCAGCTCAGTTAAAAGTCATCCAACAACTCACTAGGGCTAGGTTCATACTGCAGGTCTTAATGCTCAATTCCGATTTATTTATTTATTTTTAATGGCTTGCCCGTCCAGACTGCCTTTGTACATTGAGCCCGTTCAAGTATAACGCATGCACACTAATTCGCAGTTCGAGATGTGCTGAGCAAAAGCTCAAATTCCAAGTTTATATGGATGGATAGCATGTAGGCACTGTGCGTGCATGGCGCACACACACACACACACACACACACACACACACACACACACACACACACACACACACACACACACACACACACACACACACACACACACACACACACACACGGACAGTTTGCCCTGACTCTCAGCCGTGTAAGCAATTTTTAAATATTGCTCATTTGGAGCACAGAGAGAAAACCGAGAATGATCAGGCTTATCCCAAACCCATTGTTTTAATGACTGTTGACAAGCCCATTTCTTCCTTAAAAGCCGCGGTCAAGCTAGGCGCTTATGCTGATGCATAGCTCCATTGCTCCTGTAGCGCCCTGTCTCTCTCGCTCTTTGCTGAAGTAATTGTTGCATGAATTCCGATAAGGCGGATCTACAGTTCAGACCGCAGCCACATTCTGGTAAAATGTGGCCCGGATCAGGTTTTAACCACATACAAAAGTGACCTAGATCGCATTTGAAATGGTCGACTTTTATGTGACTTTTCAATTCAATTCAATTAAATTTTATTTGTATAGCCCTCAACCACAACAGAAGTCTCAAAGGGCTTTACAGAGGCAATATGATACACAATTAGAAATGAAGCAACAAAGATGAATAGATGCAGTTCAAGTCCTGGGTATCCCCTATCCTTAAGACCCTCCATGCCAGCAAGGAAAACCTCCAAAAACTCCAGAGTCAATTGGGAGAAAAATGAGAAACCTTCCCGTTCAGACCATCAAGTTAATGCATCACTCGAGTCGGAAAAACACGAAAAAAATCAGATTCGTGCATTAAGATCTGCAGTCTGAATCTAGCCATAGACATACAGGAGTTAAGCGTTTATTGAGCAGTGTGCGTCAAAGATAGAAGATAAACAAAATATAGAGAAGGTGACAGCTTGCATAAGAAGAAAACTAATACAATTTAAATGATTAAAACAATTTAAAATTTGTCAGCCTGACTTGACCCCTGGTTCTAGCACACAATAATGTAATGACCTCTGCTTCTGTAAAGCTGAACCAATAAATGCAGATGAATTTAATCAAGGAAAGTACCAAGGCTAGGTTCAGACCGCAGGTCTTAATGCATGAAGGTCTTATAATCTGATCTAGGTCACTTTCGTGTGTGGTCAAAATCTGATCTGGGCCACATTTTGCAAAATGTGGCGGCGGTCTGAACTCTCAATTTCCCAAATTGAAAATAATGCAGCAATTACGTCGACAAAGAGCGAGAGAGACAGGGAGGACTTCTCTCTAAGCAGCTTCCTACTCGAGTTTTGCAGGTTAGCAAATCCACAAAGTTTTATATTTTGCTAACTCTGATGCAGGTCAGACTTTCAGTCGCAAAATTAGGCTGTGTTCATGCTTCAGGTATTACTGCACAATTCCGATTTTTTGTCATATCTGTTTTTTTGGCGTGCCGGTTCAGACTGCCATTGTCCATTGAGCACGTTCAAGTATTGCACATAGGCATTAACTTGCAGTCTGACATGTGCTTAGCAAAATGACCCGCATGCATAGAAGCATCAAAACATCATAACAAATGACTACACATGCTGGCTCTGCATCATTCAAGGGTGATCATATTTTGACTTCCAAAAAGAGGACGCAAATAACAGACATAAATAATCCCTGTTTAGTCTTATATTCAAAGTTCATATGGATTGATAGAACGCGTGCACCGTATGCGTGTGCGTACGTCTGTCTGCCCCGACTCTTGGCCATGTAAGCAATATTGAAATATAGTATTGCACATTTACCACAAAGAAAGAAAAGCGAACATTTTCAGGCTTGATCCCCCCATTTTATTTTTTTTCTGACTGTTGTCAAGCTCGCCTCTTCCCAGAAAGCCGAGTTCAAGCTAGGCGCTAATGCTACTGTACAGCTACATAGCTGTCGTCCTCCGTGCCTCTCGCTATATCCTGACGTACCGTAATTTCCCGAATATAACGCGCACCCCCCCCCCCCCCCCCCAATCAACTTGTAAAATCATGGTGCGCATTATAAACAGGTACAGGGATGAAGACAAAAATATAAATATATTATATATATGTAAAGACCGATTTTTTAAAATTGACATGGCCATGTTGTGTTGAAGAAACGTATGCAGCGATCCGTTGCCGACCATTACGGTACGTGACGTCACCATTTTGTTTCGGTCGTGGCGAGCTAGGGAACGAGTCGGAGGCGGAGTATCAAACAACGGAGCTAATCTGCGTTGCTTTATTGACATTTAGGCAGCAATAAAATACGGTAGCAACGTGTGTCTCACATGCAACCCGCGGAATGTAACTATCTTTCCGGCTGTTCCCTCAACAAAATACCTCCCCCGGGAACTATACAACGTGCCAACATAAGTTCCGCCGATGAATTCTGTTATAACTCACGGTGATACTTCACTCTGATTGGTCGAATGATTTCGTCTGTGTTAAATTCTGCTTTTTTCACTCTTCATAAAGCACAGAAATTAGTTTCTTGAGCTCATTTGCGTCAACATTTATTGCAGCTCCGCAACTCGGACCGTAACAAACGTAACACAATACAAACTTTCTGTGTCCGTCAACTATATCTTTTTTTTTTTTTTTTTTTTTTTTTAAACCTGTCCTGTTCAGCTGTTTGACACAGAGAATGGAAGTCTAAGTGCCCGGGTTGTCTGAACAGTTTTAATGTTTCACATTGAGAATCTGATATACTCCCATTGTGATCATTCAAAATACCTTTTTATTATGACAAAGCAGCGAACAGGAAGGGATTATGGGGGGACAGAAGAAAAGCAACGCAAGAGAAGAAAGAAAAGAAACACATACACAAACAACAACAAGAAATACATAGAACATCTAGACTAATTATTAATATGCTGGTGCCATCGTCAGCGAGATGTATTTCCGGTTTACACCATGTGGGGGCCTATTGGCCAGTGAAAGAGGGGGACAGGGGTGTCTATAAGCTAAGTGATTGAAAGAGGTAGAGTGTACACAAATCAGTTCTGTGATCTAGAACCCAGTAATCATGTGAATCTCTTATGAATGTAAGCCCGTTGGCGACCAACCCTACGCCGCCCCATCGCCAATCCCGGCACCAAGACCCCCAACCCGAGCATGCACTACTGCATCCCGCGGCACGCGAGCCCCACCGGACGCGCGACAGCCATGCAGACGGGCGGAGAAGCCGCACGGGAGCCAACCCAGGGCCACGGCCCCCACCCAGCCAGCCCGGGGAGGGAGGGCCGGCAGGGGGTCGGGGGGTCCAGCGCAGCCCATCCCTCCTCCCGCAGCCCAGCAAGGGAGCCATCGCCCCCCCTCCCAGGATCCAGGGTGGTCCCCCGGGCCACCCGCGCACCCATCAACCAGCCTTCAGGGATGGCAGGAGGGGACGCACCACCAACCCCACATCTATCCCCACCCCCGCCTGCCCACCCGGGCCACGAGCCACAGCCGCAGCTCCCCAACCGGCACGCCACGCCACGGGAACCCCAGCAGCCCACTAAGCCCAAGGCAGGGCAGGGCCCCCCGCCGGTGCAGGCAACACTCTGCTGATACACCGGCGCCCAGCCAGCGACCTGCGACAGAGCGCAGGGCGGATGCCCAGCCAGAGAAGAGGGGAAGGCGGAGGCAGGAGAACGCCGAGGAACTGCCACGGGGCGATACAAGATCGGAGCCCCGACCCCCCCACCCCACTCCCGCGGCCGACGGCCCAGGCAGAGGGGAGGCCACACCCCAGGAGCCACGCCATGAGGAAAAAGTGTGGGACCCACCTACCACCCTATTACTGTGGCTGCCAGGTTCCCGGCTGGCAGCCATCACCCAGCACCGTGATGGGATTGTGAGGGGAGGGTAGTGCAATGTATGCATTAAAATAGGAGAGCTTGGCCTGGGGCAGTGGGACCGCAGCATGGATTTCTGCCCGTCAACTATATCTGTCCCTCGGGAAACTCCAATCCAAATAACAATAGGTCCTATTGTTACATTCTAGTTAACAGCGATGCGCTCTTCTGATTTCCGACCTAGATCACCTTTTTTTTTTACTGTATCAATCCATGGAAGAAACATTTATTCATCATGATGAAACGAGCAAGTTATACAGCAGTCTTTAAAAGAAAAGTCACATCGGTTTTGTTTTCTTCTGGATTCTGGTAAGTTGAAGAAGTTGTCAGATCATATTATTACTGTACATATTGTCAGTTTACGGTAATGTTTTAAACTACCAATGTGCTATGCTTGTGCTGTGTTTCACCAGTCAGTAAAATGACATTTCTGTATTTGTACACGAGCTCTGTTTTTTTGTATTCCTCTATTTATTGGTGCTAAAATTAGGGTGCGCGTTATACACGGGTACAATAATTTTCCCTAGATTTTACAAGTTAATTTGGGGTGCGCCTTATATTCGGGAAATTACGGTAATTGCCGCATGAATTCGGATTTGGGAGACTTGACAGACCGCCGTGACATTCTGGAAAAATGTGGCCCATATCGATTTAGACCACATACAAAAATGACCCAGATCGGATTTGAAACTTCTGAGACTTCTGTGTGACTTGTCCCGCTCAGATCGTCAAGTTAATGTCTCACTTGAGTTGGAAAAACACGAAAAAATTGGATTAGTGCATTAAGACCTGCAATGTGAACCTAGCCTTTGTGGTGTGTTCCCCATCTCCGCAACACTAATGTCTTTTTACATTACTTACAGTGGCTGCTGCTGGCTGAAAAAAAAACTTCTAATATCTAATATCACTCCTCTATGAAGGGGGCAGCGGAGACGGCATGTTGTTGACATGTTGTACTGTATTTATGTCCGGGCTGTGAGTGCGTGTTGGTGTGTGTGTGTGTGTGTTTGTGTGTGTGCGTGCGTGCGTGTGTGCGTGTGTGTGTGCGTGTGTGTGTGAGGGGGGGTTCAAGTCATTAGTTATTAAAATAAGTGAAAAAGGTATAAATGCAAGTCTGAGCATAATGAAAATAATTCACTTAATACTGGTGGGTTCCATTCAATCTTTACTTTTAGGTTTTGAGTTGGTTACCTCCTAGTGTGTCCCTGTGATTGCCCATTGATTTCATTGATTGTGCCTGCTCTTAGTGTATCCTCCAACCTGCATCCTCCTGTGCCACCCACCTGTTCCTCGTTGTCTCGTTACTCCTTGTCTGTGTGCGAATATAAGCTCCCAGTTTCTTTTCACTCCTTGTCGCGACATTTTCAATGTGCATGTTCACGTCAGCGTCAATTTTTACCCGTTCCTACGTCACAGCCCTTGTTTTCCTCAGCCTAAGTACGTTTTGATACCAGTCTTTTGTTGGTACCCTGACTTTTATTTGACTTAAGTTGCTGAGTTTCCCAGTCGTGTTGTTTGTACTTTGTTTTTTTGTTGGCTCTGATTAAATACTTTTTGCACTATCTATTTGCCTCGCCTCCCTTTCCCTGCATTTGGGTCCACACACCACCTGCCTGCCTGTAAACCTGACACCTTACAACATAGAGAAAGACAATCTCAATTACCTTTATAACTGAAGTCCTTATATAATGCTAATAAGGTTGCTTAAAAGTTGGTGTGGACAATTTGAGCATCCTGAAAAGTTGGTAGTGTTATGTCCCTACTGTCTCTATGCAAACCTATGCCTTAGATTTCACTCAATTGTGGAATCATCTTTTGTTTTTGTTTATTTATGACAAAAACAAAGCAAAACACTCCTGATATTAGCAGAATTGCTCTGGCTTCTTGTGTCTAATATTAACTAGTAAGATAATGTTGCATTTTAATACTTGTGACAGTGTATTTTCTGTCATTACAGTGAGACTTTGGAATAAGTTCCCAAACAACCTCAGGCATGTTTTATCACTGCTCCTTCCATTACTGCTAAAGACTTTCCCATTGCAGTTTAACTGCTACTCATTTATAGTTGTGTGTGTGTGGAGGAGAGTTGCGCATGTGTGTGTGCATGTGTCTATATTTTTCTGTTTTACCTTCTGTTGTTTGAGTACAAGAAAGAAAAAAAAAACCTAGTTGGCAGAGTTCATTGATGTGACAAACACACTACAACGGTATCATACTGGGGTTCCAATTCACCCACAAGAATATTTGTAATAGAAACCCTGTGATCCTGGGTCAGCACGCATCAGGAATTCTCTTTTCTGTTATCAAAACCTTAGTCTCACCATACAACCAGCACTCAACAGTGCTGGAGTGGAACTTATGTTGTTTTTCAGGAACGGTTTTCTGTGCACTATTTTCTCAAGCTGCAAACAAAGTGTTGATAGAATACAAGAAAATTGATGTTGGCTTATCTAGACAACTATTTTCCTTTAAATTTAGTCTGTATGTATTTATCTCAAATTGGGTCGTGCATTGAATACACTTAATTAATTGCAGTTTTATTATTATTTGGAATTAATTGCATCACAATTATATTAACTTTTTAACTGCACCACCATCCCTGACTGAAGATAATTGTCTTCAGAGGAAGTTTGTGTGTATCGTGGATATTTTAAATTTGTTTTGTTCACTGTTGCTGTTGTTCTTTTTATTTATTTATTTTAACACAAAGCCATGACATTCTTTTGTTGCTGTCAAATAAAGCCATCAGCAAAATGCTGTGAAAAGTGGGTGGCTATACAATTATTATTTGAGAAAAATGACAATTGCTGTGTGAAAAGATGGCAGCCAGGCTAAACTTTCCACCAATTATCTGAGATGAATGGTTGTGGATGGCAGGTTCACAGTCTATAACAGGTCTGCAAGTCCAGTCCTTGAGAGCCGCTATCCAGCTTGTTTTCCATATCTCTCTCCTTTAACACACACCAAATTTGATGCAGATGTGATATCCAGCTTCTTTTCCATGTCTCTCACCTTTAAAGGGATCCTCTATTTTTAAGACAAGTAATTCTTAAAAGATAAATGTTAGTATGAGTTATAATAAATTGATATTAAAAACCCTCTTAATGTTTTTGTTTCAATAAAGTTTTAAAATTATTTTAAGTGATAGGTCGCCATTCTTGCTACGTTGCAGTGCGTGACGTCACTGGGCCTGTTGCCGAAATTCCAGCATGTCACTCGTTAGCTTTCCCAACATGTCGTCGGTTCTACCCTTCCTATTTGAACCAGATCTGAAAAGTGAGTAGCAGGACAGCCCTGTTGGTCGTTCGCAAGACAAGCTTCAGGGAAAAATGTGTGCAGCAGGGGAAAATGCGTGCAGCAAATACCTGATAAGACAAAAGTTGGGCAAAAGTCTCAATGACAACAGAGCGAGAGAGCGTATGCTGTTGGGAACTCCGGTTGGGAGCGAGAGTGTATGCTGTTGGGAACTCCGGTTGGGAGCGAGAGTGTATGCTGTTGGGAACTCCGGTTTTATTAGCAGATATTCAAGGTAAGCGTATTGCGTTTTCAAACTTATCCCAATATAATTATGTAGATTGTTAGCATCCAGAGCTGTCGTGTGCTTTACATACAGTACACGCCAAAGAGCACACCTTGTGTAATCCATGTCTTGTACATTGTAACGCGTGGTAGGTAGGATACGTGTATAAAAGTACCAAAAAGGGGAGAAGCTTCCACCTATGCAAATTTTATTCACAAAAAAATTATATTTCCACCTTGGCCACTCTTCACTCGGGAGCTCAGCAGTAAGCAAACACACGTTCCCTGACGAACTCCAACATTGTTGTAAGGTCCATGTCAGAGTCACTGTCGTCACTGTAGCGTGCCATAGTGCTTTGATTATTTGGTATGATTTGGGGAAAACTCCCACGAAGAATAGTCAACAAAAAAGATAGCAAAAGTAATCCAAATCCGCGTTTTTTAACTCACTCGAAGATCCAGGAATTAGACCGATCCCATGGCAATGTTGCAGCTGCGATCAGGTCGTCGATTCAACAAAATAGACTGATCCGAAAAGCCGCTGTGGGACTAACAAATAAAAAAATAGACAGATCCGAAACCAATATGTCAGACGCGGTGGGACTGTCGGATCCAGGAAATAGACGGATCCCTTACTTGACTGAGGATCCAGGAAAAATGTTCGAGCGCCAGTTATAACACGTGGTGGGTAGGATAAGTGCATACAGGGACCAAAAAGGGGGAGAAGCTTCCACTTATGCACATTTATTACCTAAAAATAATAATTCCACCTTGACCACTCACTTCACTCCCCTTGTTTCCATTTGACTGGAAATTGCATCCAAAAGCAGCACATCGTGGCATTTTACTTCGCGAGTTTAGGCAGCAATAAGCAATTGTTGAACACGCTACACATTTGGAAAGATCCCAATGACGTCATCACTGCGAACCCGCAAACCATGGCGCCAACTAACGGTCAAAATATGGACTAAATATTATAAAATATTGCCATTGATTTAACATTTTATGTGTTTCTAACAGCATATTTTAGTACAAGAGAACAATTGTGGTTTATTAGTGCCTACATGTATTTAAGGTAGAGGGTCACTTTAACACACCTGAGTCAAATTTGATGTGTGTTAAAGGAGAGAGATATGGAACACAAGCTGGACGGGGGCAAATTTGATGTCATCAAATTTGATTCAAGTGTGTGAAAGGAGAGAAAAATGCAAAACAAGCTAGAAAGCAGCTTTTGAGGACCAGACTTGCAGAACCCTGGTCTCTAAGAATTAGAGCTTTGGAGTCTGGGGCCATGGTTTAATATAAGTCAACACATGTCCATTGCGCTTTTGCATCTGCCCACAAGCCTGCCTACACCAGCGCTGTGTACCTTGTGGAGCCAAAATTAGAAGAGGTGCCAGCTCAGAGCCCCTTTGAGGCACCAACACCCCTTTTCCACCTAAAGAATGAGTATGCTCGTTTGGTGCTGGTGCTTGTGCTTTGTTGGTTTGTTTTGCGTGCTTCCCAAACACCAGTTGGCTTTACATGTGCAAAGAATCCAAATTGGGGCCACGGCATGCGTGACCAGAATACATGAGTACGTCAACACATAAACCATACCAGCGGAGTCGAGTCCGCCGGATTAGCAACGTAGAAGAAGAAACGAAGAAGGAAGCCTACAAGAATGGAGAAGCTCCACGCCTGCATCCAGCTGATTAGCCAGTGCATATATTTTTACATAAAAATTCAGGTATAACGCTTCCATTCTGCTCAACGTTTGGATTACAGTAGGTATGAATTTACGCATATTTACCTGCACAATAACCACACCTCACACCCCTGCGCTTTCGATGCCGAACCCTTTGCTGGCTCTCGTCTGGCCCAGCAATGAGTTGGTTACCTGCTGAGCATCCATTTTCAGGGTGTAGTGCTCGTGCTTTGGTGATCGAAACAGAAAGAACCGATGCTCACCCACGCATGAGCACCAGTACCAGCTCTGTGGAAAAGGGGCCCAATTTGCCTCATGTGGACATGTACCGAACATCTAACAAAGGACCCTTGCTCTGCTGTTATTGGGCCAAGCTTGACACAGAGCTCTATGTCAAATTCCAAACAGGTGATAAAGGGACAGACAGTACCTTTATAATGTACATCCCAGCGGAAAGAATCTTGTTTAATATATATATACTGTATATGTGCATTTTTTTAAATGCAAAATTTCATATTTCTGATGTAGAATAATAAAAATGTAAATATCTGCCAGGACCTTCAAGAAGTGCCCTCCCACTTTTTATCGATGCCAGTAATATTTTAGGTCATCAAAGGCGACTATCCTAGATTGCCCAACATTCCTCATGATATCAGTAATAGACAGTATCTCATGCACCTGTTTTTGAGTCTTATCAGTGCACGTGCATGGATATAAATGATGTTGCAGTCATCACAGCAATGGCTGCGTTAATATGTGGTGTCATTTTTAATTTAAACTTTATTTTCTCCATTGTCAGAAATCTATGTAATTTGCCATTTGTATACTTAAATACTTTTAAGTACTTTGAGCAACTGTCTTTCCCATAGCGATCATTCATAGTTGGGTCTGTCTGTCCATTCAAGGTTCAGGTATGCACGACCCAAGTGCAGACGTGGGCAAGGAACAGATGCACTTGTGGCAACTTTCATTGTGCCTCTGTAGCTCTGTTGGCTCTGTAACAGGCAGTGGTCATGGTTCTGGAAGGAGGGCAAAAAACAATTAGTAGATCACAGAAGGCCAAATGCTAAATTTAGATGCCACTATTTTATTTTTGTTGTTGTTTTTCATGAGCACCATTGTTTCAGACAAGAAATTGTGGTGTCATAAATGTGTTGTGTGTCTTGGATAAGGCTGCAACAACGAATTGATTAAATCGATAAAAATCGATTAATAAATTTGTTGCCAACGAATTTGATTATTATAACGAATTTTTGCAGGCAGCTCTGAGCTGTCCCATTTGGGTCCTTGTTTGTGAGGCTGCTCGCGCCAGTGATTAGACCAAGTGAGAGAGTTTACTGCAACACTTAGGTTGAGTTGCTGAATCAATAATATGTACGACATGTCGCGTTAGATTGTCTTGAGTCGTGTGTGTTGTAAGATCCAGTGTGCCTCCGTCAGAGGTGAGTAAATGAAGCCAAATGTATTTTTTATATTCTTTGTTGATGAGATGTTACTATTTAGCAAGAAGCGCCAAGCTAGTTTGCGATTATGCTAATCAGTGTCTTCAGTGCTCATTTTTATTGTGTTATAGTGAAGCATATTAGCACATGAGTTATAGACCCCATTCACCAACGTCACACAATCACGTGATCGCTGTATTGTGCCGCCATAATGTCTGTCATTGTGTTTCTGTATTGTCAATGATCGTAGTTTCTAAAGGTGGATTCACTTGCAAATTATGGAAGCCCCGGTGCTTTCAGACACTGTAAACTCATTGGTTAAGTTGCATAAAAGCAGTTATTTGGAAAAGCTTCGGTCGATCAAGTCGCCAGATCCCTATTTGATGCCCAAATCGATGTTTCCTCCCGTCCCGTGCGTCAGAGCTTGTCCTGAGACTACAAAATTTCCAGTCGTACTCCAGTTTATGTCAGGATGAGGAGTCGGGTACCCAAAATCGGCACCGGCCCGAATATAAACCGACATTTTGGCAGCTGAGCGTCACCGTTGTCACGATTGTAAAATGAAACCTGATCGGCGGTTCGACAACAGGCCGGCGTGTGCCGAAAAATAGCCACTCCGCGTGAAATGTCCCCCCTGACGGGAGCGCTTATTTATAACGCTTAACTACTAAAATGACTGCTTCTTTCACTTGGTCTCAGCTAAATATTATCCAAAAAATATGATGGTGGAAGAAAGTGAAGAAATAAACATATTGAATTTGAAACTGTATGTTGTCTCTCGGAATACGGTAGAACTTCAAGTCTCTCCGTTTATCTTCTCTGTTACTGCAACCAACCGCCACAATGCCTTCACCATTTTCATTAATCAATGTTAACGATTGTCAGGAAGGTTTTTGGGTTCGTTCACTAGGCGGTGATTCCTTAGACAAGCAGAAAAACATGCAATAATAGGAGGAATGTACTTAGTGGTACCATGTAAACACGATGAGCTGACAGACAATATGGCGGCACAAGTCAGGGGGGCGGTGTTGTGACGTCATGTGAATGAGGTCTATTCTTCGATAGTAAACTTGTTTCAATCCTTTTTATAAATAAACCACATATATACACTGATTCATATTACAGCTTAGACCAGGGGTGGGCAAATCGGTCCTCTATAAGTGAAGATATACAAGATAAAGCAGAGTTTTATTTCCACAAGCACAAGTGCATGGGTTATGCGCTGCCTTTATCCGCACTGGTAGCACAAAAGGTAGCACACGGGAATGATGGGATTATAATTAGACTACTGGAAAGTGTTTTGCAACAAATCCGAGAAGCATGGAGGACATGTTTCACCATGGGACAAAAGTAATACTTTTGACACACCAGGGTCTCGTTCTCGTGTGCCATCCAAGATGCCAGATCTGCATTCTCCAAATACTGGACTGTCTCAGAAAATTAGAATACACAATATTCTAATTTTTTGAGACAGTCCTGTATATATACACAGGACTGTCTCAAAAAATTAGAATATTGTGTATTCTAATTTCCTGAGACAGTCCAGTATGTCACAGCACACAAGGTAACGACGCTTGATCCACAACTCCTAACTCAAAAACTCAGTCAAGGATGTTGAACATCTTTTGAGAATATGTTGTTTGGCTCCAGATTTCCTGCAGTCTGAACTTTGCATAATTGCGTAGCCACGTGATTCAATCTGGCAATAAAATGGAGCTCAGATTGGAATTAAGTAGGTATCAAGTGTTGATTGCTTGCACCTGTTACTGCTCTACTTGTCTATCACCATCGATGCAATCAGAAGGAAACGCTCATGCACATAAATGGACGTAGACATTCACACAATAGATAGATAGATAGATAGATAGATAGATAGATAGATAGATAGATAGATAGATAGATAGATAGATAGATAGATAGATAGATAGATAGATAGATAGATAGATAGATAGATAGATAGATAGATAGATAGAGTGCCTTGCAAAAGTATTCGGCCCCCTTGAACCTTGCAACCTTTCGCAACATTTCAGGCTTCAAACATAAAGATATAAAATTTTAATTTTTTGTCAAGAATCAACAACAAGTGGGACACAATCATGAAGTGGAACAAAATTTATTGGATAATTTAAACTTTTTTAACAAATAAAAAACTGAAAAGTGGGGCGTGCAATATTATTCGGCCCCCTTGCGTTAATACTTTGTAGCGCCACCTTTTGCTCCAATTACAGCTGCAAGTCGCTTGGGGTATGTTTCTATCAGTTTTGCACATCGAGAGAATGACATTCTTGCCCATTCTTCCTTGCAAAACAGCTCGAGCTCAGTGAGGTTGGATGGAGAGTGTTTGTGAACAGCAGTCTTCAGCTCTTTCCACAGATTCTCGATTGGATTCAGGTCTGGACTTTGACTTGGCCATTCTAACACCTGGATATGTTTATTTTTGAACCATTCCATTGTAGATTTGGCTTTATGTTTTGGATCATTGTCCTGTTGGAAGATAAATCTCCGTCCCAGTCTCAGGTCTTGTGCAGATACCAACAGGTTTTCTTCCAGAATGTTCCTGTATTTGGCTGCATCCATCTTCCCGTCAATTTTAACCATCTTCCCTGTCCCCGTTGAAGAAAAGCAGGCCCAAACCATGATGCTTCCACCACCATGTTTGACAGTGGGGATGGTGTGTTCAGGGTGATGAGCTGTGTTGCTTTTACGCCAAACATATCGTTTTGCATTGTGGCCAAAAAGTTCAATTTTGGTTTCATCTGACCAGAGCACCTTCTTCCACATGTTTGGTGTGTCTCCCAGGTGGCTTGTGGCAAACTTTAAACGAGACTTTTTATGGATATCTTTGAGAAATGGCTTTCTTCCTGCCACTCCTCCATAAAGGCCAGATTTGTGCAGTGTACGACTGATTGTTGTCCTATGGACAGACTCTCCCACCTCAGCTGTAGATCTCTGCAGTTCATCCAGAGTGATCATGGGCCTCTTGGCTGCATCTCTGATCAGTTTTCTCCTTGTTTGAGAAGAAAGTTTGGAAGGACGGCCGAGTCTTGGTAGATTTGCAGTGGTCTGATGCTCCTTCCATTTCAATATGATGGCTTGCACAGTGCTCCTTGAGATGTTTAAAGCTTGGGAAATCTTTTTGTATCCAAATCCGGCTTTAAACTTCTCCACAACAGTATCTCGGACCTGCCTGGTGTGTTCCTTGGTTTTCATAATGCTCTCTGCACTTTAAACAGAACCCTGAGACTATCACAGAGCAGGTGCATTTATACGGAGACTTGATTACACACAGGTGGATTCTATTTATCATCATCGGTCATTTAGGACAACATTGGATCATTCAGAGATCCACACTGAACTTCTGGAGTGAGTTTGCTGCACTGAAAGTAAAGGGGCCGAATAATATTGCACGCCCCACTTTTCAGTTTTTTATTTGTTAAAAAAGTTTAAATTATCCAATAAATGTTGTTCCACTTCACGATTGTGTCCCACTTGTTGTTGATTCTTGACAAAAAAATTAAATTTCATATCTTTATGTTTGAAGCCTGAAATGTGGCGAAAGGTTGCAAGATTCAAGGGGGCCGAATACTTTTGCAAGGCACTGGAGATAGATAGATAGATAGATAGATAGATAGATAGATAGATAGATAGATAGATAGATAGATAGATAGATAGATAGATAGATAGATAGATAGATAGATAGATAGATAGATAGATAGATAGATAGATAGATAGATAGATAGATAGATAGATAGATAGATAGATAGATAGATTAGATTAGATTAGATTAGATTAGATTAGATTTGATTACTTTCTTTGTCAGTCTGGTATGCACAAGTGAATTCAGAACGAAATGTAAAAATGAATAAAATAATAAATTGTGAATAAAAATCTGGCAATTTGAGTACTGTCCAACAGTGCAATGTGCAAATTTCATCGTGCCTTGTTTTCTTTTCAGATGTATGCTACAAAATATTTTGGTGGCATTCCATGTCAGACCTCAAGAAGGCAACGTGTTTGGGTTCAGGAGATGAAGGCAGAGGGATTTCAATTTACAATGAAATTATTGCACTGGTTGTATTTAAAGGGCAACTGAAGAGCTTTTCGGATATCATTCTTGAGTGTTTTACTCGGTTGAATTGTATTAAATGCATCATTCGCTGTCTCAAAAAGTCATATTAAAAAAAAAAAAAAAAAAAAAAAATAATAATAATAATAATTGACTGCGTAGTTTTTGAGTTATGGCCATTGCAAAACCCTAGCAACGAGGGACGCGCCGCCCTGCCGACTGCTAAAAATGCCATTTGTTTTTCTTATTCACTGTACTGAAACTGTGCGCCTTCATTGTTATTTTGAGCCATAGGCACCATGTGGGCAGTATCCTTTTTTCGTTCATTTTGTTGCACTTTAAAGTAGGGCTATGTAAAATGAAGCAGTTTTGTTTTTTTGTGTGCCTTGTTTTATTGTCATATATTGATACAAAATGTTATGGTGACATTCCATTTGAGACCTCTAGAAGGCAAAGTTTTAGGGTACAGGAGATAGGGCAGATTATTTTAAGTTTACAAAAAAATATTGTACTTGTTTTATTTAAAAATGAGTGCCAGTTTTTTTTTTTTTTTTAAATGCTTGTAACTTTTTATCTCATTCACTCAACAGAAGCTGTGTGCTTTCATTGTTATTTTGAGACATTAGCACTGTGTGAGCAATATGTTATAAGTGCCTTATTGACACTTTGCACTTGCCAGAATTTTCTCAGAGAGAACATTATTAAAAAAAAAAAAAAAAAAAAAAAAAAAACCTGATGTTTGCACTATTTTGAGTTGAATATAATATAAATATAATGGCGAAATATTGAAACTTTTCCCAAAATTTCAGTTGAATTTGTGCTCTCATTTTTCCACAAAATGTTTATTTGGAAAACCTTGAAGTTGTTACAGTTATCATTATTATGAAGTAGGCTAAATTGTGAATAAACAGTATTAACAGTCATGAAAGACACACACATAAAATATCATAGGAAGATAATATTCACACGTTCCAGATCTTGCTGTGTAAAATTGCTTCCTGATGAGTGATACTTCTGATATACCTAGTCTGTGTGGTCCACAGTAAATATATACATAGGTTCCCACTGGATTCCATAGAAAATGGATGTGGGTCATGTTTGCCCCACTTATGGAAGCTTGGGGTTGTGATACAAAATGTACAGTTTCTTCAAATGTATAAAAGGTAAATGAAAATGTGCATGACATTCTATCAAAAACATGTTTTGAGGAATACCTGTAATATGAAATGGTAAAAAAATTTCATTGCAAAGATATTTCAAGAAAACAACCTCACCTGGTCATTTTTGACCCACTTATGCATCTAAGGGTAATGTTTAAAATATATTTTTCAACATTTTTGAAAAAGAAAATTATGTATTATTTAAATGTTGTACTATATCATCAATAATGAAGAGCATCTTTGCATACATGCATCTTTTTGGTGACACATTGGTGCTAAGCCGTTGTAGAGGCCCTGACCAACTTCTGAGAATATTGTGGCTCTGTGTTCTGCTCTGGGTGGGCAATAACTTGCTCCACCAAGAGCCCTACCAACTATTTCTTTTGGACATGATTTGGACCCTTTCTTCTTCAAAGGACACATAAGTGGAATCTTGTGAGTCAGATTGATCCCGTTCAGTTGGATTTCCAAGTGGACGGCTGCCACTGCCATCTGGACAATTGTCTGGGTCCTCATCATCAGAAATTTTGGCCCTGGGTCCAACCCTGTAACTGCCTCTCCATCATCTAACATCTGTAGGACCATTTCAGCTGTGCATCTAACAGCCATGACACCCTGGATCAAGAAGCAAAAGAGTACTGTTTTCAATAGATCAATATGCAGCTATATGAATAAATACACAAACAACATATAGTAATCCTAGCTAGCTAGGATTACTTAATCATCCAGTGGGGCATCACTATACAATTAGCCATATTATGTTAAGTCTACGACTGCATATATTTGTCTCGGTTTGAGTTAATTTCGGAGTTGGACAGAATCAGGATTTCCGTTAAAAAGTCGTTATCAGACAACTCTAAAAACATAGTTGGTGCTGCCGAGACTGTGCATGCAGTTCACCACCTGACCTCTTTTTATAAATGTTTCCTTCCAGTTTTTGAAAACAACTAATGTGTCAAAGACCGTTTCTGGGGTCTTAAGAGCATTATTTAAAATGTCTGAAAGCATAAGAATACACACAGTCCAACTGTTATGAATGCTCAAGGGGAGGATGTGATAACATCAAAGCTGTTTTGAACCTTATCCTTTTGTCCCCTATCTTCTTTAACTTGTTTTTGGAGAAAAACAAACTGGATACATATAAATAAAAATATAACCTGCGTGTACTGTATAAACTGCAATTTCAACAGCACTAAAGCCCCTGCAAACCTGCATTTTTTCTGCTGGGCTGAAAAAAAAATCTTGGCTGATTTTTACTCTACTCAAAAACCAGAACAAAGTGCAGTTTTTTGCTCTGGGATATTTCCATTTCATTTTATTGGTCATTTTTAATGTTAATGTGTTTTTAATGAGGAATGAGCACTTAAGTTTGCCATTTAGAAGTGTTTTGTCTCAGTCATTTTCAAAGTGCCACAAATAGCAAAGACGGCATGCTAAACCTCATGATTTGATTTCAATGGGTTGTTTCATCCAATCATCTCCCAGAAGTGGCAATAGCAACTAAATTCTGTGTATTTATTGGTTTACAGACACAACCGCGTCATGTACTTCAGCAGTATGCTCAGGTCTGAAGGGGTTAAGACACACGCACACATACACTATTGTTCGAATTATTTATGGTAGTTATGAACTGTATTAACCAATTTTAGTATTATTGTATTCAGTACATCATTTCGTCGAATTTTCAAGCTTGACAAAACCTTGCATCTAGTGAAGAGTTGAGCTGTTGTGAAAAAAAATCACATTCCACCATGAAAAGCATATAGGTTTTCCAGGAAATCAAAATTCCACTCGGAAAAAAAATATAACTTCACTGGAGAAAACATAATTCAGTCAAACAGCTTTAATTCATCCTTTAAGACTGTGTGACACATACAGGGGAAGCAGGGTGGGGAATTCCATTGACAATTCCTTTGACTTCATGCTTTTTTTGCACTCAGACAAGGACTTTTACTTGTGGGACCCGCTATAGACAGATGTCTTTCATAATCATGTCCAATTAACTAATGTTACCAACTTACCCTGTTGAGTACGATCGTTGGAAACTTGATGCACCTGAGCTCAATTTTCAGCTTCATTGCAAAATGAATAATGATTTTCATTAGTTAGATTTCTTAATTTTTATTTTATTTTTTATTTTTTGCATTCCCCCATGTGTTCCACATTGTCATCATGGGGAGTTGTGTTTGAAAGTTTCAGATATAAACTTAACTTATTAAATGATTGAAATGAGGCTTTAATGAAACAAAATGTGAAAAAAAAATGTGAAGGGCCGTGAATAATTCCTGGATGCACTGTAAATATCAATATCACAAATACCACTTTTTGTACAGACCATCCCAGTGGATTGATCATGTCCTACTTGTCATAAAAAAATCTAAATAATAACTGACTCCATTGTTTTTTTTATTATTTTTTTAAATACAAAAATATAAAAAATATATTTTGAATAATACTTTGTGTTTTTATATTTTGCTATTGTCCAAGAATTTTGATTTTGATGTATTACAGATAAAATGTGTTATTTTACGATTACTGAATATGACAAGGCCTTTGCCTTTTTTGTACTTCCGCTAAAAGTGTATTAGTAGAAAATTGATGCTTTAATCAAAGAGTAAAAACATTCACTACTACTTTGCATAGTATGTGAAATACTTTCATCTTTGATAAATCACATACAGGTATATTCAGCAACTGTTCCAAATGTTTTGGCACACACAAAACCCCTAAATCAGGGGTGCCCAATCCCGGTCATCGAGAGCCCCTATCCAGCTTGTTTTCCGTGTCTCCCTCCTTTAACACACCTGAATCAAACGATCAGCTCATCAGCAAGCTCTGCAGCAGCCTGATAACGATCCTGATTAGTTGATTCAGGTGTGTTACAGGAGGGAGACATGGAAAACAAGCTGGATAGGGGCTCTCGAGGACCGGGATTGGGCACCCCTGCCCTAAACCCTTTGGAATAGATCATATGACATACAAACAGTTCACCTGAGAGCTTCAATTAGAATTATTTTAACCTGAAAAAAAAAAACGTCTGCATGTAAACCTGGCTAATAATTGACATTCAAAGTTAACCCTTTTACAAATATTTTCAAAGTTGTTCCTGAATATTGAAAGAAAAATATCTGTCACATTTCTTGTGTTTCCTGGTGTTGGAATTTAGTCCCCCCCGGCAAAAAGCTGCACGGGAACGGCGGCAGCCGAACGGAACTGGTGCTCCGCTGTTTACCGCCCCCGCGAGCCAAACCGGGAGGAAACAAGACTCCGCACGTTCTCTTCTTATTTTAACCCTTTGTACTGACTCCATATTTCAAAAGTTTGAAATAGACCCACTGAAAACAGGTTGACAATTTATTCGTCGACAATGGTCAAAAACAAGGCAAAAACAGATGACGGAGTGACCATTCTGGATCCAAAGCAAGGCTACATAGAAAATGTTTCCGAGCAGCAAATCTCTCTTATCCAGTGTCCAGTGTTTTTTTAAGTCCGTGGTGTAGTGGGCCGGCCGAAGGTGTGTCCGGGCGTTGCTTTGGGATCATCCCTCTCTGGCCGGTTTCGGGCTCTTTAGGTTCGTGCGTGGATGGGATGTGGTTGCCACAGCGACCGACGCTGGTCTTGACGTCACAAGCGCCCGCTATCAACTCTGTTATCCGGGCTGGCGCTATTTTGTTTTAGGACAAAGCGCGCTGGTCTTTGTCCTTGTTCATTTGTCGATAAAACTGATTGCCAGAGTTTGTGCGTCAATCTTGCTCACACATGTTGGGCTTCTGTGATAAGATGGCGTTGTGTATCTATTCTCTTTCTTTAAACTATGGTGTGCTATTTATTTTACATTAGGTTTGTTAGAGTAGTGCAGTCCTACAGTGAATATGAGAAATGATACTATTCCCTGATTGATTATATCACGTGTGTTCGAGTAATGCAAACAGTTAGACGGTGCCTACGAGAAACGGTACCATTTTTCCTTTTCCCCCTTATGAGCGCCGATAAGGTGATTCACTTTACTTTGTTCAAGGCCACTGAGTGAACTCTGCCTAAACTATAGTTAAATAAATGTGTTAGACTAATGCAAACAATTATATGGTGTGTGCGAGAACTGTACCTTTTCCCTTCACTGGAAACTATGGAGAAAAAAAAAGACGGGCAATTATTTTAAGAAGGTGTTGATATTGAAGAGTACTGTATACTTTACATTGAGATCAGAGGGAAAATCCCCCAGGCTACTTCTTGTTAGGCCGATAAGCAACCACATCTTAAATATGCACCCTGTTCTGTGATAAATGAGGAGAAAAAAGGCTTAAGAGCTCAGTTTGTCTTGGCACCTGACCAGGCGTTGAAAGGAGGCCAAGCACATATCGATCAAGAATCTCTCTCATGCATACAAGATGGGTTGCCTGTTATATATGTTAGATATTTGACTCATCTGCCCTTTAACTCTAACACCGGACGTGTCAGCAGCGACACGTTTACCCATATCATCTTTGAAACCTCGTCACGCTGTAATTACGTCACCCACGTGCCGCTGGTTGGTCTCATTTGAAAGTGCAGAAGTTGAGGTCCACGCTCGTTTTTACTTGAAGTCAATCGACCAAGTAAAGTGGGAGATAATGTCATTTGAGTTTCATTGTTTTATTTCCCTAATAAATAAGCATTAAAACCCTGCATGGATCATGTGTTTATGTCCATATTTCCATCATTTGTCTTTTTTCAAAACCGAAAGCACTACGAAAGACTACATATCCCAGGACCCATTGCGAGGTCATGAAGGACGGACATAATATGAACATTTTTATGAATGCAAATTCAGACAAAATAGACTCAGGTGTACTTAACTGTCACCTGTATGCAAGACACAATGTTCCTTTACTCATGTAAGTCATCTTGGCTTTTTTACCCTTCCTTTTCGTCAGTGCTCGGCCTAGAGTGTACTTTCACAAGCTCACAGACATATTGGAATTTTTGGAAAACTCTTTCAACACAACTTTTGTAATATCGCTGTAGTAGCTTGTTTAGTATCTCATTTGGAACTTCTTGCAAACTGGTTTGACACCTTTGCACTGTACCATGAAGGATTTCGGAGACAAATATATGTGTGAATACATTTTTTATGTACATATTACAGCTCTTTACACTCCATCCAACAGGACAGAGCGACATTCATTAGAAATATTAAAAGCGATTGTTGCACATTGTCTTAATCCATATTATCATCCTACAACATTTTTTCATCCAGAAGAAAACAATGCCGCAGTTTTTTTTTCTTAATGTAAGGGATGGGAAAAGGTGCACAACCACGTGAAAAAATCACATTATTTTCTTTTCCATTCTTTTTTCTTTTCACCTGTAATGCCATGTGGAGAATAATTACATTTTATAATATTTGAAAGGGTATAAAAGTACACATCTATTTACAAATTCAAGTTAAATTTGTACAAAGTAAAAGTGCATCAAATATCACAAGACAATCCTGCATGTTTTCAAGGAAAAATGGGGAAAAACAGACATTTCAGATAAAATAGAGGTTTCTTTACAGCAAAATCAATATTTTTTTCTTTCAACTTCTTTTTCAACAAGTTTTTGGTGACTGGTATAATTTGATATCATTTTACATCAAAATGGAAGTCAACTGCCACTTTTAAATATCAAATTCTACATACAGCAATATATCTTTACCTATGTGGCAGCTTTCCGGGTTGCAGGCTACCCTTGAGGTTTTTCATGTATTATACATTTAATATAAGAGTTAAATAAATATTTTAAAAATAAGAAAAGAGATTTGCAAGGAATTTCCTCCCCAAAAAAACAAATCAACACTTTCTCAATTGTTCCTTAGACATGACTAAAGAAAAGTCCAAAGAAACAAGAGCCCCAAAACCTGTGAAGCATTGACACAGAGGACAGTGGAAAATACGGACGAACAGGGCCCTTATGTCGGAACAGTGCAGTCAAACTAACTGAGTGTGGCAGTGCAGACTTGTGGCGTGGGACAGAGCCGATGCGCTCAAAGTGCCTTGCCTCAGTGATCACACTGAGCTGTCTGGGTGGCGCCACCGTGGTTGTTGGAGGAAGAGAGGAAGGATGGGTGGTCCCTGAGTGTCAGCTCCCCTTTGGGAAATGTATCTGCTGGGGGCACATAGCTTGCGTTACCGTTCCTCAGCCACTTTTCCATTCATTTCCCGCTCGTCTTCATCTCTCCGTTTCTGCCTCTGGAAGAAGCCCAACTAGGAGGACAAAATAGCACAATTTCAAATAAACATCTGAAAATACTTCATTTCTTTAGGTATTTGGACTTACAGCGTTATTATGAAAGCCAATAGTTCTGCGCATGCTTCAGTTATTTAGTCGATGAACCAGACAGTCGCCAAAGTGACTGAACCGAAAATTGTCCATGACTTGATGTGCATCCCCCACCCTGGTAACTTATTCCTACAGTCCTTGAAAGATCACCATAAATCAATATCTTTTTGTTATTGTGCTTGCAATCTGCACGACTGACTGACTATTATGCCTTAAACTCCATATGTTCAATAATACTAATAGCAAGTAAAAAGAACTCATTTTCATCTCCCAAACAACATCCTAACATTGGCACCAACAATATGTGACCAGATTCCCTTTAAACCTGCTACAAGACCATTTCGTACCATTATTATTATTATTATTATTTTAAACCTGAGCAGGAGTCAAAAGAAATACATTTCATCTTCGCTGGCATCACCTTTCTGTTGCCTCTAAACTTTCATACTGTGTTTTATTTTTCTTTGATAAAACACACAACCTGCGCATCATCTTAACAATATAAATATTAAAAGCAAGTAATTGACTTCATTTATGGCATCTGAAATTACAACCATTTTTTTATTAACCCTTTAACATTGAACGTGTCGGCGGTGACAAAATTACACATAACATTTTTGAAGCCTCATCATTCTGTAATTACGTCACCCGCATGCCGTTGGTTGGTCTCATATGAAAGTGTGGAAGTTGAGGTCCACGCCCGTTTTTAGTTGACCAAGTAAATCGGTAAGCAACCACATCTTGGGGGGGTGGCGTGGCTCAGTGGTGGAGTAGCTGTCCCCCAACCCAGAGGTTGTGGGTTCGATTCTCCACCCTGATGAACTTGCCTAAGTATCCTTGAGCAAGATACTGAACCCCGCATTGCTCCTGGTGCTGTTCACCAGTAGGTAGATGGCAATGTAGTATAAAGCGCTTTGAGTACCTTGAGAGGTAGAAAAGCGCTATACAAGTATAATACCATTTACCATCTTAAATATGCACCCTGTTCTGTGATAAATGAGGAGAAAAAAGGCTTAAGAGCTCAGTTTGTCTTGGCACCTGACCAGGCGTTGAAAAGATGCCAAGCACATATCGATCAAGAATCTCTCTCATGCATACAAGATGGGTTGCCTGTTATCCGTAGCCATGTCAAAAAGATATTTGACTCATCTGCTCTTTAACTGTAACACCGGACATGTCAGCGGCGACACGTTATACACCCATATCATCTTTGAAGCCTCGTCACGCTATAATTTCGACACCCACGTGCCGGTGGTTGGTCTCATTTGAAAGTGCAGAAGTTGAGGTCCACGCTCGTTTTTACTTGAATTCAATCGACCAAGAAAAGCGGGAGATAATGTCATTTGAGTTGTATAGTTTTATTGCCCTCATAAATAAGCGATAAAATGCTGCATGGACCATGTGTTTATGTCCATATTTCCATCATTTCTTGTCAATTTTCAAAACCGAAAGCACGGCGAAAGACTACATATCCCAGGAGCCATTGTGAGGTCAAGAAAGACAGACGTAAAGTGAACATTTTTAATAAATTGCCGAGCGAGGCGCTATAGCGAGGCGCTATAGCGAGGCGCTATAGCGAGGCGCTATAGCGAGGCGCTATAGCGAGGCGCTATAGCGAGGCGCTATAGCGAGGCGCTATAGCGAGGCGCTATAGCGAGGCGCTATAGCGAGGGCTGTGTGACGTAGTATGTTTATGACGTGGCCCTTTGTCGTGTTCAAAGGGGAACAGAGTGGCATGCCTAAAAAAATTGAACTAGTATATTGTCAATATTTTTGAAAAGACTCAATGTTATATTCGATTTTTTTTTCTCTCTCAATCTTTTCAATTTTTAAATACAGTAGATATGTTTGTTCGAGAAGCTTGATTGCATGTATATACTTTTGATAAGGTAATTGGTACAATATCTAACCTCACAAAGAGATATCCTCCAAACCCTTTTGTGTTAGAAGCTATATATGTATTTATATAATTTTTCTTCATTATTTTGCACTGTTGGTCTACTGTATATAACGTTTTTTGACCATAGTATGTGCAAAGGCCAAAAACGCCTATGATCGTACCTGCTGTTTGTGTTGAACTGTCAAATATAAAACTATTCAGTCTTATTTTTTTCTGTTGAATGTTTATCCTAAGCCAGACTTCCCGTCCCGTACTGCTCTTCCTTGGGTCATGACCAGACTCTACACAATTCATGACCAATGTTCCTTCTAAGCTTTCAAGCATTACGGACTCGATACATATCATGACCAATGTTCCCTCTAAGCTGTGTGTGTGCGCAATCACAACCACTGCTTGCACATTCTCAGCGCACAAGAAAATCTATGCAGCGCACAAAATAAAATTCAACAGAAACATATTAACACATATAGAACTACTGTCAGCGCAGAAGTGATGTTTCAGCACGACACTCCTATTGGTGCGTTCAATACGGCAACGCGAGGCTCCCATTGGTGGGTTACTGCACCACAATTAGCCTATATAGTTGTGAGATGCATGACCTGGGTGGGTGTCGAGAAAAATAAAGAGTGAAAAGTGTGAGACTAGACTGTGCTGATTTACTGAGGCAACATTCCTGTGCCAATTTTTTTAAAGTGATCCTCTACCTTAAATACATGTAGGCTCTAATAAACCACAATTGTTCTCTTGTACTAAAATATGTTGTTAGAAACACATAAAATGTTAAATCAGTGGCAATATTTTATAATATTTAGTACACATTTTGACCGACAGTCGGCACCATGTTTTGCGGGCTAACAGTGATGACGTAAATGGGATGTTTCCGAATGTGTAGCGTATACAACAATTGCGTATTGCTGCCTAAACTCGCGAAGTAAAATGCCATGATGAGCTGCTTTTGGATGCAATTTCCAGTCAAATTGAAACAAGGGGAGTGGCGTGAGTGGTCAAGGTGGAATTATTTTTTTTTTTTGTGAATAAATGTGCATAAGTGGAAGCTTCTCCCCTTTTTGGTCCCTCTATGTACATATCCTACCTACCACGCGTTACAACTGGCGCCCGAACATTTTTCCTGGATCCTTAATCAAGTGAGGGATCCGTCAATTTTCTGGATCCGATGGTCCCATCGCGGCGGCAATATTGGTTTTGCCTTTGTCCATTTTCTGGATTCGACGGTCCCACAGCCGCTTTTCGGATCAGTCTATTTTGTGGATTCGACGGCCTGATCGCGGCTGCAACGTTGCCATGGGATCGGTCTACTTCCTGGATCTTCGAGTGAGTGAAAAAACGCGGATTTGGATTACTATTGTTCTCTTTTTTGTTGACTATTCTTCGTGGGAGTTTTCCCCAAAGCATACCAAATAATTAAAGCACTATGGCACGCTAAAGTGACGACAGTGACTCTGACATGGACGTTACTTTTATGTTGGAGTTCTTCTGGGAACGCGTGTGTGCGTCACGCTGAGCTCCCGAGTGACGAGTGGTCAAGGTTGAAATATTATTTTTTTTGTGAATAAATGTGCATAAGTGCAAGCTTCTCCCCCTTTTGGTACTTTTATTCACATATCCTACCTACCACGCGTTACAATGTACAAGACATGGATTACACTCGATTCCAGGATTTGTTCCCGTCAGATGACGAATTTAATGAGGACAGTCAGCTACGACACGACTCCGATCCTGACTATCACAATTGTGCATTCATAGTTTTATTACCTTCAGTGAGAGTTTATAATGTCAATAGTCATGAAAATAAAAATGCACGAATGACAAGATGTGCTCAGACTTTGGCCTGTACTGTTTGTAAAGCACACGACAGCCCTGGATGCTAAATATCTACATAATTATACTGGGATAAGTTTGAAAACGCAATAGCTTACCATGAGGATCTGCACATAAACCAGAGTTCTCAACAGCCGATATGTGCGTATTTGCGTTGAAGGAATTATTACTGAAGTATCAAGGCCTGAACTCAACAATGTTTTTATGCTTTATTGATTCATTAAAAGCTTTTGATCGGATCAATCATAGCAAACTTTTTTCTTATGTTGACACAAAGGGGGGTGCCCAAATATATCATTCGTATTCTAGCCTTTTGGTATGCAAATCAACTTGTTCACATTAAATGGGGTAGCACGGTTTCTTCTTCCTTCAGAGTTAGTAATGGTGTAAGACAGGGAGGAATACTCTCACCATATCTGTTCAATGTATACATGGACGAATTGCCCAACCGTCTCAATAGATGTAATACTGCCTGTGTTGTAGAAAGCACTATCATTAACCATTTTATGTACGCGTATAATGTGGTGGTGCTCTCTCCATGCAGTGCTGGCTTACAGGAGTTACTCTCATTATGTTCTCAGTTTAGTGACCAATTTGACATTGAATACAATGCAGAGAAAAGTAACATTATGATTTTAAGATCTAAAGAAGATAGGGGGGCTGTATTCCCTCGCTTCTTTCTGGGCAAAAAAAGCGCTAAATGACTGCAATGAGGCTAAATATCTCGGACATTTTATAACTGATGATTTGTCAGATGACAGAGAAATTTACCGTCAATGCAGTAAACTTTATGCACAGGCAAACATACTTAAGAGATTTTTTTATGTGTTCCATCCACGTGAAAATATCACTGTTCAGGGCATGTTGCACACCATTTTACACTGCTCACCTGTGGACCAGGTACTTAGCGAAGTCCATACAGAGGCTAAATGTAGCTTATAATGATGCCTTGAGCCTGTTATTGCAGGTGCCTAGCGTGGTACAGCGCCAGCTAATTATTTGTCAGTTTTGGGTTACCCACCTTTAAAGCGCTACTAAGAAATCTGATGTATAAGTTCATGTGTCGGTTAAATGAGTCCGAAAATAGTGTTTTAATGAAAACAACGGATCCTAAAAATAGTTATAGATGTAGGTCAAGCATGTGACGCCATTGGAGTAAAAGCCTGTTTGTTGTGCACAGATAGTTTGTGCCTTTTCCATGTTTTTTCTTTTTCAGTTTCTGTTTCTTTTTCTTATGTCATTTTGCTGTTGATTTGTGTGATATGGACACCCCGTGTGACTCCTGAATAAAGATCATATATACACTCTTTAGCTCCATTGTCATTGAGATGCACTTGCCGCAAGTACATCACCAGTTATTCCCAACTCTTGTTTTATCAGGCACTGTATTTCCTGCTCTCATTTTTCCTTTGCTGCTCGTCTTGTGAACGACCGAGAGTGCTGGCCTGCTCTTCACTTTTCCGATCTGGTTCAAATTGGAAGGGCAGAACCAACGACATGTTGGGGTAGCTATAGAGTGACATGCTGAAAGTTCGGCAACAGGCCCGGGGACGTCACGCACTGCGACGTAACAAGAATGGCGACCTATCACTTAAAATAATTTTACAAACTTTATTAAAATGAAAACATTAAGAGGGGTTTTAATATCAAATTAACATAACTCATACTAACATTTATCTTTTAAGAATTACTTGTCTTAAAGATCGAGGATCACTTTAAGCGTTACAGTATTAATTAGTGATGGCAGCTTGAAACAAACTTCGAAACGTGCACTGAACCGATGACGTAGATTTATATCGGACCACTGCTCTGGAGCTTGCTTCAAACCACGTGACATATGACGTACAAAACAAGAACTGTTTCAGTTCGTGAATGAAACACCCCTATCGGTTCATAATCCAATCGGATGGGTCACAGACACTGGCGTCTTGATTCTGACAAGTGACTGGCTGAGGTGATTTGAATTATAGCATCTCATTATTTCATAACAGTGCTAACAAATGTTAAATTTGCGGGTTGGTGTCATCGTGGTTCGCGTGTGTTTTTGCAGTCGACTTGCTGGGAAATCTGTTTCGTTTGATCATTAACGAGCAAGCTAGGAAGAGAGGTCGTTCTGAAATGTGGGAACACTATGATCTGATTGCTGCTGATAGGTACGTGCGCTGTCTATAAACACGAAACATGAGTTATGTCATTTCAATAAGTTACATTGCTAACAAAATTAAAGTTGTTGCCAGAGATGCGTCTGATAAAAGGAGGTCAAAGAATGCCTCAGCAGATGCAACGAAGGAGGTGCAGTGATAGTTTACTGATCCACCCCTGGGAAGAGCCGAAAACCCACTCATTTACTGGCAAAATCATCAGAATGTGTACCCTCATTTATTCCATTCAGCAAAACATTTTTTATGCAGACAATCATCATGTACCGGTATTTCCTGTGAGCAAGTATTTTCTAAATGCAGAGAAGTTTTAAGCAAAAAAGAAATCGACTCAATCCAAAAACTCTGCAGATAACAATGGACCTCAATAAAAATCTTTGAATGTTCCTCATCCCACATAATGACCATAGTTACACAAGCACACTGCAACCCCCCCCCCCCCCCCCCCCCCACAAACACATACACACGTCGCTCACATTAGTGACACAAAACATCTTCATACCTCTTAAAATATTCGCCTCCGCCATATTTGAACAAATATTTACTCCAGCCCCCCACATTTCCTCAGGATGCTGGTCACCTCTGCTAAAATTGGCTACATCCTTAGTCAAATGGATTACTCAATTCTGCCCCTGAAATGGAATTAATCATCAATACAGTGTAATGAGAATTTGGTTCAGTATTTCATGTTTCGAAAGATAAATAAAACCCAAAATAAAGTGCCGTAGGCGATTATTGTAGGAGGATGACGAAATAGCACATCAAATCAGCTTTCCTCGGTGCATCACACTTCAGGGGGAAAGACTGCTTGTGAGCCCCTGCAGTTCGAGCTTTTGCCAGGAGATGTCACTGGTAATGACGTTTCACGAATTGAACCTATTCTCGAATCAACTGGCCAAGTGGTTCGGAACTTCACATGAAGCTTCATAGGCCATCACTAGTATTAATAACTATCCAATATTAGAACTGATATGAGCTAGTTAATTAGACCAACAAAAATGTTTTCTGTACCATTTTGCAACATAGCGCAATGAGCAACAGGTGTCTAGTCAATAACATGATACAGGTCACTTCACTTACGCTACACAGTGGTCCTCAGTGTGCTCAAGGAGCTTGTGTGTCTGCTCAGACACGCGAAAAATTAAGGGGAACATTGATCACGACATACTACAAATACTCTGATGGCACTGCAAGCCTGGCTCTCCTAAATAATCAGCCCGCCCTTATTGCCTATCAGAGGTTCAGCCATTCACTCCACACAATGGTGCATGAAAAATCATACTTACAATGTAAGTCTTGATTAATTTAAGGAAACAGTCATTAATCCACCAACTCCGCAGTTAATCCACAGTTCCATCAATGGAAACATAATTGAACAGGTGAACTTCACCTTTGAACACCATATAAGAGACATCTATAAAAAGGCACAACAAAGCCTCCATTTTCACCCTACTTTCAATGCCCTCCTTGTCACCTTCAACTTGTGCTGCTGCTGCACAAGACAATTATTCAGTTTATTTTGTTTTTATTGCTATACCCTTTTTTACACCATTCTGTCAGTCTCCAAAAGAAACACTCTTGAAAATCACTCACACGGCCTCTAAAATGCTCTGTTCCCCCACTCTAAACTTCTCAGAACTGAATGACAGCAGTAGCCAGTATTGCCAAATCAATCGTAGCAGAAAAGGGACCATTTTTGTAGGAGTTTCATTCCATCGGCTGTTGCCATTCTCAAAAATCTGCCTCACTGATTTGCCTACCGAATAATGTTCAATATTGTTTTGTTCTTCTTTGAGGCACGCACATTTTTTTTTTGTGATTGTCCATTGTGTTCTGTGTGATTGAGAAATGTGGCTACTTGACATATAGGGATGTAGGAATACTTCTTACAGTGCTCATGATTGTTCCAGAAAAGCACTAATAGAGTGTTACTATATCAATTAATTTCATCAGTGTTAAACTGATCTGAATGGCAATATATTTTTAGGAAAGCCACTGGCCTGTGCTTCGGATGCCTGCACCCATGAGTGTTTAACAAATGACTGACACCTCAAAAGTCATACCTTCTTTGTCTGGTTGGTTTTCCCAAACTGCGGTAGACCCCTCCCTGTGTGCAATTTAATTCCATTCATGTGCTATTAAAAAATATATTCATTCAAAATAATTTAGTAGCAGTGCCAAATACTATGGTAAATGTGTCCTTTGTGATCAGATTGTTTTTATCCTCCCTGCTGATTGCATAACACTTACCTTCCAGAGAGCCAAACTGAGCAGAGCTAGCAGTAGGAGTCCTCCCAATGTACTCCCGAGGATTATCCAGGTTGGGATTCTGTAATCTCCCTCTTTTCTCACTTCCAGTATTATCTATCAATTGGACACAATTAAAAAAAGATGTAAATTTAGTAAATTGTTTGGTTTACAAACATCTCATTCAACTGAAATCAAAAGTATAATCATTTTTCATCAAAAACTAAAAATGCCAATTTAGAAGAAGTGACCTAACCCAGACAAATGTTTTTCCTTTTTGATTTGTAATTATATATATAAATGAGATAAAATGATCAAGCCCGATATTCATATTTCATAGTTCATCTTTAACTCAACCACAAAAGTGGGGTGAAAACAATTGCAGCATTGGTTTTTGTGTATGATGACCAATAGATGGCAGCACAGACTTCAGCATGGGAGACCTGACTTTGACACGTTGTGCTGTTGGTCCTTTCGGTCCCTGAGCACCACACAGCATTTGAACTACTATACCCACGTTCACAGGGCCCTCCGCCTGTGCTTTATATAAGCAGTTCACGACTCTTCTGTTTGAATCCTTAATCAGATCACAAAAACTTTCAAAAATATATATAATTATACTTTTTATATATAAAATTCAAAATTGAATAACAATAATAGATCATCACCAAAAACAAAGAATGAAAATGAGTTGGCCAACAAACAAACAAATTAATAAACAAACAAACAAAAAAAAGGCGGCCCACATCCTCAACTGGTCGTCATCCATAGGGCACACACACAGAAAGCCCTCCACTCTCGTTCGCAATCACACCACCACTGAGTGGGAATCGAGGGCACGCTGCCTATGCTGCCAGAATACGAATCGGACAAAATACATCTTCTGACAATAATTTGATAACCCTGCGGTTTATCGTCCACTGAGTCTAATATATTGAAATCAACAGTTTGATAGCTTTGTTAGCTTAGAATCATTCATTGACGTCTCATATTTCGGTTAAAAAAAAAAAAACACTTAAAAAAATTATTCACTCACATATTTTAAACTTTTAAACAAATTATGTCACCATGAAAAAAATGGCGTCTGTAAAAAAGTCACGGATGTCTATCTCATAACTATCGCTTAATTGTATTTTTTTTTTGTTACTGTCACATTTTCTCTGATATGCTAGATGATAAATACCTGATCCAAACAAAAAAAAAAGGCTGGGAAAAAAAAAAAACGTTTAAAAGAGTAAATATATGAAAAAGAAAATCTCGACCACTCCTTGATGTGTGTGATTTCTGCATTGCGACCTTTGTTATATTACCATGTTTCACCCATAAAATCCCCCAAAAATCCAGCTGTGGCCATTCACAGCTCTGTCTTGACACTCAGTGATACATGCGACATGCGGTTTTTGGATCGAAACAAAGTAAGTACGCGATAATAACTCATTAAAGTCATGGCTTCTGTAATTCTGTTCTCGCGTGCTCTCACCTCCAGATAGGGTTTTGCTGTTTAAAAAAAAAAATTTTTTTTTAGAATGCCCTCTTGCTCAATATTTTTCTTCCCCCAAAAAACACCTGAGTGTTTTATGTGGGACATTTAGTTTTCTTGTAATATTTGGTGGGTGTGGCTGATAGTACTGCACTCCTTATAATGATAATAATATTGATATATATATATTTTTTTTAATGAAATTACAGTACATTTAATTTTATAGATGAAAACAAGGCAAATTGTTATTGGATACACAGTAGCAATGTTTCCCAACCAAGTGGCCGTGTCAGTCCAATGTGCCTAGGGAGATCCAATAACAACAAACAATCCATTTATTATCATCCATTCTTGACAGTGACTTATAGTGAAGCTAGGAAAATGAACTATTTTCCCCACTCAGAAGCTACATGCTCTTTAATCTGTTTCAATTCATACACAAGAATACGTCAATGTTTCTGGAAGCTCATATAAAATTTGCATTCAATTAAATAGTCCCAGGTTTTACACTGAGCTGTTTGGTGGAGTGCAACATGATTTTCTTATTTAAAATAGAAGCTATGGTTCAATAAGGGTTAGGAACCTGCTGTATATTGCTGTTTGGTCCACGATGAATCATGAATACCAAAAGAAAATAAAATTCTCCACGAGAAGACAATATATACTGCATTTAATTGTTTTTACATGAACACACTGTCAAACACATATACTCCTGTATTAAAATGCGTATTCATATACGTGTGCATTTGTTATGCTTTCTATTGTTATGCTTTCTATTGTTCTTCTCTGCCAGAAGGATAGACATTTGTGAAAGCAACAAAGGTTATTGTTGCCTCCACATTAAAAAAAAAAAAAGTTATCTACAGCAGGGGTCCCCAACCGCCGGGCTGCGGACCGGTACCGGTCCATGGCACATTTGCTACCGGGCCGCACAGAAATAATAATTTATTACCAACTGCATTCTGGCCGAACTAACTTTAGCCTGTGCCCATTAACACAGCAATATCCCTGTCTACGCTAGATATAATAGTACGTACAGGATAGAATGTCATAATAGAAATCCATTGATTGGACTGCTAGCAGTACATCTTGTTTTGTATATCTATGTGCGCTTGTCCTCGATAATAACGTATGACGTAGGGCAAGCGCATCACATTTGTTCCCGGAAATAATTAGCCCCACACTAGAATGACTGAAAAACAGACGTCTTTGGCCAGATTTTTTTACGGGGAAAAGGGCACCTGGTGAGCCAGAAGATGCGTTTACAACCTCAAAGAAATCAAAATCTACGTTACTTCCCAATCATTAAGACCCATGAACTGCAAAGGAGTGGATTCGTGACCCGTTTGTGGATAAACCGAGTGATTCGAGCATGTCTGTGCAACAGGAGGATCAGCTTGTAGCGATCACAAATGACGGCGACCTTAAGCTTACTGTACGTTTGAGACAACAACTCTACCGAGGTTCTGGATTAAAGTCATTCCGGAATATCCTGACATCGCTACGAGAGGACTGAAAACCGTGCTACAATTTCCAACATCTTATCTTTGTGAAGCAGGCTTCTCTCACTCTTCCATCACACCTAGATGGGACCATCTCGTCTCAACGAAAAAAGCTCAGGCCTCCCACTGATTCAGCAGGTGAGTTATATTTTCCCTGTTCTTAACACGACGGGGCTAAAACAAATGTTATTTTATGTTTGCTGTATTTTTCTGCCGCACATTGCCGGTGTTCTGTCAAAATTTTGCTCCCAAAGCTTTTGTGGCAGTGAAAAAGCCCTCTTTTACATTGTTGGACTCTCAATGTTATCCAAAGGTGCTAAATCAGGCGTCCCCAAACTACGGCCACATTTGGTCCGGCCCCAATTAAGAATTTTTTCTTTATTGTTTTTACTTGTGTTATTTATTTCCTGGCTTTTTCTGTGAAGAACCCAGAGAGGGTTATTTGGTTATTATCTATTAAATTAATATAATATAATATAATATAATATAATATAATATAATATAATATAATATAATATAATATAATATAATTATTATTTTTATTTTATTTACTTTTGTTCCGTGAAGAATCCAGAAAGGGTTATTTGAATGTGGCTTTCTAAAAATCGATAAATTTTTACATTTAGGCACTCCAGCAATCGTCACACTTTTTCTGTTACAAACTGACCTCGGCTCCTCATCAGAGAAGGGAAAAGTTATGTGGCCCTCACAGGAAAAAGTTTGGGGACCCCTGTGCTAAATAAACTAGTTACATCATAAACACACATTTGCAACACGAATATGGTGTAAATTACTGCTCAACGACACGGCGAAGTCGTTAACAGTGAGGGAGCGGGGTGCAGTTGTTGTGTGCAGCTAAATTGGCAGGATGTGTCTGAGAAGTTTTGTACATGTCCGTCCCTTATCAAATGTAAGTAAATATTCCTTTCTTTAAAGAAAGTTTGTAGTTTTTACTTTGGAATCGCTGCATTCGGGGCCATTTTTAACGTTACGTGCATGTGCAGAACCGCGAATTTGCAATTTTTGATGGGCTGCAAAATTTAATCGAAACCCGGTCCATGAAAAAAAGACCCAAATCACACCGGTCCATGATGCAAAAAAGGTTGGGAACCCCTGATTTACAGTGTTTCACAAATACTTATAAGAAAATTAAGGTAACTATTTGAGCAGCATTTCTATTGACTCACTTGTCTGACAGGTCTCTCCTCATGTAGGAACATAGGACTGTTGGTAGGCAGCTCCACTGATGCACTGGTCACCAGTTCGAGAATTTTAAACTTAAGCTGAATTGGGGAAAAACACGCAAAACATGCAGTCTTATTTTTCCTTAACAAAACTTACCAGCAATTTACCAAGACACAATTTATTAAAATAGTTAAGTATACTGTATCATCCAGTAAAAAAGTGTCTGGAAGGGGATACTCACTGCATGTAAAGTATGTACTCGTAGAGCTCCTGTAATTCTAACTGAGATTTCCCTGTAGGAGGCTACGTTGACTGTGCACTGGATTGGCAGAATCAGGGTGTTGGATCGATTCTGTGATGACAGTCATGCAGTTTTAGGGAATCTGTTTCATGTTACCTCTTCCATCTTTGGTGAATTAGTGTGGTGGGACTGTAACGTACCAAGCGAGAGAAGCGGCTAAGGTCCTCAGGTGATGCTCTGCTCTGTGCCACATGCTGGGGTGGTACACAGTGAGTCCCATCTCTCTGTTGGACATGGAAGGGAGATCTCAGTGTTTCTCAAACCTTTTACGCCAACTACAATCTAAAAAAAATAACTTAGCTCTTCAAGTACTAGCATCATGGCCAACGATAAAATAAAGAATCAAAGAGTAAAAGGTTGAAATGTTCATCAAAAAATACTAAAAAACAAATAGTAACTGAAAATGATGAGGCTTTCGTTAACTATTATTGTGTTTAATTATGGTAAAATATACTGAAAGGATTTCTGTATTTTCGGTATAATTAGGCGCACCTAAAAACTTTCAAAAACCGACAGATCACCTTATATACTGTATACAGTAGATCAATATTCGTTAATCATGGCATGACATTTCCTTTAACACAGCTCCATCTAGTGGATGCGTAACACAACCCCAACTAGTACTACTGCTACTACTATTACTGCACCTTATAATTTGGTACGCCCTATACATGAAAACAGTTTTAAAAGAAGCCATTCATTGAAGGTGCACCTTATACTCTGATGTGTCTTATAGTGCAGAAAATACAGTACATTAGAAAGTTTAATAGAAAAAAAGCCTGAACAGAACAGTATACAACAGAAAAATGTATGACAGTTTGAACATTTCATTCATTAACTCTTTCACCTACCAAGAGAGAGAGCCACAAAGAGTACCCCTATTACACTTTCAGAATTGCAGATGTACTAGTACATACAGTTATGTGCATGAACATTCCTTAAGCTTTACTCTTAATTTTGCAATAAATGACAGAAAATAAACTTGACTGAGTTAGTGAATGTTTGTCATCAACTGCTTTTAGGTTTTCAGAAAAATGTAATTCAAATTCCAAAGTCCATAATTTTTCAATAAAATAACAGTGTCTATGTTTGCTGCAGTCACCTGGTCAATGTGCAAATGAGATATTTGCAGTAGCTGGTTGCCATTTTTTGTCAGTTCTGGAACCTCAATGTTCAACTGTAGATCTTTCACAGGGAAGTATCCAAGATTCTGGATCTGAATAATGGCATGGTGTTACTTTGGTGATTACAAACAAGGTTCTCGGGCTCAGTAATCAACTGGTGATTTAAAAGTAAGCTCACCTGAAAAGTGAAGTTAAAAGGAGGACCAATTACTCCAGGCTCTTCCAGGGATAACTCTGATTTGATCTCATATCGGGTTGGATTTGAATCCCTTTTCAAGTGAATACAGTACATTAAAATGCCAAAAAGGAAAAGAAATTAGCTGAAATCAGTTGCTTGCAGTATGTGAGAGGTACATTAAGTACAATAGTACCTTGTGAAGAGAAGATCTGCTTCATATTGCAGTGAGTAATATATATCATTAAAGTTATCAGCTGTACTCATTTCTTCGCCATTACTGTTGTAAGAAAAAAATGTTAAAGACTGAAATTCCAGACCATCTTATTCACAGACAACTTTTTTTACAAACAGAAGTTTCTGAAGAGAATGCCCACACCTGCTTGCCTCCAAGATGACTCTGAGATGATCTAGAAATACACTGCGACTGAACTCAAACTCCAAACGGAATAATACCTGCAAATACACAAAATGAACCCACTACTAATCACTGTTGTACTGTGTTTAAAACAACACTTACTAAAATGCTAAAACCAACACAAAAACAACACAAATAAACTTCAGGCCTTTTCAATGATAAAGGAAACCAGAAAGGTTGTTAACGGCAAATAACTTAATTTTTTTGCAGTATTTTACTAATTATTTTGTTTAGTACAGTATTTAAGAAATTGTACAAATGTCCCTACTCTTCTTGCGTTTTAATCTTTGTTTGGCAAATGGAAACAGGGTTCTAATAGAATGAAAATGTATTGAATTTGCAAATGTTATGGCTGTCGAGTGATTAGTACTGGAAGAAGAGTCTGACTAGTTTGCATGTTTGAGTTGCAGCTTTGTCCTCTTTTCGTGTTTCAATGATTCCCCTCCTCATTGGTGATTGTACCGTAATTTCCGGACTACAAGCCGCTACTTTTTTCCCTCATTTTGAATCCTGCGGCATGCAATGATGCGGCCAATTGATCAATTTTTCTAACGACTGCCAGGGGCGCTCGAGCATAAAATGTAAGCGTAAGACACGTGGAATATATGTGTAGAGGAAGATGCTAGTTTGCACTCTTACCTGTATTTTAACTTTGTGCTTTGTGCACGAATAAAAGTAGCAGACCCTAATCTTTGTGCATTAGTAAAATTAGCATACCCGCATAATGGAAAATGCTAGAAGAAATGGCTATGACGTGCCGAGTTGAATTGAAGGCTTGGATGGCCAGCGGCGTCAGATCGTTTACAAAAGTGGCCGTATGCGAAGAGCAACTTTTGCAAAAGTCTGACAACGTGAAGTAGCGTGAAAAATATCCACCATCACCAACGGGTTTCGAAAAACTGGTCTGCTGCGTGACGAAGAGGACGACACACGCTCAGGAGTGAGCTTGAGGAGTCAGCTAAGTGCCATGTTGCTGCTGCTGTTTGGAAAGAAAAGTTAAGGTATTGTAACGATGACAAAGAGTAACCCGCTTAGTTAGGTTGCAATTCTTTATTTTGGAAACCTGTGGAACAACACACAGACACACCCGCAAGAACAACAACAGCACGTCTCTTGCTCTTCCGCATCTCCCTTACCCGCAGTAAGTCACGCGCTATATCATAACCCGATTCGTTAAAGTATGGTATATTAAAACTTAGAAAACTCTGTGTATTTCTTTATAAATATTTCAGTTTACTATGTAGGCACACGCGGCTTATAAACAGGAGAGGCTTATGTATGTACAAAATGGTTTTTGCTTTAAAAATGTTCTGAGTGAGGCTTATAATCAGGGGCACTCAATAGTCTGGAAATTACGGTAATTGAAATTGCCCAGAAATGTGACTGCGAGTGTTAATGGTTGTCTGCCATTATGAATTTGCAATGTTATTTTTTTCACTGTCTGCACACAAAAGCTACATTTCTGTAGCGTTCATATGTCATATTAACGACACATCACCCTACTTCTACATTCATAATATCTCTCGCCACTCTTGTTTGCAGTCTAGTCACCTCCTGGATTGGCTATGGCAACCTGCTCTACGATCTCCCAAATAAATCCCTCCAGCAACTGAAGCTCCTCTAAAGCTCAACAGCACGCCTCATCACTCGAACCATCCCCACACACCACATCACCCCCATCCTCTGTCAACTCCACTGGCTCCCAATTCCCAAAGAATTATCTACAAGATTCTACTCATCACGTTCAAAGCACTTCACAGCCTGGCCCCATCCTGTATATATAACCTCCTCTGTATTAACACTCCCCTCCCCATTCACTTTGTTCTCCTTCTACCCTCCACTTTTCTGTCCTTCATGCCGTCTCACCACCTCTGGTTCCAGATTGTTTAGTCACTTTGCCCCCTAGCTCTGGAACTCCCTACCCCCTGAGCTTCGCAACATATCTACGTTCCCACTTTTCAAATCCCAACTCAAAACACATCTGGTCAATCTTTCTTACGCACCTTGATTCAGACCTCTTAGTTTTGTGTTACTTTCATTCTGCTTAAAATTTTTTTTTGTTAGTTTTTAATGTTGTACAATGTCCTTGTGTGAAAGGCGCTTGAAATAAAATGTATTATTATTATTATTATTATTATTAGAGCAACTCTTCCACAAATAAACAGACTGCAACATGTCAAGTTCCGCCATTCTTTATTGTTGTGACCTTACAAACCTGAAGTATTTTAAGCATCCGACAAACCAAATTAAATCTATTGTTGCCAGTGTTGTCACAAATTACTTGACAAAGTAGTTTAATTAGTGATTACTGATTACACCTCCAAAAATAATCTAGTTACTCTACTGATTACTGTATTATCAAAGTAACTAAGTTACTTCTAAAGTAATTTATCAGTTACTTTGACCATTTTTTCCCCTTTCCTTCCTCAATATAAGAATGACAACAGAATAATGTTATCGCATGTAGTTGACTTTACAATAATTAAAATTTAAAGGGGAAGATCAGAATTTTACACATAAGGCTTACAATGCATATGACAGGATAAAAAAAAGTCTTAAATAGCCTTATTACAGTTGTGGTCAAAAGTTTACATACACTTGTGAAGAACATAATGTCATGGCTCTCTTGAGTTTCCAGTTATTTCTACAACTCAGATTTTTCTCTGATAGAGTGATTGGAACAGATACTTCTTTGTCACAAAAAACATTCATGAAGTTTGGTTCTTTTATGACTTTATTATGGGTTAACAGAAAAAAGTGATCAAATCTGCTGGGTCAAAAATATACATACAGCAGCGCTAATATTTGGGAACATGTCCCTTGGCCATTTTCACTTCAATTAGGCGCTTTTGGTAGCCATCCACAAGCTTCTGGCAAGCTTCTGGTTGAATCTTTGACCACTCCTCTTGACAGAATTGGTGCAGTTCAGTTAAATTTGATGGCTTTCTGACATGGACTTGTTTCTTCAGCATTGTCCACAAGTTCTCAATGGGGTTTAAGTCAGGACTTTGGGAAGGCCATTCGAAAACCTTAATTCTAGCCTGATTTTGCCATTCCATTACCACTT
This sequence comes from Corythoichthys intestinalis, assembly GCF_030265065.1. NCBI lineage: Eukaryota > Metazoa > Chordata > Actinopteri > Syngnathiformes > Syngnathidae > Corythoichthys > Corythoichthys intestinalis. The sequence continues at coordinate 61,117,306 of NC_080395.1, forward strand.
TTGATGTGTGTTTGGGGTCATTGTCCTGTTGGAACACCCAACTGCGCCCACGACCCAATCCTCGGGCTGATGACGTTAGGTTATCTTGATGAATTTGAAGGTAATCCTCCTTCTTCATCCCATTTACTTTCTGTAAAGCACCAGTTCCATTGGCAGCAAAACAGCCCCACAGCATAATACTACCACCACCGTGCTTGACGGTAGGCATGGTGTACTTGGGGTTAAAGGCCTCACCTTTTCTCCTCCAAATATATTGCTGGGCATTGTGGCCAAACAGCTCGAGTTTTTGTTTCGTCTGACCACAGAACTTTCCTCCAGAAGGTCTTATCTTTTTCCATGTGACCAGCAGCAAACTTCAGTCGAGCCTTAAGGTGCCGCTTTTGGAGCAAGGGCTTCCTTCTTGCACGGCAGCCTCTCAGTCCATGGAGATGCAAAACACGCTTGACTGTGGACACTGACACCTGTGTTCCAGCAGCTTCTAATTCTTGGCAGATCTGCTTTTTGGTGATTCTCGGTTGAATCTTCATCTTCCTGACCAATTTTATCTCAGCAGCAGGTGATAGCTTGCGTTTTCTTCCTGATCGTGGCAGTGACAAAACAGTGCCATGCACTTTATACTTACAAACAATTGTTTGCACTGTTGCTCTTGGGATCTGCAGCTGCTTTGAAATGGCTCCAAGTGACTTTCCTGACTTGTTCAAGTCAATGATTTTCAGATCCATGTATGTATATTTTTGACCCAGCAGATTTGATCACTTTTTCTGTTAACCCATAATAAAGTCATAAAAGAACCAAACTTCATGAATGTTTTTTGTGACAAAAAAGTATCTGTTCCAGTCACTCTCTCGGAGAAAAATCAGAGTTGTAGAAATAACTGGAAACTCAAGAGAGCCATGACATTATGTTCTTCACAAGTGTATGTAAACTTGTGACCACAACTGTATATGAATTAGAAACATTTATTGAGACAATTCAACTATATACAACAATTTGGCAAAGCGCAGATGAAGAGAAATTAGTCTTTTAATCTACCGTTTAGCCCAGTCTGCCATTATAGCGCTCTAGCGTCCCCAACAGTAGGATGACGTCGGCAGGGTCATGATTTAATCTGATTTAGAATTCGTCCGATTGAGAGGGAATTATTCAGAACGAGGACAGTGCGACAAAGAGAGCAGCAAAATGTAATTGTTTCAATGTCTCTACTCCAATATTTTTACAGGATATTCTTTTTATCCTAGTATTTTTCCCCAATGCTAAATAAATGGTATGGTCATGACAAATAACAGTCTTGCGCTAAATGGAATATGAAATATTAAAAATGCATTTATTCAGTACGACATGGCAAATGACTCCATAATGGTCAAAACTGTCGACTTCACCTTCACTGTCGCATCTCCCGAACAATATTTTATGCTACCGGAGTTAGTCCAGCTTTTGTCATTTCCATCTTTGGAGAATGTAAACAAACCAGGAGTTGTGACAGATCGCCGACATGCTAACCCGAACGGAGTGACATCTCAAAGTCTTATTTTCGCTTTTCGAAGGGAAAAATCACACAAAACTACGGATCGTATCACACGGCGGTAGGATTGTTGATTGTTTTCGCCGATCGGAAACCCGCCTGGCGGCGAGCAAGTTACAGTTCGTTGTTCCCCTGATGCGGGCAGGAGAGCTCGTTTGCGAGGAAGCAGCTGGAAAATGACAGCCGGACATACTAGCCGACGTCTGAGTGCCACATGGTCAACACGAATATGGCGTAAATTAATGCTTTACTACATTGCGAAGACGTAGACAGTGAGAGAACGGCGTGCAGTTGCTGTGTGCTGCTAACAAAGCAGGATGTGTCTGAGGAGAACTTTTCTACATGTCCGTCCATGATCAAATGTAAGTAAATATTCCTTTTTCAAAGAAAGTTTGTAGTGTTTACTTTGTAATCGCTGTATTTGCGGCCATTTTAACACAAAGTTGCAGTTTCTGATGGGGTGGAAAATTTGACAGAACACCGGGCAGACGGAGAGGGCAATAAGCAGAGTATAGCGCTCTCCCGGTGGGCACGCGAAGGACTGAGGGGGGGTGTGTGACAAGCCGCCGGTCGTTGGCCGAGTGGCATTCTCAGTGGACAAGGAGCATTGTAAGCCACAAAATGCAAGACACCTCCGTATTAAAATGTGTGCCATGATCCCAGTATTTGACAAAATTGAATAAATAAAACAATCGCTTCCATACACATCCAAGCGGTCCATTTCATTCAGGAGCATAAAATAACCCGTGAAATATGGAATAAACATGCTTTTTGGTGTCATACGCACTTTAATCTTCGCATTAGCGGAGGTTTAATTAGTCGATGAAGTTGGTTTCAACCACCATTGACTTGCACTAGCTTAGCCACTCTGGAGCCATGAAACTGACAAATTACTGAGTAACTGCATGAAATTTGTTGAAATCAACACCAACGACTTATTAAACCCCCGCTAACTTGAAGATTAATCTTAATGTAAAGAATTCTGAATTTCGGGTTAGGGTTTAGCGGTTAACAACATATCAGTGCCGATGTAAAACAATGCAAATTGACTGCACAATGATCAACAACACACAAATGAATTGCACAGTGCAATAAACACAAAGGTGGGGGCGGGCTCGGATGCGCGCGCACAACCCGGAAGTACGTTGTACACACACGCGATCAATTTGGCCACAAAACGTGGCGGCAACTAAGCACTTTACACCAATCGGATTTAGAACACATCCCAAAGATGCTAAACGAACATGTCACATGTGCAACATGAATATGATGTAAACAATGCTTGCCAGCTTGTAACGATGACCCGGTGTGCAACGGCAAAGCTACGAAACATCCGCGAATGTAAGGGGTCCAACCTATTGCTGGAATCCTCCAGGACGAAGGAAAAATTCTCACATTCATTCATGGACATACACAGATCAAAATTCACTCGCACATCTAAATAGGTGGCTGTACTCTGCTCGAATGTGCACCCCAGTCCCAAAACACTTAGCGCGTGTGACTCGAGACCAAAACAGGAAGTAACTGTGAGCGGTTACCATGGAAACGAACACGTAGCGGACACCTTTGTAGCATTTTCTATTCAAAATGCTCTTTGTACATTAATAAAATATTCTTCATTCTACATACATTATGAGGCAATAACAAAATAGTAACGCACACACACTAAGGAAACTAACTTTAATCAGGTTACTGGTTTGGAGAAATGAACGCGTTAGATTACTCATTACAGAAGAAAGTAATCAAGATTACAGTAACACGCTACTTAGTAACGTGTTACTGACAACGCTGATTGTTGCTTACTGGATATTTGCAGTTGAGTACAGAGCCTTTTATAGAAATTTAGCATTTAGCGTTCCCAGTGAGATGCAGGCAGTTTTAGTTACAGTATAGTGCAGGATAAGCAAAGAACACATGAGTCAGACATTACCATTGCGGCTAAGAAAATGAAACTCAGGAAAGAATCCTAAAGACAAATAAAATGAAAGCTCAGGCATGCTTTGCAAGACTCCAGAGAGACGCGGAGAGGCGTGTGGATTGGTATTAGGGATGTTCATGGTCCTTCATATCGTAATGAAATGTTGACCAGTTCCATTTGAGCAAAAAGGAACGTAAAACAATATTTACTGTAGCTTTCCTCCTCCACATAGCATGACTCATCTCTGACAGACCACAGACATGGTACATAAACAAAAGATGCCTTTTTCCCTCCAATCCCATTTATGCTGTGGAAAATGACCCACGATACCCTGGAAAGAGACGGTTTATCTTTTCCTTTTCATGGCCCCTTTACCGGACTTGATTGACTGGGTACAGAGACTGTTAAGTGTGTCTTGTAGCCTAAGTGACAATACGCCTTCCCCAACATATAAACTGATGTAGTGCGCACAAGACCACAATTTTCAAGAATGAGACTAGAAATCACCGAGCCCAAGACTGTAATAAGACCACAAAAATCAACTTTACATTATTTCTATCTCCATATATAAACATTATATATAAAGTTTGACATTAACAAACAAGATGGGTTTTTTTAACACGTTGACATGATTGCACAAAGATGACTAATGGGTTAAGTTAAAGTATTGGCACATTTCCTAATCACTGGTTCTTATTAATTCACTGGGTTGGTCAAAAGTTGGTAACACAAGAATTAAAAATGGCTGTTAAAGGCACTTGCGCTTCTCCTTATTATCAAGTTAATGAGGTAAATGGAGTTGAAGAGCCGTGCTGGTTTTGATAGAAAATCCCTGCCAATCAGAGGCAAGTCCAACACTTTGGGGAGTTGAGACCGATGATCTTCAATATGTGTTCCCGAGAACAAGAGCCAGGCATGCAAACTTGCCACCTTTCGGAGAAATTTCGCCGTTTTGAAATCAAAATGGGTCATTCTTCTGAATCACGTAGATCCAAGGAGAAAAAAATGGGGCGGGGGGAGGGTGTCTGTCAACGAGCGAGTGAAACCGTTAACTTCAAAACCGTAGTACATGCTCAAAACTACACTCTAGTCCAGGGGTGTCCAAACTTTTTGCAAAGGGGGCAAGATTTGGTGTGGTAAAAATGTGGGGGGCCGGCCTTGGCTGACGTCCTTTACGTAGAACAATATATTTAAGCAAATTCTAGCAAACTATTCTGTGTTTCACATTTGCTTTAATATTTTTTTAAATTAATAATTTCAACAATCTCGCAACTAGCCTTTGTGCCGTTCTCTTTCGACTCACGGGTTATTGCGAAATACTGCTGCTGTGAAATTAAACTAGCTTCAAGTTGCTTCAATTACTCGCTGCGTATCTTCTCTGAAATCTTGTACATGTCAGCGTGTCTTGTTTGGTAATATTGCCTTACATTGAACTCTTTAAAAACAGTGACTCTCTGCAAATGAGGCAGACACAGTAGTTGCGTATTTTAGTGAAGAAGTAGTCCAATTTCCACCTATTCTTGAAGCATCAGCCGTCGCAGTCAACTTTTTTTTGTTGATTGTCGCCATTTTAGAAAATTGGAAGTGAGGGGTCACATGGGGTAATGTTGCTTAGAGTGCTGCTGCCTTTTAGTGGGTAAATGAGGAACAGCATTTAGTGTGTCAGCTACTTCATATGCTGGTAGCAGTACTGCTGACCAATTAAGTCTGTGTGCAGGCCAGACCTTATTGATTTCATGACAGAGGCTGGGGGCCAGATGAAATTTGACCATGGGCCGCATTTGGCCCCCGGGCCAGACTTTGGACATGTCTGCTCTAGTCCAACGACCGCATTCTGGCCGAATTAACCCTGTTCCCCTGCTTAACACACCAATATCCCTGTCTACTCTAGATATAATACGACGGGATAGATTAGAATGTCGTCATAGAAATCCATTGATTGGACTGCTAGCAGTACATCTTGTTTGTGTATATAATATATCTATGTGCGCTTGTCCTCGATAATAACGTATTACTAGGCCACGGGAGCAGCACATTTGTTCCCGGAAATAATTAGCCCCCACACGAGCGAAGATGACAGGAAAACAGACGTCTTTGGAGATATTCTTACGGTGAAAAGGGCACCTGACGAGCCTACAACCTCGAAGACCCACGAACGGCGAAGGAGTGGATTCGTGACCCGTTTGTGAATAAACCGAGTGATTGGAGCATGTCTGTGCAACAGGACATTCAACTTAATATCAACTTGTAGATATTGCAAATGACGGCGACTTAATTAAACGTACATTTGAGACAACAACTCTACCAAGGTTCTGGATTAATGTCATTCCGGAATATCCTGACATCGCTACGAGAGCATTGAAAACCTTGTTGCAATTTCCAACATCGTATCTTTGTGAAGCGGGCTTCTTAATTAATGCTTAACGACGTTAATGATGAAAGCAGTGTGCAGTTTTTGTGTGCAGCTAACATGGCAGGATGTATGTGGAGAATTTTTCTACAAGTCCTTCCATGATCAAACGTAAATTAATATTTCTTTCTTTCAAGAAAGTTTGTGTAGTGTTTACTTTGGAATCGCTGCATCTGCACATTTTGCGGCTATGTCTAATGTTACGCGCATGTGCAGAACACATCGTTGCAATTTTTGATGGGTTGCAAACTTTGTCAGAACACCGGTTCGTGAATAAAAGACCCAAATAACACTGATCCGTGGGGACCCCTGCTCTAGTCCGATGACCTAGACCTATCACCGCCACTCTCTTCTCGTGACAACAAATGACTGACAATAGTGAGAGACGGGAGTACAGCTGTTCTCTGCTTAATGCAAATGTGACATGCTGTATATTTTATAATTTAGATTTTGTATAATTTGCTACTTAATGCGTCTTATATGTTCTGATTTCAGGATGAGAGATTTAGACTTGTATATATTAAATTATTATGTACTGTGTTTAATTCGAGATGTCTGTGGTTGCACTTTTCTGCGCATGCCGTGTGTCCATGTTACTTTGTCACCTTTTTCACCCCAAACCAGTTTGCATGCCTGAAGAACAATCTTTGAGTGTAAACACAAAAATTGATGTATCCTAAAGCTTAGTGGGGTCATCCATTATTCAGTCATCCTAAAATAATACCTATGATTTGTGGAGTTAACCTACCAATAATCGTGTCTGTAGCATGTGACAAATTAATGTAGGCTTACTTACTAACAATGTTGGAGAAGCTGCATTAAAGTTATATTAGTTACTAACAACAACAGCGCAAAGGTTTTACAATGAGCACCGATTGACCCCTTATTTCACTCAGATTCTAGAGTAGAACAGTATGTGGCTCTGAGTACTGTTCAGAGTGAATGACTAGGTATGATCGCTGGGAGATTTGACCACTGACAGGAGTCCTCTTGGTTGAGTTTGTTGGTGAGCGCTTACAGAGAAATGTGATATATCTGTTACCCAGGGGATGACTGCTGTTTGTGATAATAGTGCGGTCAGGACATTGCGTAAACTCTTTCAATCGCTGTCTGAACTTCATTCCTAGAGCCTTCGTCAACACTCCGGCACCCAAGCACAGACATCAGTGGGGTAAAATGGCTTATACGTAATCTGCTTTCGGTTTAATACCAATTTAATTGCTCCATTTAAAGTACCATCAGTGTCATCCTTATCTAAGCTAATTCAAACATCGCCTTCTTGAAAGTGAAACCCGACACCGTGCTGAAAAGTGCACTAGAGAGAACAGTGCCACATAAATATATCACAGACATTAAGCTTCGGAAAGAGTAGGGAAAAACAAAAAATGATTGTGGAAATAAGAAACAGATGACAGAGTACATTTAATTCGTTTTCACCTGGAGGCTATAGATGAGAGAAAGGTTTAAAAAAAAAGGTTTCATTGAGTTAGATGTGCAAGAATGTTATGTTATAGCAGGTCGTATAGGACATATCATTGTCACGGACGGTACATTTGAGTTCTTAAAGTCAGTCTGACTCCTATGCAGATGTATGCACAATGATGGCAATATGACAGACATATACTATGGCCTGTTTCCCAGAAAGTTACATAAAGCAAGTCATAAGTTGTTCCTGTTTTTTTTCTTCTGTGAGCCACTGATCATATGTCTTTGGCACAAAATAATAAACATGGGAATAAAAATATCAGTAATGACTTTCAGTTTTGACCAGCACAAATCACTTTTTGCATTTCTCCTGAAGCTTTTGTTTAAAAAAACCTTTAAAAACAAATATCCGTTTTTAAAGAGTAAAACGTGCTACCAAGTTAAAAAGTGGTCCGTACTATATTGATATACAGTACCTATATACCGTACACATGGACACATGACGTATAACATCAAATTCCCAATATGTACATTCTAAGTATTCCTAATGGATTATATGCAAGGTCATGCATCATTTGAATACATTTATTTTTATATTTTGCTGCATTGTTGCTGGAGTGGTTCACATTATTGTTTTTTATGCTGATGGTTACAAATGTTATTCCGATGTCAGCTAAACAGCGACCAGTCATCAATTAATTTAAAATGCTACTATGAGCATAATTTGTGTGTTTTCTGTTTATTAACAGACGTGATTAAGCGGCAACAGTTTCACTGATGTCAAAGGACATAAATTATATCTTTTAGTTTTGTCTGTGGTTTTGGTTCTCTTTGTCACAATTTACAATGTCAAGGGCTTGAACTTGAATTGTAGCACAATGCAATGTTTGATATGTTAAATTTGGCGTCTGAATAAACACTACTATTATTCTTACGACTGAAAATAATGTACTTTTAGTTACTATTTCGTCAGATCATTTGAAGAAATATTGACCAATTGTTTTGCGAGTTTTTATTATGGTAGTTTATTCATACAAAAAAAAAAAAAAAAAAAAAAAAAAAAACAGCGCTATATGGACTGCTATTATGTTGAAGAGAAGAGCTTGTTGTCCAAATGATATATATTGAGAAAAATACCTGTGCTTTGGACTTCATAAATGGAGCACTGACATTGCAGATTTTCTCATATTTCAGCTTGTCCTCAAGGTAACAATCAATTTTGATATCGGCGTTGTCCTAGGATCAATACGAACACAGTTAGACCTCTTGCAATGTGTTAGCTTCTTTCGTCACAAAAGCACTAGACTTTCATGATGAGCACAAACCTTCAATATGAGGCTTGAGAAACGCAGATTTGGGGAGTAGCTGATATTAAGGCGAGCATTATAAGCATTTTCTCCTTTGTTCTCTAGTCGGACATCAACAACCAGCCTTCTCCTGTTTGCTTCAAGAACCCGAAGCGATCCCTCCGAACCACCTTCATGTAGATGACGGCAGAAAGCACCCCGAGACTGAACTGCCTGTAAACAGAACTGCCTAGGAGACAGGGAAGTTGGAAAACAAAATGGAAATGATACTCTAACTAAATCATATGTTCATAGTATCTATCGGTGTACTGTATGTACTGTATATATTGAGGTGGGTGGGGGCATTATATGATTCTGAACATTGGAAGTATGCCGACTTAGAAATAAAGGTCTCTACAATCCTCTCCAGTCTCTAAATACAGTACATTGGTACCTTTACATACGAAGTTAATTAGTTCCAGGACCTTAATTTGTAAGTCGAAATGGTCGTACGTCGAGCAGGATTTTCCCATAGGAATACTACATTGTAATTCAATTACTTCGTTCCACAGCCTAAAAACCTACACTAATCCTTCATGAATACTGCTGGTACTATTACAAATAGCAATTACACAGAGCAAAACACATATAAATAAATGAATAAAAATTATAAAAATAATAATCATAATAATAATAACAATCAGTAATTAAAAAAAAAAAAAAAATCATTTTGATTGTCATCTTAACTTAGAGTGGCGAACGGAGACGGAGGAGACAGCGCGTGTTGCAGGAAGGAGGATACTGCGAGCCGTGTTCTAATTTAACCAATGCATTAAATTAGACACATTGTAAAGCAAAAATTAGTATGGAAAAAAAACAAATTAAAAAAAATTAAAGGATGGCTCCCCCTTCCACGTTCCCCTCAGGGGCGGTCTTTGAGTCATGATATATAGTGCAAGCTTTCTGACATATTATTGCTTCAGTGACTAAATCACCAGCGAACTCTTAATCCTTAATCCAATGAGTAAAAGGCGTCCATCTCCTCCAAAATAACGCCACGATGTTTCGACAGGATAGTAGTCCCCCTGGATGATTTAACCATCTTTGTAGCTTCCGTCTGCTTAATGACCGGCGAGATTGTTGACATATTCCGGCCGTATTGTCGAGCCAACTCACTAATGCGTGCACCACGCTCATATTTTTCAATCATCTCTTTCTTAATTTCAATTGTAAGCATCTCCTTTTTCCTTTTCCCCTCACTTGTAGCAATCGTTTTGGGACCCATGTTGATTTTTTTTTTCAAAAGAAAACCTGCCGTACTGCCGCCTTGTGAGACAGCAATTGAATTACGACGCTGCCGTAAATCGTCGTATTTCGAACTTGTCGTCGGATGTCGAAACAAATGGCTGGTCAAATTTTATGTCGGATGTCGAAAGATCGTGCGTCGAAGCGATCGTATGTCGAGGTACCACTGTATATTCTTATATCAAACTTCGAAAGCTGTCACTTGGCAACCCAAAGCTTAAACCCTATGTACTATTGAATATGAAATGATTTATCTGTTGGCTTGGCCGTATCTGTTTGTCATTCTTAAAAATTTCAGAAACCAATCATTTATCTGCAACTGAGCAAATTTTAAATATCATTGCTGTATCAAATCATACTTTCCTCCTACTTAATATGTATGCATTTCTCTCATTTATATCTACTTACTTTTGTGTCATCAGGTCTGTCATACTATGCAATGATAGGTCTGGCATACACCGGTCATCCTCATCACAGCCGTTCCAGAAAGGCAACTAAGCAGAAATGTTAATGTTAATTAAAATGAATAAATAAATAATGAAACAAAATATACAATTTTAAACATTTTGTATGACTAGTGTTTAGCTTTCACCTCAGTTCTTGACAAAGTTGGCCAGCTTTCATCTAGAACTGGTCCACTGTCTGAATCTTGCAGTCCGACTTGTACAGCAAACACGATGGGCCTCGCATAGTCAGTCGTCTCCTACACATGACAGATCATAATATTTAAATTTCCATATAGCTTACAGAGCAAATGGTATGCCATCTGCCAACATTTTTGTATGACAACAAATCACTCTCACCAGGCAATATGTGCAGTGTTTGGGAAAACTTGATACGTCCAAATAGTCGGATTGTAGGCAAGGAACTAAACATTACAATTTATCATTAATATTGACAAATAAGAAAGATTTGTCATTATGTTGTTGTTTTTCTTTGTTTGTTTTTTGTTTTCCATAATAGCTACTCTTGATCCACATTGTACATCATGTAAGGTACAGGTGATGGGAATGAATATTTACTGTTTCCAAAAGGAAGCATGTAAAAAATAAAATAAAATAAAATATACATACAAATATGTATATATATATATATATATATATATATATATATATATATATATATATATATATATATATATACATATATATATACACAGTATATACTGTATATACTGTGAAGCCAAAGCATTTGGAAATGTTTAAATGTATAATTAAAATATACAGTATGTTGGATAGAATTAATGGAGTTAAAGCTATGTTTAAACCCTAAAAACAGCTCACAGAGCTCTTTTATGTTAACTTCTTGAAAAAGCGTCACCTCCTTCATTCAGAACACCAGCTGGTTGTACGGCAATTTTGTTTATGGACCGTGTGGGGTTTTGCAGACTTGCACAATCTATGGTCAACCTCCGAACTCGGGGACTATAGGGTTAACCCTATAGGGACCAACATATGAAATTTAATACAAGGGTTTTTAAGTCCTCCACATAATTCAATAGGGGAAAAAAAACTTTGTCCATTGTGACCTGATATATCAAATATCGTAGAAATTTGTGTTCGTTTTTTTTTTTTTTTTCTTTCAAAGGAAATTTATACTCTGTGTTTTCTTTACCTTTGAGCATAAGTTATTTAACTATCTGATGTATTTAGTGTGTCTTGCTAAATTGTTGTTGTACAAAACTTTTTTCTTACCAGCTGGGGAGGATATATGTTTTGCGTATTTGCCTAGTTTAAATGATCAAACAAGTGCAATACTATCATTTGTCACACTCACAATAAAGCTTTAACTTTTAAAGGTGCACAATGTAGGATTGATGGCCAAAAATGGTACTCTAACCAGATCAAAATATTGACTTGTACAAATTGCTCTCCCGCTTCGGGTTACCAGAATACCGCTTCACATAGGAGAACCTGCAGGAAAAGAACTTTAATTGGCAAGCGATGAGTTTTCTGCAGAAGGTATATCTTATTTTTTATTTTAATTCAATATGTTTTCAATGTAATAATGCCAACTTTTAGTAATGACGATTAAAAGAGCAGTGATACAAAGTGCATGTTAGTTTATGTCATGTTATGTTTTCTTAATGCATAAGCACAATGGAAAAGAAATACATAATTATTTAATGTCTCCATCCATTTTAATTTCCATCACCAGCTGAATATATGTAGACATAAAGACTTTATCTTCGCCCTGGTCAATGGATCCACATGCTAAATAACATAGCACAACCACGCCAAATGAATGTATATCCTTGTTTTGCTTCTCCTGTTGTCTTGAATCCTTTGAGAGTGGTAAACATATTTAAGACTGTTTGTCAAAGTTGGCGCAGCCTTAGGTTACGGGGCCTACAGAGCTGTGGCCACTGGCCACCAAGACGAAGACTGTAGCTGATCTCATGATTGGCTGATGATGAACACGGAAGCAAAACGAGAACAAATTTGTGACACGTAAATCGTCTTTTAAAATGGGAAAACCTCCGCTTAACCATCTATATCCGTTTCAGAAGTATTTCCCAAAAAAACATTACTTTAATGTCTATTGAAATATTGTGGCCATTTCATGAATAATTGAAGTACAAATCTGACATTGTGCACCTTTAAATGACGAAGCACTGCATTGGTATCATACTAACATCTTACATTTTGAACTTGCGATAATTTGGCCTTACCATGACATGGAAGTAAATGTGTTCACAGATTTCATCGCCAGGACGAAGGGTAAGGTTTTGAGGCTGGGACTTGCTCGGGTTGTCCAGTATGGCTCGAGGATTGAAACGTCGCTCCACAATAGAGACATTATATTTAATCCCTAATGGGTCATAAGAGAAATTTAGGTGAAGAATTACGAAGGCTGCACAAAAATATTTTGCCAAAAATTGTATTAAAAACAAATAATAAAGAAAAGAAAAGTTAAATTATTCATGTAACATTTCTGAAAAATGTCATAAATTTGTCTATTGAATGTCAAAATTCTAACTTTATTGCAATGGTACAAGACAAATACTAACTTAATAGACAGAAGTCTGATATGACTTGCGAAACAATACAAACATTGCTCACAAATTCTGGAAAATTGGCATGTTACCCTTCACAAGAACAGGAACAAGCACATTTGCGCAAACATATTAAACTGCTTCTTCTGATGATATGCCAAAACCTTCACTTGCGAAACCAAAGTGCAACTTTACAAAATAAATGCTAATCCTCAGTTTTGCAAGAGTGGTAAAAATGTCTCTGCGTTTGACAAGCTCCCATTTGTTGACCCAAAATCTTAAAAATGGTCAGACTGCGGCAAAGCCAACTGACATCACTGTGGTGGTCCACTGCAATTTTAGCTTAACATGAGATGACTGAGGACAATTTATATAAGAATGCAAATCCTGAACTTAAGAATGGAGTCCTTTCCAAGCCACATTGTTTTAGACAATTTCCACGTATCGTTCTAAATTTACTTTGTGAATGGAAAAAGTGACTGCTCCTAATGCTGAAACTAGGCATGACCCAAAAAATGAAAGGAGGTACGCAAACATTGAGTTTTCAAGCATTTGCCATTAGCAATGCTGTTTAGGACTGGTAGGGAGATTAAGACACTTTGTATACAACATCACAATGAAATACTAATACAAATGTGCAAAAACAAACCAAAAAAAAAAATCACCACTATAGTTTACTATACAACTAAAGAGTCACATCTGTCGAGCATTACTAGCTAGACATAACAATGAGCAGAAAATTAAAAGAGTATGTTTCACTGTATGCGACTAGAAGACAAGATAACTCCATCTGTTTTGGTTTTACTTTGTTTTTCACATATTTGATGAAGATGTATGGGTAAAGAGGTTAACTAAGAACATGCCCCACCTCAACTTCAACGTCCTCACCCTTTTTCCACAGAGAAACAGGAATTTGAGACTATATCTCTTTAAATAAACTTTACGGAAAGAAGCTTAGAACATGTGTAGGTGGCCACCCATCAACGGTCTGACAGATTGAAACATCAGTTTACAATTGAGCAAAACAGATCCGCTTCCAGATACCATGGTACCAATCTTCACACTCTAAAAAACATTGGATACAACCATGTGCTTCATCAGTTTTAAATGCAGCGTCAGTAGATTTGAGAAACAGCAGACAGATTAGTAGTGAAGGTACTTTTTTATGTCACTTGCAACAAGGAGACACTGTACAGGAAAGCACACCCTGAAAAAGCAGATTCACCTCACAGGACATAAAGGATATATTGTACGGGTTTTATGGCCTTTTCCGCTTCAAACCAACCATGTTTCTTCCTGTCATGTTTCATCAAGTAGCAAAAAAACAGCTGACCACCAAACTATTGCAGGGTGACGACCGAACACTTGTCAGCATTTTTTTTTTTTTGCGCAGAAGCGGTGTGTTATTTGATGATGGACCGCAATTTTAAGTGAAATAATAAGAATGATAGAACATTGTTTTACTAAAACGCTTTGTCTGCGGTTGATTATTTGTGCTAGCTTACCAATTTCCTCTGTGGCAGAAATGGCTGTCCTAGCTGTGATGTTGAAGCAAACAATGGCTGACATGCAGGTCACGTCTTTGCCACCCCTCTGACAGTCTTTCACAAAGATGTTTATCTTACTGGGCTCAAACCTGACACTGGTATAAATGCGGACAACACTCTTTGACCTGTGAACACATACAGACAATATGAAAAAGTAATAATGACTGAATGCTTCCAGAAAAACTATGGTTGGTATCTTTAAAAAAATGCTTTAACCTTTATGGCACTAATTATTTTTTTTCCTTCTCATAGGGAACTTATTTAACTTTTGGCAGAGGTGGGTAGTAACGCATTACATTTGCTCGGTTAAATTTACTTGAGTAACTTTTTGGGAAAATGTACTTCTTAGAGTAGTTTTACCATATAATACTTTTTACTTTTACTTGAATAGATTTACAGTATGAAGAAGAAACACTACTACTTTGGGCTACACTAGAGGCGTCACATTTTTCCTCTTTATTCTACATATTGACTTTATTTTTGCCAGAGATGCCGACAGTGTAAGTGGTCTCAGTTTCACCAATTAGACATCACAACAATAACCACATGACTCCATTATACCAATCACAGGTAATAATGTTTTTTTTTTCTAATAGAGGGCACTCATGCTCATTGAACAGGTGATGTTTTATAGTGTTGTTCTGGTCGGAATGCGATGATTTTTGTATCATCTTTTGGGCCTAATATGGTCATGTAATAGATTAAGTACAGTATAATAACAGTTCATATTGATGAAGTTGTGCTGAGAAAGAAATTAAACCATTAAAAAAAATCAGACAGTTTACGCAGTTACTCACAGTGTTACTCGTTACTTGAGTATTCTTTCCAACTAATACTTTTTTACTTGTACTTGAGTACATTTCTGGATGACTACTTTTAATTTGACTTGAGTGATATTATTTAGAAGTAACGCTACTCCTACTTGAGTAAAATGTTTGGCTACTCTACCCATCCCTGCTCATTGGCTGCCATAGACTGTGCTAGATGTCCAATCCATTTTGACTGTGAAGGGCAAGTGAATGTTTGTTCATTTACTCCCTAGTGAAAAGACTGAAATACTATTAAAAAAAAAAAAAAAAACTACTTTAGTTTGCTACTTGGGGCTATAACCAGAGTATATTCCTTTTTTTTATTCATTTGATCTGAATTAATATGCCATTTGTCATCATTGTATTAATTTAAAATGTATATAAAATTATCTAAAAAAAAATTCAAAATAAAAAACAATCATTATTTATAATAACATAATACTAATATTTAAAATGTTTTAATTATTATTTTTACAACCGAAAAGTCACTTGCCCTGCAAAAGGTTAAAGGTCTCAAGTAAGTAAATCGCTATCCACTCTAATGACCACTATCTCAAAAAGGGTTAAATTAGTTATAAGTATCTTATTTTGCATAAAAAAAAAAAAAAAAATAAAATAAAATAAAAAATATATATATATATATATATACACATATATACATATATATATATATATATATTTTTTTTTTTTTTTTTAACAACCGTGTAAATATCACACATCAAGTGAACTTGGTTGTCTTTCACGGTGCAATCTTTCTTTACACACTACAACAATAATGTTCATGGTAATGGATGGTTGCTTTGGTGGCTGTGTAATTGGTAGCAGGGTATTCTATGAAGACTTAACAGTAAATGACTTAATCTATCCCCAAGACAGCCACTATGACATCACCAACTTTTTTAAATCCATCAAGAAAATTGCAACACAACAGCACACTAATGCACCATGCACATCATCAGTTCAGAATAAATATTGTCAAATCTTATGAAAACAAAATTTTTTAGATATATCAGTATAGGTTAAAAAATAAACCTATGCTCCTTGTACCATTTAGTTTAGATTAGCGACTAAACAAGAAAGCCTTTCTGGGAGGGCAATTAGTATTAAGAACAGGACTGTAATGACTGCGTAGACTACTGCATGAGGTATTTTCGACCAAGTGTTGCCAATTTGTTGGGTACGATCAAGCAGGTGCATTTGGAAAGAGGCATTTTGTGCTCCTGTGGGTGTGAGGAACTCACAATAAATGACCGCAGAACCCTGACATCCTGAACAACTCATACGGACCGGATTAGTTGTCACACTTAAAAACCACAATAATGGCAATAATATGTTCTTTTTTTGTTTGTTTGTTTAGGAGGATTCACAGGGTTTCGAATCCATAATATGTCAGCCTGTGCCCTGATCAAACTCACAAATCGTGTGTTCGATCATCTGCACGGACCTACTTTTAATGGTGCATCTTGTAGACCAGGGGTGTCAAACCAATTCCACAAAGGGCCAAAAGTTCCCTAGATTAAACCAATGAATTTTCTGCTGAAACAAGCAGCAGCAGACTAAAATCAACTGATTATACTTGTAGGAGATTAGACTGGTGAAAAGGTGTTCTCTTCATTGGTTGGAACTAAACAGTGGACTCTCTCTGTCCCATATGGAACTGGTTTGCCATTAAATTGACAATCAGGAGGACATATCTTCAAGGAAATTACGTGAATGCCCCAGTTTGGTTCGGAGCTTTCTGCTAAATTCCCAAACAGGCAACATTGTGCAAACAAGACGATGATTTTTTTTTTACTCGAGAGCAGCTGGACAGCCTCTGAAAGTGGATCCCTGAAGAGTCCATGGCAGGGGTCTACAGACCGGACCTCAAGGGCCGCTGTGGTTCTTAGTTTTTGTTCCTACCGATCGAGCACAGACACTTTAACTAATGAGGTTTCTCTGTGGTGTTGTTAGGCTTATTTTAGGGGAGCCCCCCCCCCCAAAATATTCTTAAGCCCTTCTAAAATAAAAAAAAAAAAAAACAGGCCCCCCTGAGGGTTACAAGGAACCAACAATTTGTTACCAAAATCTTCCGCCATGATAGTGCCTAAGTTAACTCTATGGCTGCTATTGACTGCACTCGACACCCAATCTATTAAGACCGGGAAGGCGAATGAACATTAGTTCATTTAAAACCAGAGCATTCAAAGTCATTCTTTTCAAATTTCGGGGTATTTACAGGTCACGTCCTGTTCATTTTAGGGCATTTGCTGGTCACTTACTGTTGAATCTGAGTCACTGCCTGTTCATTCCCCGTTGATTTTGGAGTACAGAACCGGAAGTGACCCATAAAATGCCCCAAAATCAACAGGAAGTGACCCTGAAATGCCCCAAAATCAACAGGAAGTGATTGAAAATCAACAAGGTAATGACCTGAAGTGGCTTAAAATTACCTCGTTGGCTGCCGCTGACGGCCATAAAGGTGGGAGGGGCCCGTTTGAAGTGGGAGGGGTTCATTTGCTGTCACCCCACAGTTCATATGGATTTGACGTCTACTATTGATAAACGTATAGCAGAAGAACGAAGATAACTTCTTTTTCTGTTTATTAGTTGTTTTATTGAATGATTTCCTGACCAATGTATGGATAATCTTTTTTTCGCCATATGGTGAGATCAACAGTATCATTTGTATCGCAAATTGTATCGTATTGTGAGGTACCTAGAGGTTCCCACCCTTATTGTGAAGGTCCTAGTAGAGTTAAGTGTGCACTCTTTTTACCTCTATCTTTGGGGTGACTTCCTTCTGGAGCATAAGCTGTGTTTCTCACTTTACACATAGATGAGTACAAGAGCTGAGCTCATTCACATATGATTATCGTAAGTGGATAGTCAGAATAATATACTAATAACAATCACTCCACTAGCTTTATTGACCTGTAGGAGTCAGAGCAGAGTGATAGACCGATTTGCCGCCCTACAAAACAGACGATATTCTTTGATGCTTCCATCTACCAAGTAACTTGCAATTGTAACCATTTTTCCTGTTGTTCTACTGTATTAAGAATAATATCCTGGTCATCTCCTGTGGGCTAAGCACCCCCGTTCTTAAAACCTAATGACACCTCTGAGGTTTCTGCTAAAACAAGCGGCACCTGATTGCAATTAACTGATTACATTTGTAAGCCACCATATTGGTGAAAAGGTGTCTTGTTTTATTGGAATGAAATCCTGCACCCACTATGTGGAATAGTTTGGAGACCCCTGGTCGATGGCATCAAGGCTCTATGAATGTGTGAATTTTTTGCTTTCAAGATGATATCTTTTTCAAAAGAAGTGTTGAATAGTGGAAGCATAACAATGTGAAGTCATACCTTCTACAGTATTCTGAACATTTTTAAAAGATGTAGATGAAACACTAACCAGAGGAGAACAGCCGCACCAAGGGATCCTACTGCCAGGTCCACTAAACCATCATCATTCATATCCATCATTCCGTGGATACTGCGGCCAAAGTACTGTAGGCCAATTGCCAAGTCTGCTGCTGCTATCCTCTAAGAAGTAGAAGGAAAAACAATTACACATACAATAGGAGAGCCATTATGTTGCGCAATGATTTCCTCAGTTTAACACATGTTCAAAAATGTCAGTGCCCTTTATTAAAGTAACAAAAATAATGGTAAATAGAAATCTAAAGAAAATGATCAAATTTACAATGAAACTAACACAATTAGTTTTAAATTAGGGGCCCAACTAAGTTATTTAAAGAGTAATATTGATGTCAGGTGAGACAAAAGTAAGGGTACACACCACTCCACATTTATCCAAAGGACACCCCAGAAGCCTTGTGGCTTGTCAGTATGCATTTTGGCAAATTCCACTATTGTCAGTTTCAAGTAATTTCAGTAAACATTGTGGGTTTTTAGACAGAACCACGATACCAAACAATTTTGCAAATAATACTTGTATTGTCACAGTCCCATCTGGAATGGCATTTTGTGTCGGACTTCATTTAATTATGGTTGAATTTGTTTATTTTTTTCTTTGTGAGTTATGCTTGTACCATGTGCTTGTGATTTATGCAAACTTCGATTAAAACCCTTTCACACAGGCAAACAGGAATGGTGCTGCTGAGCCCTAGCAGAAGAGCTTGTATTTATTTGCCACTCATCTTTCATACAGAGATCTTCCCATCAGTTACACCTGTCACACACCTCAATGAGCAGCTCGACGGTGTGGTGGCTGCAAACATGTTTAGTCAAACCTCTTTAATTTATGTCAAGCTGGTGTTAAAGATAAATCCATTAGAAAAATTCCACCAACACTCATAGTTCAGGCTTAGCAGTGATTGAAAATGACTGAACATACAAACTGGCTGTCAAAAGCATTAGCTATATATTTAAGCTCATGTCATATAGCATGTGCTGACACAGTAAACAAAACACCACTAAGATGATAAGCAGCCACATACTCTTGCTATGTTGATTGGGAAAAAAGTGAAAACATCCGTTAAATATTTATTTTGCACTAGGTGGAGGCTTCTTATAAAATCTTATAGCACTATAGTTTTTATGTGCTTGGAGAGACAACTTTACACATCTACAGATTATCATTTCCAGTATTTTTTGTACAAGTCTATTCCACGTTTAGTTTGTCTTGGATGTTTGATCTATTTTTTGATGTCTATGAACTCTTGCCTCTACTTTTCCATTCTGCACTTGGAGTTTCTTCTGAACTGTCAACAAAGTCTTCAGATTTTGGAGTCCTCTCACCCCTATGACAGTGAAGTTACATTTCTTATGAAATATTTTTAAGTACTATACATAATTAATTCAATGAAAACATGTCAACTTCAGACAGGTAAACCTGTATGCCAAAATATATACTGTATGTACGACAGTCTCAACTTGGCATTGGCATTAAAGTCATACTACTCTTGTATTTTTTTCTTTTTGTATTTTCTGGCACAACAGGGTACGTAAGACACATGGCTAGCACGTCTGTCTTACAGCCCAATGGTTTTATCTTAAAATCTTGGCTTGCACCTTTCTATGAACAGTGGCTGTGTTTTGATTTGGTTTGTTTTGGATTCCAATGGGTGTTTACGAGCAACTACTTCGTGTACTTTCCTTCTTGCCCAATGTCAGTAGAGTAATATGAAAGCCATTGGAAATAGTAATATGATTTTTCAGTGATTGTAAATCACTCGTAGCACAAACCCACACCACACACTGCAATTATGTTCTTTCTAGACACTTAGGGGTACACACAAATTTAAAGTTTCTTGGAGGGTTAATGCGGAGCAAGGAAGTGCGGGTGGTGGTCCCTGCTATTTCCTGGTCCAGCCATTCCGATTTACTACTGTGCAATATTCAACCAACTCTAGTGTAATATATTAGATGTTTTGGATTGCTGTTTTTTTTTTAATTTCTCGCAAGTGCCCTTTTTTCCTTTCTGGTTTATATTCTCTCATCCATATCAAACCTAATTCTGTCTGACAGCAATTTTCAATTAAGATCCAACGTTTTTTTTGTTTTCTGCTTAGTCCACACACTTAGTCCTGAATTTTACAAATTATCGACCGACCCAAACTGTTGAAAATGGTTTGTTTTCTTTGATGTGGAAATAGTTTTTTTCCTAGAAAGTAGTGGTTTTGGAAATATGAGGATTTTACCAGAGTCAGTGTTAAGACAAATATATAGGTCATATTACAACCTAACCTACCTGCTTGTATTTGCGCAGTATTCTGTTCTGCTGACTGAAGAAAACATAGATAGCCCCTTTGTGATCATCTTCCAATGGAGCCCCTACTACCAGGTCATTGAAGCCATCACCATTTAAATCAGGGACAGGTGCAAGTGAGGAACCAAAGCGGGCATTCTGGCCTCCGTTAAGGATCTCTAATGCACCCTCAAAAATGAAACGATTCTGAAAGATTTGAAAAATGACATTCATTTGTTAATCAAAAAAAAAAAAAAAAAAAAATGACAGTTGCAAAAACATAGACACTGCTAATAAGATCATTAGCATGTCGTGCATTTTAGCTGCATATCAGGGGTCTAATTGAACAACACAGGTTTGTACGTTTGGAGTTTTGTGAGACATTACATTAAACTTTAAAAGCTTAAGCCTTCATCATAAGAATATACTGTAGTCGCAAATCTAGTTTCCTATCATTAAAATGTGCATTGATAATTATATTTACATGACCTCAATCACTCTTTTTAGCATGTTGATCATTAATATCTCAAAGGTTCCCATAATATTAACGCAATTTACCATACCGTTACAAGGAAGAGTAGCAACTGAGTAAATTGACCCAATTAAAATGTCAGCTGCTGTGTTTTACGTATGAGCCATTAATTCTGTCTTTTTGATCTTGAACTTGATGGCTTCTAACATCTGCAATCAAGTAAGGAGTGGTAAACAAGGAATTTTATCTTAGGTACGTAAAAAATAATCTTAGTATTGCGATGGAATACCTATGACATGCATAGCCATAGAACACTTTTGTTTTCTATCAGTAGATTTTGGTACACGTCTCATAAAACATCAAACAGAACAACAGGAAATAAGACACATGGAAAAAGTCACATTAGACTTTGAAAAGCACTTATGTCAGCGTCTGTGGTTTACATGTCATTGGTGACATGAATTAAAGCTACTGATCGTAACGGGGATGAGGAATTACTTGGAGGCTCTCAGGGACTCGAAATGATGAAATGCCTAAAAATAACAATATTTTTCTAGGTTCTACATCACTCCCGACTCAACTTTTCCATAACAAAATAGGTCAACAACTTTTTGCGTCGACAAAATACAATGATTTCATTTTGGCTTTCTAGTGACTATATCAGGTTGGAATGTAGGAAGCAGAAGATTTAAACAGTTTCAAAATCTAGATAAAATTTGCTGACTTAACAAAGGGACTGTTAAACCCCGGGAGATAAAAACAGTCGGTTATGACTCTCAGTCCAAGGTCATATGGAATATACCCAAGTTTATGGAAGTAATTAAATGACTGGAAAATGTTTCAAAGAAAGCATTCTGACTGAATGGAGAAAATGCAACTCTACCAGTAGTCATGCATATCATTGCTCTACTTGGCTTTTCCTTTAACTTCATAATAAAATTTAGAGCAGACGAAACATGAGATGACCATTTTTTCAGTTGCATAAATGCGAATGGATTTGATTTAGAGGGAGTTTTTTCCTTTCCAGCTACCTGATGAGAATGCCGCCAGCAGAGCGAAAGGTATATTCTGAGTTGGTTTAGGCATTGGTTAAGTCCAGGATGGTCAAACCCAGTTAAAAATGTAACAAATACAAGTGTTGAAACTTAATACAATGATATTTTTGAGCGTCTACCAAATTCAACATAATTATTCTTTGGAATGGTCACAAATTCTTCCTGCTGAATGACTTCAACATCACAGGGACACTACAGTCAAAGTCCCAGATTTTTCCATATTTATGATAAGAATACAAGTACAGTGGTACCTCTATATAAGAAGTTAACTTGCTCCAGGACCTTGTTTGCTAGTCGAAATGGTTGTATGTTGAGCAGGATTTTCCCATAAGAATACATTATAATTCCATTAATTCGTTCCAAAGCCCGAAAACCTACACTAAATCCTTCATAAATACTGCTGGTACATTACAAATAGCAATGATACATTGCTAAACAAATAAATTATAAATAGAAATCATAATAATAATATAATAATAATATTAATTCCTGCAATAACGTAACGAATCGGTGGTGGATGTGTTTCGCGTGCTGTACCTGAAAGCACCACGTGGCTGACGTGACAGTGAGATAGAGTGCGGTAGTGATTTTACTTTTTCTTTTTTTTTTTTTTTTTTTTTAAACCTGTCCTGTTCAGCTGTTTGACACAGAGAATGGAAGTCTAAGTGCCCGGATTCTGAACAGTTTTAATGTTTCACATTGAGAGTCTGACATACTCCCATTGTGATCATTCAAAATACCTTTTTATTATGACAAAGCAGCGAACAGGAAGGGATTATGGGGGGACAGAAGAAAAGAAATACAAGAGAAGAAGGAAAAGAAACACATACACAAACAACAACTAGAAATACATTGAACATCTAAACTAGTTACTAATATGCTGGTGCTATCGTCAGCGAGATGTATTTCCGGTTTACACCATGTGGGGGCCTATTGGCCAGTGAAAGAGGAGAATGGGGGTGGGGGTGTCTATAAGCTAAGTGATTGAAAGGGGTAGAGTGTACACAAATCAGTTCTGTGATCTAGAACCCAGTAATCGTGTGAATCTCTTATGAGTGTAAGCCCGTTGGCGACCAACCCTACGCCGCCGCATCGCCAATCCCGGCACCGGGACCCCCAACCAGAGCATGCCCTACCACATCCAGCAGCACGCAGGCCCCACCGGGTGCGCGATAGCCACGCAGACGGGCGGAGAAGCCGCGCGGGCGCCAACCCAGGGCCACGGCCCCCACCCAGCCAGCCCGGGGAGGGAGGGCGGGCGCGGGGGCGGGGGGCCATGCGCAGCCCATCCCTCCTCCCGCAGCCCAGCAAAGGAGCCATCGTCCCCCCCCCCGGGACCCAGGGTGGTCCCCCGGGCCACCCGCGCACCCATCAACCGGCCTTCAGGGATGGCAGGAGGGGACGCATCACCAACCCCACGCCTACACCCACCCCCACCCGCCCACCCGGGCCACGAGCCACAGCCGCAGCCCCCCCAACCGGCACGACACGCCACGGGACCCCCAGCGGCCCACCAAGCCCCAGGCAAGGCAGGGTCCCCCGCCGGTGCAGGCGACACCCCGCCGATACACCGGCGCCCAGCCAGCGACCCGTGACGGAGCGCAGGGCGGATGCCCAGCCAGAGAAGAGAGGGGAAGGCGGAGGCAGGAGAACGCCCAGGAACTGCCACGGGGCGATGCAAGATCGGAGACCCGACCCCCCCAACCTACTCCCGAGGCCGGCAGCCGAGGCAGAGGGGAGGCCACACCCCAGGTGCCACGCCATATAGAAAAAGTGTGGGACCCACCTACCACCCTATTACTGTGGCTGCCAGGCTCCCGACTGGCAGCCATCACCCAGCACCGTGATGGGGGTGTGAGGGGAGGGTAGTGCAATGTATGCATTAAAATAGGAGAGCTTGGCTTGGGGCAGTGGGACCGCAGCATGGAGCTTCTGCCCAGCCGCCCGTCCCACCGCCCTTTGCCAGAGCCCTCCTGTGGTGTGTGGTGCATTTAAAAAAGGTGCAGAG
This sequence comes from Corythoichthys intestinalis, assembly GCF_030265065.1. NCBI lineage: Eukaryota > Metazoa > Chordata > Actinopteri > Syngnathiformes > Syngnathidae > Corythoichthys > Corythoichthys intestinalis. Next base: position 61,141,755 of record NC_080395.1, read on the forward strand.
ATGGCGGGGCCTGTGGTGAGGAGGCAGCCGTGAGGTGCCCCCACCCCCAACAGGTCCCAACCATCCCACAACCTTGGTGTGTGGTGCATTAAAAACAGGGGGGAGCCGGGCCGGGACTGTAAAGCCCCGTCCCAACTCTCCCCGGAGAAATGTATGAGCATGTAAGTGCCAGGGTGAAAAATATTTACAGTGCCGAAATGAGAAGTGTGTGAGTTAAGAGGCAGGCTCCCACGGGCGTGGCCCCGTCCACCAGAACCACCGGCCGCAGGGCGGAAGAGGCGTCAGGGCCCCGATCAATCTCCGCCCCAGACCACCCACGGCGCCTCCGCGACCGCCCACCCCCCTCCCACCCACCGAGCACCCACCCCGCACTCCGAGCAGGCGCCACACCAAGCGCCGGCGACCAGGGGAGGTCCACCCCACCGGCAAGGGACAGCAAGCCTCACCCAAGGCCCCGCGGGCCCCAAGAGGCCCCGCCAACGACCCCGCCGGCCGGGGGGCAGCAGCGGCCACCGCGGCCCAGGGAGGCGGACAGGGCCGGAAGCAGACCAAGGGGACGGAAGCGCGCCCCCCACAACCCACCCCCGGGCCATGAGGGGCGCGCGGCATGACACCAGAGGGCACCTCCCCGGCACCCGGTACAGGGAGACACGGCTCCGGGCGGGCGGACCTGGGAGGGAACCATGGCTGCCGCATGCACCCCCCGGCCCCCACCCCAACTCCACCCCACCCCACCCCGGCCGATTTTACTTTTTCTTTTAATGTCCTGTTGTTATTGCTCAACTGCGGCCGACAGTAGGCGTTTTGTGTTGCGAAGCTGGCGATTTCTTTGGCGATGTTACCATAATAATTGTCACCTTAACTTATAAAGACTGGCGAACGGAGGTTGGCGCACGCCACGCTTATATTTTTCTGTCATTTCCATCTTCATTTCAATGGGAAGCGTCACCTTTTTCCTTTTTATACCACCTGCACTAAGCTTCTTCGAACCCATGCTGATTTCTCTCACAAGAAAAAACACCGTGTGTCTGTTTTGCGGGAAAACAAAGAAACTGCGGCGCTGTCATAAATCGTCATATTTCGAGCATGTTGTCTGATATGGAAACAAATGGCGAGTCAAATTTTACGTCGGATGTTGAAAAGAACGTGTGTAGAAGTGATGTATGTCGAGGTATCGCTGTATTTCTAGCCAGTGGTGTCAATCTTACTTTAAAAAAGGTACTGTAATTAGTTACAATTACAAATTAAGCCTCTCAAAAAGTAATTGAGTTAGTAACTCAGTTACCTCATTGTGAAAGTAATTAGTTACTCAGCAAAGTAACTGACCTTCATTTTCATGTTCTACATTTTATTACATTTAAAAAAAAAAAAATCTCCTGTATAAGTGTGTAATAGTATACACCCCCCCCCCCCCCCCCAGCCAATCTGGGGGGGGGGGGGGTTGTACTTTCACATTCTCAGTAACGGTAACATTGCAAAGATGGGAAAAGTAATTCATTATATAACTTACTACTCAAAAAAATAATGCTGTAAAAAACGCTGTTATACTCTAACACCGTTATTGACAACACTGCTTCTGGCATGTAAATCAAATTGGTAGACCAAGCAGCTGATTGCCCATAAGGTTTGGCATGACCGCGTACCACACATATAAAAACTTACTGAATTGCAAATTAACTGCCATATGGATATCTGTTTCTCTGTTCATGTGTAGTCTGTTCGGTTACATGTGGTTTGTCTATACCATATAGTGCCCCTTGCCGTTTATTTTTCCAATGAGCATGACAGACCTGGAATACCGGAAAATTTCCTTCAACTACAGAAAGTTCTCGCCTGAAATGATTAGTCGGGAACAGGTTTAGAAGGGACAAAATACTTTCCTGCTGACTTCACTCTACAGAACTATTAAAGTCGCTACGCTGGCGTGTCAAGTTTTTCCTTTTTGATCCCTGTATTTGATCTGGTCAAAGTCATGGGGCAAATGTCTGCCTTCTCTGCAAAGCTGGAAGGCAACAATCTGTTTCTTTGTGTGGGTACTGGGCACCTTTACTGAGGTGTGTGTGGAAATTACAGGAGACATCTGGAGTTTGAACAGGTGTTGATGCAATTTACTGCAACAGTTTACTTGGCCTCTACTAGAGTAATGTCAGTATAGTATGTGGTCGGTCTCTGTTAAACTTACCAGCTCTGTCACTCTGTAGATGTATACTTTCCCTTTCTCCATGCCTCCACTGAAGAACATTGGTGCCGCCACCAAAAGGTTATCAGTAACACCATCTCCATCAATATCAAGTGGTGCAATCTCACTGCCATAATAGGAGCCAATCTGTAAGCATAACACGTTTTAAAAATAAGATTTCATGCTATAGATCATTCTGTTCAGATGTGCAGTATTTTCATATTTCAAACTAATAGGCGGGCCATTTATGTTTGGCTACGCTGTTGTCTGATTATCTAAGTTGGCTGCCTGTTCCTCAATATTCCTAGCAAATGTGAATTTGTGTTTTCTGAATTTAACTGTTCTGACATATTTGTCAATGTTCCGACTAAGAGAGCCTTACTGGAACAGTCACTGCATGGAACACAATCTATCTCGCTTAAGATTAGAAACATCTGCCACTAAGGGGGAAAAAAAATCAGAAGAGACGAGGAATTGAAAAGGCTGCATCCAAAACTAACTGTTGTTTATGATGAGCTGTTGCTGCCAAGGTAAAATGTAAACTGCCACAGGAAAGCTGAAGGCTCATGGTCACAGGCCAGTTTCCAGCGGTGAGCGTAGTTATCATAAAGGCATTGCCACATTATCTTTGAAATTAACTGGGGCTGGTTTTGTTATACTGATGAGTATATTTGTGTAATAATTTCATAATTTCCAACAATCAACTGTACAATCAACATCGGATTAAACAACGTTAAGCATTTCAGACACCCGATATGTTAAAAATATCAATCTGGCATGTTATAATATCTGATCCAATCTCAGTGTAAATTTATTTTATACATTCCATAACTAGAAAAGTGTCATGATGGGCGGATGGAACCATATATATTCCTGGATGTTCATGTTTTGATAAATTGTCATTTGTTGGTTGTTTTACATTTTCTGTCGACTATAGAAATTGACGTACAGAAGCGCCATAGTTTTTACAGTTGGCAAGTTTCCCAGAAAGAAAGATCCTTTTGGATTAAGCGCCTAATAACAGAAGTGTTTTAAAATGGATCATTCTGTCGACAGATACATGCTTTACACTCACAGTGTGTTTATTCACACATTTATATTCAAGTTGAAAATTTGAGGAAATGCCAAGAGTAAACAATTTAATCGATCAGTGTATAAGTGTGACTTAGCTATTTCCATCAAGAGGCAACATTTTATCACCTGTTTAATTCATCCCTATTTCCAATTACCATGATTTGCAATACGCAGCTTTGTGTTAAGCTTAATAAAAATGTCATTTAGGGATTTTTTTACTTACAAATTTTCCACCAAAATTATCTTTAAACTTAAATTGTTTTTATTATTTACCTTGCTCCACAAAGAAGAAAATGCAGACATACAGTACAAGTCAAAGGGATGTACACACCTTGTCATTCGTGCTTTTTTTTTTGTTTTCATGACTCTTTAGAACACGTATGGAATTATGTACTGAGCAATAAAAAGGTGAAATAACTAAAAACATGTAGGCCTATAATATTCTAATATCTTTAAAGTAGCCACCCTTTTCTCTGATGACTTTTTTTGCACAATCTTGCCATTCTTTTGATGAGCTTCAAGAGGGAGTCACCTAAAATGTTTTTGGGCTTTACAGGTATGCCTTTACAGGGTTGATTAGTGGAATTTATTGCTTTATCAATGGGGTTGGAACCTTCATTTGTGTTGCATTGAATAAGGTGTGTCCAAAATTTCAGTGATCCAACTTTTGAATCAATTTCTATAGTATACTTGGAATAGTACAACATTTAGGCTTTATTCTTATTACATGGTTCTGTGTAAAACACAAGTACCTGCTGGCCTTTGAGGGAATGGAGGATAGTGAGATTTCCAGGGGTCTTCAAAGTGAAAATGATCACTTTGCCAGTATGGTTAAAGCGTGGTGCTCCAGCAACAAGTAGACGCCCGTTTTTGGCTGATACCACTGATGTCACTGTATAACCTGATCAAAGAATACAAAACAAAAATCTACTGTAAGGCAACTTCTTCAAGTTCAATAGCTTCGAAATATAGTTTGGATTAGGTAGTTTAGTTAGTTAGTTTTGAGGCTTAATTTAATAAAAGTTTATAGTCATCGCACTGTAGCAGAGCTGAAACTTGATGAATACTGTCTTTTGAGGCATTTTATTTTGTATATTCCCTTAGAAAATTCCACTTGATCAACATGTACTTTTCCACCTACATAATACCCCTTGTCTAGAATTTTACTTCCACCTCATATTATGACTCAAAATGCTTTAGCTGGCAGCCTGCTGGATAAGCTTAGTCAAACAAACCGCTGATGGTAAAAACACAAGTTTTGTGGTGGAGGAGATAGATGATGCTAGATGGGATGGAAAAGACTGAGTGTTGGGGCACTGGGGTTCATAATTAAGAGACCCTACATAAAAAGGGTTTTCATAAAACGGGGCTTTATATTTGGTGTGTAGTTTTAAAAAATTAACCAAATTGGATTCTTTATTATACTGAAAATTATAATTATAATTATACATATATAATTATATTCGGGGTGGGAATTTGTGGTGAATTCCACTCTTGAGTGCATTAATGAGAGAGAGAGAGAGAGAGAGAGAGAGAGAGAGAGAGAGAGAGAGAGAGAGAGAGAGAGAGAGAGAGAGAGAGAGAGAGCTCAAATAAAAAATGATTTTGGACTTTGTTGGCACGTTGAAGTGAGGTGATGACCACTAATGCGCCTGGTTGTTCGGCGTCAACCATTATTGAATTTTCTCCAGTTAAATGTGGAGAAGACAGAGGTGATCATTTTTGGGCCAAAAAAGGAAAGGTCAAAGATAAGCAGCCAACTTAGTACAATGTCACTTACAGCTACAAATCAAGTCAGAAACCTTGGCGTAATTATTGACTCAGACCTAAAATTTGATAGCCATCTAAAGTCCGTCACTAAATCCGCTTATTACCACCTAAAAAATATAACCAGAATTAAGGGGCTTCTGACTCAACAAGACATGGAAAAACTTATGCATGCATTCATTTTCAGCAGATTGGACTACTGCAACGGTATATTTACAGGTCTTGATAAAAAATCAGTCAGGAAGCTGCAGCTAGTACAGAATGCTGCAGCCAGAGTCCTCACAAATACAAGGAAGCTGGACCACATTACACCGGTTTTGAAATCGCTACACTGGCTTCCAGTGAGTCAAAGGATAGACTATAAAATACTACTGCTCGTCTACAAAACACTTAATGGCCTTGGACCAAAATACATGCTTGACTTGTTAGATTCCTATGAAACATCTAGACCCCTAAAGTCGTCTGGAACGGGTCTTCTGCATGTTCCAAGAACAAGAACCAAGCAGGGTGAGGCAGCATTCAGTTATTATGCTCCTCACCTCTGGAACAAGTTACCCGAACGTCTGAAGTATGCTCAAACTGTTAGCTCCTTTAAATCAGGGCTAAAAACGCTTTTGTTTGGCACTGCATATCCATAACTGTCTATATATTTAGACCTACCTGCCTTCTATTCCTCTTGTGCTAATCTCCATTGCTGATTTCAATGATTATTAGTAGTAGTAGTTTTTGCTTTATTTTTATTTCTGTTTTATTTTTATTTATTTATTTTTATTCTGTGATTAAATGCGATCATTTGTCTTGGTTTTTACGTTGTGTTGATTTAAATGTGATTTTTATGGTCTTCATGTGATGTAAAGCACTTTGAATTGCCTTGTGTTGAATTGTGCTATATAAATAAATTTGCCTTGCCTTGCCTTGCCTTGTCATTTTCGGGCATTTTTCAATAGAAATACATGCTCCATCAAAGACATCCACTCTTGTGGATGCCCGAGATGCATCGTCTTGGCCACGCTCACGCAGAGGATCGGTGTCAAATCCCAGTTCTCGGACAGAACGCAACTTTGGGTTTTTAGCTCAAAATGTGGCATTTTGAGTAGGCACTTAAAAAGTGACGTCATAATCCTGGTCGCTTGCTGCACCCCTGATGACATCAGCAATTTTCCAGGTTCGTTAAGCAGAGTTCGGAAAAAAATGATAATACGGAGGCAAGCTCTACTGAATTCTGCAGGAAACTGCGTCATATTGGAAAGAACCTTCTTTTCCATCATGTTTTTACATTGGTCGGTTTCTGTTAAATTTCAGCAAAGTTCTCTACACATGTATGGTTCACACTCCTCAAAAGTACCCCGTTCCCACTCAGGCATCCTTGATTTGCATCTAAGCACATTTTTTAACTTCTAAACTACTTTGTTGTTCAGTTTCAGGCCAAAATTCGACTGGTATCTCTGTTTGGTATGATTCCTATCCTATCATTTTTATCTGATTTTTCTTTCAAGTTTCTAGCAACACAAGAATGTGTCAAAGAGGGTTAAATTTCAAATTAGTTGTAAGCGCTTGGCAAGCACTTTACTGCTACCACAGCTCATGTGGTAATGCAAAAACATTAAAGTAAACAATGAGATTCTCAAAGCTGCATCGCAACATAGCTCTGATCTTAATCTCTAGTCTATATTGTTACTATAACAATTTATGTATTTTTCTGATGCTCATGGAGTTGAAGGCTCAGTTGTTGTGCTCACGGTACACCAGTAATCAATGATATAAACATAAAATTAGCAACTTCAATCAAATACACACTCCAGAAAGTAAATAAGCATATCCCGAAACTACATCACTTAATTCGTCAATGACATATTAATTTGAGTCCCTTAATTTTTTTTTATACATATACCGGATGGACCATCAAACAGAAAGAAAAAAAGAAACTACATGCAACAGAAACGTGGTTTTACCGAAGACTCCTGAGAATCAGCTGTAAAGAAAGAAGAACAAATTCAAGCATTCTCGAAGAACTAAACATCAAGTGACAGCTTCTACCAGCAATAATTGCAAAGAAAATGTCTTACTTTGGACACATACGTAGGAACAGAATGTGCAGCATCACGAGAGCCATAATTCAAGGAAAGGTAGAGGGTCGACGGATAGAGAGATAGAGATACTGGCCTATGTTAATTCATCATTTTGGAGGGACTCACCCAAGTAGGCACCATGGTTTTTGAGCTTTTCTGGAAACTCCTGCATGTAGGAGGTTTTTGGAGGGACCACTTTCCCTTGCCGTGTTTCTTTAAGCACTGCCCCATTCCAATCATAAGCGCCGACAGCACCCACCAGAGTTCCATCCTAGAGAGGATACGTTATATTTTATTTCAAATTTGGACTGCAAGATTGAAAACTTACCTACTCACTGCAATGTACACCCATACTAGGTATAATTTGATTCTTGTGTGAAAATTGAATGTTAGGAATTGAATCAAAACCATTTCATTTTGTAACGATTCATTTTGCTTTTTAACTGAGCCAAATAAGGCTTTAAAACTGTTAGGCACTTGTATTCTATGTTGATAATATCCTGATTTAAATAATACATTATAGTCTTAGTTTCTTTTTTCTCTTTAAACATATAGTATTGATACTATATTAATTATGTTTGACTTAAAATTATGATTATATGATTTTACCGGGTCATGTGAACCTTACCACTTTTTTTCTTTTTTAACTAACCTAAAAAACATTTTTATTCATTGGCTTTTAGCAGCATGTGTCGTGTCTGAATATTTTGTTTGCTTGTTTTACTGTTTAAATTTTGTTTTGTCTTTAAATTACATTATAATGCATTGTCTTATGTTTAACTATTTACAGTATGTACAGCACCTGTGTGGTTAAAGTACTTTACGCAACTTAACTCAATTTTACTTGAACAATGAAAAAAAACATTGTCTGCATCATATCCATCTATATTAATTTTCTTGGAAAATTCTTCCCAGAATACACCTTTCATACAACACACAGCATTTTACTACTCTAGATTTAAGCACACTAAACAAACAACAGCTGGATAAACAATAAATGCTGATGTATAAACTGTCTGGCAGTATATGACATAAGCAGCTTGCAGTCTCCGAAAAACATCTGGGCCTTCAGGACATTCTTCCTCTTTTAAACCCCAACATTCCTTCCAATAAGTTATCCTATTTTCACCCCTCAGGTTGACTGCCGTGGAGCATCTATGGAATCTGGCCTTGTGGGAGCAATTTCCAAACTTTTCTGTCTATTTTCAACCTAAGTAGGATAAATGGATTTGTTTCTTGAAAAATCACACTGCGAAGGGAAACTTCAAAGACATTGACAATCCGTTGAGTTAATATTCATACAGTCTATTTCACCTATTTTACTGTATCACCCATTTAGAATTGCAGATGGAATTGTAAAACAAACATTAATACCAAACAAAACTGCAGCAAAACTGACTAAAAATGTCTGGACTTCAAGTGATATGTCTCCCTTGAGAGAAGCAGTGTTTTATTTCCCATCCCTGCATGGCTGAAGTGGGGGGGTTGGGGGAAATCAGCATTTTCTGCCAGGAGCCCCTAAATCAAGATCACCTAGACCTTTAGGTCCCTCTGGCAGTGCTGAAGGGGGAGTGAAAAGTGATAAATCGTGGCTTATGAAGAGGCGTTTTGCAATAAAAATTGAGACAACGTGTTGTTCCATATGATGACAGATCATTCCAGACAATGCGGTAGCATAAGTGCAACTCACCTCGACATTGTGAGCTGAGAATCCAGCTTGAGACATCTGGAGACCAAACGCTGTTCCATTTTTACTGGTTCCTGTGTAAACAAATAAGTCTTCAAGGCCTTTGAAGCAAGGAAAGTTAATCTGTCATATCTGAGTCATGGAGAGGGACGCCATCGGAATTGCATAATGTGTATGTGCGTCTTCATATCTATAATGTTTTATACATACTAGCTCAATAATAATTGAGAAAGATAATGCTGGGCTTCCTTAATCAAGCGTATGGGGCTAAAGTGAGTTATCACACACAGGACCCTAACATCTGCTTGTGTTGGATGCAAATAATGGCCACAATGAAATACAGTATTGTATATAAAAGGCGCTCTATCCCCCCCCCCCACCCCCCATAAATAAATAAATAATAGTAATAATGCTCCATTTTAATTAACATTGTCAGGTGAAATGAGGCATTAATTTATACTGTAATTAAGTTTCAATCTAAGAAAATCACTCATTTTACTCATACAGTACATGTCCAGTTCCTTTTAAGTAGGTCAGTTTAGTTACATAACCTTTTGGAATACTACATTTTAAGGCCCATGTCCACATGCGTCTGTCTGATGCCATGACGACACTTTGTTCGCATTAAAAGGAAGTACAGTGGTACCTCTACATGCGAAGTTATTTCGTTCCAGGACCTTAGTTGTTAGACGAAATGGTGGTATGTCGAGCAGGATTTTCCCATGAATGTACATTATAATTCCATTAATACGCTCCACAGCCCAAAAATCTACACTAAATCCTTAATAAATACTGCTGGTACTGCTGTATTACAAATGGCAATTACACATAGCAAAACACATAAATTGTTAATAAAACTGGAATAATAAAATAATAATAATTCCTGTAATCATGTGACGAATCTGGTTCTAATGTGGCGGACATTTTTTGCTGTACCTGAACGCACCACGTGGCTCACGTGACGGTGAGATAGAGATTGCGGTTCTACTTTACTTTCGTTTAATGATTTGTTCTTGCCGTCAACTGTAGCAGACAGTAGACGTGTTGTGTTGCACAAGTTCTGAAATAAATCGCAGTTCTCGGTTTGCGGGGACCTCGCCCCCGGCGCGGCCGGCGATCAGGGCGGACCGGGGCTTCTTCCCTGGTGGCTTTCGGGCTGGCTCTCCGGCGGTTAGAAGCCATGCAGCTTCTTCCCCAGTGGCTGTCGGGCTGGTTCCCCACCACAGCCGGCTGCCGGGAGCCGGCTCTCACCTTCGTTGCGCTTCGGGGTTCCGTTGCTGGGAGGACCCTGCGGATAAGTGCCACCTTTTTCCCTCAACCACCTGCAGTAAGCTTCTTGGAACTTGTGTTGATTTCTCTCACAAGAAAATCCGTCGTGCACCCGTCTGCGGCGCTGTCCTGTTGTCGTATTTCGAGCATGTCGCCGGATGTAGAAACAAATGGCGAGTCAAATTTTATGTCGGATGTCGAAAAATCGTGTGTCGAAGCGATCGCATGTAAAGGTACCACTGTAGATTATTTCAGGGTCTTCACAAAATTTGCCACACTTGGTCAAATTGGCCCAATTAGAAGATTCATTTTTCGTTTTGAATAAGGGCGTGGCTGCACAGCTCAGTAACGCCTCCTTTTTTGTAGGACACTCTTCAATAAGGTTTTTTTCACCTAGGTGTGTGAATAAATTTCTCACCTCAGGATAAACAAAAACATCTCTGTCAGCCAGGCCCACAACACATAATAGGTTCCAGACAAAAAAAAAGGGGGGACAATCTGCCAACACCCTAAACTCCGTGCCGTCTGAGTTGCACCAAAGTGAGAGGGCCTGTTCAGTCCTGCTTGTAGGCCGATTTTATAATTAGGTTTCTAGCATAATTACATCACAACTATTGGGGGTTTTCTTTCCTTGTTGTTCAAAATGTAAGAAAGCATAATCTCCTGTTTCATAAGAAAATTAAATGACAGTACCATGAACTGAATATGACAGTGTCATTACATCAAACAATCACATATTTTTCCAGCCCTGAAGAAAAAAAAAAGATGTCTGAATAAGTAAAGGATTAGTAGGCAAACCTTCTAAACTGAAAATACGTTCGCCAAGAGCATCCACAATGTCCTTCAGCGCCGACTCATCTGTCACATTAAAAAAGTGTTTGTCGTCTGGGTCGCTAGCAATGTATTTAATCTCATTTAGGAACGCCTCAGGGTTAATTCTTCTCCTGTTGTAGTAGCCAAGAACCTTTTAAGACACAAGCAAAGTTAAACACTGTGTAAAAAGAATTAATAACATGCTGTGCTGTGACACAAATTAGTTTAGGAAGTCTCAGATAATAATGTTTTTATAATTATTTTCTCTCATGCATTCCAAGTAGTTTATGATCATTAGCTCAAAGGCAGCGTGATTGTAATTAACAATGAGCAAGATGCAGTATAGAAACAAACGACGTATTATGTGGTCTGCACAAGATCATTTACACCTTTGATTGCACTTCCACTCCGCAGCATTTGGAGTTGATTGTTTTTTGCTGCACAGTTAACATGAGCGTCCTACATGAACTGATGAGGTCATTCCTGTTAACATGCCATTACCGCTTTAAAGCCGCACTGGAAAACTCAGTAGCCACTAGAAAAGAAGCCTCATAAAATAGCAGCCCAAACTCAGGTGAATAAAAGGTTTAACAGACTTACGGCAATGGCGTAGCGGGTGATCCCATCCTTCTCACTTTCTTCTATGGCTGGTTGGAGGTCAGCACTATCATGCGATTCTCCGTCAGTTATCACGATCATCACTTTCTTGGCCCCACGTCGACCTCCTTGTTTGAAAGCTTCAGATCTGTGATAGCACCATCATTGCCCAAATGATTATCCAAAAAGATCGTGGAGTAATCTATTGGCAGTTACACATTATGCCGGTAGGTACCGTGCAGTGTTGATGCCAAGAGCCGTGTTAGTCTCTTCTCCGCCCCGCTGATCGATACTGCGGGCTCTCTTTACAACTTCCTCAACAGATTTAAAATCATTGAGTTTGAACTCGTGCACGACTTTCTCACCATACTGTACAACTCCAACCTGGACAAAGAGACACAGTAAGACAATTACTATAGCTCCACTTAAACAACACATTCTGGAAATAAGAAAAGGGACCACCTGAATTTGACCTGGTCCAATATAGAACTTCTGAAGTATGTTGATGAGAAAAGCTTGGACTTCATACCAAGGGTAGATGGAGTTTGAGCCATCCAGAACGATCACTATGTCCATATAGGTCTCACATCCTAGAAAAAAATAAATCAATAAATAAATTGGATATGGAAAAATGTTGGCCTAAGATGCGTTTGAAGCTTACTCTGAAAAGCTGGTGCAATTGTTCTGGAGAACTTGAAGCTCGCGTTGACTCTGGAACATATACCAGTGCTGTAGTATGAGCTGCCACACTCATAGGACCAAAGTGGGCCACAGGCCTGAAACATCAAAGAAAGATTAAAATTGTTATCAGAAATGGATTATTGCCCTGCTTTAAGAAGGAGAAGATACACATTTTGGATGTTTTTGTAACATGCTTGCTTCACGTCAAAATATTTTTGAGAGAAATTACATTTGTCTGAATCTGAACTGAATCTGAATGGGAATGTTTTGATGGTGGTGATGGAGCTACAATTTTAGGCAAAGAAAGAAACTGTTCAACAAGCACCAATACAAGCAAACTTGTCTTAAATCAATAACAGGAGTTTATTCATCTATTTCTTAATCCATTATTTATACTGTGTCCTGATGAGGGTTGCGGTGAGCTGGATCCTGGGCCAGGAGCTTGGTCAGCATGCAACAGTGCAATTTAGAGATGCCAAAAACATGGATCATGAATATTATATGAACATCGGCAAACTCAGTAAATCTTGAATTTTTCGAGGAAAAACACTCACCACAAAACTGTTGTCTTTAGGATTGGTTGTCAGTGTCATTCCCAATCTCATCTTGTCTTTACGCTCAGATACATTGGTCAAAGATATCCTTCCTTGATGGAAAACGAGAGATGATTCCAGCTGCTCTTTTACAATCAAACAAATCATACTGTACATGCGAGAGTATTTTCACTTGTTTGGATTTGCGGGGCCTCTTTGGCCACACGCAGACTAATGACAGTCAGATTTAGTTGACAAAGCTGCATATGTCGAATTAACAAGCCACACAAGTGAAACTTGTGTGAATTTGCATGCTATGCGGTGACATTAGTGGTACAAAACACATGGACATGTAAAGAACCCATAAAACAGTTAGATGAGGAATGACTAGTTTGGTACCCATGTCTGTCTCACACATGCCACCATGTTTAATGATACACGTGCAGGCAATCCTGCAATTTATGTGCACTGTGTTGTATCTTAGTGATATTGACTTTACCTAGGTTCAGCTTTGTGCAACCATTTCCATTGGTTCGTTTGGTCAGTGAACATTTATATACGTCCCCTGTCTGGTATGCGCCGTTCATTTCATATGGTGCCCCAACCAATAACCTGCAAAAAATAAGTCGCCATTATAAGAATTATACAGGACAATAAGTGTGTCCTTTCTCATATGAGAGCAACCAAAACACTGCCAGTTTTGCTAATGATGCAGGATTTTCTAAGGGCCATTTTAATGAATGTCAAGCAATGATGCACTAAACTAGAGGCACTCTATAGGTAGACTGTATGCTTTATACCTTTATTTTCACCTGTATAAAGCATGTTAATACAGACCAGAGCATTGAACACACTCTCTAAAATGATACTGTATATTTTTTCAATAGTTGTGTGTGACCAGCGTGCAATCAAAAGTGCTCCCGAAATTTAAATCATGCATCTCTCTTCTTTTTTTTTTTTTTTTTGTGTGTGTGTGTGTCTTTTTTAATGCAATCTTAGACCTGTGTCAAATAATGCTACTTTTATGAAACAAAGAGGATAAAATGAAATAGTTATAGTCCTTGAAGAGCTGGAATGCTTGCAATTTCTCCACTTTGACCTCAGTGTTAAAATTTGGATGTGATTTCTCAGAGAGGAAGCAAAAGTGAACATTTTCTCACAGTATTGTCCAGTCACATTGGGCTTTGAATGTACAAATAGTACCACATTACAAGGCATGATGTATATTCCTTATGTGCCTGCCATTCCACTTTATTCAGGATGCTGTCTCACTATACAGTATGTAATATCGCTCACTGCCTTTACGTTCTCAGTTTTAAATTTTAATAGTACCAGATTACACATTGCAAAATGCTCATCCATTCGCCCTAGCACTGCGATGGCTATCTTATTATACACATTAGGATCCCCGTGTCCAAACTGTTCAATAATTCAATACTTTTCTGTGTAATAAATGTGACTTTAATAGTCCAGCTCCTTGCTAAAGAAAAGAAACCTGTGACACTTTAAGGTCATCCCGAAATGTAATCAGAAAGCTGGATATACCTGATGTTGAGATACCTATTTGGTTGATTATACATTCTCTCAAGTTAAACACCGCTGCATCTCATATATACTGTACTTTGCTTGTTGTTTGCCTTAGCTCACGATAATCCACTTCTCCAACCAGTTTTATTCTGTATGCTGAAGAAGAAAGAAGAAGTAGAAGAAGCTGCAGATGTTTCATAAATGATTTGCATAAATATGTTGGTAAAATAGCAATCTGTTTTTATACACATGTACAAATTACACTTACAAGCACACACATTGACAAGTTCACGGGGTGTCGCCAGCTTGCTTCCCCAATTCCCTATTAGGGCAAGACACCCATCTGTTGCTAGGACCATCGCTAATAAAAACAAAGGGGATTCAGAGGTCTAGGTTTCGAACGATCTTGGAAACTGTATTGTGTAGTCTAGTATTGCATTGTATAGTTCCTTCCTGTTCTCCTTGCAAGTTACACAAAAAGTTGAATGCCTTCGCTCCTCATGTTGTGTAGTGTTTATAAATGTCGTCCTAAAGATTTGTATTTGAAGTTGACACCTGACTTCTTGGAAGGAGTGGATTTTAGCATAAAGAGAACCTGACACTTCAAGGCTTATAGGCTCTAATAAGCCACAATTGTTCTATTTTACTAAAATATTTTATTAGAAACACATAAAATATTGCCATTGATTTAAAAATCTATAATATTTAGTACCTATGGAAGGTGCCATGTTTTATGCGCGCAATGGACGCTGGGGTTGATGACGTGGTTGGGCTGGACTGGAAGAATAGATGTGTTAGCTAGCAAGCGAAGCTAGTATGACGACTGGCATAATTTTGTCACATTCTGCTGTTGGTCAGATTGTTTTGTTACAGAGCTGTGGGATGAGTCCCTGACGTCGTACCTGCATCCAATTCCAGCTCATCAGCAGTGTCTTTAAACCGATCCTAGGCAGGTTGCCGAGATATTGACTTGCTTGCATTTGACAGTTTGTATATCCCTTCATTGCTAATTGCAGCATTGCCTTGGTTTTTTTTCATTTGTCTGCCTCTCACCGATTATTTTATTTGATTTTTTTAATTGATCCCGACCAACAGTCACGGACCCTTTACGTGATAAAGTGTCTGTGTTTTCAATCAAATTCGCGGACTGTAAGTTTTGTTGGTTTTCATCTGAGGACTTCAGTTACTGATTGCAGCTAATAGATCAATAAACAATACACATACTATCGATTATCGATGTAGAAAAGATAACATGGTGTTTGTGGTGTTACTTAATATTTGGTCACATGCAGGGACAATACGGAGTCCGCAGCTGTCACTGTCAGTAGACAAACACTACCGGTATTCTGCAATTCCTTCATACGTGGCGAAATGTCCAACACATGCTCACGACGAGTACTTACTATTTGTGTTTTTATTGAGTCTTTGATTACATTTTCATTGCCTCAAAATTACCTTTTGCATGTGTTTCCCTCTCATACTTTTAAGCATTCTGTTTTCTTGTGTTAGCTTTAAAGCAGATTGTTGATCTGTTGACCACATTAGTCATGTAGCCTATTTAAACCACCCTTGTTTGATATTACTAGGTTTAAGTATTTTCTTAAGGTATCTTCAGTACGTTCTGCCCGTATGCATCTAAACAAAAAAAGCTGAAAGCACCCGGTAGTACGTTGGTTGTTAAATTCATCTCTTGTAGCCCGTTTCGCCGGTCTAGCACATTTTCGCAGAACACCGGTTGTTTTGTCCTACTCTTGTTCCCGTCTTTCCTGTTTGTTTTGCTTTTGTTGCTCGTTTTGTAAAATATCGACAGTCCTGTCATGCTTATTAATGTTCTTATCAAATTAAAAGGGCTGAACAGATGACATGTTTATGTTGCTAGAGTCATACTTTGGAAGCCCGGCAGCTTAGCCTTGGGATGTCACCGTCTAGTGATATCAACAACAATGGCGACCTACTAGTTACTAATTATTAATTATTACTATATAAAAACAAAAACATCAAGAGGGGTTTCAATACCGAATTATTTTGACTCATACTAACGTTTACCTTTTAGGAACTACATGTCTTTCTATCCGTGGTTCCCTTTAAGTAGTTAAAACTCAAGCCATTTTTATTGAAGTGCACTTTCTCATAGGACCTATTATAAAATTGATTGCAACATTTAAGCCTAAACACTTTCTGAACTTTACTTGTTAGCATGTTAGCATTCACTATATCCCAGTCAGGTTTAAAAATTCAGGGTTGTTAGCATGCTATAATATAGTATGCCCATTCTAGGGCCCAACATTAAAGGAGAGCTACAGCTCAAGCTCAGTTCCCCAGTGTTCTTTCCCAAATGCCTGGTTATGATTTAGCAACAGATTGGTGGCTTATGTCAAATGTTAATTAGTAGGCTAAGTAGGCTAAGCAGTTCTCTACTGCGTTTAAAAGTGTTACTATAAATCTGTTTCTGTAAAGAATAGTGACATACAATTTTGTTTACTAGTTGCTGTTATTGTGATCGTATGGGAGGAAAAAAAGTATTGAGCCTTGAATCCTTGAAATGGCCCTCGATAATGCTTACCTACTGTTTAAAACAAAGCCTTAGTAAATGTTTTATTTATATATTTATTATCTAAAAAAAAAATATACATTTTTAAAAGTAGGTGAACGCATGGTTATAGACAACCACCTGGCACAGTACTGTACGTTTAAGGTGTCCTTTAAAAATGCTAGAGCAGTGTTTATCAACCACTGTGCCGCAAAATAATTAGGTGAAAGTTTACCTAATGATTTAGGTGAAAGTGGATGATTTTCCGTAGCACACCAGACACTAAGCCACAGCACAGTAGTGTGATGCGGGACAGCAGTAGTGTGCCATGGGTTCCGCGGCATAGTGGTTGAAAAACACTGCACTAGAGGACCTTCCTCTCACATGACGGAGTCATTTTCTTATGAGCCGGTCTCTCACTTGACTTCACTTTGGGTCTCCCGAGTGGGGTAAAATTGGTCTCATAAATGTCAGTAAAAAGGTTTTTAATAAATAAATAAAGCAATCCTGTAGCTTCTGTAGTATTTGTTTTCGGACCAGTTTTAATCAAGTTCAGACTATATATGTGCCAATGTAATCAGTAAGGTTTGTAGTTTGTATGCATCTATTATTGTAGTTGTTTCCAAAATGGTAATGTTGCTATGCCACAGCATATAAAATCTCTTGTTAGAAATGTTAAAATTTATTGTGCCAACAAAACACAACACAAACCACTGAAAACCATGTTTTCTTATTTTGATCTGATTTAAAAAAAAAAAAAAAAAATTGGGGGGGGATAACTCAAAACATGTTTCTACTCAACAAACTAGTAAAACTGTGAGTGAGAGGGGAAAGCACGTTTTATGCTTCATCGTTATTGTATATTTATTATCGTGGCTGTAGTTCGTAGTGGTGCAGAACTGTACGGCATCATAATGAGGATTGTTTCTAAAATATTGGAAATACCAGAAAAATTGCAGAATGTTTGATAAAGTTATTGTATTGTATTGTATTATACAGGCGTTGATGTGTCTTGTTAGTATTTAATGCATTTCTGACATTTTTTATGGACAGCATTAATTTATATTGTTAATTCAGTTATCATTTTTTAACTACATGTATTTTATATTCCCGGAAATACTTCACAATCTTATGATTAAATATTGTTAAGACGAATGTGAAGAACGACAAAGAGAATCACAGGAAAAGCACTGTCGTACTCAAAAAGAAACATATTTGACTTTACTGTAAAAGCAGACCATCATGATCAGCTGTCTGTGGGCTTTTGTGCAGGAGAAGATTTAGAAAATATCATGCAGGTATATTTTTTGTGAAACACAAAAGCCTTTTTGTGTGATCACTTAAAACAAACATTTTTGTAAAATAGGACTAACAAGGAACCCTATTGTGGTGCAAGATGCGTGTGCTAATGGTTCTCGTAACTAAATTGTGTGAAGATTTTTTTTCCCTGGCAGAAACACCAAGGGCAAGCAAGTTGTCAGTGTTCCCAACTCCCCAGTAAGGAAAGTAGCTATTGGCTGTCCTAAAAGTCATTAAAAGTGGCTATATGATGCCATCACCTAATTTGCATAATTTGCCATTTGCGTGTAATTGAATGGACGTGGTCGGAGAAAGGAATAACACTGTGGGAAAAGCAAAAAGTGAGTAAAAAAAACACCAGTAAAAAGTCGATAGATTTGTTGCTCAGATCCCATGTTAAGAAAGACCAGAAATGTAACTAGTTTTCCTTTGTCCAGATGCAGGTCATTGGGCCCCCCCTTTAGAAATAAGACATGCAAGGGACCAAAGATTGGGTTTCATTCATACGCTTTTCAGCTTCCATCATAAGGTTATTTCAGGGTTTTGGGATAGGAGCATCAGAGGGAAAGTCAAATCCAATGAAAACTATGTTTTTAGCAGACCATCTCTATACCTGCAGCAGGGTACTAAAAGGTGTATGGCAATTTAGAATTGAAGTGGACGTTAGAACGTCTCCCTTGGGGAGCCCTGTGAGCATGCTGCAGGAGTATGAACTTACTGCGCTCCCTGATAACGGCTGTTGACTGAATTGCTGCCAATGGGCTCTTAGCATATTTAATTCCTAATGCCATTTTTACAAGACTTACAAACTAACTATCCGTACCGAACCATGTAAAACCTCGTACCATGACCCGAGCAGAAATTTAGACAATGCTATTAAGGTGTTTCCTTCTTTCACATACTTCCAGATGACAGTTTAGTTCCTTTAGCCTTCCAAACGTTGCACTTTTTTGTTGTCAATGGGCTGATAAACAATCCAGTTTGGTGATGGAATATGAGTTTGGTATTGCAGTAATTTTCTAAGAATATTTCCAGTTATTCAAGTACAACAATTACTAAGTATATGTACATTATAAAATGTTTTTGGCACTCGTGTCAAAGACCATGTGAAGTTAGAAGTGTCAAGTCTATAAAGAAGCATGGAAAAAGATCAGTTTGAAGTCTATAAAGAAGCATGAAATAAGATCAGTTTTAATTAAACGCAGGTTTCTTCACACTGCAGTAAAGTTTCCCATTCTGTTTATTTATTTATTTACTTAATAAACAGACGTCGTCATTTACAGTACAAACTGCATACAATCAGCATTGAGTTAATTAAATGCAGCTGGGAAATCCGTGGATGCTTAAATTTATGTGCACGCTGCACTGCAACACATCAATATTCATGCATCTCTTTATTTTGCTTTTTGGACAAAAATGATGGATATTTATAAATTGTCAAACTTGGACGGAAACTCAAGAATGAGAATGCAGCGGTGGGAGAAAACAGAGACTGGAAAAGTGTGTGCAGCTACAATCCCATCGGACTTGACGTCACTTTAGTCTGTGCAAAGAGCCCATAAATCCAATCATTCCATAAGGGTTGCACTCTGATAAAAAGCAACACCTCCAGATTGGAGGCCATGGTCCTCACAAAGAACAAAAGTAAATTGACCGAAATGAGATTTTCTTCAAGTGGAGGAGTCAAAGTATCTTGGGGTCTTGTGTTTATGAGTGAGGGGAAAAAAGGAAGACAGACAGATTCGTGCAGCATCAACAGTGAGGCAAAAGATGAGGCCTTCAGAAATGTGTTGTGAACAAAAAGAACAAAATCACAGATACAAGAAATTGCAAAGAAATCCTCCTCATGATTAGACTGTCTGGGCTGCTCCTGAGAGATAAGGTGAAAAGCTTGCTTTTGCAGAAGGGTATTAGAGTCTTTGCTCTTCTGCATGAATCAGATGAGGTGTCACATGCCTCCTTGGTGAGGTGTTACATATATGTTCCATCAGGAGGATGGTCTGCGAATGCTTAGAATCCACGGAAGAGCTGGTTGAAGTGTCTGAGAGTCAAGACAGTAAATTCTGGGCTTCCATGCTTGAACTAATGCCACCCACGATCAAACCTCAGATAAGAAGCGGAAAATGGATGATCAACAGTATTTTGCGGCCAGAGTAAAATGTGAGCAAGATAAACTTTATTTTGTACATCACACTCACACTCCAAATTTTATATGTGCTGACTCAGAAAGGCCATCTGGCTGTATGATTGAGTTATGAGTGACCCTAACTGAGCTGTAAGGCTTCAAAAATAAAAAAAAATTATGGTTCATAAGAATATTGATTTTTGCCATCAATACTGTATATTGTTCACTTTTCCTAAATGGAATTTCTTTTGGAATCTACAAGTATCCAAACCTGCTGGTGTATTGATATGTTATGTATGACAAAATTTTGACATAAGTACGAAGCCTATAAATTGTCTCTAATGGCTTCAGAATACGTACTAACCTTTATAGCAACACTGGGCTAGTTTAACATATTGTGGATTATTTAATGCAAGTGAGGTGCTTAAATAAAACATTCTAAGTCAATGATCAACATGTCAATAATTAGTTTATTTCACATTCCAAGGGAAGGCCAATATGTTGTGGTTTCGGTGCAGATTTACCATTAGTTCCAAACAAAGCTAAAAAGACTATAAACCTCAAGAGTAAAAGATTTTATGAGCTACTAGAAGTTTTTTCTGACACACGAGACTGCAACTGAGCAAAAGGTTAAGGGTCGGGTCCCCAACGAGGTGCCCCTGTACAACAGTAGAAAAATAAAACGAAAAGGTAGGAATGTACCCAGGTATATGTTTCAAGCAAGCCTTTTATCTTTTCAGATTCAAGCTCTTTTTAGTCAAGTATTTTGAAGCCTCTCGTTGAATCAACCTAGAGTCTCTGACAAAATGTTTCGGGCACAACAGTTCACTGAATGGAGCAGTAACAACAGTCTTGAGAGGGTGGCTTTGGTAGCAGCGTCAGTATTGTCGCAAACTTAGTGTTTGTTGGGTGTTACGTTTACAGAAAAAGCACATTAAGTCACTTACTCACATACGCACACAAATATGCATGCACACAGACACACACACAGCGAAAACCTCTCAGCATTTTGTCAGATTCAAGCCTTGAGGTTTGAGGTTGATTTTATTGGCAGCTGAAGCCTCTTGCATACAATGCTCTCTTTCATTTCAATATACAAACAAGCAAAGGCTATGCCTAGTCCAAGCTGTCTAAGGGTGAAAGAAGATTAATAACATGAGAAACAGTCAAATAAATCAGGAAAGGACAGAGAAAGAAGTATGATTGTATTTTTCATGAATATCTTTGCCATTCTTTTGGCATTTAGTCCAGAGTGTAATACAGTGTATCACACAAGTGAGTACACCCCTCACATTTCTGCAGATATTTAAGTATATTTTTTCATTGGACAACACTGACAAAATAACACTTTGACACAATGAAAAGTAGGGCGCAGCTTATATAATAGAGGTAATTTATTTTCCCCTCAAAATAACTCAAAATATAGCCATTAATGTCTAAACCCCTGGCAACAAAAGTGAGTACACCCCTTTGAAAAAACGTACATCCCTAAATGTCCAATTTGAGTACTGCTTGCCCCTTCAAAATGTCATGTGACTCGTTACAGGATTGCTGTCAGCATTGCTGTAGAGATTGAAGAGTTGGGGGGGTCAGCCTTTTAGTGCTCAGACCATACGTCGCGCTCTACATCAAATTGGTGTGCATGGCTGTCACCCCAGGAGGAAGCCCCTTCTGAAGATGGTACACAAGAAAGCCCGCCCGTCTCATCAGACCATAGGACATGGTTTCAGTAATCCATGTGCTTTGTTGACATGTCTTCAGCAAACTGCTTGCGGTCGGTTCAATATAAAACCGAGTACTGCTGCATCCTTATTGAGCAGCATTTGTTTTTCACTGCTGGATGGTGCCACTAATAGCAACCATTTTCCTTGTTGAATTGCCCAAGATTTGGACCTTATTTCCCTCGGTATTCTTGTGCAGCCATTGAGGTATGCTTTTGTAGCAAATATGTCTCTATTGATTTACTTTAAAGTATTATTGTATGGTCTCTGTCATTGTTGTATTTTATTTTCTAATAGTGTGTTCATAGTTCGACAGTGACAAATTGATAAATGTCAGTTCTAAGAAGGACTATGGCGTGATCTAATAGTGTGTTCACAGTTTGATGGTGACAAATTGATAAATATCAGTTCTAGGAAGAACTATGGCGTGATCAGTGTTACCAGGGGGATGTAATATCCTGCGTATCTACAATGGGGCAAATAAGTATTTAGTCAACCACCAATTGTGCAAGTTCTCCGACTTGAAAAGATTAGAGAGGCCTGTAATTGTCAACATGGGCAAACCTCAACCATGAGAGACAGAATGTGGAAAAAAAACTGAAAATCACATTGTTTGATTTTTAAAGAATTTATTTCCTAATTAGAGTTGAAAATAAGTATTTGGTCACCTAAAAACAAGCAAGATTTCTGGCTGTCAAAGAGGTCTAACTTCTTCTAACGAGGTCTAACAAGGCTCCACTCGTTATCTGTATTAATGGCACCTGTTTTAACTCATTATCGGTATAAAAGACACCTGTCCACAACCTCAGTCAGTCACACTCCAAACTCCACGATGGCCAAGACCAAAGAGCTGTCGAAGGACACCAGAAACAAAACTGTAGACCTGCACCAGGCTGGGAAAACTGAATCTGCAATAGGTAAAACGCTTGGTGTAAAGAAAATAACTGTGGGAGCAATAATTAGAAAATGGAAGACATACAAGACAACTGATAATCTCCCTTGATCTGGGGCTCCATGCAAGATCTCACCCCGTGGCGTCAAAATGATAAGAAGAACGGTGAGCAAAAATCCCAGAACCACACGGGCGGACCTAGTGAATGACCTACAGAGAGCTGGGACAACAGTAACAAAGGCTACTATCAGTAACACAATGCGCCGCCAGGGACTCAAATCCTCCACTGCCAGACATGTCCCCCTGCTGAAGAAAGTACACTTCCAGGCCCGTCTGCGTTTCGCTAGAGAGCATTTGGATGATCCAGAAGAGGACTGGGAGAATGTGTTATGGTCAGATGAAACCAAAATACAACTTTTTGGTAGAAACACAGGTTCTCATGTTTGGAGGAGAAAGAATACTGAATTGCATCTGAAGAACACCATACCCACTGTGAAGCATGGGGGTGGAAACATCATGCTTTGGGGCTGTTTTTCTGCAAAGGGACCAGGACAACTGATCTGTGTAAAGGAAAGAATGAATGGGGCCATGTATCGAGAGATTTTGAGTGAAAATCTCCTTCCATCAGCATGGGCATTGAAGATTAGACGTGGCTTGGTCTTTCGGCATGAAAATGATCCCAAACACACAGCCAGGGCAACAAAGGAGTGGCTTCGTAAGAAGCATTTTAAGGTCCTGGAGTGGCCTAGCCAGTCTCCAGATCTCAACTCCATAGAAAATCTGTGGAGGGAGTTGAGAGTCCGTGTTACCCAACGACAGCCCCAAAACATCACTGCTCTAGAGGAGATCTGCATGGAGGAATGGGCCAAAATACCAGCAACAGTGTGTGAAAAGCTTGTGAAGAGTTACAGAAAACGTTTGGCCTCCGTTATTGCCAACAAAGGGTACATAACAAAGTATTGAGATGAACTTTTGGTATTGACCAAATACTTATTTTCCACCATGATTTGCAAATAAATTCTTTAAAAATCAAACAATGTGATTTTCTGTTTTATTTTTTCCACATTCTGTCTCTCACGGTTGAGGTTTACCCATGTTGACAATTTCAGGCCTCTCTAATATTTTCAAGTGGGAGAACTTGCACAATTAGTGGTTGACTAAATACTTATTTGCCCCACTGTATATACTAGATTAGTCGACTAATTGGGAGAAAATTAGTCGTTTTTGGCACGGTGGCTGAGTGGTTAGCACGTCTGCCTCACAGTTCTAAGATCAAGGGTTCAATCCCGGGCTTCGGCCTTCCTGTGTGGAGTTTGCATGTTCTCCCCGTGCCTGCGTGGGTTTCCTCCGGGAACTCCGGTTTCCTCCCACATCCCAAAAACATGCTTGGTAGGCTGATTGAACACTCTAAATTGTCCGTAGGTATGAGTGTGTGCGTGAATGGTTGTATGTCTCCTTGTGCCCTGCAATTGGCTGGCAACCAGTTCAGGGTGTCCCCTGCCTACTGCCCCGAGTTAGCTGGGATAGGCTCCAGCACCTCCGCGACCCTCGTGAGGAAAAGCGGCATGGAAAATGAATGAATGAATGAATGAATGAATGGATAGTTTTTTTGAGAAGGGGTAATTAGGGATACTTAAAAGGTTAATTCTTACTTGCGCCGAAATTCGGGTTACGTCACTAGTTCATAACCCGGGGACTACCTATAGAATAACTATTGTTAAAGTTTAATGTATTCTTAATATTACTACTTGTGATTGTTGTACTATACTGCTAAGATATGTACTTTGATGACAATTTGCAACTTTGTTTGAGAAATACTAGTATCACTATAAATGTGTAATTTACTCTGAGCGCGGATTCGAAATTGGCTTCTTATTTTTGTGTGTGTGATTTTTTTCATGGGAGGATAAGCGGTTACGAAGAAGGATTGAATGAATAGTTAATAAACGTGAGGTTGAGGAGGATCCCCCTGAATCTCAATAACTAATCTTGCTGAGACAATTTGGGCAATTATTTAGCTCTAACGTGTGGGAACTTTTTGGTGATGGCTCCTTTCTTTGCCTGCATCAACGAACAGACAGTTTTGCAGCACACACAGAAAAGGTGTTTGGGATGAAAGAACATGGGTAGCCCACAAGAACCCTTGCCTCAGGCTACAAACAAATGTTCATCATGATCAATTAATTAAAATTCCTATACACAATTCAGGGTGTACCCAGCCTGCTGCCCATAGTTAGCTGGAATAGGCTTCAGCACCTCCATGACCCTCGTGAGGATAAGTGGCATGAAAAATGAATGAATCCTATAAACAATCTTGTGCAACATTACCAAAACACCAAAACAAACAAAACCACACTGCTCCTCCTGAATCCGAGATTCGACTTCCCGACGGACCCTCCTCTCCAGCACCCCTGAATAGACTTTACCGGGGAGGCTGAGGAGTGTGATCCCTCTATAATTGGAACACACCCTCCGGTCCCCCTTCTTAAAAAGGGGAACCACCACCCCGGCCTGCCAATCCAGAGGCACTGTCGCCGAAGTCCATGCGATGTTGTAGAGGCGTGTCAGCCACGACAGCCCTACAACATCCAGAGCCTTTAGGAACTCCGGGCGAATCTCATCTACCCCCGGGGCCTTGCCACCGAGGAGCTTTCCAACCGCCTCAGTGACTTCAACCCGAGAGATAGAAGAGCCCACCTCGGACTCCCCAAAGGAAGGCATGTCGGTGGAATTGAGGAGGGCTTCGAAGTATTCTCCCCACTGACTCACGGCGTCCCGAGTCGAGTTCAGCAGTATACCCTCTTCACTATACACAGTGTTAATGGTGCACTGCTTTCCTCTCCTCAGATGCCGGATGGTGGACCAGAATTTCCTCGAAGCCGTCTGGAAGTCGTTTTCCATGGCCTCGCCGAACTCCTCCCATGTCCGAGTTTTTGCCTCGGCAACCGCCGAAGCTGCAGTCCGCTTCGCCAGCCGGTACCTGTCAGCTGCATCCGGAGTCCCACAGGGCAAAAAGGCCCGATAGGCCTCCTTCTTCAGCTTGACTGCATCCCTTTTTGCTGGTGTCCACCAGCGGGTTCGGGGATTGCCGCCACGACAGGCATCAACTACCTCATGGCCACAGCTCCGATCGGCCACCTCAACAATGGAGGTGCAGAACATGGCCCACTCGGACTCTATGTCTCCCACCTCCCCCGGGACAAGGGAGAAGTTCTGCCGGAGTTGGGTGTTGAAACTCTTTCTGACAGCGGATTTTGCCAGACGTTCCCAGCAGACCCTCACAATACGTTTGGGCCTGCCAGGTCTGGCCAGCATCTTCCCCCGCCACCGGAGCCAACACACCACCAGGTGGTGATCAGTTGTCAGCTCCGCCCCTCTCTTCACCCGAGTGTCCAAAACATGCGGCCACAAGTCCGATGACACGATTACAAAGTCAATCATCGAACTGCGGCCTAGGGTGTCCTGGTGCCAAGTGCACATATGGACACCCTTATGTTTGAACATGGTGTTCGTTATGGACAAACCGTGACGAGCACAGAAGTCCAATAACAGAACACCACTCGGGTTCTGATCGGGGGGGGGGGGGGGGGCGTTTCTCCCAATCACGCCCCTCCAGGTCTCACTGTCATTGCCCACATAAGCGTTGAAGTCCCCCAGGAGAACGATGGAGTCCCCAGAGGGGGCGCTCTCCAGCACACCCTCCAAGGACTCCAAAAAGGGTTGGTACCCTGAGCTGCTGTTCGGTGCATAAGCGCAAACAACAGTCAGAATCAGAATCTTACAGGTTAATTGTTTATTTATTTTTTTATTTTTTTATTTTTTTTTCAAAGGAAGAGTAGCTTACCATTTTTCTCCTCCCGACGCCACATGTTGCTGAACAGTGTACCCAAACTGGGCTTGCTTTGGGCCTTTGATGATCCGGTGGTTTGTTGTGTCAATATTAAAACAGTCACAGCATCCTAAAAACAAGAAAGAATAAAATGCCTTACTTTCTGTAACCAAACACAAACCAATGAATCCATACGCAAAGTTATTCAGCTGTAATCAAGATTGTTAGGCGACCTCTTTATAGATTAACATTCAGACTCTTTAATGTTTAATGACCTCAGTTTCCAAAGTGGTTGTACAGTTTTTATTTTCTCCCACATTCTCAGTGTGTCTGTCTGTCTGTCTGAATTCACATTGCAGAAGAACTTCTAACATGCTACACTGGTCTTAAAGTTTGCATTTCAGGAATGTGTATTCACGGCCACATCTTTACGTGAGACGGCAACATGTCAAATAGGACCTTACTTGAGATCAGTTTGCCCAGTAAAGGATTCACTTTGTTTCTTTTGCTATTTTTTTGTTTTTTGTGCCACTTTGCAGGATCTCAATGATGGTGTAAATAGAATGACATAACTTCCATACAGCATACACTACAATTTACGGGGACTGTACGTATATCTATTAGACCCAGCAAATCAGCATGAGGCAGCGTCATAGTAAAGAGCCACCAAAGTTTGATTATTATTATTTATTCATTTTTTCCAACAATATTTTATCTAACATTATACGACATTTTACTAGGTTTTCTCAGTGCTCCCGACATTTGTGGCAGTAGAAGAAGAACAGAGAGGGAAGGTACTTGCATAATATCGGAATAGTGTGACGTCACACTGTGACCAATTTCAAAACGTTCTGTTTGTAGAATGATTTAAAATGCTAAAACGACATCCATCAAATTAAAACTACACCGATAACCTTCGTCAACAATCACTCCCATTATGACCGGTCTTATGCATGAAACAGTAGAATGGAAAGTTACTTTCGTGCCTCTGAGTATTAACATATTTTGTTAACGTTATCTTGAACCAGGAATTGACCAATAATAGCCAAACTAAGAACTGAGCCTATGAAACTACACGGACGGAAGATAAATTTAATTCAGGGGCTGGTGTTTGACTGCTAATAACATTGCAAGTCACTCTAGGATTAATTAATGTTTTCATTAGTATTATTTTAAATTAGATAATATCTTCCAAGAATATTAAAAAATACAGCAGGTAGATCTATGTCACAGAATGGTTTGTTGCAAATATTTGAGGATTTATCTTGAAAAACAGCTTGAAAATGAAATTTACTTACTTTTCTTACTTTGTTACACTCACAGGTGGGTAGAGTAACCAACAATTTTACTCAAGTTAGAGTAGCATAATTTCAAAATAATATTACTCACGTAAAAGTAAAAGTAGTTGTCTAAAAAATGTAGTCAAATACAAGTAAAAAAGTATTTGGTGAAAAGAGTACTCAAGTAATGAGTAACATTGTGAGTAGCTGCTTATATTGTTGTTGGATTTTTTTTTTTTTTTTAAACAATGGTATTTTTTTTTTCTGAGCACAAAGTTATCTATATGGACTGTTGTTAAAATGATACTGTAAAATAACCCATTACATAACCACATTAAGCCAAAGAAATACAAATAAATAAATAAATAAATAAATAAATAAAATCATTGAATTCTGATGAGAGAAAAAAAAATACATAAATGAAGTATTATTTGTCTAAAGAGTGTGAGTGGTCTCTGGTGGAGAAAATATTTCATTGTTTGAATAGTGAAGAGTGCCTTCATAATTACTAATTTGAAATTCTAAAGGGATCACATCTCCAGTTTCCAGTGGTCAATCGGTGCCAAATAAAAACTGGTAGGTAGAAAGGTTAAAATATGCGCTTTTGAGTCATGTTGAAGGCAGCGCTCTATATCAAATACTTAATTTTTATGGTGCTTTAAAGACACCACATGATTGAACAAGCTAGCATGAAGCTAGAACGGCAAGCATTCGTCTGAGTGGTATAATGGAGTCATGTGATTATTGTTGCGACGTCTCATTGGTGAAATCGGTAGAGCTAAACCAGACACGTCTCTACTCTTGGCATCGCTGGCAAAAAAAAAAAAAAAAAAAAAAATCAATCTAACATCTAGAGTAAAGAGAAAAAATGTAACAACGCTTGTGTAGCCCAAAGTAGCAGAGTAAGAGTAGCGTTTTTTTTTTTTTTTTTCTTCACAAATCTACTCAAGTAAAAGTAAAAAGTATAGCATAGTAAAACTACTCTTAGAAGTATATTTTTCATAAAAAGTTACTCAAGTAAATGTAACGGAGTGCATATAACGCGTTACTACCCACCTCTGGTTACACTACCTAACTTTCTATGAAACAAAACCTGAATGGCAAGAACAAAATACATTGAGTACAGTAGCTAAATGAATATAACAGAATAGACACATATGTTTGCATTGCTGTAATGTCAAGTTTTTGGATAAATGTTGACGTACGAAATATGAGGTAACACTGAAGAGTTCTCAAAAAGTCTGTTGCATTAAAAGAAAGGCGAAATAAACTTGATGACTTGGTGTCACTACGTCATTGTAACAAATCAGCAATGGACAGGCGTTAAAGCCGACATAAATGACAGTACAAGAATGAAAAATGAGCTGGTATATTATGTGCTTACTGGTAATGTGACAACATGTTCACTCAATAATCTCCACACTACCCAACAATGCTCTTTGGCGTAGTGTTTGTGGTATGCTCAAGTTCCAGTAAGAAATGATTCAAAAACACTTTTACAGTAGATGCGTAATGCAAAATAACAAAACTCAACCTTGGAAAAATCATAGAAACCTCAAAATCATTTGGGTTTCTGCTGAGTTGATTGCAGAGCAGACAAACATTTTTTCTCCATCGTCCGCCAACTGTCACTCGCATAAATTGACAGCTTTGCTGGTGGTAGAATAGAGCAGCAAGCCTGTTTTTCATCAAATCCTCATAGACAGTAGTATGTTTTTAAAATGCATTTGCATTTTGGGAAAGTGCACTTTTTGAAGATTTTCTTTTTATTGGTCTGCGAAGGACTGAAAAATAACGTGCTGCTTTCAGTCAAACTCTCAACACACATCTGTCATTAACACTTGGCAGTCTTGATAAGATCTCAAGGATGCTACAAAGTTTTCCCGTTTAACCAAATCACCATACACTGGACACTATTAAATTGATCACGTTCTAACCCTTGTCACTCTTTTGTGGTTGGTTGTGTCGAGAAAACAAACACTCCTCATAGCTGGTTTGACAGCAACAAACTCTCCCTTGTTGCATCTCAGCAGTTCTTGTCCACACACTGTGAGGCTTATTCAATCACTCACCCACATGTTAAACATCTTCTCAGATCTTTTTCCCAATGTGAGGACCCAAGGTCAAATCAAGTCAAGTGAGCCGTTTTTCCCTGCTAGGGGACTTTATGTTGAATGTAAATAAGGTGGAAGAACGAAAATGTGCAAGTCAAATTAGTAGAAAACAACAGACTTGAGCAGGAGGAACAGTTCGGATAAGGGTATTTTGTATTGATTAGTAGTATAGAGAGTTGATGTAATTTGCAGACTGTAAGCCACACCTGACTATAAACTGTACCTACCATTAGAAAAAAAAAGGCTCTAGGCTATAAACTGCAGAAGACATGCATCTCATTAGCCTATAAAATCGATTACAGTAATAAACCTCGTTGAACTATAAGCCGCAGGGATCCAAGTGGACAAAAAAAGTAGCAGTTTACATTCCAGAAATGACAGTCATAGTAATTGTAGACATATTTGTGTGTTTGTATTTTCATGCCAAAATTGCAGGGAACATTTTCTCTAAGGGTCAGTACTCTAGGGTGGGAATCATTAATGTGTCTATATCAAGGGAAGGGCGACAGTGTAGCGCCAGACTGCACCAGATTGCACTTCATAAAATTAAGATTCGTAAATGTGTGTTTGATAGAATATTCCTGAAATTGTAATACTGCAAGGAAATCCATTAAGTAAAAAAGCTATGACGGAGATGTATTCAACATTGCACCGCCTCCATGTTAAGGTGTAGAAATGGGCAAAGCTTTTACCATGACCCTTTTATAAACCTTGGATTGTTGCTATTAGATGTACCATATTTTCCGCACTATAAAGCGCACCTAGAAGCCTTCAATTTTCTCAAAAGCAGACAGTGTGCCTTATGATCTGATGCGCCTTATATATAGATCAATACTGGTTAATCACGGCATGACATTCCCTTTAGCGCAGCGCCATCTAGTCTAGATATATAACACAACCCCAACCACTTCTACTACTACTACTACTGCACCTTATAATGAGGTGCGTTCTATATATGGAAAGACTTTTAAAATAGGCCATTCATTGAAGGTGCACCTTATATTCCAATGCGTCTTATCGTGCGGAAAATACGATACCTGAAGTCTAAAATAGCAACAGAAGACTTTGTTTAGAATAAGCAGTGAAGATTTGGCACATTATAAATTAGAGCACCCTTCATCTGATGTGATGCTCATCTCTCAAATGCATATTCTATACAAATGGTGCATGATTTACAAGGGAATTGAAAAGGCTTTCCAAATGTATAAAATATGACGAGATAGACGAGAAGCAATGTTATAAAAGTGATGTGACGCGTTTACTGAACAAACGTGTGACCATTTTGCTTTGTGTTATGTTATATTTAAAGGTCCTGTAAAATCATTTTCACAAGGCCGAGGACAATTTAGAGCTGAATTGCTGAGTTTAAGCAATGACCTGTTTTTAACCTACCATATGTTTTGGACAATAAGTCGCGTTTTTTTTTTTTTTTTTCATAGTTTGGCTGGGCGTGCGATTTATACTCTGGAGCGACTTATTGTGAAATTATTAACACATTATTATATAATTTCAGATGTAATTTTAGTGTTTTGGAGTGACACTGATGGTTTGGTAAACTTGTTAGCATGTTCTTTATGCCATAGTTATCTGAATAAGTCTTAATAGCTATGTTATGTTAACATACTGGCCAAGTTCGCATTTCGTTGTTCATGCCTCATGTAACATTATCATACTGTACACTTATTCAGCATGTTGTTCTCTATTGTATTTTTATTTTGAATTGCCTTTCAAGATGACATATCTGTTCTATGTGTTGGATTTTATCAAGTAAATTTCTCCCAAAAATGCGACTTATATGTTTTTTTCTTCTTCGTTGGGCATTTTATGGCTGGTGCGACTTATACTCGGGTGCGACTTGTAGTCCGAAAAATACGGTACTCAGCTGACAGGATTTTTTGGGCGGGTATAAACAGGTTGTCTTTTGATGTCAGTAACATTTGTGGTCCCCCCCTTTGCACTTTGTAAGGATTGAGCGGTATAAATAGGTGTACGGCACAATTGTAACTTCCTCATTCAAAACTTGGCCATTCAGCTATTCCTACAAGTTGCAGCAACCCCACCCCTAAAAAAACATCTTACCTCAGTTGCATGTATTCTACGTTATTTGTGCTTTGTATATTAATACATAGCGAAACAGACAACTACCAGTTTCGCCGCTATATTGTGCAGCTGTGGCTGACATGGTATGGTCTACCACAATTTCGCCAATCTGAATTTCTAGTGTTACTTTTTGAGGTAGCAGCAAGGTGTATGTAAAAAACGTCAACAGAAACACAACCATGTAGTCAATTTCAAAGTCGTCTGAGTCAGGCAGTTCTCCTCAAGCAAGCGCTGGTATGTAGTGGCCAAGATAGAGATTCTTGTCCATATGTACATGTCACCAAAGCTTTGTTGGCATGGAAAATGAATTTGAGTGGACATAGGAAACAAGATAGACAAAATAGCATCTATTTTCCACCTTGTAACAAGTAGAGGTCGTTAATTGACAGTACTTGAGTAGGACGTGGTTTCAGCACAGTCAGCGAAAACGCCTACATCGCTTGAGACCTGACCGACCAGCCTTATTTTTCCCAATTTTCAAGCCTTATTATATACCGCTGGCCAAAAGTATTGGCACCCCTGCAATTCTGTCAGATAATGGTCAATTTCTCCTAGAAAATGATTGCAATTACAAATGCTTTGGTAGTAATATCTTCATTTATTTTGCTTACAATGAAAAAAACACAAAAGAGAATGAAATAAAAGATGGGAAAAAAATAAAATCATTATCATTTTACACAATACTCCAAAAATGGGCCGGACAAAAGTATTGGCACCCTCAGCCTAATTCTTGGTGGCACAACGATTAGACAAAATAACTGCGAACAACCGCTTCCGGTATCCATCAATGAGTTTCTTACAATGCTCTGCTGGAATTTTCGACCATTCTTCTTTGGCCATCTGCTCCAGGTCTCTAAGATTTGAAGGGCGCCATCTCCAAACTGCCATTTTTGGATCTCTCCACAGGTGTTCTATGGGATTCAGGTCTGGACTCATTGCTGGCCACTTTAGAAGTCTCCAATTATTTCCCTCAAACCATTTTCTAGTGCTTTTTGAAGCGTGTTTTGGGTCATTGTCCTGCTGGAAGACCCATAACCTCTAAGCGAGACCCAGCTTTCTCACACTGAGCCCTATATTACGCTGCAAAATTTGTTTGCAGTCTTCAGACTTCATAATGCCATGTACACGGTCAAGCAGTCCAGTGCCAGACGCAGCAAAGCAACTCCAAAACATCAGGGAACATCTGCCATGTTTGACTGTGGGGATCGTATTGTTTTCTTTGAAGGCCTCGTTTTTTTCCCTCTAAACTCTATGTTGATGTTTTTCCCCAAAAGCTCTATTTTTGTCTCATCTGACACATTCATTCAGAGGCTGAGAGATAGTACGGCTTGACACTGTTGTAACCTAGGACTGCAGGACAGCTTGAACTTGTTTGGATGTTAGTCGAGGTTCCATCAGCAGACTCTTTTGTTGAAATCTCTCATCAATTTTTCCTTTCTGTCCACATCTAGGGAGGTTAGCCACAGTGCCATGGGCTTTACACTTATTGATGACACTGCATACAGTCGACACAGGAACATTCAGGTCTTTGGAGATGGACTTGTAGCCTTGAGATTGCCCATGCTTCCTCACAATTTTGCTTCTCAAGTCCTCAGACAGTTCTTTGGTCCTCTTTCTTTTCTCCATGCTCAATGTGGTTCACACAAGGACACAGGACAGAGGGTGGGTCAACATTAGTCCATTTTAACTGGCTGCAAGTTTGATTTAGTCATTGCCAGCACCTGTTATGTGCCAGAAGTAAGTAACAGGTGCTGTTAATTACACAAATTCAAGAAGCATCACATGATTTTTTAAAGGGTGCCAGTAATTTTGTCCAGCCTGTTTTTGGAGTTTTATGTAAAATGATAATGATTTTTTTCCCCCTTTCTGTTTCGTGTTTTTTTAATTGCAAGCAAAATAAATGAAGATTTTACTACCAAAGCATTTGTAATTGCAGTCATTTTTTGGGAGAAATTGAGCATTATCTGACAGCATTGCAGGGGTGCCAATACTTTTGGCCAGCAGTGTATATAGGCCTATATATACAGTACTTAGAAATGTTTGTTACAAATTCAAATTTGACAGGCTTGTTAAGACAGTTTTTTTTTTACCCTGTCAAATAATTTATTGATTTGGCCGGATCACAATGAAATTTGGTATGTTCCAGGGATGTAAACTCATCGATCCTCGGAGCCCGATTTTTTTTTTTTTTTTTTTTGTCACATCATTGACTAATTAAATGTTTTAATTGTAGACTTAAAAATGCTACTCCTGCATTATTCGTGGACGGATCATGATTAAATTTGACAGGTACTGTATATTGTAGGGATATATAAGAAATGATCCTTAGAGCAGAGTTTAATTATTTTGTCTTAAGGTTGACTAATTACGTAATTAATTGCCTGTAGGTTCCAAGTTGGCAAGTAGAGGGCATGAGCACTCCTTGGCTTTCCATATCTCTGGGCTGATCAGAAGTTTAGGGAGTGAGCTGGGCGGTTGTAGTTCATTTTGAACTTGTTATCTAACTTCCTGTTTGTGTTGACCTTCTGTCCAAGGACAAATCACATATAGACCTTTCTTTGCTATTTTTACGGCAGTGGACATTTGGCTTTGATCTTTGGTGTTTAGACACGGCTAAGAAAATTTCCTAATAATAATTCATTTTCGTTTTCATTTACTGACCCACTGTCAAGTTTACAGAAACTGAAAACATCCAAGAAATTACTTTTGTGTCCCTGGTATGTGATTGATACCCCATAACGTGGCATGTTGGGTTGTGGGCTGTGGGCTATCTCTTTTTGAAAGTGTTTCATCATGGTCTAAAGAAGAAACCATTTGTTAAGTTAGATGAAGGTGAAGCTCACATTCTGAAACAATACATATATAACATTTGAGCAACTGCAGCTGTGTGACAATAAACATGTTTGAAAGAGGCAGAGCATATAATCCTGTTTAACATGATTGGGTGAAAGGGCTCCTGTCTCTGCTTTTCTCCATCTGAAAAGCTTTGCAGCTGTGCAACAGTTTTTAAGGTCCGCTACATCCGAACAGATGTTTTACACAATTTGCATTCCTTAGATAGAGAAGATTTAGGCATGTTAGAGTTATAAACAAACAGAAAACCAAACATCAACTTCCCTGGTTATTTTGTAAGTGTTGGGCCACTTCAGTCTCTGGCAACTACATGATTAACAGCTACTGAGTCAATGGACCATTGATGTTCGTCAGTCAAGTCGGTCATGGCTGTCACGCAGCACAAATCTAGGTGCTTAAATTTCAGAAAATCAAACTCTACTACAATAAATAGACATATTGTCTCACAGGCACCACTCTGATCTCTTCTTGTAAATATTGACTCATTCTTCACGCGCTCATTTCCTGTTGTATGAACTCTTCTCAGTGTTTGATCGGCCTGCCAGATTGAAGTTATGTTTATCGGGAAACAATACTTGCGCAACAGAAAACATGAAACCGTGGTAAACTTGCGTGTGAAAAACTGCGCTTTAAAGGTTTCGTGTTGATTCAGTCACTTTGGTCATAACCACTCATGAGAAACACTTTTTTTCTTTAGTTAAAGTGACCGGAGGTCCAGCAAGTACTTCAGGCACAGATGCAGGAATTTCCACAGGAACAAAAATGTCCTACCATGAACTGAGTGAAAACTTAGACATGGACAGGAAAAAGTAAGCACAAGTAAAAATATGGGAAGGGTTGAGGATTCCAATTTCCATTTCAAGTAGCTAAAGTGGCAGCGCAATTTAATATTCCAAGAAATGTCAGCATGTGTTAAATGCAAGGTCAGGGTCTCGCTAGATTTCCTGTGTACCTGCTTCCATGCCCAAACAAATAACTCTAAAGCCGGTACTGCCTGTGTGATTCACGTAAGTCCAACGCCGCATTTGGCCAAAACTCAAGCTGTCGGAACACTACCTCTGACATACTCATGCAAAGCTGGAGATCACGTTGTTGCCACTTAGATCAGACATGCATGATTGTGTTGCGTAATTATGGCTGAACATTGAGCATATGGTTCACAGCTTTTTTGTATTGTTTACTGGATGTTTACTTCCTCTTCTGGGTTGTTTACGTGGGTGAGCCTTCTTCTGACATCAGGCTAAAATATAATGAGATGATTCGCTATGTTAACTAAATACCCAAATCTACATTGTGCAGAGTTTTCCATTGATGCGCTGGGATTTCTATTTCAATGGTTTTCTCTGGAAAAAAAAAAAAAAAAACAGTGGACAATACTGTGTATTAAACATTTTGGCAACCTATGTTACTATTTATCTACGCCAACGTAAATACTGTGAGAAATGGCGTATCTGAAACCAGATGTTCCTGACACACAACAGCCAACTGTGCTCTGCTTAACAGGCTATTAACCCTGTGAACCAGCAAAAGACTCTCTAGCCAGTTCACCCTTGTTTTTACTGTGTATAACAACACCTCCTCGAACCCAAATGAAAGATGAGGTCAAAGAAAAATTGCCATTTCCACTGTCACAACAAAAGGAACATGAAAGTCATTAATTCATCCCACAGAAGTTAGTTATGGTTAGGCATTGCGCTCCAAAAACAATTGTCACGTAGGATTATAGAGGCTTCTTCTAATCACTACACAACAGTCAATAAAAGACTAAATTTGACAAAACATTTCACACTAAGGTGTCAATTGATATAATTTTGAAATTATTTTCATCTTTATACATTTGATAATAAAACAAACAATGAAATGTATGTCTTATTAGATTTACGATTTACAGTTTAGATTAAAATGAAATCGCGCATCAGAACTGTGGCTAACAGATTAGCCTTTATTTTCTCTCAACCAAACTTTTTGAAAAGTGTGTGGTGGAGTAAAGTTCAGGGCCATTGTCACAATTAAGCGCTATATTTGCCACTAAACATTGTGGTTAATGGAGTGAGCAAATAGGAAAAGAACACCTAGCAGACTAGCTAAGAAGGATGAGAAGAAAATTGAAAATATAGAGCCGAGGTGGCCTAAAGTCATGGGACAAAGGTCAATGACTCTCTGAGTCATCTGAGCCTGAGAACTTGTCTTTTTCACAGATGATATTGTATGTTCTCTCTCCATCAGACCCTGGACCCCAGAACACACAAACATTGTATTTAAAGACGAAATCTTCTCATTTGATGAATATATCTGACAAAACAACCATCCTCCCACCACATCCAGCATCCTCTTCTTCTCCACATACTCCAGTAGGTCAGATCCCCCCCCGTGGCACAATTCCAATTCCTAGTCCACAGAAATTCCAAAATCATTCCAAATATTTGGAAGACAGACTTTCTTTTTCTATTCTACTCTTAAAACTTTGCACTGTTTACTAATGTTTTAAGTAAAGATACTCAGGTTCTAACCTACATTTGATCAACATTGAAATTGGAAGTGATTCTACAGTTAGTTCTGCAGTCAGAAAGTAGCAAGAATGTGTGGATAGAGACAGATAGTATATCAGCTGCGGTATGGGGTGAAAGTCTTGTGTTCTAAACTGAAAATATGTAGACGGCTTTCGCCATGTGATCAATATTATTTCACACAGACTGTCTCTTGCTGTGTCTAGATATGTTACTGCTACAGTGATTTCACTGGTAATTGACCACAGTGCTGGCTGAGAACCAGAAGCTACACTGTCACTGGAAACTTGACTGCGAGAAGAAGAGCATCAACTTTCTTTTTAAGGAGAGAAGTCTGCTTCCAATGAGACTCAAGGCACCTCTGTCAAAGAGAAAAAGTCAATACACTCTGACTACTCTGAACTCTCCTCCCTTCTGCTACCATGAAACAGGGTCAAGTTGTCAGAAAGGGATGCTATTCATAAAGATAGCCATTTGGTTACAGGTGATGATGAATATTACACTACAAATTCTTATGTACACTGCTTGTGCTGTGTCTGAACACACAGATTTATAATTCCTTGAGAAGGAAAGGTAAGTTAGTTCAAGTTATTAAAAGTCTTTAAAGTTATTCATGTTACTGTGTCTTCATGACAACTTCACAAAAAAAAAAAAAAAAACAATGTCAATGTTCACATGTACTTTAGTGTGAATGGTACAATCAAAACAAAATCAAGAAACACTATAACATCACCATAATAAGTTATTAAACTAAGTTAAAATGACATACACATGGACATTAAGCCAAATTTCACTCACCTAAAAGCTGGCTGTAGATCCAGAGCATAAGTAAGTAGTAGTACTCCATATGATGGCCCGTGCATGCGTGCATGACTTCTGTGAGTGTGTGTGAGGTGGACAGAGGCAAAGAAACTTAGAGTAAAGCCCTGTTAAAAATCCCACTCTGATTGACTGCAACTCTTAGTTAAAGCGCTGCCTATGCCTTAAAGTAGGAGGGGTCTGCAGCTGAAGGAGGAGGAGGTCCACATCTGCAGACAACAGTCAGGAATAGTCATTCAGCATTTTCCCAAAATGACCCATGTGAAGGTATGGGAAATGACTTATTTGGAACATAATATGAATGAATATATAACCATTGAGTTGGCAAGTAAAACATATAAAGGTCTACGGAAAGTGTCAATTGCGGGTGGGTTTCTTTTCCTAAACCAGTGATTCCCAACCAGTGTGTGAATGAGATATCATCAAATTCCAAGACTGCTACTTAAGTTTCAGATTCTTAACATCTCACACCTGCTCTTTAAATAGTGACGAGCTGGAATGGAAATTTTTAAAATGAAATAAAACCATTGACGCTGCATTGCCACATTGAGAAAAAGCACCATGCATTACCACAAAAATGGCCACAGAATTAAACAAAAATAAATAAATAAATTAATTAATTAATAAATAACAAAGAAACATAAACAAAGGGAACAGACAATTATGGCAGGCCATTATACAAAAAACATGTCAGCATTGATAGCATCATTCTAAGTAGATAAAAGCATTGTTGAAAACCAAAATCCCTATACTATTCGTGAATATCCGATCATTCCTGCCACTGCAGAGACATAATTTCAAGCAAACATTTTGGGGACGCTGCAGTGAAAAAAAGCTAGCACTACATTGTTACGATAGAAGAGAATGTTAAAGCACAGCTGCTGATGATAGGATTAACCAATATTGATTTTACATAATGTTGCATTGATATTATTTTGTATCACACGGTGCCCCCTTATTCCGCCCCTGCTGAACACATTCCTAAAAAGGCCATGGAAAAAAAATTCTGCATACGACTGATCCCTGATACCAAAGAGGTTGAGGGCCATTGGTCTTGAAAATAGAGCACAGATTATAAACATCCGTACATTTCCAGGGTCAATTAACTTTGCAATGTTTTGAGTGAATCAGGTCATCAGCATCGCCACAGCATTCTCTTGTCACAAATGTTAAGTCTTCTTTCTGACTCAAGCTATTCAACATGTTCCAACCACAAGCTAATCAGAGTATTAACAGTGGAACACAAACGTGGGCTTTGTATGTTACCTCATCCCTTGCAGTTAGACCATCCAGTCTAACTACAGGCACATAATGATCCTTCTAAGGTACTAATGCATACTCTGTGTACATTAGTTTCCCTCAAAATACATTTGTGGTTAACTTAAATATCATCACATCTTAATGTACATCTTTTTCGCAAATGCCCTATGGAAAAAGACCACCTTATTGAACTGAATTAACCATGTTAATACATGGGAAACTAATTTCTATGGACACTCTTTAAGAATCATATACGCCATTAATACCAGTGGCAGGTGGTGCATTCTGGAGTTGGGGTTTCACTCAGTGACCCCAATTTCAATCATTTGGACGGTCAACAGAGGTTGAAGTGGGTATGTGTGGAGATGTCCACATGTTGTTGAGTGAATGTAGTTTTTGGACACTAAGGTACGTCAAGATTTTTCCAAAGAATACGTTCATATAGTTTGAAATAGTGACTGGCCAAAACGCTTATTTGCACAATTCAGGGTAACCAGAAGCCAAAACTCAGGGAAACCAGAAGCACAGTTCCTATTGCGACCAAACTAGTTCAAATGTTTATTTTGTCTTGCATTACAGCAATATAAATTTCTGTACTACAATATGGCAGTACACACTATGTACTGTATAAAGACCTAAGTGCTTCATACTCAACAGATGCTTATGTGTTACAGAAAATCTCCCTCGTCTGTAGCTACTTGTTGTTTTGGACATGATACAGTGGTACCTCTACATACGAGGTTAATTCGTTCCAGGACCTTGTTTGTAAGTCGAAATGGTTGCATTTTGAGGAGGATATTCCCATAAGAATACATAATGATTCTATTAATTCGTTCCGCAGCCCGAAAACCTACACTAATCCTAAATACTGCTCGTACTATTACAAATGGCAATTACACATGGCAAAACAAATAAATTATAAATAAAAATAGGAATAATTATATGGTAATAATAATTCCAGTAATAATGTAATGAATTGGGTTCAAATGTGGCGGACGTGTTTTGTGTGCTGTACCTGAACACACTGTGTGGTTGATGTCACAAAGTAGCTGAGATTTTACTTTCTCTTTTAACACTCGGTTGTTGCTGGTGTCAACTGCGGCAGACAGTAGGCGTGTTGTGTTGCACACGTTCTGAAATATTAAAAACCTGACGAAGCTGGCGATCTCTTTGGCGATGGTATCACATTAATAATTTCCCTGTGGGTCCTGGTTTTTGTTCCTATCAATCGAGCACAGTCAGTTTAACCAATGTTCACCAATGTAACCAAAGTTTCTGTTAAAACAAACAGAAACTTTTTCCTTTTCTTTTTCCTCCTTTAAATGTTTGAATGAGTATTTTGGTTTAACAATTTTATAGGCAGGCCCAGTCTTCGGAATTGAGAAGTACTTATTTTGGGAATGGTTCTGAAGGTCTCTGCTTTATAATGCTTTTTCTGTGCTGTTAAATTGTCAGATTAAATGGTTTCATCTTCCATTAATATATAGGATCGACTGGATCCTTTCTGGTAATACCATAGACTGTGTTTAGTTTAGTTTGTGTGTGTTGTTTGTAGGGTTAGATTGCTCACACATTCACAAATAATATGATTGACATTATTGCTTGTTTATTTAATGCACCTATTGGTTCTCATCTGATCTTTGTTACTGTCTTGATTAAATTATGAGACAGGAAAAACATATACGCACACATGTATATAGATGTTTTCTTATTTATTATTTTTTTTCTTTTCTTGTTCCCGTTGTGTTTCTGAGATAATGGCGGTGGAGGCATGTTTGAACCTCGGGAATATGGTCACTGGCTCGGGGTGGGGGTGGAGTAAAGGGAGCGCGTATAGTAAGCAAGTTTGGCTGTAGTTTATTGTTGGGTTTAAGGGGTAGCTCGCGCTTCAGTTTTGAAGAAGCTTCGGCAAAGTGGGTTTGGTGTGTAGTGTTAGATTTTCCTCCATTAAATTTTAGTTGTGTGTTTTCAGTACCTCGTCATTTGTGTGTATATTTTTTAGTGGTCTCCTTAAACTCCGTTATGGACTATCCCTCACATGATGTGCTCACTGTGATTAACTTCTTAATTTTTTGTTTCTTCCTTGATATAATATGAGTAATCAGGGTGTTACTCGTCCGGTGGGGGGAAGCGGCCTCAATTTTTTAACCTGGAACTGTAGAGGTATTAACAACCCAGTTAAGCGTAGTAAGGTATTGCATCACATCCACCAATTAAATGCCCATGTAGTGTTCCAGCAAGAAACCCATCTCATATCAAACCAACACATAGTGCTTAAAACCAGATGGGTAAATCATGTATTCCATTCTTCATTTTCAGGCAAGGCCAGAGGTGTGGCGATCTTGATTCATAAATCTGTAAGTTTCACATGCACGAAGGTAATGGCAGACCCCAATGGCAGGTGTATTATAGTTAAAGGCAGACTGCTAGACACTAAAGTGCTGCTTGTGAATATTTATGCTCCAAATTGGGATAGTGGGGAGTTCTTTAAATCTTTTTTCTCTGCTCTACCAGGCCTTGACTGACACTTGCTAATTTTGGGGGGTGACTTTAACTGTTGGCTTGATCCGGTATTGGACAGATCCTCTACGAAGCCCTCTACTGCATCATCAGCAGCACAAACCTTGAAAGCTTTCATGTCAGATCTTGGACTATCGGACTCTTGGAGGTTTTCTAATCCCTCTGGGCGTGCTTACTCCCACTTTTCACCAGTTCACCATACTTACACGCGCATTGATTATTTCCTAGTGGATGATAAGCTTCAGCACACAGTTACGTCCAGCTCCTATCACCCCATTATTATATCTGATCATTCTCCTCTGGTTATGGGAATAGCATTTCAACATGCCAACACCCGAAGACCACCTTGGAGGCTTCACACCCAGTTACTTAGCGATGATGATTTCATAAACTTTCTCGGAGATCAAGTTGACCTCTTTGTGAGCACCAACACGACTCCAGATATTTCTGCATCGATCTTAAGGGAGGCCTTCAAAGTTTTTATTAGGGGAGGGATCATTTCATATGTTGCACACAAGAACAAGTTGAGAAGGCAGCGCTTGTCAATCCTTATGCACAGTATTGGACAACTGGACAGTCTGTATGGCATTTCACCTTCACCCAGTGTCTATAAAGAAGTTCATTCAGTTCATTCCTCATCAATTTGCGCACGGCATGGTCTTATTCAATGCAAAATTATTCATAGAGCACACTGGACAAAGGATAGGTTGTCCAAAATCTATAAGGATGTTGCCCCTACATGTGCACGATGTAACCGTTCACCAGCTAATCATACCCACATGTTTTGGTCTTGCCCATCTTTATATAACTTTTGGTTGGATGTATTTAAGACAGTTTCAGAAATATGTAGCAGACCAATAAGTCCAGACCCCACCATAGCGCTGTTTAGAACATCCTCATCTGTGTTAGAGTTATCAAAGATGGATCAGGATAGAATTGCCTTCGTTACACTTTTGGCAAGGCGACTAATACTGCTTGCGTGGAAATCTCCCATCTCACTGTCCCACACACTATGGATAAAGTCAATCTTAAATTGTGTCCACTTAGAGATGATCCGGTGTAGCCTTGGGGGCTGCAGTGCGGTGGACCCCTTTCCTGACGTATGCTAGGGCCTTGAATTTCCCTCAGATTCCGGATTACCGATATTTCCTTGTTTGTTTGTTTGTTTGGTTTCTTTCCCGTTAGTGATACGGTATGGGGCCGCCCCTCCTACTGTACCTAAACTTCATATATACATTGTTGTCTGTTGATTTTTGGGGAGCGCTGTGAGGGGCTATCAGGTGCTGTTGAACTGCAGAGACATTGCCCTATTACATAGTATTTTTATAAATGACGAGGTGCTGTTTGTGTGTGTACGTTTTTTTTTTTTTGGTTCTGCATGTATGCTTTCACGTCAAGGTCACATAGTGTGTAAATTAGATTTCATTGCTGAGTGTATGTCAATCTAACTTGTGACTGTAAAACAAAAAGAATGATTACAAAAACAAGCAGCACCCGACAGCAATCAACTGATTACACTTGTGAGATGACAGATTGGTGAAAAGGTATTGTCTTGTTTTGTTGGAATGAAATCCACCACCCACTGCGACCCTATGTGGAATGGTTTGAACACCCCTGTTGTGTTTAGTTTTACTTTTCAGATGCATTTGTTTTCTTAAGTAGAATTATTTTGCTTAAAGCATGCAATTTAGGAAGTTTTGTTTGAAGTCTAAAGTTTTGTTTGAATCGTTTTTGACAAATCTAACTCACTCCCACTAGATTTCAATTGTGTCTATATAAGCAAAACTCTGGGAGGATCAGA
The DNA here is from genome assembly GCF_030265065.1 of Corythoichthys intestinalis. NCBI lineage: Eukaryota > Metazoa > Chordata > Actinopteri > Syngnathiformes > Syngnathidae > Corythoichthys > Corythoichthys intestinalis. The sequence goes on from NC_080395.1 coordinate 61,185,601, forward strand.
TTCATATCAAGTCAAGGGCTTCTGTGAAAAAAATGAGATAACACACAATGGTGGCTGCTCAGCAAGCACACTGCTGTGAGGGGAGGAGAGGGATGAAACAGCGAGTGAGCGTCGCTGCTCTTAAAGGGCCAGCGAGATGAAAGGTCAAGAGAATTTACCAATCTCAAAGGGCCAGTCACAATCATAAACGCACACACACATCAACGGGGCTTTCCTACAACGCCGCCCTAGGAGGTCTGTTAAACATAAACAGTAAAGCTTACTTAGTTGGTGGTTTCTGTAGCTGGGAGACTTGCTATATGCACCAGCCTGGACACCGGGCGCAAATACATTATGTCCTTCACCTGCTGGGTTGCAGTGCGGATGTGATCATCTGCTCTTGATGAGTCTAGATCAGGGGTCTCCAAACCGGTCCTCAAGGGCCGCTGTGGGTCCTGGTTTTTCTTCCAACTGATCCAGTACATACAGTTTAACCAATGAGGTCTCTGCTAAAACAAGCGGCACCTGAATGCAATCAAATGATTACACTTGGAAGCAGGGCTATCAACAGACTTACAGGGGCCCGAGGACATTATAGGGGCCCCCCACCCCACCCCTGCCACCGGCTTGTCACGACAACATACGTAGTACTTTAACGCTTTGCAAGCAATGAAAGATGAAATTTCAAATTATTAAATTTGAGATGGACAGTTAAATTTAACAGAGCGTAATGTGATGTTACACAATATAAACAAACAATTTCCATCTATTGTCCCATGTAGGCCACAATACAATACAACTAAGAGTGCTATGTCTGCCTGCTAAGCAACAAAACAATACAACTAAACATCCTGTGCCTGCCCCCTCCACATCCATGGGGTTATGAAGCCCTCAAACAGTGATGCGCCTAGATTTTTTAACAGCAAAGTCATTCATAATATCAGTGAAATCCAGTTTTTGAGCAAGCTCACGCTCAATGGAGAGCATGGTGTTGCCGGAATCCCCAAGGGGTCGCTGTCCCCTACAATATGACTGGCTATACCAATTTGGCGCGGACGAAGAGGTGGGCGAGCGTAACGGGGTGAAATAGGAGTTGTTGAGAGTTGTTGCATGGTTGAGTCGCTGTGAGTCCCTCATTGTTAATAAAAGTTCCAGCAAAAAGTCATCCGACGTGTCTCTGCGTTTTTATGCACATCGCCAGCTTCCTGAAGGAAGAACCGGACGAACTGACGACAAACAAGCCGTCCACCCATCCACTCCACACTACGGTGTGGAGTTGAGAGCACCGCAACTTACCATAAAGTGCAGTTTGGTAACAATGGCTAGGTTGTTAAAGCTGCCCTGGGATATGGTGGAGCGTAGGTATTTTTTTTTATTATTTTCATTTTACTGAAGGCTCGCTCTCCTCCAGCTATAGATACTGGCAAAGACAGGAAAATGCGTAGCAACTGAGTGCGCCAGAGAATGGTCAAACCACTCTCTGCTAAGACGGGGGGGGGGGGAATATTTAATATCTTAAAGTTTTTAAGTAAATATCGAGTACAACATAATAATTAATCAGACAATGATTTCAATAAAAAATAAATATGTGAATGTAAAGTAAAATAAATTAAGGGTCATTCAGGGGCCCCTATGGTCCTGAGGCCCGGGAAAACATACCCGGTACCACCCCCTGTCGACAGGCTTGCTTCGAAGACAGATGATTGGTGAAAATGTGTTGTCTTGTTTGGTTGAAAGAAATCGTGCACCCACAGTGGTCTGATGTGGAATTGTTTAAAGGCCCCTGATTTAGATTACCCTTCCGACTGCATTCATATTTCCACATATGAAAGAGGACCATTCAGATTTAAAAAGCTCGGAAAATTGACTTTTAGTACTGTATGAAAATATCACATACATGTTGCATATGGGCAAAGAAATTGGAATTGACCTGTGGTGTGAATAGGGTGACCACATGTCCGATTTTAAGACAGACACTCTGCCTTTTCTGTGATGTGTCCGGTGTCCGGCAAAACTTATCAGCTGGACGCTATTTGTCTGGCTTTTAAAGAAAATGGGCCGCGGTTCAGTTTATGTGATGCAACTCAGTCCCACGGTTGTCACAACTGGTCTGTGATTGTCCAACGGTATTCTCAGTTAAAACGTCCAACATCATTGTTTCAATACAATGTAAACAAAGCTTCATTTGTGGCTATCTGACAACATCAATTCCTCCCCGAGATTTTACAATATTGCAAGCAAACATGCCAAAATGGCGGACCTCTTTTAACATTTAATGGACGAAAGTGCACGATTTCCTCGCCAAAAGCAGTCGAGACCCGTTCCACGGTTTCTGCACGCTTTGTCGGTGTGTCGTGGATGTGAGCAGCAAAGGTAAAGCAGCCGTAGAACGTCACGTGGAGAGCACGAAACATTAAAGAATGAGGAGAGCACCAGGTGCATCGAAATTCAGAACATTTTTTCGAGATCCATCATCACCTCTGGATAACAAATAACTGCAGCTCAACGTAAAGTTGCTCCTCTTATAAAGGGTTCACTTTTAGCAGTTCAATGCTAACATTGTTTTTACCCCCCAAAAAATTCTTGCTCTTAAAAAGTTTGTTTGTTTAAAATGTTCCTTTTTAATACCGTTGTTCTGCCAAGATGTCCAACACCGGTGAAACGTCCAACCAATGGCGGATTTGACACCCTAAGTACTACTGTGCGCGTTCAGCTTGTTTTGATTACCGGTAGATGCATACAGGAAGAATGTACTAAAAAAATGCCTTTAAAAAACACTTCAACTTAATGATATCAAATAAGGTTAGTTTAAATACACCGTGTGACCAATGTGGTCAACAGAAAAACACACTACTTTAAAAATACCGCAAGGAAGTATTTTGAAGCAATGGAAAGGTTAAAAAAAAAAAAAAAAAAAAAAAAAACTCAATAAAAACTAAATTAATAATTACTCGCTGCCTTTAACTAATGTGCACATGCTGCACAAGACCACTTGGCATTGGTAGACGTTTCACCATGTAGCATATTTTGGCAGAACACCGTTTCAAAATAAGATTTGTTTTTGGGCACGTTGCAATGTGAAACACGGTACTGTAAACTACATAAATTGTTATAAAAAGTTTAACCTATAATTAGTATTTTTTACTATTTAGTTATACAAATATGATCTATAAACCGTGCAAACCATTATTGTTGATGAAAATACAACGCAAGTCTGATGTTTTTTTTGTTTGTTTGTTTGTTTGTGTTTTTTTTAAATATGTCCTCCATTTTGACCTTATGGAAGTGGTCACCCGAGGGGTGAACATAGCCATAGATGCTAAAATGGAAAATTAGCAAAGTAATACTTAGTAAAAAAAAAACTATCGAGAGTTTCAGTTGCCGAAAGCTCCTGCTTGCAGAATGAATAATACTAGCAAGCAATTCCGGGTGTCACCAGCAACTGCCCATGGTTAGCTGGAATAGGTTCCAGATCCCCGACACCCCCTATCCCCCGACCCTCGCAAGGATAAACAGAATGGAAGATGAATGAATGAAACTAAATGGTGCATCATGTGCTAATTAAATGTCGACAACACCATGCTACAAATACCTTTAATTCATATTTGTAAAAACCCATTTCAATGAACTTGAAATTGGAATGATACTTGCCTTCATAAATCCTGAAAGCAAAATTGCACACTATAAAGGTATAGCATGAATGCACATGGGGCACAATTACTTCATATTGGAATTTGTAAATGCCAGACTGATTCAACTTCGTAGGCTAAATATTCCGAAATTGGAGGGGAGTTCATATAGTTGTATGGGTTGTTTATAATTAAAACATCAAAGCATTCTTCATGACCAAAAAAATATTTCATAATAAGGATTGTTGTCATCTTTTGTGGGTACACGAACTATCTTAAGAGTCCCCCAGAGCTTTCAAAACATGATGAATTTGATCAGCTAAGTGCTGTGAATGGAGGCCATGTGCCAGTGCCTTTCAAGGATCTGTCACTGATCAGAGAGAATAGTAAGCAATTTTCTCTATTGTCTTTCTCCAAAGGCAAAATTACCATGGAGATTTTTTGATTACTGTAAGTCAGTTTATGGATACTATTTAAAAAAAAATTCTATATAGAATTGACAACAACACTATAGTGTGAGTGCCAATGCATAGGGTAAACAGAAATCAATACTGTAAAGGAGACATATTTATGATACTTATCTCACCTTTTTAGACCAGGTCCAACATCAAACCACACCTGCAAGCAATTACCTCAGTCACCCTGGATTATCTGTTTGAGAGTGATTTGACTCTCTGCTCGGGTGAGAACAGTAGCTTTATCCAGACACAAGACACGTCCTCGGGGATCAAACGCAAGAAGCCAAGTGCTAACCATCATCAGGGTTCAGGCTGGATGCGTGCCTCATGTTGAGGCTCAGCAACTATTACCTATCAAAATCTTATCAAGTCTGAGACCTCCAAGTCTGTTGCGTGTAATTTTGACTCACATGCTTCTGGCGATTTTTTGTAAGATATCATCACTCAAGCATTAGTTTAACATTTGGGAATAGGTTAAGGGGTGGAGCTAGATTTCCCCGTGACTTCTGTTTGTAGTTTTAATATTTTCAGTACATGTGGAATAATGTTCCTTACTGTGAGTTGAATGTTTTGTAAATTCTTAAGAAGTTATATTCTTAATTTTTAGGTAAGAAAATGACTTACACACATCTCTTTTAGAATTTAAAAAAAAAATGGTTAGAATTATAGTAATGTAAGGCTTTGTGTTTTGGTTTGGCTTAGTTAGTAGCCCAGTTTCTGTTTTGGAACTTGTTTATCGAAAAAAAAAAAAAAAATAAATAAAAGAACAAACAACCCAGGACAAGTAGGATATACTTTAGTTTGTTACAACTGTAAAAAGTTAAATTAATCTGTAACAGAGAGGGAGCAAATGCAATTTCAAAAGTGATGCTTATGGGACATCTTCACTCCTAAAAAATGGTGCTTCAGAGACAAGTATAAGGGATTCTCTGCAAAGGATTGACCCAATTGGTGTCCACCCCAGAAGATGAAAAGCAATAGTTCAAAGATTATACTCTATCCCACATCCAAATTTCATATGGCATACAAAACTTGCACCTCAAAATTCCGCTAAATGATGACACCAGATACGCTGCAATGCCATTTCCTAACCACTATACAAAGAAGTAAAGGATTATGTACAGAAACTGTTTGACAATGGCTGGATAAGAAAGTCCACTTCATAGTACTCATCCCCTATGGTCTGTGTCCCCCCCCCCAAAAAAATAAGGATTTACGTTGACTTTAAAGGGATCCTTGTACTTAGACTTGTAGGCTGTAATAAGCCACAATTGTTCTCTTTTACTAAAATATGTTACGTGTAACATGTTTTACGTGTGCAATGCACGCTGTGGGTGATGACGCGGTTGGCCTGGACTGGGAGAATAGCTGTGCTAGCTAGCCAGCGAAGCTAGTGTGACAACTGGCATGATTTTGTCAAATTCTGCTGCTGGTCATTGCTTTGTTAGTGTCTTTCAACCGATCCTAGGTGGTTTGCCGAGTTATTGACTTGCTGCCATTTGACAGTTTGTATACCCCTTCATTGTTAGTTGCATCATTACCTTGTTTTTTTTCATTTGTCTGCTTCTCACCGCGGTTATCCTTCGTTTTTTTTTTTTTTTTTTTTTTTTTAAATAATTGATCCTGACCTACTGTCATAGACCCTTTTTGTGTCCCTCTTTTCGCAATCGCATGTTTTTTTTGTGTGTTCAATAAACCCTTTTACGCAATCCCTATGTTATAGTTGTCTGCTTGCTGTCTGAAGTGAGCCGCGTTTCTAATTCCGTGGTCAACCCAGCTGCACTTTTTTTCAGTTGTGTTTCCCTTTTAGATTTTACCGCACAGACAACGCATGTGGGTTGCGATTGCTTTATAAGGAAAAATCATAAGCCTGTCATCACACGGAAGTATAGTCCTATGGTCTACGCACTTGTCTGTTGCACAGGAAACTCGGGTTAGAATCCCACTGGAGACTTTCGTTTATTAGTGTTTTCTGCTCGTTTTGTGAAATATCAACAGTGCTGCCCTGGTCATCACTTTTCCGCTCGGGTTCAAATTGGAAGGACATAACCGACGAAATATTTACGTAGCTAACAAGTGACACTGTGAAAGTACGGCAGAGCTGCCCAGTGACTTCACCGCCCAAAGTGCATTGCGTTGTCAACAAAAATGGCGACCTACCAGTTAAACTAATTTTTGAAAATTCATAAAAATGAAAACATGAAGAGGGGTTTCAACATGAAATTATTATAACCAGGGGTGCACATAAGTGGTCCACATGCGCGCATGCGTACTGGACGTAGACAAACGCGCTGGCCCTCAACGGCTTCCATACGCTTTTGTGTACCGATAGCTGACCACTGTATTTGCGGCGGACACGAGAAAATAACTTCTCAAAATGTCAAAGAGGCAGGCCACACTGAGTAATTACTTCTGTGTTCCCCCACCCCCGTCAAAAGACAGACAGACGACAGAGACGTCACCGGAGCTACCGAAAAAAGGACTTTTGCTGAAAAGTGGCTACAGGAGGTACCATGGATAGAAGCAAATGATGCTCGCACGGAAATGCGGTACAAAATGTGCCGTGAGAATCCCAATGTCGCTGATAAGAGCAGCACATTTTATGTAGGGTCAAAGAATTTCAGCCATCCAAACTTTGAAAAGCACAAAAAAAAAAAGAGAGCATGTGGCAGTTAAGCAAACTATCGATGTCAAACAGGACCCCACTCGCCCTATGGACAAGTGGCAGAATACTTTAGGGCGGAATAAAGGTAATGAACAGCGACATGCACTGACAAACGTGTTTTTGCTCGCATTTTACAAAGCTAAACATACACGTTCAATGAGGTCTTATGAGGAGGACATCCCACTTTCAAAAAGGCTTGGAGTTAATGAGGGAGCCGCATAATGCCCTTTATTTTGAATTGGTGCTTTTTATTTCTTTACATTTTACTTCAAAGTAATGGCAATTTTGTTGTGCCAGTTGATGTTAATCAAGCATTAATTGTTAATATAATTAATTAAAGTTAATTGGCTCTAAGTAAAGCTTGTCATAAATTTATCGCATCATGCGGGTCGGCTCTCAAGCTCAATGAGGACCAAGTCACATCTCCAGGTCCTCCTCTGAGAACCCGGGCAAAAAAATTATGTGCACCCCTGATTATAACTAATACTAACATACATCTTTTAAGAACTACAAGTCATTCTGTCTGTGGTTCCCTATAAGAAGTTTCGCCTGACCGTCATCTGCACCCACATATTCAGGCCCTGCTGGACAACCCGGAGGGGCCACTACTGGTTCTCAATACTCGACCAAGGCTTTGTTGATGAGAGTTCCAGGCACTTGACCACCTTTAATACCCCATGGGGATTATTTGGATACCCTTAAGTCTTACTAATGCACCAGTGGCCTTCCAACGATGCATGGAAGGTGTCCTTGACTGCATCAGGGACTAATTTTCTCTTAATCTGGATGAAGTGCTCTGTTTCTCCATATCATTCCATGACCACGTCGAGGGTTTTAGGCGGGTGCTATGTTGTCTGCAAGAGCATGGCATCAAGCTTCGTGGAAAGAAATGTCGCCTGTTCAGACGACAAGTAAGATACATAGGGCGCCTAGTCACAAGCAAAGGTGTCCAGATAGATGGAAAAGATCTAGAAGTAGTTTTGTAGCTAAAAAAGAGAGAACCAAGAAATGTGGGTGGTCAGAAAAAGTAATTTAATTGCTGATTACTGATTACTCCTCAAAAAGTAATATAGTTACTTTACTGATTATTATCAAAGTTATTTTAACAGTAAGTTATCGGTTACTTTTTCTCATTTTTTCTCCCTTGCTGGCCCAACATAAGAATGACAACACAAAATGTCATTGTGTGTAATTGATTTTCCGATAATCGAATTTAAAGGGGAAGATCAGAATTTTCCATATAAGGCTTAATCTTCGAGATAGCGGGGGTTTAATGAGTCGATGGAGTTGATTTCAACCACCATTTACTCACGCTAGCTTAGCCTCTCCGGAGCCCTGAAACTACCAAATAACCAACAAACTGCATGGAATTTTTTTAAATCAACTGTGCCGATTAATTAAACCCCTGCTAACTCGAAGATTAAGCCTAATGTCAAAAATTCTGAACTTCGGTTAAGGTTTTATGGGTTAGGGTTAACAGCATATCAGTCTAAATGTAAAACAATGCAAACTGATTGCACAATCATCAACAACACACAAATTAATTGTGCAATAAACACAAAGGTGGGAGCAGGCGCGAATGAGCCCACACACACAGTCAATTTGGCCACAAATCATGGCAGCAACTAAGCACTTTACACTCAATCGAATTTACAACACATCTCAAAGATGCTAAACGAACACGTCACCTCACAGGATAAATGTGGAACACGAATATGATGTAAACAATGCACACCGACTTGGAGCGATGACTACACGCCGTTGCAACAGCAAAGCTACAAAACGGCCGCGCATGTAGTGGCTTCAACCTATCGCTGGAACCCTCCAGAATGAAGGAAAAATACTCACGTTCATTCATGGACACACACAGATCAACATTCCCTTGCACATCTCAACAGATGGCTGCGCTCGGATCGAATGTGCACCTGCATTCCTCACGCCTTTCTCAGTCCCAAAACACTTAGCGCGTGTGACTCGAGATCAAAACAGGAAGTAACTATGATCGGTTACCATGGCAACAAACGCGTAGTGGGAACCTTTCTAATATTTTCTGTTTAAAATGCTCTTCGTACATCACTGCAATATTCTTTATTCTACATACATTGTGAGGCAATAACAAAATAGTAACGCACAGACGCTATGGAAACTAACTTTAATGAGATTACTGGTTTGGAAAAATAAACACGTTGAATTGCTCGTTACTGAAAAAAAGTAATCAGATAATAACGTGTTACTTAGTAATGTGTTAGTAACAACACTGTCATGGACGCACACAAATCAACATTCCCTCACACATCTCAACAGGTGGCTGCACTCAGATCGAATGTGCACCCGCGTTCCTCACCCCTTCTCAGTCCCAAAACACTTAGCGCGTGTGACTCGAGATCAAAACAGGAAGTAACTATGAGCGGTTACCATGGCAACAACCGCATAGTGGGAATCTTTCTAACATTTTCTATTTAAAATACTGTTCGTTAAACACTGCAATATTCTTTATTCTACATACATTATGAGGCAATAACAAAATAGAAACGCACAGACACGAAGGTAACTAACTTTAATCAGATTACTGGTTTGCAAAAATAAACACGTTGAATTGCTCGTTACTGAAAAAAAGTAATCAGATAATAACGTGTTACTTAGTAACGTGTTAGTAACAAAACTGTTCTTGGGCTACTATATATCCTTCATTTAAGACATTTCAAGAATTGCACGGCCACTGTTCCATCTTTAAGATGGTTCCATTCAGGCCAACCAAATGACAGCTACAGGTAACACCTCCTACAAACGAAAAGTCAGTAAGTCTGCTCGAACGCAGTCGGGTCCAGTGGAACACGGTGCTGTTGTCTCTTGTTTCGTCGACATGTTAACCAGTCCACCTATTTTAGTGTACCCAGATTTGAATTTGCTGTATGGATGAAATACATGCATCCAATGAAGGTGTGAAAGCTGTGCTCTACCAGCAGAACAAATAAATCCATGTCAGAAAGCCAAGAAATTTAACTGAACTGCACCAATTCTCTTAAAAGGAGTGATTCAAGATTCAACCAGACGCTTGCCAGAAGCTTTTAGTTGGCTACAAAAAGTCCTTATTGGAAGTGAAGATGACCAGGAGACATGTAACCATATATTAGTATTTCTGTATGTATACTTTTGAGTCGGCTGATACGGACACTTTTTCTGTTAATCCATACTAAGGTCCTAAAAGAACCAAAGTTACACAGTTTTTTGCGCGAAAGAAAAGTATCTGTTCTTATCACTCTATCAGAGAAAAATCAGAGTGGTAAAAATAACTGGAAACTCAAGTGAGCCATGACATTATGGTCTTTACAAGTGTATTTCAACTTCTGACTACAACTGTAAGTCATGCTTAGTGACCAATGACATGAAAGTTAATGGAGAATATCAGGAAGCCATCCCACATATTTGGTAAACAAAAGGGAGCACTAAAAGTAATGTTATTGAACAGGATCTCAAGCTGTCAAGACCCACATGTGGGCATATTTACCTGCCACTAGCAAAACCAAGACACTCTTAGCAGCTTACTAACACTAAATCACAGTAGCAGTAGGGAGTGTTGAAAAAGCCAAAGTCTGGGTTGGTATTTCCAGCTAAAAAAATCCCATTCCTGGACACCAGCTGTTTGGCCGAGGAAACTGGGGCACCAGCCAGCTGTTTCAGTGGTTTTGGTATAGGTACACTTTCTGTGTCCTTTTTTCCATAGACCTTTTTCTGATGTTCTGTTGCTGGTTGTGTGTTTTAAGTCCAATGTGTCTGTGCTGGGGCTCAGCCGTTCTCACGATAGCTCCAGGACGTGTGATGAAAATAATAAAAATCCACTGCAGTTCATCACTTTTAGGGTTGCTTGTATAACAAAACATTCAATATGTTGCTGTATCCACCTCACCCTCATGATAAATCGACAGATTGGGTCAAGGTACATGATGGTGTACATATGTGTGTGTGTATAGTGGTGGATTCACGCTCATATTTTCCTACCATTTAACTTTTGTCCATTGTCCAAGTAAAAATCTGCAATGGGCACAGTAGATCGGCCGCTTCCTTGTTCTCATGCTGCTGTTGCTTCTTCCGCAGCGCCAACTCCTCTTGCGAGTCCTGATCCGTTTTTTTTTTTTAAATTCAGAAGGCGGGCTCGCGTTGAGAGAGCCGATGCTGGCGACCTGAGCGGCCATGATATACCCTTTCTTTCCCCTCTCCACTCTTTCTACATCGCCCTTTTCTCTCAGCAAGGCGACTTACTCGTGAGTAAAGCCCAAATAGTTATTGAATATAACGGCATTTAACATAACGTACCTCAAACAATCTAATTGTTTAGTTTATTTGATTATTTGGATAGTTATTTTGAGATTTTGTAGATATTTAGGGGTAATAAAGGGTTAATTCCGATTTATGCGAAAATTCGGGTTACGTCACCAGCGTAGGAATGGAACTAGTTTGTAACCCGGGGACTACCTGTATAATAATTAGAACTGATCATCTTTAAGATTTTGTAGCTCCTGGTCCAGTATTATCTTTTTTAGGTGGGAAACGGCTCTTTGTGAATTAAGGGTTGATGACCCCTGATTTAGTGTAACAAACAATGCTTCTCCATGACCCTTTATTTTGGTTATGCAAATGGGGTCAACCCAAGTATATGTTTTTCTCATTCAAGACAAAACAATGCCTGTAGATGTGAATGTGATCAGTTGCCTATTTTCTGAGGCAAATAAAAATAAATAATAGCTATAGTTCATGAGCTCTGTGGACATTTTAAAGTTACCTTTACTTAACAGCAGCTCATTTAATGAACGTACCCGTACTCAGTGACGTACGGTCAGGGGAGGCAGGTGAGGCAGAGCCTCACCTGTCATCATGACAAAAAATTAATTATAGCATCAAATTTATATTAATATTTGTCCATTGCTCTTAATGTATGACTCATTTCAAACATTTTTTATAGTCAACATCGCTGAATTTGCCTATTTCCTGTTCAAATAAAAAAATGAAACGAGAGGTGCGGTAGCAACGAGTAACGCCTCACCTCTGATTGCGCAATCCATAACCAACTGGGTTGATACATGGAATTGGAGCGTGCTGGTTGCCATACATCAGCATGTCGCCATTATAATGTTTCCAGATACGTTTATTTGACCTGATTTTCCACAGTCTGGCTAATGTTTTTAACCCTTAAAGTTTAATGTTTGTTAGCGACATATTTAGTTTTGCTGATGGGAAATAAAACCGCAGTGACAAGGCACAGGTTGCGGCAGATAATACTCTGCCGCACTGCAAGGGGGCGTACGTGAAACTGGACTTTCAGTTAAAAGTGGACGCGGTTAACACAACACCGGAGCTAAAAGGTTTGCTTCAAACTACGGGACAGAAGATAACTCGCGCTTTTCAAACGGACTGGTACACCCGAAAAGACTGGTTATGTGGCTGTCCTTCGAAAAAACGCCTTTTCTGCTTTCCCTGCCTTTTCTTTTCAACTTGTGCCAATGTCTGGACTAACACGAGATATTGTGACATTAAAAAACTACCACGAAGCCTCAGCAAACATGAGAGCTCAACCACTCACATTCAAAGCCTGATTGCTTTAAAAACTTTTGGAAGCTCAAGGATCGATTTGGCTTTGACGAACAGCGGAAGCTCAACGGTAGCATCCTCAAATCTAAGGTAAAGGAAAACCGAAAGAGTTTGAAAGACCTCATTAATGCAACCTGCATCCTAGCTAAACAGGAGTTAACGTTTCTTGGTTACGATGAGCGTGTAAGTTCTTCTAAACGTGGCATATATATAGAACGATTACATGGTTTTGCTGAGAAAGATGAAAGGTTAGCTAGACATTTGGACGCATCCGCTGTGTTTTCTGGCTCGTCAAATACAACACGGAACGATCTAATTGAAGCAATCCTCTCCATTGAGGCGGAGAGATTTTTTTAAAGTAAAGGAAAATAAGGAGGACTTTTACAAAAAGGGTGTAGGTTTGCATAGGGACGGTAGGGACACAACACTACCAACTTTTCAGGATGCTAAAATTGTCCCCACCAACTTTTAAGCAACCTTACCTTTTTTGCATGATATAATGTTCAGTTATATAGAGAATTTAGATCTTTCAATTGTTCCATATGTTGTAAGGATAGAATTGACCCTACCATTATTAAGTGAATTATTTTCATTATGTTTATGTTTGCTAATAAAAACCACACATTTATTCAGGAAGTTTTCAAAATGTTTCTTTAGCATTTTTTTTGAAAACAAAGGTTTGAATTGAACAGTGTATCATCTGAATCAATGCACGTAAAAGTTATTATCAGTAGATAAGGATTTATTTTGCATTGATCATTTTGCCTATTAATTAATTAGGTTCATATACATGAGAAATGTGGCCCTTTGCTCCCTTCATCCAATCTGTTTGGTCTAATTAATGTCCCGTCTCCAGCAAAAAGTGTACCTACATGCAGGTTATGCTTTTATATCATCCCTACGAATGTTGAGACCAAACCTATGCCCTTCCAAAGTAACGGCGGTTTTTGTGGTGAAGGACAGGCGCAAGACCACAAACAGTTTTCATTTCAATCTTATAAAAAAAATTTTTTTTAAAAGAGCTTAGACCAAGAAAAATACAATAGAATATTTAAAAACTAAATTTTAAATATTCTTTGTTTTTATTTTCACTTTTTGTTTCGCAATCTGTAATAAATTGGTTAAAGTATCAGAATTAAAAGTTTTAAAAACAACTGAATATTTCACTAAAGGTCAGAATTGAATTCTGTGGTTTTATACACCACTCTTTACTCTCATTTTTGTTGCATGAATTATAGAATTGTGACGGCCAACACACTGAGGGTGTAGAGCAAATGCATGTTATTTTCTTACTTTTACGTATCGATAATATGTACCGTGTGTGCGTGTTTTGTGAAGAATGCTGATGAGATATGAAATAACCAGTAGCCAATTGAATAAGCTATCCTTTTTGGTTTATATATTTGGAAATCTGACACTAAAGGAGTCAGTGCCTCACCAACCATGAACCTCACCGCACGTCACTGCCGTACGTTGTCTGGTGCCACACTGACCAAGCACAGTGACAATGTCATAAATTGCACTTAGTCTTCACATGAGATTTGTGTGTAGCACATTTAATGACAATGAGTTTGGCCTGTCTCTCACGTTATTAAGGTGTCTCACGGAAACAAACAGGATACACAGTAATTATTTGATGACTCGGTTTAAAAAACTGCAAAAAAAATATATCAGTGAAAGTCATCCTTTTTCTTGAAATACACTTTATTTCTGGAAAAACAAGCTAGGGTACAAGCTCTGTCTGTTGGTCTTTTAATATTGAAGGTCCATATTTTTGTAACGCACTCGTATTTTTGTTTTTAAATCTCCCCTGTGTCTAGGGGCCTCTGACAGTGGAGCCTAAGATGGCAAAAGGACTTGATCACAGGCAATAAGAGGTCTCTGATGGGGTCGTTATACCGATCCCAGAAATCCCACAAATATTCATCTCCTTTTACACGTTTAAAAAGTTTCCGTTTCAGTTCTTTGTCATGTCCAAACCAATAAACTATGATTTCTTTGTGTTGTCCCTTTCAAAGTTAACTATCCTTGGTTTTCCTCAATACATTTAGCAGGTAATTCCTTTGTTGTTCACCTTATTGCCATTGAAAGCTTTGCTTTGAAAAATGTGTTAGTTGAAAAAGGAGATGCTATGGATGCAGTGGCAAAACGACAACACAATGCCAACGTCTCTTAATGCCATAGAAGAGTTGACAGCTTGGTTTACTTAGCTACAACAGCAATTGACTTTGCCTAACATTAGTCCCAAAGCTGGATAGTGGTTAGCATGTATTGTTGAATCCAACCACCACATGGTAATTATTTTCTTTTTCTTTTTGTTACTTTGGCTCTTAAAATCATCTATTTAAACACTCAATATGCACCAAAACAATATTGTGAACACCAACACGGTTGCCGGGGGGCCGTCTGATGGTACTTTATGTGACGACACGGGAAACCACGAAGGACATTCTCTTGGTTGAACTTTGGCTGGATTCTAACTTCCATTGTTTGCCAGATTAAATAATTATTTGAACAACACAGTTTTGCAAAGCTTCCGTCTCCATGCTAAGAGAACAGGCAAGCCCGACACAAAAACAAAGATTCAATCTTAAATTTTGACAGTGCCAGCAGCAAGGGTATAAAGCAACAGTCATGATGACTTGCATGGACGTTCCTTTAGGATGATTGAAGTTTTGACCAAGTATTGCACTTAAAACATCTGAAAGTTCTGCATAATGTTGAAATAATATTGTAGAATGTTTATATTTCCATTGAACTCCAAAAGGGCAAAAAGTAAGGCCCTGTTACAATTTTTCCATCTGTCTCATCAAAATGCGGGAAAAGAAGATAGTGTGTTCCCAGTGATGAAGGCATAACTGAAGTAAAAGTTTGTTAGACCACATGACGGCATGACATAAGCATCTATTATGAGCAGTATAATTGGATAAATGAATGTGGTGTCATTCTTGTTTTTTCAACATATTTGCCCTGGAAAGCTATAAGACACGTACAGGATTTGTATAAGCTCAGTTTGGACATATGCTTTGTATTTTTAGTAGGGCTGTCAAATGATTAAAATTTTTAATCAAGTTAATCACACCTTAAAAATTAATTAATCGTAATTAATAGCAATTCAAACCATCTATAAAATATGCCATATTTTTCTGTAAATTATTTTTGGAATGGAACGATAAGACACAAGACAGATATATACAGTACATTCAACATACTGTACATAAGTACTGTATTTGTTTATTATAACAACAAATCAACAAGATGGCATGAACATTACTAACATTCTATTAAGCGATCCATGGATAGAAAGACTTGTAGTTCTTAAAAGATAAATGTTAGTACAAGTTATAGAAATTTTATATTAAAACCCCTCTTAATGTTTTCGTTTTAATAAAGTTTGTAAAATGTTCAATCAAAAAGTAGCTCGCCATTTTTGATGTCAACAATAATTATGGTGCTGTAACCCATAAAAGCAGCAAAGGGGATATTTACTTGTTTCAGCATCCATCGACAATACATAATATAATGAAAAGGACTAATACTACAAAATAATCTGTATCAACTGATCGCATTTCAGGAAAAGCGGTCCGGACAATTAATGTTTCTTTACTTTTTTAAGATGTCCAATTTATGTGTAAAATGCTTTTGAAATTATTTAATCTTGAATAGTTGAACTGATCATGATTGTGTGAGCTCGGATGCATTCCAAAGTCATCCATCTAGAGTAGTGTGGCTTTAAATTTCCATATAAATCTCGTTCCTCACTATTTCTACTGGCTCAAGTCAACTTGCCAGATATCTGGAAAAGTTAAAATGACTCACTCAAAGGCAGACAGAAACATTTACCTTTCTCATTCACTGTATGTTTCTCTCAAATGTTTTCTCTTTATATGTACTGTATATATGGATATCCCAGAAGCTGCTGCTACCTAAATTGGACTGGCCAGAGAGCAATCTCTTTTCTCCGCGGGAGTTTCACCCAGCCAGCTTCAATTGGCCCCGTTTTTTTCCTCTTCATGTTCACTACAGCTTGCATGGTTTTTCTGTGGTCTTTGGTAGCCCACCAAAGTCCCCAAACATACATGTTACAATGAAATTTTCAAAAGTTGTCAACGTTGGTGTAAACGGTCTGTTTTGATGTTTCCTGCAGCTGGCAAGTGACCAGTTCAGTATGTTCAGTATCTTGCTTATTCCATAAAGCCAACCAGGATCTGCTCCTTCCAACATTCAACCATAATGAGAATAAGCAGTATAGAATTTGGATGGATTAAGATTTAACCAGAACCAAGTAGTGTGTTTAAGTGTAGAGTAAAGTTATATCATGGATCCAAGGGGGTAGGTTTGTATTAAGACAGCAGTGACATAACACTACCAACTTTTCAGGATGCATAAATTGTCCCCACCAACTTTTATGCAACTTTATTTGCATTATATAATGAGTTCAGTTATATAAGTCATTTAGATTGTCTTCCCATATGTTGTAAGAAGTGGAGTTGATCCAACCATTATTAAGTGAATTATTTTCATTATGTTCAGACTTACATTTACACCCTTTCACTTGCTGAATGTGCCAGTCCATTTTTTTTCTTCAAACACACGTTTTATTGGTTCATGACTTGAACCCCCCCCCCCCCACACACACACACACACACACGCAGCCAGCCCCGACACAGAAGTACAACATGTCGACAACATGCCGCCTCCTCCGGCCACATTCGAAAAAGGGGGGATATTAGAAGTTTTGTTTCGGCCAGCTGCAGCCACTGTAAGTAATGTAAAAAGAGGTCAATGTTGTGGAAGTGGGAAACACACCACTAATTTTGCTACTGAAGGTCCAACCTGCATCAGAGTTAGCATAACATTAAACTATAAGAAGCTGCTAAGAGAGAAGTGTCCTCCTGAATATGTTTTGTATCGTTAACGTTAATTTAACTGTGAGAAAAGTAGTGAACTCTGAAACTATAGAACCAGAAAAATGTGAGCAAGAAGCTGCTTAGAGAGAGAGGTCCCAAGACACAGTCTGTGCTTCACAAGAAAGTGTTGACAGTCATAAAAAATAAATAAATAAAAACACTTGCTGATGCGTTTCTTCTTGTAAACGGCTTAGTTAGAAGGAAAGAAGACTAGATTAGATAGCATGTTTTGACTTGATACTTTTGAAACTAAATACATATTAGTGCATTTCATTTATTAATTAAAATGTATGGATTTTTTAAATTACTTATTTTAAATGATTTTTGTGAAAGTTGTGAGTAGGGGGCCTGATGACAAAGGAAAGGGGGGGGTCTGAAAGATAAGTGATTGGGACGGGCGGAGTGTACACAAAGTTTTTGGGATGTCAGAGGAAGCCAGAGTACCTGGAGAAAGGCCACGCAAGAAAACATGCGAGCTTCACACAGGAAGACCAGAGCCCCAGATTGAACCCATTGAACTAAAACTGTAAGGTGGACTTGTTCCACCATGTCGCCTTCAAGGAATTCAGAAAAGTGCAAATTGTTAAAATAAATACTACACAGTAGGCAAATTGCCTATGTAGCGGCAAGGTAAATCTAAGGTAAAGGGGAAAAAAATACTTTACTATTCCCCTGGTGGGGAAATTCAATAGGCCAATCATCATACAATCAAAAGCATACATTCAGTTCAGGTTAAGAAAAAAAAGTTGCTAACAGCATACCTGTCAAGTTGTACGGTTCCGGCATAATTTGTACAAGTGAGCACTGATTTTTAAACGTGTACGCCATACGTTCAAAATCTGTATGTTTTTCGTGCATTCCGTTTTTTTTTTTTTTTTTCCCATTCGGATTTTTTCACCGTTTCGGCAGCGAGACAATGTGCGTTACTATGCGTTACTAAGTTGGTTGAATGATGCGAGAAAAGTCAGAGACACGAAGAGAAGAGCGGGGGTGGAAAGAGGGAAGAGTGTTGTGACGCTGTTGCAAACGCGATGCTAGGCTAGGTGGCTCCACTATTTCCTGACTGTAGCCGACAGCCTACAATCTACGCCCACTTGATGCTATTCTAGATATCACATGCATATAGAACTACATGCAAAATGACACTCGGGGGCGTCAGTAAACAGGCGCCATTTTAAAGCAGCAAACTTCTGGCTCTGTTGTAGTTAACCTTCCTACCGAACCTAAGTAACTTTTTATCTAAAATACTCCTACATAGGCATAATCTTGACTCAAATCTATCTTTAAATTATGAAACAGTTTTAAAACTTTCACATGTCGAAAGTAGACAGAAGGGAAATAATGCAAAAATGGGAGCAATTTTAACTATTTTAACAGTTGATTCACAAAATTAAATGACTTCAAAACATAGCAAAGATTACTATGTTTTTTTTTTTTTTTAATTAAGAAAAAAAAACATGAAAGGTAACACCAGTTACTTTGCCAAGTAACTAATTTCTCTTACATTCAGGAACTGAGTTACTAACTCAATCACTTTTTGGGAGAAGTAATTTGTAACTGTATTTAATTACTTTTTTAAAAGTAAGATCAACAACACTGGTCATAAAGATGAAGTCTGCAGAATGAAAAGTCACAAAAGCGGAGATTTTATTCTGCCAATTTGTTGCCGAACATAATTTGCCTGCAACTATCGCAGATCACTTCTCAGAATTAGCAAAAGAAATGTTCCCTTACTCAAACATTTCATCGGTTTGTTAATTTTATCAACTGATCTTTTTAGTATATAATTGGACACACTAACGTACTACCTTCAAGTCAAACTGAATTGCGAGCTGAATTGCAGCCATCAAAAGACATGATACAAATTGCCAAAAGTGCTACATACAATTATAACAAAAGTCACTGTTAAATTTTAGTAATCATGATGAAGCTGAAGATATTGATTGTTCTTTGATTGCACCAGGTTATACGTGACAATATTACCAATAAATTCATCTTATTTTAAAAAATTGAGTTTTATTTTTGTTTATTATTGCACGCTATATAAAACATTGTAAGATTAGTCACCAATTTGTAAGAGCATACGTCACTATTTGTAAGATTGCCAATGGCCTCGGGTTGACAGGTATGTAACAGTAGTTATGAAAGATAATATATAAAAGATGGAATGACAGTTCCTAGAATTGTTCCGTTCTGCATTGCATAGGGAGGTACCTGTCGCTGCCATTGGCCCTCTGAGTAGCATCGCTGCCATTGGCCCTCTGAGTAGCAAGAGTACAGTGGTGGAGAAGCTGCTGGATGGTGCAAGGCAGGAAGCAGCAGAGGTGGAGTAGGTGCTATTTGATCAAGAGAAGGCGACAGCTGCAGGGGAGGAGTACACACTGAGGGGTGCAGACCAGGAAGCAGCAGCAGAGGCAGAGTTGCCGCTTTGGGTTGGACAGCACAAGGCATCAGCCAACATAAATCAGAGGATTGCAATGTTTGTTATCCAATGTCTATGATATACTCATATATTGTTACATTGCACAACTCTACACAACACACCTGAAAAGCTTGTATTCTGTTACCATCTTTTACATCATTATACACATCCATGAAAAACATACTTAATTAGTCCCACAAATGTTTGATTAAAATAACGCTTAGAAATGACAATACAATATCTACTTGTGGACTAATGCTTCTTCCTGAATATGTCCCAATGCACCTTTAGCCATTTCTCCAGATGAATATTCAGGGCCACCTGTTGGATCAGTAATCTTTTCCTGCTGTCTCTTCACAAGTGTATGAACCGATCCAAAACCTTGTTTGATATAGATCTATAAAACTCTTCATTGTTTCAATCCGCCTTCCTTGGCTGTGATTTGTGGAAAGTAACTTCCCCAATGGCAGCAACACGCGTCGGTGTGTAGTTAATGCATAAGGTATGTCTGAAGGATGATTTCTTAGGTTCTAACACCCCCAGAAATAAATTTGATATGATTTAGCAGGATATGGACTTCTAGCTACTACCACTACTGGGGCCAATATCACTACGGAGGGACGTGACTTCAAGTCTGATTTTTCATTTGGTTTTCTGTCATTTGAATCACATTTGCTGATTGGTGGAATTAGTTAATTCGGTCCTATCTCTAAATGCTATCAATAAAAGTTATAATGTTTTTACTCTTGTTCTCAATCAAGATACAACATTTGTAATAAATAATGTGTGTCATTCTGTCACCTATCTATATTTATACTCTGTCACATGACAGTTATATTCTATTGATCAATACACATCACTTTATAGTCCCTCAATATGACATTCAACAGTGCCAGTAAAAAAAAAAAATCACATTGTTCTGACATTTTTGTTACTGTGTTCCACCCACACATAATAACGCTATCGTGTAGTGCAAAGTTACATACTTTATATTGGAAAACAGTTTATGGCACACCACCTGAGACCCAGGAAATTGGGTGGGTTTTTGTTGTTGTTGTTGACTTTGGTTTGTTTTTATGTTTTTAATCAAAGAAGTATCTGTTCTAATCATTCTATTGGAGAAAAATCAGAGTTGTAGAAATAACTGGAAACTCAAGAGAGCCATGACATCATGTTCTCCACAACTGTAATTCAACTTTTGACCACAACGATAAGGATAAGCATTTTTATTTTTAAAGCTCATCAGGCCAAATCAGGATGAGGCTACCACGGTTTGTTTTTATTTTCTCAAGAAGAAATTATGTAATCACTGAGCATAGACTTCATACTATATTGACGGGACATGGGGCGTGGAGTCAATTCGTAGGGGGCATATCTTAAAAAAAAAAAAAAAAATTATATATTTTTAAAACCAAAGCTGCTACCGACCTAAAAACAAAACAGGTGCATACCTTAGGCATATATGAGTCTCCATGAGAAGCGGCATCAAAAAATTTAAAGGTTTTCCCTAATAAAATCCTGACTAATTATTTTTCATATAAGTATGAAAAAACTTTAAATGGCTATAAAATTCTCTGATTTTACACTACATGCACAAAAATCACCAAATGCAGAGATAATCACCCATATTTTCAGAATCAATAGCAATATTTAAATATCATAGTATATATATCATAGTATAAGTTTTTGTCTAAAAATAGCAACTTTTTTCTTTATTTAGTGCAAATTTGACAAGAGCTAATAAATTACTCAATATTCACATCAGAAACGTAATACTTGAGGAAAGCATCCAGAATCAATAATAAATAATATTCAAATGAGTTATAAATTCTACATACAATCACAACTTATTATTTATTGAATTGCGATGTCACTATTGGTCATGGGGAGAGATGGCCCCTTGAGGACAGCCCAGCTCTCCTGTCTCCAGCTCAACCAGGCCATCGAACATCATGGAGCACCCCTCTCGAGCTCCATGGTGATCTCCATGTTCTCCTGCTGGGTAAGCTCCTGCTTTGCCTGGACGTTCCTGGCCTGGTATCCGTTTTTTGTTGGTGGGTCTGGCTGATCGTCGGCCAGCTCCCTGGCAAGCTCGGCCAAGATCTCCTCTTCATCCTCTTTCTCCTCTAACTTGGCGCCGTCCAGGTCGGTCTGCACGTCCCGGGGAAGAACCCATCGAGCTTTAACAAGTGCAGGCGCTGGGCCGGCCTATTGCTGACCATGAAGTTCTTTACGCTAGTCCAGTAATTGGTGCCGCACATGTGGCGGCGCTTGCCAAAAGAATGATCCTTCGGCTCAGAGTTGGCCTTCCCCATGAACACATACTTGTACCCGGGGATCTTGCGGAGGATGATGTCCCTGCAGGAGGCAGGCAGGGCATTGCCCATTCCCCATGGTGGTTAAAAGCAAAAAAAAAACAAACAAAAAAACGGGCAGTTAGCATTCATTTTACGTATATATTTCAAAGTAGCAACACAAAGAGCTTTTTAAGTTAAAAAAATCATGTGTATAAATGTGTAAATCCCTGATTTTTTTATATATATATCAATGTGAAACAGTCTAGATTGAAAAAGAGACCTAATGCAGATTGGGATCTCTCTATGGGTGCGTGGAATAAAGCCGTTGATGCTATGATGTTGTGTTTCTCATTAGAGATTCAAAGAGGTTGTTCAGGATTTATTTTTGGTTTACCTATGAGAATGATGATGATGGGTGTGTGTTGTTTTCTGCAATACAGCATATGCAACAGTTATATATCAGTTATATAATACACACGTGCATATACTGTATAAACATATCTACCTAAATTAACACGATCAACATTAAATATAAATACAATATACCGCTCACATAATGCATATAATTGCTCAACATGGAAAATAATCAGCAAACACATTAAGCAGGAAATTAGAATAACAACCTAGATTGACAAGTGAATTGGAAACATAACAAACTGGTAGCATCAACAATGTAGTAATGTAGTCAAAGCAGCCAACGTTTAGCGTTAGCATTTAGCACAGGGCGGCTCGCGGCGTCCAGCAAATACAATGGATTATTAGCTGAGGAACTGTCGTCAACCAAACGTGTTTATAAATTGTTGAGGCACACTATACTTCCTTCTCTCATTTACACATAACTTTCGGATGGTAAGTAAACATGACGGTAGCTTGGGGAACGGACAACACTGCTGTAAAGGGAGGACAGAGTTACTCAAGCGAGCTTCGCAACAACTAAACTAAAGCACACACACACACAATGGGCTTTCATATAATATATTGTATATAAATATAATAATTACCTTGAATCCTCAACCAAATCCCTCTTGAGACACTCGTGCCTGCTCGTAGGCCCAAGTTTCGTCCGGTTTCAACTTTTAACCCAAATTTGGCGTTAGAACGCCCTACTTGAAGGCATGGGGCAGAGCCTGCTGGAAGTGTCATGTCAATATATTATGAAGTCTATGCACTGAGGTTGACCTCTAGCATTAAATATATTTATGTCTAAAACTTGTTTGGTTGTATCCTCTCCCTCCTTAATTTTACTTGCGCAAGCAGAGGAGTGGACACAAGGGAGCATCCAGACAATCAAAGCATTTTTGTTGAACATGGACACATCACAAAACAAAAACACCGCCTAAGTCTCTGACTTGCCAACAATTTGTTGTTGTGCCTTTTATCTGAAGCAAATCTACGAAAAACAGAAAATTCATCTTGGTAAATTTACCTGTGACGTTAAGACCGGCTAGTTGAACTACAGCTCCCACACCTCACAAACACAAAGCATTTCATCACCATGTCGCCAAAACAATCTTGTCAATCAGTGTATTAGGTACCAAATCATAGAATGAGGACTTTGCTATATTGCTTATGATGATGATTATAAGTTCCGCTCTATTGACGCAACAGGGCAGAATTGCAGATGTTTCTCCACTTTTTTTTTTTTTTTTTTTTTTTTTTCAAACCTGTCCTGTTCAGCTGTTTGACGCGGAGAATGGAAGTTTAAGTGCCTGGATGGTCTGAACAGTTTTAATGTTTCACATTGAGACTCTGACATACTCCCATTGTGATCATTCAACATACCTCGTTTATTATGACAAAGCAGCGAACAGAAAGGGGTTATGGGGGACAAAAGAAAAGAAACACAAGAGAAGAAAGAAAGGAAACACAAACTACAACAAGAAATACATTGAACGTCTAGACTAACTACTAATGTGTTAGTGCTATCGTCAGCTATATGTATTTCCGGTTGAGACCATGTGGGGGACCTGTTGACCAGGGAAAGAGGGGGACGGGGGTGGGGGAGTCTATAAGCTAAATGATTGAAAGGGGTAGAGTGTACACAAATCAGCTCTGTGATCTAGAACCCAGTAATCGTGTGAATCCCTTGTGAGTGTAAGCCCGTTGGCGACCAACCCTACGCCGCCCCACCGCCAATTCTGGCACCGGGACCCCCAACCCGAGCGCCTCCTATCATATCCAGCCGCACGCGAGCCCCACCAGGCGCGCGACAGCCACGCAGACGAGCGGAGACGCCACGCGGGCGCCAACCCAGGGCCACGGCTCCCACTCAGCCAGCGCATGGGGGGCGGGGGGGGGGGGGGGGTTTCAGCGCAGCCCAGCAAAGGAGCTATCATCCCCCCCCGGGATCCAGTGCGGGACCCCCCCCCCACACACACACACACACACTCCCGCGGCCACGCAGGCAGAGGGGAGGCCACCCCCCAGGAGCCACGCCATAGAGAAAAAGTGTGGGACCCAACTACCACCCTATCACTGTGGCTGCCAGTGATATTTCTCCACTTTGTAAATATGTTTCTCAAACTAAGCACACAAAAAAATAGGAATTTTGTTTTAAATTTGCTATTTCTAGTTTCTGTTTTCAAGTCCCGAAGCTCTTTGAACTTGATTTGTTTTCTAAAACATTTCACCATTACCAGCTTTTGCCACACTTATAGATATGTCACAATTTACGATCAGTTGCCATATCAGGTTGGTCTTTCTCTACCTCATCCTCATTTGAAATGAGACAGAAAAATATGTAACTAGACCGAAGTTAATCAATATATATGAATTTTTTTTTGAATGAATTTATTGTCATTGTCATAATCATCATCATCAGATTATCATAAAAGAAATCATCAAGAAAGGATCATCATAAACAAAAAAAATGAATAAAGAAAAAAATAAAATCATCAAGAAATCTTTAACTGGTTCAGAGTGTGGACATTATCAGAGTGTAATTTGTTTACCCGAAGGAAAGATGAAAACGGACAGACAAGGAAGACTGGAAAAGCAGAAGCTTATCATAAACCCGTCCCCCTTCCACCTGGGTCGCACAAGCAGCATGTTGTGTATCAGTCCAGTCCACATTTCGTTCAAAAGTCATTGATTGCCATGGAGATTTCGCATATTGTAATTTGAGTGTATTTTATCAGTTCATGTCCGAGTAGGTGAAGGGTGGGAAGGCCTGGGGTGCTATGGAGGCTCGCATGTGTAGTATCCCCTGTAGGAGATTTCTCGTCATCATCCCTTGCCCAGTTTAGGAGATTAGTCATCATCATCCCTAGCCCGGTTATAGAGTAGCAACATGGACTAGTTAGTCTCCAACTATCCTAACACATATTTTTATGTTTTGTTTATTAATAGGAGGAAGAGTCCTGGGTGCAGAGAAACCATAGAAAGTTCCCAAATAAAGTTATGAACTGCTTAAACCATTCTGCTGTCACTTGTTCCATTTGGTGGAATTATGCCACTGGTTTCAGGCGGCTGGCAGTAATCATGCGTTCCCACTTTTAATACCAGGCACAATCTTGATGGGAAATTGCAATTGTGTCAAATCCGAGCATTTAAGGCTGTTTGTTCGATTCCAAATATTTTAATAGAGCACAAAGTGAAATCAAAAAGATAATTTAGACAATCAGATTTTACATACCGGTATAAATTTTCACTTTTTAACTTCTGAGGTTCTTCAATATCTTGTGATTTCATGATGTATTTAAAGACGATAAAATGTGCCGGATCCCTTCGTGTACACTGTTACATATCTACAATTATGCATCTAAAGGTTCAAGAGCATTCCATTGCTTTTTTGATAATCCCAAGTCTGTTAGTGTTGAGTGAGGGAGTGAAGACGTCTGACTTGCCAGCAAGCTGTGTAAGCAATGGCAGGAGCTTGACTAATTGAAGAAAGAGTTTTGGATTTAGTACTGAACCAGAAGCTAGCCTGTATTTTCTCAGCTCTCTGGAAATAGAAGGACCACACAACAACATACAGTGGGAAAAATAAGTATTTAGTCAACCACTAATTGTGCAAGCTCTCCCACTTGAAAATATTAGATAGGCCTGTAATTGTCAAAATGGGTAAACCTCAACAGAGACAGAATGTGGGGGAAAAAAAACAGAAAATCACATTGTTTGATTTTTAAAGAATTTATTTGCAATTCATGGTGGAAAATAAGTGTTTGGTCAATACCAAAAGTTCATCTCAATACTTTGTTATGTACTCTTTGTTGGCAATAACAGAGGCCAAACATTTTCTCTAACTCTTCACAAGCTTTTCAAACACTGTTGCTGGTATTTTGGCCCATTCCTCCATGCATATCTCTTCTAGAGCAGTGATGTTTTGGAGCTATCGTTGGGCAACACAGACTTTCAACACCCTCCACAGATTTTCTATGGGGTTGAGATCTGGAGCGTGGCTAGGCCACTCCAGGACTTTGAAATGCTTCTTACGAAGCCACTCCTTTGTTGCCCTGGCTGTGTGTTTGGGATCATTGTCATGCTGAGAGACCGAGCCACGTCTCATCTTCAATGCCCTTGCTGATGGAAGGAGATTTTCACTCGAAATCTCTCCATTCATGGCCCCATTCATTCTTTCCTTTACACAGCTCAGTCGTCCTGGTCCCTTTGCAGAAAAACAGCCCCAAAGCATGATGTTTCCACCCCCATGCTTCACAGTGGGTATGGTGTTCTTCGGAAGCAATTCAGTATTATTTCTCCTCCAAACACGCCAACCTGTGTTTCTACCAAAAAGTTCTATTTTGGATTCATCTGATCATAACACATTCTCCCAGTCCTCTTCTGGATCATCCAAATGCTCTCTACCAAACCGCAGGTGGGCCTGGCCGTGTACTGGCTTCAGCAGGGGGACACGTCTGGCAGTGTAGGATTTGAGTCCCCGGCAGCGCATTGTGTTACTGATAGTAGCCTTTTTTAGAGTGGTCCCAGCTCTCTGTAGGTCATTCACTAGGTCCCCCCGTATGGTTCTGGGATTTTTGCTCACCGTTCTTGATATCATTTTGATGCCCCGGGGTGAGCTCCTGCGTGGAGCCCCAGATCGAGGGAGATTATCAGTGGTTTTGTATGTCTACCATTTTCTTATAATTGGTCCCACAGTTGATTTCTTTACACCAAGCATTTTATCTATAGCAGATTCAGTCTTCCCAGCCTGGTGCAGGTCTACAATTTTGTCTCTGGTGTCCTCGACAGCTCTTTGGTCTTGGCAATAGTGGAGTTTTGAGTGTGACTGACTTAGGTTGTGGACAGGTGTCTTTTATACCGATAATAAGTTAAAAGAGGTGTCATTAATACAGGTAACGAGTGGAGTATCGTTAGACCTCGTTAGAAGAAGTTAGACCTATTTGACAGCCAGAAATCTTGCTTGTTTGTAGGTGACCAAATACTTATTTTACACTCTAATTTGGATTTTTTTTTTTTTTTTTTTAATCAAACAATGTGATTTTCTGGGTTTTTTTTCCCACATTCTGTCTCTCATGGTTGAGGTTTACCCATGTTGACAATTACAGGCCTCACTAATCTTTTCAAGTAGGAGAACTTGCACAATTGGTGGTTGACTAAATTCTTATTTGCCCCACTGTACACATCACTGATGTTTTTGTGACATGATCACCGCTACAGAGGGCCAAACAACTTCCTCAGATTACATGAAAAATTAGAGACACCAAACAAATGCTTTCAAAAGTTGTAAATTTAGAGTTGTACAAACACAAAGGACCCGGCATATTATTCAACCTGTGGTTTTCAGAAAAACTTTAAAAATGAGCTGTATTGTGTTATGTTATTAAATTAACAAACAATACATAAAAGAAACAGTAAAGATAGGAGAATTAGATTATGTACATGGAAAAACAAACATATTTACACAGAAACGTAATAGTTGGGGAAATAGTTCGCAAAATTAGAAAGAGTTGATATCTGATGAAGTAAGTGCAGCGACTTGGGACAGTATACTAGAATGGTGGAGCAATGAGAGCATAAATTACCATGCTCAAGTTTAAGCACCCATGGTGTGCTCAAACCTATAAAACTGTTTGTCTTGTCACTGTATATCCAGGTAAATATATTATAATTTGCAGTACTTATTATACTACATCTATACTTACACTGCTGGTCAAAAGTATTGGCACCCCTGCAATTCTGTCAGATAATGCTCAATTTCTCCCAGAAAATGATTGCAATTACAAGTGTTTTGGTCGTAATATCTTCGTTTATTTTGCTTGCAATGAAAAAACACAAAAGAGAATGGGAAAAAAAAAAAAAAAATCATGATCATTTTACGCAAAACTCCAAAAATGGGCCAAACAAAAGTATTGGCACCCTCAGCCTAATACATGGTAGCACAACTTTTAGACAAAATAACTGCAAACAACCGCTTCAGGTATCCATCAGTGTGTTTCTTAGAATGCTCTGCTGGAATTTTAGACCATTCTTCTTTCGCCAACTGCTCCAGGTCTCTGAGATTTGAACGCTGCCTTCTCCAAACTGCCATTATCAGATCTCTCCAGTGGTGTTATATGGGATTCAGGTCTGGACTCATTGCTGGCCACTTTAGAAGTCTCCAGTGCTTTCTCCTAAACCATTTTCTAGTGCTTTTTGAAATGTGTTTT
The DNA here is from genome assembly GCF_030265065.1 of Corythoichthys intestinalis. Lineage (NCBI taxonomy): Eukaryota > Metazoa > Chordata > Actinopteri > Syngnathiformes > Syngnathidae > Corythoichthys > Corythoichthys intestinalis. The sequence continues at coordinate 61,214,155 of NC_080395.1, forward strand.
GGGTTATTGTCCTGCTGAAAGACCCATGACCTCTGAGGGAGACCCAGCTTTCTCACCCTACATTATGCTGCAAAATTTGCTGGTAGTCTTCAGACTTCCTAATACCATGCACACGGTCAAGCAGTCCAGTGCCAGAGGTAGCAAAGCAACCCCAAAACATCAGGGAACCTCTGCCATGTTTGACTGTGGGGACCGTGTTCTTTTCTTTGAAGGCCTTGGGGTTTTTTTTCCTGTAAACTTTATGTTGATGCATTTTCCCCAAAAAGCACTACTTTTGTCTCATCTGACCAGAGAACATTCTTCCAGGTTTTTGGCTTTCTCTGGTAAGTTTTGGCAAGCTCCAACCTGCATTTTGTATGTCTCTGGATCAAAAGTGGTGTCTTCCTGGGTATCCTACCATAGAGTCCCTTTTCATTCAGACGCCGACGGATAGTAGGAGTTGACACTGTTGTACCCTCGGACTGCAGGACAGCTTGAACTTGTTTGGATGTTAGTCGAGGTTTTTTATCCACCATCCGCACAATGTGTCGTTGAAATCTCTCGTCAATGTGTCCTTTCCGTCCACATCTAGGGAGGTTAGCCACAGTGCCATGGGCTTTACACTTACTGATGACATTGCGCACGGTAGCTACAGGAACATTCAGGTCATTGGAGATGGCCTTGAGATTGCCCATGCTTCCTCACAATTTTGTTTCTCAAGTTCTTTGGTCTTCTTTCTTTTTTCCATTCTCAATGTGGTACACACAAGGACACAGGACAGAGGTTAAGTAAACTTTAAACCATTTTAACTGGCTGCACGTGTGATTTAGTTATTGCCACCACCTTTTATGTGCCACAGGTAAGTGACAGATGCTGTTAATTACACAAATTAGAGAAACCTCACATGATTTTTCAAAGGGTGCCAATATTTTTGTCCGATCAATTTTTGGAGATTTGTGTAAAATGATAACAATTTCATTTTTTCCCCCATTCTCTTTTGTGTTTTTTAATCGCAAGCGAAATAAATGAGGATATTACTACCAAAGCATTGGTAATTGCAATCATTTTCTGGGATAAATTGAGCTTTATCTGACAGAATTGCATGGGTGCCAATACTTTTGGCCAGCAGTGCATATGTAAATGGACCTTTGTCTGTGTGCGTTTGTGTGTGTTGGACTCCAAAACAGCTGAAATGAATCTCTTGAAAATTTACACATTTGTACTGTAAATTAAAGATGTCCCGATCGATCGGGATGCGGATCGATCGGGTCCGATCACTTCATTTTCAAAGTTTCGGACATGAAATATCGGACATGCCTTATATATATATATATATAAAAAAAAAAAAAAAAAATATATATATATATATATATATATATATATATATATATATATATATATATATATATATATATATATATATATATATATATATGTATATATATATATAAATTGAATCGTTTTCTAATTGTATTTAACGTTACAGACAAAATGTCTTACACTCATCCAGAGTCTTTAGTTTTGGCTTAAAATAGGGCTATCAAATTTATCGCGTTAACGGCGGTAATTAATTTTTTAAAAATTAATCACGTTAAATTATTTAACGCAATTACCGCATGCGCTGCACAACACACTCATGCATTGTCGCCTTCAATCTATAATGACGCCGTTTTATCTATATAAAGAGGTAAAAGGCAGCGTAAAATGAGTAGTGTGAATTTTGGCAGTCTTTGGAGCCTTTTTTTAATTGGCCAAAGCCTTAAAATCCCTCTCTCAACAATTAGAAATATCGTGAGAAGCAATGTGGGGAAAGAAAGATAGTGGTTAATCTTTTTCTTAACACACTATGTTATTTCCCAACGCAGAGAAGATATATCAATTGGTGCCACTATGCACAGTCATGGTTGCACTTCCCATCATGCATTTGGGCAGAACAGTTAAATGGCTACAGTATCATTTACTGAAAGCTCAACAAATACACTAGATGGCAATATTTAGTCACAATATACAAAGTCACATTTATCCTTTAAGAATTACAAGTCTTTATATCCGTGGATCCCTCTCACAGAAAGAATGTTAATAATGTAAATGCCATCTTGAGGATTTATTGTCATAATAAACAAATATATATAAACAGTATATATTCATCTGAGTTTTATTCATTTTTTTCCTTAAGGCATTGCCAAAGTGTATATGATCGGGAAAAATTATCAGGAATGATTGGAATTGAATAGAGAGCAAAAAAAAAAGCAATCCGATCGGGAAATATCGGGATCGGCAGATACTCAAACTAAAACGATCGGGATCGGATCGGGAGCAAAAAAACATGATCGGAACAACCCTACTGTAAATGTCTGCAAGTGTTATAGGATGGGTTTGATCTCTGTAGGCCTCCATTTAGTGCAGAAAATTAATTTGAAACAAAAAAAAAAAAATCGCATGGAAAATCACTGATTAGGGAGGCGACAACACTTTTGGGAAATCTTTTGGGAAAAATTGCAATTTCAATGTCGCAGTTGGCTTTGAAACTTAACGGTTTCATGTACAAATTTAAATATGCTGAGATGATACGTTGCGGCTTTGAGTAATCACAACAAGACACTGAATTTTTTTTGTTTACAATTTTACAGAATATTATTAGGGATTCATTTCAGCTGGATATTCATACTGTACACAATGATGGAAAAGTGATTCTGCATTGACCCATTTATGATGTCCTTTTACATTACAGCTGCATTTATAAGGAAAAGTACCGTATTTTTCAGACTGTACGTCGCACCTGAGTGTAAGTCACACCAGCCAAAAAATGCGCAATGAAAAGACAAAAAAACATATAAGCCGCACTGGAGTACAAGTCACATTTTTGGGGGGAAATTATTTGATAGAATCCAACACCAAGAACAGACATGTCGTCTTGAAAGGCAATTTAAAATATAATAGAGAACAACAAGCTGAATAGGTGTAGGTATGCTAACATTACATGATGCTAGATGTTAGATCGGGCCTAAAAAATCCAGCCCGACCCAACCGGCACGCGGGTATTAAAGCCCGACGTGGTCCGAGCCCGATAATTATCTTGATTTGCTTGCCTGAGCCCCCAAAAAAACAAAATGTTATGTTTTATTTGTAGGCACGAGCCCGAGAAAAAAAAACAAAATTTTATGTTTTATTTGTGAGGATTCAGGAGAAGGAGGAAATGCGGGAATGCGATGCGTGGTCGTGTTTTATGTGATCAGGTTTGTGACGATGCCGGTGCATATATGCATAATGATCACAAATTAAAGCCTGTCTTTTGTAGCAAATTCTCCCAGTTAAACAAGACTGTAAGATGGATATTCAATAAACATTTATATCTTTTATATTTGCATGTCTGTTCTAACAGGCGGATAGTGAATTTTACATTTATTTTAATCTCCTCGAGTTGGCAGAAAAAAAAAAGTATTTTCAATGTTTAAATAGTCTACATATTTTATGGTCATTATTAATGCATTTACACAATGAATTGTAATTGTGTGTAATTTGAATCCTTTCCATATCCCCCTCCTACTGCAGTTGTTTGCTTTTCAATTCCCCTGTCTTTAGTTTGTTTTTCACTCCTATAGCTGCTCCATATCGAAAAGAAAATACCAGTATGCTCGCGGATAAGAAGATTGAAAAGAGAGCGGGGCCACTGCGTTCACGTGTGCAGGCATGCATTCTCTGTTTTATCCAACAGTCACATTTAACATCCATATATCGTTTTTAGTATAAATATATGAATATACAGTATTTTTTTTTTTTTTTTTAAGTTAGCGAGAGAGTAGTTGGCCCGACCCGACCGTAAATAATCACACATAAGTCGTTCCAGAGTATAAGACCTGCCAAACTATGAAAAAAATTGCAATTTATAGTCTGAAAAATACGGTAAGATTTTCTGCCATTCCGTTGTATTACGTTCACGTTACACAAACCCGAGCAACACCAAGCTATACAGTTGCTAGTGCATTATAGGGCAAAGTAAAGTTGACTAGAGCACTCTTGTAAAATAAATGTTCAATGTCATTGGGTTTCTGTCCATCTACATACTAGTGCACATGTTCACATTGAGGTCACTAAGGCCTATCCCAGCTGAATTTACGTTAAAGCTCAGGTGGACTGCTCGCCAGTACAGAGTAATCAAATGTTAGAAGTAAATATTGGCAGTAATAAATATGAGTATAAAATGAATATACAGTACATTCCGTGTTCGGTGATTGATTTGCTTCAAATTCTAAATGGGAGACCTACAAGTGCACCTCCCTCAATGGAATGGCATCCAATAGCTTGCAAAATCCAACCTTCAATAATGACAAATAAATCAAGGGGTATGAGGGTTGGAAGCTGTTTTATCTTCCCTCATACAGTATGAGACGGCACATCAGAAGAAATGACCCCCAGATGAAAAAACAAGAGGCTTTGTGAAGCCAAAAGTTGATATGGGACCCTTATAAACATCAGCAAGCAGCGGAAAAGGCCTTTAAGAGATGGTGAAAGTGCAGTGATACAATAAATGCTTGAACTATAGAGGGGTCAAGGCAACTGAAAAAGTGAGACTAAATGACCTTAATCTCTATGGTACTTACTCTGACTGTCTCCCATACTTCCTACTTCTGTCAACCTATGTCACATACTTTCCTCTAGCTGTTTTTTCTGCCCTTCTCACTATACTCCCTTTCCTTCTGCTTCACTCTTTTTCTTCTTTTTGCTGAGACAAGAGGAAGTGCAGACTGCGGCTGACTGGAACACTGTCCCGTCAGCTCCAGCAGCTGAAATTTGAGCAGCTGTACATTAAATGTTCCAATAGAGCAGCAGTTTCTCTGAGGGAAAATAGTGGAGGCGGTGGAGAAGGAGGGCTTCGGGGATTTAGTTAGGATTGAAGAGTTTTGAGAGGAGTGGTTTTATTAGGGAACACTGTTCATTATTACAGTCGTGAAAGTTTCCCCTCTGGTGGTCTTGATGCAAACTGCAGTAGGCCCTTATTCTTTGTTTGACATGATCATGCATTCAAGTCTTACAGCATACTTTTGTTTGTTTGCGTTTTTTCTTTATCGATTTTTGTCACACCATCACTGACAAATAAAAACCCAGCAGATAACAGACTGATGAAAGGTTTCAGGGTATAAACAGAGTGAATCCAACATTAGCTTTGATGAAGATCATACATACAAAAATAGCCTGTGGTAGAAAACTCAGTTAGGGATTAGCGTTTACATTTCAGACTCTTTCAGATCTTTTTTTTATGTTGGTACGCTATATCTTTTAATGTAGGATTATTTTGGACTCACATAGCTATGTGTAATATTTTGTATCTCATCAGGAAAGCAGTTTTCCCAGTTAACCCAGGTTTGTTGTTGTTGTTCTTACAGCTATCACCATCAGTCAAGCCCGTCAACAGGGGTGGGCGGGCAACCGGGTATGTTTTCCCGGGCCTCAGGACCATAGGGGCTGCTGAATGACCCTTAATTTATCTTAGTTTACATTCACATATTTCTTTTTTATTCAAACCATTGTCTGATTAAAACTCATTCACTCCCAGCCTTTTTCACCGGAGCAACCCCCTTCACTCCCGGCCGTTTTATTGGATTTTGACTGATTTTGCAAGGCCCACAGAAAATTCTGTTCTATTGCTATATAAACACGGAACCCACCAAAAGAAAGATTAGACTCTCTTCTTTCAGCAGGAAAAAAAAAGTTAGTTCATATCTTTTTCCATTCTTTAGAAATCAGCATTAGAAAATAGCTTAGTTTGAGCAATTTTCCAATTTCTGATGAAAAAACAGAGAAATTGAGCTTTTTGTAAAAGCATGCATTTCAAACATTCAAACTCTGACTTTAACACAGCTATTTTTTGCTTTTGTGACATCCCAAACATCTGAATAATGTTTTCCTTCTACAAAATAACATTAACAACAAGACAAATAGAGCTTTTGATAGCAAACTAACAATTTATTTACACATAACTAAACTATTGAACTGAGACATGACGCTGTTGTGGCCGCGGCTGTATCGGCAGACAGGGTCAAATTTTCCCTCATTGTCACCTGTCTCATCAAGATAGATTTTTTGGAATCTTTCTTATGTGTGTGGGGCATGTGCCTTGTGTTTTACATCGTTCTACACATTTTTCTCACGCTTCTTACTTCTTCCAACTTCTGTTTCCTGACTATTTCTCTTCATTCATTTCCTTTCATGGTCCGATATGAGTTCTTACCAAATGTGCTACTGCCCCCCACTGGCCAGTTTTATTGCTTTAAAATGGATTTTGACCGTTGTGCTTAGGAGCAAAGTTGCATCAGAACCTTGAGATGTATCTTGTGAAAAAAGGCGTAAAAGACGTATTAATACGTTTTTGGGACACTGAAACAATTAAAGATAGAACGTATTTATACGTTTTTGAGAGCAAATGAGTTAAATATTATGTTATACTTGATATACTTAAAAACCTAATATGTTAATTAAGTATTTCAAATATATATGTTTTACTTTATTTGCACAATGACCATCCCGCCCCCCTCGGTCTTAGCAGAGAATGGTTTGACCCTGCTCTGGCACACTCAAGGCTACACTACGTACGTGCCCTGAAACTGGAAATTAAAATCTGTCATGGTTATAAACTTTAAACATGGCGAGTCGTCATAAATCGGGTGTACAGAAAAGAAAAGAAAAACGAAAAAGAGATGAAGATCATAGAGGTGAACGAGAAAAAAAATGATGAAGTTTTTAAAAGGGGGACAAGAAGCTAGAGAATTAGGGCTAGAGTTGGCTGTGAACGGTGATGTCAGTAAGTGAACAACAGCCGCTAACACTGAACTTTTACATTCCCGATCACTGTGACCAAAGCCTGATTCAAGTCTGTCACCAGCCGCTTGTAGCCTATTGAGCTGCGGCATGACAAGACATGCTGCTCGTATTGAGCCGAGGAGAGAGATGGTGATGGGAGATCAGGGATATATGTTAGTCTGAGGGGAGCAGGTGCGCGAGGCTGAACAGACTCGCGTCCGGCGATTGGGTCTTTGGTTATACTGTTTTGTTGCTTAGCAGGCAGGCATAGCACTCTCAGTTGTATTGTACTGTAGCCTACATGGGACAATAGATCAAAATTGTTTGTTTATATTGTGTCAACATCACATTACGGTCTGTTAAATTTAACTGTCCATCTCAAATTAATCAATTTGAAAATTTAGAGTGCCGTTGCTTGCAAAGCCTTAAAAGTACTGCATAAGTTGTCGTGACAAGCCAGTGGCAGGGGTGGGGGGGCTATAATGGTCTCTTGTCCCAAGGCCCCTGCAAGTCTGTTGACAGCCCTGTCGTCAGTAGCACTGAATGAGTTAAAAAAAAAAATGGTGTGGCAAGATTTCAAGATTGGCCACAAATGATAACTCACTAATGATTTTATTTTTTTTTTTGCCTTTAGTGCCTTTAGATGGCACTCATTTAACTCCTTGGCTGCCTCTGATGGCGTAAGATGTCCAATCCTATTTGACTGGGAGGAGCAAATGAACTAACGTTTATTTGCACCTCAGGGTCAAAATGGATTGGGCGTCTACCGCCATCAGTGGCATAGAAAGATGCGCATTAACAGCCAGTCTTCCAAGTTTAAAGGGAACCTCACATTCTAAAAACTTATAGGCTCTAATAAGCCACAATTGTTCTATTTTACTAAAATATGTTATTAGAAGCACATACAATCGTGCCATTGATTTAAAAATCTATATTATTTAGTACATGTTTTGACCTATGGAAGGCGCCATGTTTCATGCGCGCTTATGGAGGCTAAGGGTGATGACGTAGACTGTCACTGTCACTAGAAAAACACTACTGGGTTACTCCAATTACTTCTACGTGGCGAGATGTCCAACACATGCGCACATCGGTTAAAAGTGGCGAGTACTTACTATTTGTGTTTTTATTGAGTCTTTTAATACCTTTTCATTGCCTCAAAATACTTTTTTGCATGTGTTTCCCTCTCATACTTTTTGTGTTTTCTTGTGGTAGCTTTAAAGTAGATTGTTGATCTGTTGACCATATTCGTCACGTAGCATATTTAAACCACCCTTATTTGATACTACTACATTTAATTATTTTCTTAAGCCATCTTTAGTATATTCTGTCTGTATGCATCGAACCAAAACAAGCTGAAAGTGCACGGTGGTACTTTGGGTGTCAAATTCGTCTCTTATAGAGCGTTTCCCCGGTGTAGCATATTTTGGCAGAACACAGTTTTTTTTTCCTACTCGCACCTCATCTCATCCCGTCTTTCCTGGTCATTTTGCTTTTGCTGCTCGTTTTGTGAAACATCGACAGTGCTGTCAAGCTCATTATCATTCCTCTTGGGTTCAAACTGAAAGGGATGAAAAGATGACATGTTTGTGTCGCTAGAGTCATACTCTGGAAGCCCGGCAGCGTAACCATGTGAAGTCACCACCCTGCGACGTCAACAGCAATGGCGACCTACTAGTTAAACTAATTGTACAAATTGTATAAAAAAGAAAACATCAAGAACGGTTTCAAAATCAAATTATTTTAACTCATAATAACGTTTATCTTTTAAGAACTACACGTCTTTCTATCCGCGGATCCCTTTAAATGAATTGGACGTCTAGCACAATGGCTTGCAATGAGTTAAACACTATGAAAAAAAAAGAGAAAACTTTACAGTGGAGAAAATGTAGAAAATACAATGATTACTAATTTTTAAAAATGTATTACAATAATTGTGGATAATTGAGGGTTTTTTTTTAATTAGCAATTGTTTTAATTGTCAACAAAGTCACTTGCTTTATAAAAGGTTAGAGATTGTAAATGTCAACTTTTGAACTTTTGAATAGCTGTAACCACTCTTCCTGAAAGCGTTAAAGACTCATTGAGACACTAAAATTAATAAAAACTGTTGATGACCTAAATGAAATTGCTAAATATATATATATACATATCTGTATATTCTATAAAAACATGTTATCCCTTTTCATTTTTACAAACATCATCAATGATTCTTTGATCTATGTGCACGTTGGCATATATAGCTGTTTATGGGCCTATCCAATACATCAAGTTTATCCCTATTTATATGTAGATATGCGGTGGCCTGAATCCGAATACGCATTTAAATGTAAATATTTGTGTCAATGTATTCAAATTTTATGTAATAACTCATTTTTGCCGCAAGAGGACAGCAAAGATTCAACAATAGCTGGTTATAGTGCGTTAAACGGCATTTGTATTAAAAGGAAACATGATTATGAACGACAAAGTATAAAATAGATTTTGTTGGATTACGTAAACTCACCCGTTTGGTAATTAATTTATTATGGTTTTAATATTACCATTATGGTAATAATGCCCATGCATCTAAAATTTTAAGCAATATTCTTCTCCCGGACCTCTATGATTGTGAGTGTGAATGATGATGATAATAATGATTTTTTTCTATAGGCCTACGTACTTTGCAAATGACTGACAACCAGTCCCTGCTGTAACCGACCTCCCATCCAAAGTCAGATTGAGTTGGCTCAAGTTTATCTGAAACCTAAATAAGGCAAGCAGTAGTGGAAAGCACAGCATTTAGAGGAATGTGCAAAAGTCAAGTCAAGCTAAGCCCTGTTTTAGTAAACAGTTATTTGTTTCCTCAAATATTTGATAATCACATTCCAAAGGCAATGCCCCCATCAGGAAATCCTATTGTTCAACACAGGAAATGCTTGGAATCATGCCTGAAAACAGAAAGAGGCGAATAACAATGTTCAGGACTATTGAACTACATTATATAAAAAGATAAGAGACACAAAAACAAGAATCTACTATCAGTATATCATTCGTTCATTACATATTCATTCATTCATTCATACTGTCACATCACTCACCCCCCACACACCCACACCGGTCCCAGCCGCCCCACATCTTCGGTGTACAATGCATTAAAATTAAGGGGGTCCCGTTCCGACTCTCCCTGTAGACACGAATGAGTGTGTAGGTGCCAGAGGTGAAAGATATTCAGAGTGCAAAGTGAAGAGTGCGTGGTTAAGAGGCAAGCTCCCGCAGGCGGGGCCCGACCCTAACCCTAACCACCGGCCATTGGGCGAGAGAAGCGAGAGAGTTTACTGTCTATAACTGTACCCAAGTATTTATACTGCTCTACCACCTCTATACTGGTACCTTTTATACAAGTGGGTTGAGAAAGAGCAGGTTTTTTCTTCCTAAAATCTATAAACATATCCTTAGTTTTAGAGGCGCTGAGTTGGAGAAAAGATCCGTCACATCAACTAACAAGCTCGTCAACCACAGGCCCATGCAGGGATTCATGTTTCTGTAGTAAACTGACAATGACTGTGTCATCAGTATATTTCATGATGTGTCTATTTCTATACTGACTCCTACAATCATTAATGTATAAGATGACTAGGAAAGGTGAGAGTACACAACCCTGAGGGGAACCAGTAGAAGAGACACGCCTTTCAGAGAGACAACCAGTTACTCTAACTCTCTGTGTTCTGTTTGTTCAGCTCACAAGGTTACTTTCAATATTAAATTCTGCAAGTTTTTTTACCAGCTAAAACATAAGGCTGGATTGTATCAAAAGCTGAGGAGAAATCCAACAACAGGAGCCTGTCATGCCTACCTGGACCCTCTAAATGTCTGTAAAGGAGATCTAAAAGTGTAATCTGGGGAACCTCTACCCCACCTTCTAGCCCTGTATACAAATTGCCCGGGGTCCAGGGCCCCACCCACCCCGCATAGTAGAAGTTGTTTCACGATCCTTTCAAATTACTTCATGACCTTTGAGGTCAGTGCCACTGGTCTGAAGTCATTCAATGGGAGGGGTGCGCGGTATGGTTCCGGGGAGCACCCCCCAGCACCCAGTGCAAGGAGATGCGGCCCAGGTATTTTTGTTCAATTGCAATCCAAAAATACCATGGTAATTCCCTTCTCTCATATTCTATTTTAAATTTGAAAACAAAATCCAAACGACAAAGAATAGGCCGTTTTTTTTTGTTTTCAGATTTTTTATTTGAGGACGAGAAATGAAAAAACAAGTTGTTACCCGTTTTTCGATATTGGATTCTAACACAGATTCGGAACGAATCATACACTGAAAATCTACACATCTTAAAAGTATTTCTTTTGCATAACATCGCCCAGAAAAAAAGGCTCTTCCTCCGGAATGAAGCTAAACCATGGAGGCACAGCTAAACCGGTTGCCAGGCAATCAGAAGACCTCATGTGTGGGGAAAATAAATCCTTCTGTTTTAAAACCCTGTTGTAGTAGAAATCGCCACTAGAGGCTGGCTTCAAAACAGAACTATTTATATTGATGACCCATCTTAACTCATTCACTCCCAGCCATTTTCACCAGAGCAAAGCCCTTCGCTCCCGGCGGTTTTTCTGGATTTTGACTGATTTTGCAAGGCCCACAGAAAATTCAGTTCTATGGCTATATAAACATGGAACCCACCAAAAGAAAGATTAGACTCTCTTCTTTCAGCAGAAAAAAAAGTAAATTAATATCTTTTTCCATTCTTTGGAAATCAGCATTAGAAAATAGCTTAGTTTGAGCAATTTTCCAATTTCTGATGAAAAAACGGAGAAAATTAGCTTTTTGTAAACGTATACATTTCAAACATATCTTTGATTTTAACAAAGCTATTTTTTTGCATTAGTTACATCCCAAACATCTGAATAATGTTTTCCTTTTTAAAAAATACCATGAACAACCAGACAAATAGAGCTTTTGATAGCAAAGTAACAACTTATTTACATATGAGTACTGAGAGATGACGCTTTGTCGCCGAGATGACGCCGCTTTCGACACGTCAGCCGTGTAAACCTTTCCGTCATCGTTGTCTGTCTCACAAAGATGGATTATTTTTGCGTTTCTGCGGGGTCTGCTCGGCGAGCCGCTGCACTGGGGGTCTCACTCGTTTTGCTCGTTCGTCCAACGCCTCGCCTCCCAGGCGTCCTCTCGGTTGTTTTGTTCGGTCGGAGCGCCGCCTGGCATCCTGCCGCCAGCGCTATGACTGTGCTGCCCGGCCGTTCATTGCTGTTGAATCGGGTTGCGGGTCTTATAAAATTCGCTACTGCCCTCCAGTGGCCAGTTTTATTGCTTTAAAATGGGTTTGGAGCCTTGTTTTTTGTTTCTCAGATAGATCACAAGCTATAGATGCTTCTAGTAAAAAAAAATAAATAAATAAAAAAAAACGCAAAGGACGTATAAATATGTTTTTGGGACAATTAAGCATTTAAAAATAGAACGTACTTATACGTTTCTGGGAGCAAATGAGTTAAAATGTTCAAATATTTGTTTTATTTCACAATTAATAAAATAAACCTGTTCAGTTTGGTACAAACTACAAATTTGCTATCTCTATAGTGACACCATTGCCTCATGAAAGTGGTACAGGGGGTGGAGGGAATTCTACTACAAACGTTAGAGTCCTAATCTCTCGATAAAAAATGCAAAATAATAAAAAAAAAATTTACGATTTTTTTTTAATGCATGAATTTCTTCGCTCCTTCCCCAACTGAGACCGACAACAGAGCTTTCCTGTGGTATGCTAGCATTTCAAAAGCAATAAAAATAGAAATGTCTTAATTGATTATCTCACTTAGCCTCTTCCCCTTCCTTCTGAGACCTGGCCACCTCCGGCAGGTGTGCATGTTTTTATTGATTTGCAGGTTGGACGACAGACGGGTGGAGCGGCAACAGGTGCTGGCTATAGCAATCAACCATCCTTAAAAGCCAGTGGATGCCGCCACTCGTCGCACGATCAACTCGTCTGGTTTCGCCGTCAGTTGCTTCTCGCCTTCTTTATATGATATCACTGATTCCCGGCTCACGACTACTTTGCTCTCGCCCCAGGTCCTGTCTTCTGCGCGCTCCTTGTCAGATTCTACGCCTGCCTCCTTCCGAGCTTCCACGTCTGCCTCCTCCCAAGCTTCCACGTCTCACGCCGGCTCAGTTACCCCAAACAAAGCAACCTCCACCCGCCACGCTATTTCTGGTGTTTGCAAATAAAATATTACTCACCGCAACCACCGTGTGTCTGCATTTGGATCCCTCCTCATCGCACACCCTAACAGTTAGTGTGTACTTTTCAGAAACATCTAAGCTGAAAGCAAACTGATCTTTCATACACAATGCTCAAGGTCATGTCAGTGCGGAATGCTGCCATCCATCCATCCATCCATCCATCCATCCATCCATCCATCCATCCATCCATCCATCCATCCATCCATCCATCCATCCATCCATCCATCCATCCATCCATCCATCCATCCATCCATCCATCCATCCATCCATCCGTTATGGTCTGCAAATGCGGAAATAAGGTTGGACCTCGAAGCAGACAACAACCGAGGGATACGTCCAAGGGTTTATTAAATAAACACAAATAAAACACGTGATCGCGGAAAAGTGGAGATAAAAATATGGGTCCGTGACAAAAGGGTCAACTGGGCTCAATAATACTAACTCGAAAACTAAGGTGATAGGCAGAGAGACAAAAAGACAAAATAAAACACTCAAATACCTGCTCATGGTAGAGGATTAAAAATGAGAGCAGCAGACGAACAAAAATCCAAGGCTGGGACGAAACAAATAGAGACTAGAGTACAAGGAGTCAAATAGCGATCAGCAAGACAATATCTCGGCACCCTTCTCTTGGATCCCCCAAGTTTAAATGCCGTTTTGATGAGCCGGCATTGGATGCAGGTGCGACATTGGGAACGCCCCCACAACCAGCTCTGCAACCAAACAGATCTAACCAGCAGCAGAATATAACACCAGCCATCCATCCCTCCATCCATCCATCCATCCATCCATCTTCTTCTGCTTTTTCCGGGGGCAGAAGCCTCAGCAGGCATATCCAGGTTTTGCAATTCCTGGCAAATTCATCCAGCTTCACCAGGGGGATCCTGGAATAGAATAGAATAGAATAGAATAGAATAGAATAGAATAGAATAGAATAGAATAGAATAGAATAGAATAGTCCTTTATTTTCATTATACAGTTGTACAATGAAATTGTGGAGCATCTCACTTTACAATGCAGGACAAGTAAAAATCTTTAAAGTGACTTGCAAGAATAAAAGTATAAAACCTAAATAAATATAAAATATGTATGGGGTAGCCCAATGCTCAGGCAGTGCAAATAATTAAAGTTAAGTAGCAGCAGTTGAAAGTGAAGGCATTGAATATTGCACATTAATATTGCACATAAATACGTATTGCACATGGAATATGTGTGAATAGAAGTAAAGTAGCAGAAGTTGACAGTGAGGCATTGAATATTGCACATCAATATTGCACCTAAATAAGTATTGCACATAGAATATGCATGAATAGAAATTAAGTAACAGACGTTGACAGTGAGGCATGGAATAGTGCACTTAGTAAGTATTGCACATAGTATATTGCATGTAAATGAATATTGGACAATGGGTGATGTGGTGTTACATATGGCTGTTCAGGGTAGGGATGGCTTTGGCAAAGAAACCATTCCTCTGTTTGTTCTTGCCTTTAAACACCTATAGCGTCTCGCTGAGGACGGCAGTTCAAACAGCCGGGAAACAGGATGTGAGCTATCCTGGAGGATGTTTAGAGCTCTGCTGAGGCATCAAGAGGAGTATATGTTCATCAGGGAGGGGAGAGGACAGCCAATGATCCTCTGCGCTGTCTTGACTGTCCTCTGAAGCCTCTCCCTGTCTGCAGCAGTGCAGCTCCTGTACCAGGTGGAAATGCAGTATGTTGGCAGGCTCTCAATAAATGAGTGTCCAGCTTGTTCTTCCTGAGAACTCGCAGGAAGTGCAGACGCTGCTGAGCTTTCTTTATGATCGCTGTTATGTTTGCTGTCCATGAGAGGTCATCTGAGATCTGGACTCCCAGGAACCTGAAGGTGTGGACCCTCTCCACACACTCACCATTAATGTACAGGGGCGGCGGGTCGGTACCGTTCCTCCTAAGTCCATGATGACCAATGTTGGGCATGTTACTTTAAAAAAGTAATTAGTTACATTACTCACTACTTCTTCCAAAAAGTAACTGAGTTAGTAACTGAATTACTCTATTGTAAAAGTAACTAGTTACCAGGGAAAGTAACTATTTCCGTTACTTTAAAAAGAACTTGTTGTATGTCAAAGAATTTGAAATTTTCTGAGCAGTATTCGAGTCAGTGGAATAGAGAAGAACAGACAGGTAGTTAACTTGTTAGGTGCTTCAGCAGATTTGAATTGCTTACCACAAATGTCGACAAAAGCTTTGCCCCAGGACATAAATTACACATTACATGCAGGTTCTTTCCATAATTTCGACAAGCTTGAAATAGTGTCTGTATCTCCACCTCTTGAAGGCCAATTTTTCTTCTGAATGCTCTGCCATCCCGACCCTGTGCATCTGTTTTGCGTGTGTGTGTTTGCCGCACGCGCTGTTCCGGGTTGCTTGTGAAATCACCGGCTCTGATTGGCTTACCAAGACCCATGACTCTAACCCTCAGCCAATCGCAATCACTTCCATCGCATCTCTCGAGGGGCTGCATTCAGGTAGGCCCGTTTCCCGACAATTCACGTCATCTTCAAAGCGTCTGCTGTCCTCAAGATGGAAGCAGAATTATTGCTGGCTGACAGTGGGAGATGGGAACGAGGCTAGCATCAGGTGTAGCAAACACAGAAACGTTACCAAACTTTGGAAAGCATTGTCTAATTGAATGAGCAGGGACAAACAGCTTGGAGTCAGAAGTACGTGCGCTATTCTCGAACCTGAACGCACCCCAAGTCTTGGACGGAAAATCAACAGAGCAGAGTCTCGACTCGACACGGCTGGTTGTTTCTTCAATTTATTCAGAGTAAGTAACGCACCGCTTTTGACCGTCAGTAACGGTAATGGCGTTGTAACGGCGGAAAAAGTAATTAGTTAGATTACCCCGTTACTGAAAAAATAACGCCGTTATGTAACGGCGTTATTTATAACGGTGTTACTCCCAACACTGATGATGACATCTTTGGTTTTGGTGGTGTTCAGGGCAGTGCAGGTGTCTGAACACCAGGCTGAGAGTTTGTGGACTTCCTCTCTGTAGGGTGCCTCATCTTCCTGTGAGATTAATCCAACCACTTTGGTGTCATCAGCAAACTTTAAGATGGTGTTCCTCTTGTGGATTGGACTGCAGTCGTAGGTGTGGAGGCAGTACAGGAGGGGGCTCAGCACGCAGCCTTGTGGTGAGCCGGTGCTCAGTGTGCGGGTGGAAGAATGGTGGGGGCCAAGTCTCACAGTCTGGGGTCTGTTGGACAAGGAGTCCTTGACGTTCCCAGTTAAGTCGGGAGACATACTATTGTCTTCACAGTTTGACCTGGGTCGTCCTCAGTGCCTCCTCCCTGTGAGATGTGCCTGAAACCCTGGGAGCTGTCCAGGAGGTGTGTGCCTATGAAGCCCTTTGAGAGATTGTTGTGAAGAAGGGATATATAAATAAACATGACTTGACATCACTAAATCCAAATAGTTGGGTTACTCATTCACTCCAAGTTGGGTCAAATGAACAGTGTTGGGAGTAACGCCGTTATAAATAACGCCGTTACGTAACAGCTTTATTTTTTTCAGTAACGGGGTAATCTAACTAATTACTTTTTCCGCCGTTACAACGCCGTTACCGTTACTGACGGTCAAAAGCGGTGCGTTACTTACTCTGAATAAATTGAAGAAACTACTAGCTGTGTCGAGTCGACTCTCTGTTCTGTTGATTTGTCATCCAAGACTTGGAGTGCGTTCAGGTTCGAGAATAGCGCACGTACTTCTGACTCCAAGCTGTTTGTCCCTGCTCATTCAATTAGACAATGCTTTCCAAAGTTTGGTAACGTTTCTGTGTTTGCTACACCTGATGCTAGCCTCGTTCCCATCTCCCACTGTAAGCCAGCAATAATTCTGCTTCCATCTTGAGGACGGCAGACGCTTTGAAGGTGACGTGAATTGTCAGGAAACGAGCCTACCTAAATGCAGCCCCTCGAGAGATGCGATGGAAGTGATTGTGATTGGCTGAGGGTTAAGAGTCATGTGTCGTGGTAAGCCAATCAGAGCCGGTGATTTCACAAGCAAACCGGAACAGCGCGTGCGGCAAACACACAAACGCAAAACAGATGCACAGGGTCGGGATGGCAGAGCATTCAGAAGAAAAATTGTCGTTTAAGAGGTGGAGATATAGACACTATTTCAAGTTTGTCGAAATTAAAGAAAAGAACCTGCATGTAATGTGTAATTTATGTCCCTGGGCAAAGCTTTTGTCGACATCTGTGGTAAGCAATTCAAATCTGCTGAAGCACCTAACAAGTTAACTACCTGTCTGTTCTTCTCTATTCCACTGACTCGAATACTGCTCAGAAAATTTCAAATTCTTTGACATACAACAAGTTCTTTTTAAAGTAACGGAAATAGTTACTTTCCCTGATAACTAGTTACTTTTACTATAGAGTAATTCAGTTACTAACTCAGTTACTTTATGGAAGAAGTAGTGAGTAATGTAACTAATTACTTTTTTAAAGTAACGTGCCCAACACTGCAAATGAATAACCGAATTTTGGCCATCCATTTGACCAAATTATAATTGATTTAATTGACCCGATAGTTGGTTAATTTCGAAACCAACTCTTTTTAGCGTATTTTGAATATCTGTCAGTCTGTAAATTAAACACCTGTAACATGAATGTGAGATCTTTGGATGGAAGTGACACCAAACTTCTACCAAACCTTTTTTGCACTTATTGTATAAAGTAGCCTTGCATATCTATCAATCCATTTTCTCTACAACTTCCTCGTACAGTGCGTGGGTGAGCGGGAATGTAGCGCATGTTGAGAGAGAGGGGGCACAAAACATCCAGTTCTTTTTTGTTCTTTAAAGTAAGTGCAAAGGTAGCTCAGAGACCAGGTCACCAACTTGAGCTGGTGTTACATGGAGAACAATTGTTATTTACTATGTACAGATAACAGAGGTGCTTATGTAAAAAAAAAATGCATTCATTCTATGCGACACACACAGCAGTGTGCTGCAAAGTGCGACAGGGTGTCCACATCATGTCCCTCCTCCCACCCAATCATTGTGGTTTTGCAGAGTCACTCCTCTTGCATAGCTCTGCCTGGCTACTCATTATTCATCTGTATTCACCTATTAGAATAAAAGAATAATTACTTTAGAGATACAGAGTAATAAAGCACTGCAGCCTGACTGTGTGCATCATCCCAGTTTGCGTGTGTGTGTTTTCCTTGCGTGCATGTGGTGAGGCAAGAGGAAGGGGTGTGTCCTGCAGAGTGCGGGGAAGCTTTTCCCTCTGTTAGCAACCAAGTGCACTCAGAGCGCCAGCCGTGACTTCACTGCAGCAGCAATCAGCGTCTCTGTACTTAGTGGGCTAGACACACTAACCTGTCTGTCCCCTCCTCTTTTCCATTTCTCTCTCTTGCTCTCTTTCTCTCTGTCTCTCGCTCACTCTCGCTCTCCCTGAGTTGCCCTCCTCTCCTCATCATCACTCTGCCACTCCCGCAGCATTGATCTCTGTTTCAACGGGACACTGGCCTGCAGCTCACCCACTGATTCTGCATGACTGTCACAAAGGTAATCTTTGCCATGCGGCATATTTGGTTGGATTGTGATTTATCGGTCGGAGAGGGCTTGGAAAGTTGATGAAATGATGCTGTGATTGATTTCAATGAAGTGCATGAGGATAAGTGGTCAGGATGATTATGTTTACGTGGTGAAAATTGTGGGATGGCAGTTTTTCATCTGCAATTACTCTTACAAGTTTTTACTAACATGAAGTATTTCTTCTTGAAGTCTCAAAAGATAACCTTTTTAAACTGCAAGTTATGGATTGTTTAAACTGAGTGTAATAGGAGCAACATTAAACAGTTTTGCATGCTAGTATCCTTTATTCCTAATCCAAATTAGCTGTAGGTGAAATTACTGGATGCACCAGTAATTAGTGGATCACAGAGACTAACTACTTTAACTGATGATTGGATTCTTGATTAAACCAGAGCCGGGAATCTTTTTCCTATAGGAGGTCACTTGAGTTTGTACGGAATCCTTCAAGTGTCATACTACATTTCTAAAAATGTAAACAATATAATTGTTTTTTTGTCATGTAGTATAAGGATATGTTGGTTCACTGTTACGTCAAGCTTTTCAAAACATTTCAGCAGAGATTTTTGTTCGATTTAGGAATTGCTTGAATGTTCTTGTCCAGTAAAAATGGCCCGCAGGCTTTAGGTTTGATACCCATAATGCAAAGCAAATCACGCAAGTTTGGGGTTAAGCTGACGTTGAGGGAAGAGGTGCTTTTACAGCACCTAAGGGCACCAAGCAAAAGAGCATATCTGCCATTTCCATACAGTAGACTAATATTAGCCATCAGCCAGCAATGTCTTAACACTGACCACATGATAGGCATTTCTGACACATTTTCCAACTTGTCCAAAGATGTGCCATTGTTTGTCATTTACAGTATATTAGGCAACTTCAGTCGGGCTTCTTGGTCCCCTTTAGCTTGAGGCCAACGTGATTGTTTGGGCTGCCTGCTCTGCTGCAATGCCGATCAACAAGTGTGTTTACGTGGAGTGAAAGATTTTGGTGTGTGCTTAAGACTGCAGCGCCACGTTGAATCCTCTTAATCAATTAACCTAGTGAGAGAAAGACATTGTGAGAGAGAAAGAGTGTCAGGAAGAAATAGAGAGGAAATGAGTACACCTACACCCAAGAGGAGAATTAAACTGGACTAAAATAGATGACCTAGTGTAGACAGGACAATGGACTCATTTGCTAGTTCCTGTGTCCTGTATTTACAAAATGTTCAGTTGCATATGAAATAGCTTCATCTTCTACAGATAAGCACTCAGACATGTAATCTCAACACTCTCAAACTACAAATTCTCTCGCTGTGTGAGTTATTGTGTGGGAGGTGTGAGTGCCACTGTGAAAGTTCTCTACTATAACAACTGAAATAGGAAAAGGCCATGTAGTCCTTTTGTTAAAAAGTCTATGCCGAAATTTGACTATCTGTCGACAATTTTGGTTTTCCATTTTGCAAAACAGTCGTTCAGTCGTCCAATATTTAGAAGGGGAAAAACAGAAGCATGGGGGCATTAGTGTTGTCTAAATGTTGATGAAGTATGTGTGGGAGGAGTGGGCCAGAGATGGAAATGAGCCGTTTTCAAGGCTCTGCCTGCCAACAGAGAAGTCACCTTGGGGAGGGATGCAGGACAAGTGCTACCAAGCTGACAGAGCTGAATTGCCGTCCATCCCTCAGCACATAATGACAATATTGCAGGGAGCCTTTCTATTGCTCTGTTATCATTAACACCAGATTTATGATTTATTTCCCCATAGATAAAGTAGCACTAGCACTTGGAACAACCCACACAGGATGGCACACACTGCTTTTATGACAATGTTTATATCATGGCAAGCATGTCTACACAATAACAGAGGAAATTAAGTTTTTACAACAAGACTGAAGAAGCAACCGGCCAAAGAGTAGAAAGAATATTTGACACCATTGAATATATGTTCATCGATTGGGTTACATCAGAAATTTGCTAAATAAGCTAAACCTTTTCAGTCAGAGGGGCCACTACAATGGACAGCTAGGTGTTGATTTCTGATCACGCCTACAGTTATAAAAAAAAAAAAAATTGAGAAAATAATCCCGATTTAGATTATCGTAATTTGTGAATGAGAGGGATTGTATTGTGATGTATGTATTTGAAATAATCTTTTTATATCAGGGGTATTCATTCATTTTCCGAACCGCTTACCCAAGGGCCGCGGTGGTGCCGGAGCCTATATCCCAGCTAACTACTAGTATGTGCAGGAGGCGGGGTTCACTCTGAATCGGTTGCCACCAAGTCACAGAGCACAAGGAGAAAAAAAACAATTTATGCACACAGTCACGCCTCGGGAGCATATGTAGTGATCAATCAGCGTACGAAGTATGTTTTCGGGACGTGGGAGGAAACTGAAGTACCTGGAGAAAACCCACGCAGGCACATGGAGAACATACAAACTCTACACAGGCAGGCGGGAGCCTAGGATTGAACCTTTGATCTCAGCACTGTGAGGCAAACGTGCTAACCACTCTTTCACTGTCGTGCCTATTAGAGATATTGTCAAAAAAAATGAGGGGAACAAGTAACCATATAGTTTAGTGCTTTTTGCACTTGTCAGAAGAGCCAAAGACTCATCTGCGGATTTATTTACTTTACAAAAAGTTGATATGTTACGATTCAACATCCAGCAGTCATCCTAAAAGCAGTTCTTGGAACAGCTTTAACACATATCACTGTATTATGTAACGAGATGGACCATCAGTTTAACCTACCACAATAATCCTGACCACAAACCTGAACAACAAACTCCAAATCCCAAATTCATCGTGAAAACAAAATGATTAATTTATGTTTAAACTAAATGAAATAGGGTTGTTTTTGGTTTTGTCTCTTTTTGTCCCTCTTGGCTAAACTAGCATAAAGGTTAAATAAAATAAATAAATAAAAAATTAAACAGGGTTCATCAACTTCACTGCAAACAAAAACAAAGAACTACAGCAGGGACTTGTTTTTTCTGAAGTGGAAGAATATACACACATATGCTGCCATTAAAAAAATAATTCTGTTGTCAGATTTGAACATCTTGTTTGAGTTTTTGGAATTTGTTGTTTACATGAAAACATGCCAGACAAAATGATTTACCAGCCAAAAAAACAGGAAGTATATGGACTGTTTTTCTTCTCTCTTTCTGAAGCAAAATGGCGGATGCCATGAAAATAGGTCATTGTCTGTATAATGCCTTGGCCTTTGACTTCAACAAGGCCCTACTTTGTTGAGGCGTCTGTGAGACAGACATGAACTTAAGCTCTTTAACATTTTAAGACTGACACTATGGTCCACTTTCTTTGGGCATGGAGCTTGAGCCAGTTTATGGATGCAAATTCAGGATTTGACTTTTTAATCATGCAAAACATAAAAATATCTTCCATTTTAAAATTGAAATGGATTGTGATAGTGCCTTTTATCTCTATTTTATTCCTTTTTGTATTGATTTTGGCAAACTAGAACAGTGGTACCTCGACATACGATCATAGGCGGAGTTTGAATTTTGGGGCGGGGGGTGGGGGGGCGGTTGGGGGCACAACATTTTGATGACCCCGAACACAGTGTCAGCATTAAAATTAACTTACAAGAATATTTATAATAATACGTTGAAAATGAGCGTTTTTTTGTTTCCCTTCATTCTTGAGGGGAACTCTAAATCAGGCTGCTTTGGACAGCTATACTTTTCGCCAAGATCAAAGATCATCCATTGAATATGGTACGCCCGCCGGTGTCGTGCCAATGTAGTTACCCCCGTCAAAAACTGTATCCCCTGAGCGGAGCCACTGCAGTGCATTCAGGAAAGGCAGAGCCACTGCGCTGCACTGATTTGCATGATTTATGTGTTGTGGTGATGTAGTTATCTACAAGGTATTAAAACATGACCCATCCATCAAAAAAACTTGTTTTCTGTCATATAATGTAACATACATACTGAACGTAAAAAAACGCAATGTTTTACTTGTAGGATGACCTATAACTTATTAATGTAATTCAAGTCCTGTATGGGGTCTCTCCAGTTTAACAAACGTCGATGTCCAAAATATATAATTGTGCTCTTTTCTGGCTTCAATTAATTGTTTAAGTCGACATAACTCATAACTAATGTGTGTGTGTTCGCACGCTCCCACGGCCAGTGGATACAATTTTTGACAGGGATAACTACATTGGCAAGACACCGGTGGTGGCTCTGTTGTACAATTAGTGTCTTTAGTGGGGCAAATTGAAATTCCACTCACCATTTTGGCGGTGCTCTCCGGCATTTCATGGTCCACAATTTCAATCCTTGGTTCTTGCTCAGTAGTTGTTGTCGCTTTTGAAAGCTTAGGTTTGAAAAAATTACGTATATCCATCTTGCCTCTTTGGTCCTCACGTGGTTTTGGCTAAGCGAAGCAAATGACCGTCCAAGGTGCTAAGCACATGATCTGTTCGAAAAATAATTTTGACCCATTATAAAAACTTTTTTTGTGTTCATTTAATTCATTGATTTTGTTTGTTTTATTGCTTTACAACTTTAATAAACAATATTTTACCGGAAAACTCTTAATTTTAAAATCATATACAGGAAAGTCAATTACATCCAATGTTACTTTCCGGCCACTAGGGCCCCCCCTTAAACTCCTCATATGCCTACAATCGCATTGACATACGATCCTTTCGACATTCGAAATAAAATTTGACTCGTCATTTGTCTCGACATATGACGACATGCTCGAAATATGAAGATTTATAACAGAATTGCAATTCCATGTTTTCCCACAAGACGCACAGCGGATTTTCCTGTGAGAGAAATCAAAATGGGTCCCAAGAAGGTTGGTGCAGGTGGTGGAAAAAAAGGCAAAGATAACACTTATCATTGAAATTAAGATGGAAATGATAGAAAAATATGAGCACGGTGTGGGCGTCAGTGAACTGGCCCGGTGCGGAATATGTCTACGATTTCGACGGTCCTCCTCCCACCCCCGTTTGCCAGATAGTCAATAGCTTCGTCAGGTTTTTAATAATTTATTTCAGAACTTGCAACACAACACAGCTACTGTCTGCCGTAGCCGATGCCAGCAACGAAATGAAAAGAGAAAGTAAAAACTCTTCCACACTTCTCTCACTCTGTCATCAGCCACACGATGCGTTCAGAAACAGCATTCAAAACACAACTGCCACATTAGAACCCAATTTTTTAGATTATTGTTACTTTTATTATTATTTTTAATTATTCGGATTTGTATTTATAATTAATTTGTTTTGCTTGTAATTGCTATTTGTAATTGTACCAGCAGTATCTATTAGGGATTCAGCATGGGGTTTTGGGCTGTAAAACAAATTAATCGAATTATAATGTATTCTTATGGCAAAATCCCACTTGACATACTGTACGACCATTTCGACTTACAAACCAGGCCCTGGACAAATTAGTATGTAATTAATATGTAATTCGTATGTAGAGGCACCACTGTACTTAGTTCCCACATCTATACTTATATAAAAATGAAAAATTGTCTGTGTGTGGGTGTGTGGGGGTCATTCCCAATGGGAGTGGTCCCCAACCACCGGGCCACGGACAGGTATGGTAAAAATTGTGTAGATCGCCATCTAGTGGTTGGCCGCAATTACTAGGGTGTTTGCACACTGCTTGCTACTGCGACCATTTTGAATACAAACCAGGTCCTGGAATGGATTAAATTTGTATGTAGAAGTACTACTGTACCACTGTCTTAAATGCACAATCATGGCACTAGTGTACTACACTGAGCCCTGAAATGGGACATAAATTAGTAATTTACTATCCGATGAAATTAATTTTTTTTTTCTTGAAGCAGGAATGCTGTAGGAGAAACTATTTCCTGCTACTTACAAAAAGTGGTGAGTTACACGAGTCAGTCAGTGCTCAGTATGGAATATTGCAGTGTGTGTAATGCATGCGCGTTTGTGTGCTTGCACTTTTAGGTGTGTGTTTTTGTGTATAAGAGGGCAAACTGTTTTTTGGCAGACTGATAAGCTGTAGGTGGGCAAATGACTTCCGTTTCTACTGGTGTAGTCCATTGAAGATCCTGTGATCTGGTAAAAAAAAAAAAATAAATCTTTTTTATGACCCAAATCCGTACAAATGTGTGTGGACATCCTCAAGGCTTCTAAATAAAACCCTGCAGCTTGCATCTGCTTTCTTACGTAAGATTGAAGTAGGAAGAAGAAACCCCATATGGTGTTCTCAAATTCTTTCAGTAGGAACCCATTAGTTTCTATCAAGAAAGGCCTATCTTCTCTGCTGATTGTTATACTCAGTTGTTCTCCTGTCGCTTTAATAGGTTATGCTTTTAAGGGAAGGACACAATGGCTTCAACTAGACTTCTTTTTTCAAAAGTGTTTCCAGAAGACTGTCTGACTGGAGTCTATCTTGGGAATTTCAGTATTGAAGGCACAAAAGAGCTGAATTGTGCCTTGTGTTCCAACAAATTTCTATCCATTTCACAGCAGAAGTGCCACAAAGACTAATGGTCAGCTACTGGCACGAAAGGTTGCACAAAGTCCCCCCCAATTGAGAGCTGTGATTCATGTACGTCAAATCCTAAAATAGTCAATCTGTTTTGTGTGAGACACTACACAGAAATCAGTGCATTATGACTGGAGAGGTGGGTAGTTAGAAAAAGAAAAAGAAGAAAAACACAAGGATTTTAAAATAAGATGGGGGGTGACAGACAGCAGTGAGTGGACTGTCTTTCACAGTTTTTCCATTTAACATACAAGAAAAAAGCTGTCTAGAAATTATCATTTTAAGCACTATAAGGCACATCGGAGTACGAGGCGCACCTTCAATGAATGGCCTATTTTAAAACCTGTTTTCTTACAGTATATAGGGGTCACACAGCATTATAAGGCGTATTAGTAGTAGTTATAGTTGGGTTTGTGTTATGTATACACCAGATAAAGGTACGCTAAACCAATATAGATCTATATATAAGTTGCAATGGCACATAAGCCACACTGTCTGCTTTTGAGGGAATTGAAGGCTTTTAGGTGCTCCTAATAGTGTGGACAATGCAGTGCATTGACTGACTGCCAGGGTTGTGTTAAAAAGTAAAATTGAAATATACCCCTGTATCTACAGCTTAATGCAGATTTATACTTATATGTAATTCACCCTTTTTCATCCTTCGTATCACCTTTTCTCAGGTTTTGTGGAAATTGCTTTTTTTAAATTAACCCTTTAACAAACACTAATGTCAAAAATATTTCACATTCCTCGTCTTTGCTCAGAGCAATTAAGGATTAGATTGATTTACATTTTTGAGGACAATGATAATATTTCTAAATACACTTACCTACTGACTGTGATCCTGACAGCCCGAAACCCAAATTTGAAGCGGTACCCTTGAACAAGGACTAAATAGTGGACATTCAGTCGTGCTCATATTCAGGGAGGTTTTCTTTCTAGAAGAGCACGAAGTCCTCTACCATAAGCATAAACACATTTGTATATAGCCAAAGCTATCCCAGTGGCGTGAGTGCTGTCAAATTCAAAGTGGCTTTCCAGCTGTGTTGAGTGTGTTTGCAATTATATATCAGCAAACACCCCAATTATGAACAAGGCCTTTGACGTTCTGACATCATTCAGTCAGATGTGGTTTGAAAGAGTTCAGCTATATGTTTATGGTAAAGCCTCTGGTAGTTACTGCAAGGCATTTAAAATAATTCTAACTCACAACAATCCAAGTTCTTTTTATACGTTGCATCTTGAGAAGCTCATACTATATTTTATATTTTTGTATATATACGAGTCAATAAGAACATTCTGATTGAAACTATAAACATTCTTTGCTTGCTGCACCTTATGTAGCTCAATAAATGAGTTTCATTTGTCTAAAGTAAGTGACAACAGTCATTCACACATTGGCATGCACAAATCTGAAACGTAAGTCAGTCACCTAGCAAAGCAAAATATCCTATTTTTGGAATTTGTAAAACTCACTTGTGTCACAGATTAAGCGATACTAAAACCAGAGTTAAGCTTTTAGGCCTTTTTCATTTTCATTGCCAAGATGAATCAGCACATAATGGACATGCAAGGGAGATTAACTAAAAAGTTGTGTGAATGGGTAGAGAAAAGGTGTGAAACAAAAGAGGAAGAAGAGATAAATAGTTTTGAGTGAGGCATAGAAAAGGCTTTATGCATTGGAAGACATTCAGATCTCATGAGCTCATTTCCTGTCAGAAAAGGTCCAAACTTCTCAGTTGGTGGGTCTGTAAAACTGTACAATTCAAGTCTATGAAAGGACTCAAGTGCATTTCCATATGAGAAGGGAAGTCTCCAATTGTGATGTCTCTGCATATACAATATCATTCAACCACATGCTGAAAGCATTCACAGTATGACAGTGATAGTCTTTCCTTTGAATGACTGGAACTAGTTGTGAAAAGCAAAAGTACAATGGTCTTTTACACTTCTATTTTGAGTGAAATATTTTTATTGGGAATTGGACAGGTTTAAGAAATAAAAGTTGGAATATTTGTTATTACAAAACTTACATCATGCCTTTTCCTTTCCAAACAGAACTATATCACAACCTACAGTACCTTATACAGTATCTAAATTTATCAACCTATCCATTAAAAAAAGGCAATCAAGCAGCTGCACATCAGCTTTGAAATAAATGAATTGATGATATGGAGTTACACTTGATTAGCACCTTTCCACCTTTAATGCACTGAAAGCACTTTGATACTAGATCTTCATTCAAAGCACTTTGATACTAGATCTTCATTCACCAACTGATGCAGCACCAGGAGCAACCTTAGGTTCAGTATCTTGCTCAAGGTCAACAGGGTGGAGAAGTGAAGCTACAATCTGTGGGTTGGGAAACGACTATTCTACCACTATGCCATGCCATCCCTGACAAGATAAGACATTAAATTTTCTTTCATATGTTTGCGAAGTATTTGTAGCTTATAGTGCAGATTTTGCGTGAAATGCACAACATTTTACTGTCTGCAGTGGTATGAAAAAGTATCTGAACCTTTTGAAGTTTCTCACATTTCTGCATAAAATCACCATCAAATGTGATCTGATCATTGTCAAATTCACACAGATGAAAAAACAGTGTTTGCTTCAACTAAAACCATCCAAACATTTATAGGTTTTCATATTTTAATGTGGATACTATGCAAACAATGACAGAAATGGGAAAAATATGGAAGTCAACCATCACATTTAATATTTTGTGCCCACAACCCCACCGGCAGCAAAAACTTCAACCAGATGCTTCCTGTAGCTGCAGATACATCTGGTACATCGATCAGGACTAATCTTGGCCCATTCTTCCCGACAAAAGTGCTGTAGTTCAGTCAGATTCCTTGGATGTCTGGCATGAATCGCTGTCTTTAGGTCATGCCACAGCATCTCAATGGGGTTCAAGTCTGGACTTTGACTTGGCCACTCCAGAATGTGTATTTTATTCTTCTTAAAGGTCATGCCACAGCATCTCAATGGGGTTCAAGTCTGGACTTTGACTTGGCCACTCCAGAATGTGTATTTTATTCTTCTTAAACCATTCTGAAGTTGATTTACGTCTGTACTTTGGATCATCGTTGCAGAATCCTTCCTCTTTTTAGCTTCAACTATCTGACAGACGGCGTCAGGTTTTCCTGCAAAACATCCTGATAAAATTTTGAATTCATTCTTCAGTTAATGATTGCAAGCTGTCCAGGCCCTGAGGCAGCAAAACAGCCCCAAATCATGATGCTCCCTCCACCATGCTTCACGGTGGGGATGAGGTGTTGATGTTGGCGAGCTGTTTCATTTTATCTCCACACATGATGATGTGTGTTACTCCCAAACAATTCAACTTTGGTTTCATCAGTCCACAAAATATTTTGTCAAAACTTCTGTGGAGTGTCCAAGTGCCTTTTTGCAAACACTAAACGAGCAATATATATATATATTTTTTCAGACAGCAGTGGCTTCCTCCGTGGCGTCCTCCCATGAACACTGTGCTTGACCATAGTTTTACATATAGTAGATGTGTGGACAGAGATATTGGACTGTGCCAGTGATTTGTGGAAGTCTTCAGCAGACACTCTAGGACTCTTTTTTACCTCTCTGAGTATTCTGCGCTGAACTCTTGGCGTCATCTTTGGTGGACGGCCACTCTGTGGGAAAGAAGCAACAGTGCCATTTGTAGACAACTTCTCTGACTGTCGATTGATGAACATCCAGACTTTTAGAGATTGTTTTTTATCCTTTCCCAGCTTTATACAAATCAACAATCCTTGATCGCAGATCTTCAGACAGCTCTTTTGACTGAGCCATGATGCACATCAGACAATGCTTCTCATCAAGACAATTCTTACCAGGTGTGTGTTTTATAGTGGGCAGGACAGCTTTAAACCACTCATCAGTGATTGGGCACACACCTGACTTAGTAAATTGTTTGGTAAACATTGGTTTTAATTGGTATTTAAGTCTCCTTAGGCAGAGGCCTCACTTACTTATCTTCCCCCATTCTGCCATTGTTTGCATGCTATCTCATTAAAATATGAAAACATGTTTGGTTTTAGTTAACGCAGACACTGTTTTTACATCTGTGTGATTTTGACAAAGATCAGATCACATTTGATGGTGAGATTATGCAGAAATGTGAGAAACTCCAAAAGGTTCATATACTTTTTCATACCACTGTTTATATAGTCCTAGTGACGATGCATAGATAAGCATATGTTAACTATGGGTGCTGTTGTGCTACTGATATACAACCAGGGCGGTTCTCCCACTGAAACAGTAGTTGCCTTATAAATCTTTTCACGTTGTCATGTTATGTATCACACTTACAATGTACTTTGTTGTTTTGTCTTTTTGCATATCCATATGCAATATCAACTCAGTCGTCTTCTTTTTCCACAAGTCACAGTTTGGTAGTTACATTTCTTGTTTTTAAAGATAGCAAGATTTAAAATGCAATACACAACATCTCCTTACATACATTATGGGCTGAGATGGCAGCACTAGAGAGTTGAGTGAACATTAGCAAGTGCTGAGTGGGGCAAGGAGGGAGAGCACATCAATGGTGACTGATGCTAGCGCCCACACATGCATGCACACCCCCACACACGCACACACTCTTAAGTTCATTCAGGTCAAACTCAGCCCTGTATTATCCCCAAAGGCTCTGAATACAGAGTAAATATAGATATTACTTTTTAAGCAACACATAATGTGGTTTCTCTGAGACGGTTATGCTCCCTCTTGCTCTTTGTGTTGGTCTATGTTTTATTGTCCGAATAGAATGTTTTACACAAATACTAAATTAAATTTGCAGATGCTTAGTTGTGGTGTACAGCTGTGTACACTTCAGCCATTTCTAGTTGTTGTTGTCGCAACAACAACCCTTCCCCTGATGCTATAAAGCAAATCCCCAAAAATACTGTATGAAATGGGTAAATGAATGCCTAATTCATGTATTTACATCATTTGATGTCAAATGATCACTATCATTCATTTATACCAGTGCTTCTCAATTATTTTCTGTTACGCCCCCCCAAGGAAGACGTAAATGTTTCGCGCCCCCCCCAACTCTCTGCCGCCACTGTAAATAGTATCATTCGTCTATATTACTATTATAAGTACGCCTCAGCCTAACATTGTGTCCTTTTTTTTCTATTAAAGAAAAAAAGTAACATAGATCAACTTATAATAAAGTATAACTTCTTTAACATTGTGTTGCTTGTAACAGAAAAGACTTAACGCGCATCAATTTGCCTGAAGTTAAAAAAAAAAAAAAAAAAAAAAAGTCACATCCAAACTGTAAAAATACACTCAAGGTACATTTTTGACCATTTGATACTGAAAAATAAAATGTAATAAAATCAGTAAATAATAACAAATTCAAATTGATTAGAAACATTTACTCTTCAGGACAACATGCCAAAAAATTTGACCGAAAAAAAAACAAAACTGAATAGAAGGGGGGGGGTCTTTGGACAGAAGGAAAGTTTTTATTTTCGCTGATTCACCACAGTGCTCACTGGTTTACTGATATAACACTGACAAAGCGGGACGATTGTGAAAATTGGCAGTATTCGGCACATTTTCGCTGAAAAATAGTCAAGCGGCTTATCAATGAGATTGAGGTCTAACGTCTTTAAGTGGCGTCTTAACTGATTTGGCTTCTCCGCTATAATCATTTTTAGACTCAGTAAACAGTGGTCTTTCCTCATTTTCCACTATATTAAAAGTCAAAGGCAAACGGCCCGAAAAAAGCGCATTCTCGGCGGCCGAGGGAGAACCGTAGGTGAGGGCGGTGGTCGTGACGATCCCAAGCCGAAAACGGCACTTCTCGGCCGGACACGCGAGAACCGAAGAAGACAGTGGGTCGCTGCGTGAGTCCAGCTCTGCATGAGTCTCTTCCGTGTGCTCTTGCTTACTTCAAAAATACTGCACGCACTTTGAAAATGAGAGCGCCACTGCCACCCACGGAGTGGATGTGCAAGTACACTTTATTCTAGTACGGCAAAAAAAAAAAAAAAAGCATGTTCCCCGAGGTCACTCGCGCCCCCCCTGGCATCGCTCTGCGCCCCCCTGGGGGGGCGCGCCCCACCATTTGAGAAGTACTGATTTATACTGAATCATTTCACATTTGACAGAGAATAAACACAACCACAAAAGACTGCTGGAATAAAATAAGTAAAATATTGTATTTTTCAAAAGAGGGCTGTGAAAAGTGGCAACTGGGACACACACACAAGGTTACTCTACCGTCGAAGTCCAGTTGACAGGCTTTCAATAAACAGATCAATGCAACAGACTGGAAAGATATGCATGAGTGACCTTATAATAGATACAGTATCTAACATACTGTGCAGAAAGCCATGCACTTTCCTACCGTGGCTGGTGGCTAAAGAATTTGCTGATTAAATTCAGCCCAATAAGAACTCATTCATTCTTCTCTCTCTTCATTCTCTCTCTCTCATTCATCTTATGAGCCACTTATCCTCACGAGGGTCGTGTGGGGGCCGGAGCCTATCCCAACTAACAACGGGCAGGAGGCAGGGTACACCCCGAATCACTGTTCTGCAAAAAATGTCCTCCATCAACCGTCGAAGCTTCCCGCAAGAAGCGAATTTGACACCCAAAGTACTACCGTGCGCTTTCAACTTGTTTTGTTTAGATGCATACAGGCAGAACGTACGAAAAAATGCCTGAAGAAAATACTTAAAGGTAGCTGATGTATATCAAATAAGGGCGGTTTACGTGACTCATGTTGTCAACAGATAAACACTCTGCTTTAAAGCTACCACAAGAAAACACAATGGTTAAAAGTATGAGAGGGAAATACATGGAAGAAGTATGTTTGAGACAATTCAAAGCTAATAAAAGACCCAATAAAAACAAAAATAGTGAGTACAAGCCACTTTTAACCGATGTGCGCATGCATGTGTGCGGAGGCGCACTGGGCATTGTGTAGGACGTCTCGTCGCATATTCATTCTTTCCTTTAAACAGATCAGTCGTCCTGGTCCCTTTGCAGAAAAACAGCCCCAAAGTATGATGTTTCCACCCCCATGCTTCACAGTGGGTATGGTGTTCTTCGGATGCAATTCAGTATTCTTTCTCCTTCAAACATCAGAAACTGTGTTTCTACCAAAAAGTTCAATTTTGGTTTCATCTGACCATAACATATTCTCCTAGTCCTCTTCTGTATCATCTAAATGCTCTCTAGCGAACCGCAGAAAGGCCTGGATGTGTACTGGCTTCAGCAGGGTGACACGTCTGGCAGTGCAGGATTTGAGTTCCTTGCGGCGCATTGTGTTACTGATAGTAGCCTTTGTTACTTTGGTCCCAGCTCTCTGTAGGTCATTCACTAGGTCCCCACGTGTGGTTCTGGGATTTTTGCTCACCGTTCTTGTTATCATTTTGACGCCATGGTGTGAGATCTTGCATGGAGCCCCAGATCGAGGGAGATTATCAGTGGTCTTGTATGTCTTCCATTTTCTAATAATTGCTCCCACAGTTGATTTCTTTACACCAAGCGTTTTACCTATTGCAGATTCAGTTTTTCCAGCCTGGTGAAGGTCTACAATTTTGTCTCTGGTGTCCTTCAACAGCTCTTTGGTCTTGGCCAAAGTGGAGTTTGGAGTGTGACTGACTGAGGTTGCTTACAGGTGTCTTTTATACTGATAATAAGTTAAAACGGGTGCCATTAATACAGGTAACGAGTGGAGCCTAGTTAGACCCCGTTAGACCTCGTTAGAAGAAGTTAGTCTTTGACAGCCAGAAATGTTGCTTGTTTGTAGGTGACCAAATACTTATTTTCCATTCTAATTTGGAAATAAATTCTTTAAAAATCAAACAATGTGATTTTCTGTTTTTTTTTTTTCCACATTCTGTCTCTCATGGTTGAGCTTTACACATGTTGACAATTACAGGCCTCTCTAATCTTTTCAAGTAGGAGAACTTGCACAATGGCGTACCACACGCATGCTATTTTTAGACCGTGACGTCGCATCGTAAAGCGGAAGTAAAGCTGAAGTGGGACATTGTAGACCCGCCCTCGCATAAAAACAACGTAATTTGTGCTACTTTTCGCCGGTAATCTTTCAAAAACGAACATGCCGATCACACATTGCTTTTTTGCAACTTGTAGAAACGACTCTAGACATTACGACACATGAAGGATGTTTTCTTCATACGTTTTCGGAAACCAAAAACTCGGGAGGAAAAAATGTGAAGACCGAATCAACTTGCGCAGACTTTAACACCAACTCGGTGAATCCATTCACATTTCATATGCAGTAGACATTTTGTTGGGTTGGCATGGTCTTTCAGAGGACAAAGAGGTAAGCCATTTTATAATTTTAACTAATTTTTTTAGCGTAACTTTGTGCCGTACTGCTTCTGTCTGACAATGAATGACCTGAAAAGAATTACGGTATCTGACTGCCACTGTTACCTTTTCTGTTATATTTATATACATATATTTAACAACTTTAGTAAGGGGGAAGTGTAAATAAATTATAGAATTAAGTTTTGTTGTCAGTGAAAAAATTAAAAGTGTTTGTTGGCTGTCACTGAGTAGCATTTGCGATCGCTACACAAAGCTAACTAAATTACCCCCCAGAAAGGTCAGAGACGTAGGACAACCAGAGGATATATAAGAAAGACAGGGCTGATGGTAAAGGATAGCTTGTTGAAACAGGAGAATGTCATTGTCAGTCGCGTCAATTAAAAAGCTAAGGCTATGCTTAGGTCGGCTCGTTTTTTTCGTCTTTTTCAGCCTTCGACACTCAAGCCATCTCTTTAACTGAACATTTTTATGTTCTTCCACATCTTTGCCAGTGAATTTGGCACCAGGCACATAATTTTCGGAGAGAATTGGTAGGTTTAGCTCTGTAAACATCTCCTTCGTACACGATTTCCATTCATTTCCTATTAGGGACAAACGATGTCTTGTCCCTACTTAGCAACAGTAGCTAATGTCATGAATGTTAATGAACGGAAGTGACGTGTTGCTTGCGGTACGCCATTGGTGGTTGACTAAATACTTATTTGCCCCACTGTATGTATGTATATATATATATATATATATATATATATATATATATATATATATATATATATATATATATATATATATATATATATATATATATATATGTATGTATGTGGAGAGAGAGAGAGAGAGAGAGAGAGAGAGAGAGAGAGAGAGAGAGAGAGAGAGAGAGATCACGAATATCACGAGACAACAATTGCTGGTTTCAGACTACAACTCTTAGGTTTGTGGTGTTCTTTTAACTGAACTCTCTAAACATATGGCTTTATTTTTGTTATATTGCTAACATTTTTTTTCCAATAATGTTTTCCTTATAAAATGTAAATAAAGATGTGGCCATAACACTGCTTTTAGCTTTTTCTTTCATGATACCATTTAAGAGATTTCAGATTTTCAGAAAAACATCAATGTAAATGAATCACTCACAATCCGGTATTTACATAATCGAAGATGTTTAATTGATTCAAGGACTTTTGATCAAATTCATCTGATATTATCTATTATAACAATTAGATACATTTCACGAAAAGCAGTAAAAAATAATAATCAATTTTGAGGTGTTTAGTACATTATAAGATTAAAAAATGTCACATATGTAAAACAACAATCAAAACGGCCAATAATAAAGATGTCAACGTTGATTGATGTCTTGTGTTTCTATTGGTTCGATTCGATTGTTGCTTAACCAGTCGATATATCGATCCAGATCCAAGTATTTTTGCACCCCTAGTTTAGTGATTTATTTTCCATTCTGCTTATCTTCACGAGGGTTGTGGGTTGTTCTTGAGCCTATCCCAGCTAACATATGGGCAGTAGGCGGCCTGAATTAGCTGCCATGCAGTCACAGGGCCCAAGGAGGAAAACAACCAGCCACGCACACACTTGTACATAGGGACAATTTGAAACTGCCAATCTGCCTACCATGCATGTGTTTTGGATGTGGGAGGAAGTCAGAGTACACAGATTTGGGGAGAACATGTAAACTCCACACAGGTAGGCCACAGCCTGGGAATGAACCCTTTGTCTCTGAACTATGAGGCAGACATGCAGACCACTCTTCCACGGTGCTGTGGTTACACCCATCAAGTGTTTTCCTTATTTCAGTTTTATTTCACTTCATCTCCATCAGTGATGAAGGGAAGAGAGAGTGACAGATGAGAGGCCATAGAAAATACTGAGAACAGATCGAGGTCAAATCTGGCTGATTGATGAGCTAAAAGATAAGAAGAGGGTGTTCAAGTCCATCTGTTTGCTCAAGTATTGGAGGGTGATTTTTTTTTTTAATACTGAATGTAATTCCCAACAATTTCCAGTTTGGGTAATATTTTCTCGATTAAGTTCTCAGCAATCAAGTTTTCGTTTTGCAGCTTTTTTTTTTCTTACATACATTCATAAAGTCACAACTGTTTTTTCCCTGGTTTTATGATTTTAAATCTGATAGAAATGTTTTTTTCATTTCATGATCTTTGAGGCTGTGCCATTTGGCTCTGGCAGGCGAGGATTTTATTTCAGAGATTAGTGTTAGATAAGAGTTGTAAACCATGGTAGAAATCATTTCTATGGTGGGTACTCTTTATAGGCCTTTCTGTGAGGAGCTAGCATGTTCCCTCTCCCTATAAAATTACATAACGTAGTTTTGTTTAGCGGCACCACAACTATGGGATACATCCATTGAACAATTGGTAACAATAAAAATGTATATGTTTTTATGTAACATTGATCGATCGATCGATTGATTGATTGATTTTTATTTCGAGCAATAACAACAACAAAACAACTTTGGAAAAATAAATAAATAAAAATAAAACAGTAATGATGATTGTGACAGAAATACTAACAATACATACACGTGTAGCTCAAAAAGGAGTGGGAAGAAGCCGAGCTTTTTTGTGTCCCACCCCCATTTCACTCCAAAAATTCCATAGGAATGCAGTCACTTCCCTACAACAACTGTCCTAATCATAATGATTACATCGATTCGCATCAACGTAATTAAATGATGATTAGGTGCTTTTACAGCAATGACATGACAAAAACGGTTAGCATGCATTCGCTAGCATTAGCACATTGTTCAAACAACCACACAACTGGCGCTAAGTGTCCGATCGCGGGTGGAAAACACACAGCAACAACAGAAAAGATGATACACGCAGGCGTTGCCTCCGTAGAGATATTTTACAAGCATAAACAATCAATGAAGGTTCGCAGCCGTGTTTCTCTCTCGCTAACTCGCCCACTCAGTCAGAGCTACGTAGCTGTCGGTCTTCTTCTGGCATGTGAGCGCTCTTCTTCACGTAAACAAGTGCAAGTGCGGCCCCACGTGGGCGTGAAAGCGCCACAAACTAAAAGAATGCATTTCAATATAAAAAAGTCAATAATACAATTGAACACACATTGCCAAAGGCAGAACACGAACGTGGCCATAGCTATTAAGTTATTCAGATAACTATAGCATAAAGAACATGCTAACAAGTTTACCAAAACTTCAGTGTCACTCCAAAACACCAAAATAACATGTGAAATGATATCATAATGTGTTAATAATTTCACACATAAGTCGCTCCTGATTATAAGTCGCACACCCAGCCAAACTATGAAAAAAACTGCGACTTATAGTCAAAAAAATACGGTATATACACAAGACGTTTAAAGACCTCTTTCTGTATATCGTGACCAGACCTGATGTTTTTACAGCAATTTGAATTTCTGGATACTATGGAACTGCTTATATTGTAATCCCAAACTGTCTCAGAGTTTTACCCCACATACAGACACGCAGAATCCTTTAAGTTTACGGGTAGTACGAAACTTTGGTCGTGAAAAGTTGGCAAATCTTCTCAAATTATGAGATTGCTCTTGCACTGTAAAAAGACATTTTAAATTGAGGGGTAATAACTTATGAAATGCTTTAAATAAAAATATTGATGTTTTTGTATTTTACAAGATCATTAAATTTTAAGTTTTGATTGAGTGAATAAATTATGAGTGTGATCTAAAAAAAAACAACACTTTGTTTATAATCCGAATTGCTCGTTTTTGTAATATAACTAATGGATTTAATGTACTTTGGTAAGTGTTCCCCCATACTTCGACACAATATGAAGTATTAACATTGTTGGCATTGCATGCAGCAATGCATTTAGGGGAACTTATGCTGGGCAAGGCAAGGGAAATGTATTTGTATAGCACAATTCAACACAAGGCAATTCAAAGTGCCATATATCACATGAAGATCCACAAAGACAAATAAAATGATACGTGAAAATCACATTAAATCAATAAGAAGGTTAAAAACAGAGACAATTGAAAGAGGAAATATAAAATAAAACAAGAAAATGAATGATTAAAAAAATCATACAGGAAATAAAATGATACATAAAGTTCACATTAAATCACCAAGACAGTTAATAAAAACAACAATTAAAATTTGAAATATGAAGGCAGTTATACATATGCTGTCGTAAATAATAGCGTTTTTAGCCCAGATTTAAAGGAGCTAACAGTTTGAGCACACTTCAGACCTTCAGGTAACTCATTCTAGAGGTGAGGAGCATAGTAACTAAATGCTGCCTCACCCACCCTGCTTGGTTCTTGTTATTACAACATACAGCAGACCGGTCCAGATGACCTTAGGGGTCTCTAGATCAGGGGTCCCCAACCTTTTTTGCACCAAGGATTGGTGTTATTTGGGTCTTTTTTTCATGGACCGGTGTTCTGACAAATTTTGCAACCCATCAAAAATTGCAACGATGAGGTTCTGCGCATGCGCGTAACGTTAAACATGGCCGCAAATGCAGCGATTCCAAAGTAAACACTACAAACTTTCTTTAAAGAAAGGAATATTAACTTATGTTTGATCATGGAAGGGCATGTAGAAAAGTTCTCCTCAGATACATCCTGCCATGTTAGCTGCACACAACAACTCCACATGGCTCTCTCACCATTAACGACGTCGCCTTGTCGTTAAGCATTAATTGAGCCGCTTCACAAAGATACGTTGGATTTTGTTGGAAATTGTAGTAGGGTTTTCAATGCTCTCGTAGCAATGCCAGGATATTCCGGAGTTACTTTAATTCAGAACCTGGGTTGAGTTGTCGTTTCAAATGTACGTTTAAGGTCGCCGTCATTTGCGATCTCTACAAGCTGATCCTCCTGTTGTACAGACATGCTCGAATCACTCACGGGTCACGAATCCACTCCTTCGCAGTTCGTGGGTCTTTGAGGTTGTAGGCTCATCTTCTGGCTCATCAGGTGCCCTTTTCACCCTAAAAAATATCTCCAAAGACGTCTGTTTTCCAGTCATCTTCGCTCGTGAGGGGCTAATTATTTCCGGTAACAAATGTGCTGCGCCCGCGGCATTGTAATACGTTATTATCGAGGACAAGCGCCCATAGATATATTGTATACACAAAACAAGATGTACTGCTAGCAGTCAAATCAATGGATTTCTATGACGACATTCTAATCGATCCTGTAGTATTATATCTAGAGTAGACAGGGATATTGGTGTGTTAAACAGGGGCACAGGGTTAATTTGTCCAGAATGCGGTCATTAATAAATTATTATTTCTGTGCGGCCCGGTAGCAAATGCGCCACGGACCCGTACCGGTCCGCGGCCCGGCAGATGGGGACCCCTGCTCTAGATGCTTCATTGGGTTCAAACAAATCAAGCATGTATTTTGGTCCAAGGCCATGAACTGTTTTGTAGACAAGCAGTAGTATTATATAGTCTTTCCTTTGACTCACTGGAAGCCAGTGTAACGATTTCATAACTGGTGTAATATGGTCCAGTTTTCTTGTATTTGTTAGGATTCTGGCAGCAGAATTCCGTACTAGCTGCAGCTCCCTGACTGATTTTTTATTATCACCTGTAAATATACCGTTGCAGTAGTACAATCCATGTCCAATCTAAGTTTTTCATGTCTTGTTTAAACAGAAGCCCCTGATTTCTGGCTATATTTTTAGATGCTAATGGACAGTTTTAGTGAGTAACTTTACGGCTGTCAAATTTTAGGTCTGAGTCAATAATTAAGCCAAGATTTCTGACATGATTTCTAGCTGTAGGTGACATTGTGCCAAGGGTGTGTGCTTATCTGTACCCTTTCCATTTTTCTGACCCAAAAATGATAACCCCCCACATTTAGCTTGAGAAAATTCTGTGTAAGCTTATGTCAATTGGGAGGGGTCCCCACTACCTACTGCCTGTGTGGAAGTTGATCTTGATTAAAGCTGCAGCTATTATGAGCATTATGACATTCATAATCAGTATGCTCACTGCTTTGCAATGAAATATAGTTTGAATACATTCAATTTTCAGTAAAGGTTGGACTTCACAAAGACTGCCCTATGTCACCTATGCTTTTCATAGCACTTATGGACAGAATTTCAAGGCACACCAGATACAGTTAGTGGATGCTGTTTGGTGGTCTTAGTATTGCATTTCTGGCTTTTTGGATGATCAAGCAGCGATCTTCAACTCTCACTGGAGCAATTTTCAGCATGAATTGTTTAGGATTAGAATCAGCACCTCCAAATCTAAGACCATGGTCATCAGTTGAAAAATGGTGGAATGCACTCTCCAAGTCAGGAATGAGGTCCGTCTTCAAGAAGATGAGTAAAGGTATCTTAGTGTCTTGTTCCCAAGTGAGGGAAGTATGGGGCAAGAAATCCTCAGGCAGATAAGTGGAGTGTCTGCAGGATTTTGGTTCTGTATTGCACCGTCGTTGTAAAGAGGGAGCTGAGCCAAAAGGTAAAGCTCCCTATTTACCGGTTAATCTTGCTGTGGGTCGTGAAGAAGACCAGATGCCAGATACAATCGACCGATATTAATTTTCTTCCGCAGAGTTCTCCTGAGAGATAGGACCTCACCCTATCTCTTGGCCATCCTGCTTGGTTATCCTAGAAGGGTTTTGAATTGAGCTTCTGTTTCTGAGCATTGAGAGGAGCCAGATGAGATGCCTTGGTGATCAAATTAGGAAGGTCTCCTGGCTACCTTCCTGGTGAAGTGTTCTGGGCACTATGAGGAGACCCAGGGGCCTAGGACACATTGGGTAAACTATTTCACCTGGCTAGCCTGGGAACGCCTTGGGATCTCCAAGAAGAAGATGACTTCAAGACACACGCATCCACATCTGATGCACACAATTCATAGATTCATTCGATAGATTTTATCTTTAGCTAGTCTAAACTTTCTGTCCTCTTCATTTATTACGCATGTTAACTTCATTCAATTTCGTAAACATCTTCAATCAAAAGAACACTTCTGTGGTTTTCTGTGTTTAGATGATGTTTTAATGTATCTGTGTTCTCCAAAGTGATGCCTTCAAGTTTATTAGATTATACTGCATTCATGTTTTCTGAGCATTAATTTATTATATTATTTATTAGATTAACCAGGGCCCATAAATTGCACATCCAGTTCATGCGTGCACATGAAATACAAGATAATGAAGGCATTGCATCCTTGCAGCGATGTACTGTTGTCATACTTTAATGCAATTCTTTAGGGGTGAACCTTATTAGAAGAGATGAAATGTCATTTCAAGCTATGTTACACATAAAATCTGGTGGAAACAAGATGTTTACAACGTGAAATGTGTGATAACCGCTGGTGCTTCGGTCAGGCATTACAGTACCACAAGCAGAAGAAAGTGAAGAGTCCAAATGTCCAGTATTAAATGTTGGCTAGTGTCAGGGATATAAAAGCGTGGACATTTATGAGCTTCAGAATGGGTGGGGAATATTAAAAGAAAGGCATGGTAAAACCATGAGAGAAGAAGCATATTAGGGGCAAACTGATGAATGGGTCCATGTCAGGAGAGCTAAAAACAGATGATTCTGTAATTTCTTTCTCTTCATGCAGATTTTCTGCTACACTAAATAAATTATCAAGCTGCTACTATGCAGTTGTTTGAATTTGATTTCTGTTTGGATTTCCTGAGTTATAGCAGATTAAAACAAACAAACAAACAAATTAGACAATTGGGTATGAACAGAAACAATACAAGGACTTTTTTTATGTTAATTATTTTTTATATTCCATATTCCTTTATTACACGTCAATTTTTTGTTTAACCAGTTGGTAGATGGCCCATCAGTGCAAAGTGATGAGAAAGTTATTGGATACCATTTCTGTATGATTTGAAAAAACATGGAACAAAAACTGTTGTATCATGGTCTGAGAATGGGAGAATTGTGCTCAAACAGTAATAAAATCTTTACTTATTATTTTGTTAGTCTGACAAGTATTACCAAATAGTATTTTCAGTATTTGCCTCAGTGTTTACCTTAAACAAGGAATTCTATCATTCCTTATCAGACAGTACAAGATAAAATCCATCCTTCACATCGATGGAATATTTCTCACCACTTCATGTGCCACTTTGTTCAGACAAACACAGATGGGTCAGCCAACACTGTAACTGTGGTTTTGTTTGATGAAAATGTGACAATTTTTTTCTTCACGCTAACATGTCCACTGAAAAATGATTCTCAGAGGGAATCTTTCTCCCATAGACTCCACTAACAGTGAAGTCTATGATTGTACCATTAGAAGATGAGTTACCGAAAGTCTGTTAGATACCTGAAAAGTTTTTTGTAAGGAAGCATCAGAGGTATAAAAGAAGAGTGGATGCAATTTCCATGTGACTTCTGTCTGAAAGGCACAGGTGAAAAATGCAGCTGCAAATGACACTAGAGTAGTTCCTGGGGTCCAAATTAATGCAAATGTGGTCATTCCATCCTGGGTTGTGAGGCAGGCATCCTGAACACCTGACAATTTGCGAGGTCCACTCCAGGGGTTGGCCGGTACCCACAGTCCATAGAACAACACGGGTGGTAGCTGTTTGTTTCATGCAGTATCAAGAGTTCAATTCCATTTTTTTATTATTTTTTTATTTTTGTATTTCAAATCAAACCTTGGCTCATTCGTATGTGGATATAAACTGGATATCTACCAAACACCTCTGTAGTGGGGCAATAAACGCATGTATAAGAAATCGGTATAGATGCGACCTGTACAACATCAACAGATGAAAAACGTTGCTAGTGTTAAAACAAACAGCAAATGTGAACGTGCAATGGCAGAAGAAAGGCGCAGAAAAAAAAAATATTCTGGATACTAAGCAATCAGGTTAAGAAAATGTTGCCTCTCGTTGTTAGGGTTTGTGGACAGGAGGGGATCCCAAAGCAGACAACGGGACCACTGGGTGTGAACACCAATTGTTTTTGTTTATTGTTGTTCGAACGTTGCTGGTGTAATCCAGACCGGCGAGAGGCAGGCAATGCTCGAGGGGGAATCAGGGGGCGACAAGGGGCGTGCAGAAACAGGTCCTGGGACTAAAGCAAAAATCGTGAGCCGAGAATCGTAGACAAAATGTAAGTAAGGCGGGATACAACTGACAGCAGAACTAGACGAGTTGATCTGGCGACGAGGCATCTACTGGCTTTTCAAGGCTGCTGATGGTGACAGCCTGCACCTGTGGCCGCTCTACCCGTCTGACATCCAACCTGCAATCAGAAAAACCCACACGCTTGCTTAAAAAGTGCCAGGTCTCAGGAGGGAGGGGCAGAGGCCCTAACACTGGTAGTATAAAATCATCCAAAGTGCTGTATAAGGCAAATACCTCCCAGAGGGACCTAATTCCAATATCTCCGTAAACACTGTGATATGTGACGAATAGTTATGGTGTGCATGCATGTCACATCAAGGATGCATGATTTGTTTTGCAATTTTAACTTTTTTTTTTTTTTTTTTTCGGCTGAGGTGAGGGCTCACATTGCAGGGGGGAAACAAATAGGCAGGGCAAGGCAGACTGGGTGTTTGTGCAAAATTAAAATATTTATTAAAAACTTCCTTAATGCATGCAACACTTCCCATAACTCCCCAATGTTACCCGTAAATAGTAATTGAAGGCATAATTTCTAAGGCTAAATAATCTGAAAAAGAAATAAAATTTTTAAAAAATTATCTACAAGATCTACAATATTATCTACATTCGGGCACTTACCATATTGTCAAACTTGATTACTGCATACTCATTATAAAGATCGCTAACATGCGCTCATTTCATCGTTATTTTATTATTTTTATTGGTGTGTTTCATATCCGAGCATTCTTTTCTTATTCTCACCGCTGTCTCTGGTTGTCATTATCCTGAGGGACATGGTTAATGTTCACTTGTAAGAATAAATGATTTGGATAAACTTCGGTACAAAATTCCATCACAGTGGACAACGATGATGAGCAAGAAGTGGGAAGATAGGGAATTTTGTTGATGCAAGATGCTAG
Source organism: Corythoichthys intestinalis (assembly GCF_030265065.1). Classification (NCBI taxonomy): domain Eukaryota; kingdom Metazoa; phylum Chordata; class Actinopteri; order Syngnathiformes; family Syngnathidae; genus Corythoichthys; species Corythoichthys intestinalis. The sequence goes on from NC_080395.1 coordinate 61,257,589, forward strand.
TAGGACCCCTAGCAAGACGCTAAGTCACTTGGAGAAATAAAACAAGAGAGACCTTCCATGCCAACTAGCGGGTTGCTGAGGCACTCGGACATGGCAAGCGAAAGACAGGCTTTTCTGGCAATCGTATGAGGAAAATTTGCTCGCTTAAAGAGACTCAATTTCTCTCCTGACAATACCCGTACCGTGACAAACTCGTCAGGTGATGTGCTTGCATAATGAGGGTCCACTCTATATAAAATTGGGCATCAGCCTTAAACCCAGATCCTAATGCTGTATAATGTCCACAATGTTCTTTTCATTTTAGATGTCATGGCGCCCGACCTACCGAAGCTCCAAGTTTCGAAACGTCTATGGAAAAGTGGGAAGTCGGGAGCACTGCTATGACGGCATCCCTATCACCAAGAACGTCCATGACAACCACTTCTGTGCTGTCAACTCCAAGTTCTTGGCTGTGGTCACTGAGAGTGCTGGTGGGGGCTCATTTATCATCATTCCTGTTTCCCAGGTAACACTTGCCATCAGAGAGGGGTGGCACATGTGAAATTAATTGTTTTGAATTTGAATTTTGTGAGTGCCTCTCTGTGGTGGCCAGGGGTGAAAGTGGGCCAGAACGGTCAGGAACGCAGTTCCGGTATAAGATTTAGGGCCAGATCGCAGTTCCGGTATAAGATTCAGGGCTGGAATGCTGTTTCGGTACACGGTGCTTTGATTCCGAAAATATGACAGCAACTGTCAAAACGCTATGTGAAAAAAAAAAATGCTAAGCTGCCACTCATGCATTTCAGCTCCAAGAAGAAAACAATCTACCAACATCAGATTTATATACTCAATTGTTAACAACAAGCATAAGGAAGTGCTTGTGTAGTGTAATCCGTTTCCACCAATATCTATTATTTATTTTATTCCACGGACGGCTTGGAGGTTTCCCCAGCTACTGCAGTTATCTCAGGCTGACGATGATGAGTCACGTCAATGTGCGAATGCACGCAGCAAAGCAAAACGCCTGGACTCATTTATCCGTTCAATTGGCTGACATACTGACATGTCATCAGCAGAGATGGTTAGCTCTGATTGGTTCAAATGTGCATGTTTCTGGAACAGCAAAAAAAAAAGAAAAGCTTGTTGAATTGATACGACAAAAAAAGGGCAATGCAACATGAAATGAATCAAAAAATGAAATAAATAAATAAAATTTCTAAACTGTGGCGACCTTCACGTCGAGGAGTTCCGGCAAGAAAGCCACTAGCCACTTTCACCCCTGGTGGTGACTCCAAAGCTAATCAGAATCACACATTGTTGTGTTGTGATTAAAATTTCTATGACATCGTACTTAAAAGTCCTTTTTTTACTTTTTTTTTTTTTTTTTTTTTTTTGTGAGACCATAACTGGTTAAAGTGTTAACGTGGAACATTTTTAATGTCTCATTATCTACGTCTAGCAACGGCATAGGTTTGCATAGGGACGGTAGGGACATAACACGACCAACTTTTGAGGATGCTGAAATTGTCCCCACCACCTTTATGCAACCTCATTTGCATTATATAATGACTTCAGTTTGATAGGTGATTGATTGTCTTCTAATATGTTGTAAGGATAGAACTGACCCGACCATTATTAAGTAAATTATAATACTGTACTTTCATTATGTTCAGACCAAGGGCGTAGGTTTGCATTGGGACATAACACTACCAACTTTTTAGGATGCTGAAATTATCCCCACCAACTTTTTAGCAATCTTATTTGCATTATGACTTCAGGTATATAGGTCATTTAGATTGTCCTCCTATATGTTGTGAGAATAGAATTGATCCTACCATTATTAAGTGAATTACAGTACTTTCATTATGTTCAGACTTACATTGACCCCTTTTCACTCGCTGAATGTGCCAGTCCATTTTTTCCCTCACACACACGTTTGATTGGCTCATGACTTGAACCGCGCCCACACACGCGCGCATTCGCAGCCCGACAGAAATACAACATGCCGCCTCCCCCGCCCATTCGAAGACGAGGGATATTAGAATGTAGAATATAGAAGTAATGTAAAAATACGTCAATATTGTGGAGGTGGGGAACACACCACTAATTTCGCACCTGCTACAGTGCTTAAAGTCAATTTTACTCAGATTTCTTGACATAAGAAAAACAGCTAGCTGAAAATAAGACTAACAGACTTATTTTAAGCAAAAAGTTTGTGTATTTAATCTTAAAAGAAAAACTTCTTGTTCTTAATGCAAGAATATTTTTCAAAACATTATTTGAAAGCATTTTTTTCTTGATTTAGGTGAAAAATGACCAACGTTTGGATGTATGGGCTTAATAAAAACAAATACTGTAGTAATATTTACTTAACAAAAGTGGAGGAATTTGACTCATTAATCTGTTAACTTGCCTTTAACACTCAAAACAGGATGGGAGAAAATTATTTGACTAGATTTAACAAAAAAATATCAGATGAAGACGTTATAAATTTGCAGTGTGAAAGTTAGTAGAGGTCAATACAGATTTGTTTTGCATTAATCATTTAGCCTATCAATTAATTCGGTTCATATTGGTGAGAACTGACCCTGACCCCCGTTCACCAAATATATTTGGTCTTATGAATGTCCCGTCCCCAGCAAAAAGTGTACATGCAGGTTGTGCTGTTATATCATCCCTACCAATATTGAGACCAAACCTACGCCCTTAGTCTCTTGCCACCTTTCTTTTCATCCCTGTGCAAAAAGTTGTCTCTCAGGGGTTTGGGAGCGGTGTGTCCTTGTGCTCTTGAGAAGTATGTTCTTGTTGTTGAGAACCCAAAAGACTTGGTAAGAAAACGAAAGAGTTGGGAGCATGCAGAACGCTTTGCTTGAATATTGGAACACCTAAGTACTTGAGGATGACAATGTTATTGATTAACACATCATTTCCAAAACCAGAACATACAAAATACAAAAAGAGGCAAGTTACTAAAATGTAACAATATGTTACAAAGGAAAAGAGACAGAGGGTTCAAATGAAAACATTCAATGGTAAATGGTCTTACACTTGAATCACATTTTTTTCATGATAAGGCACTGAAAGTGCCATGTTGGGAAAGGTCATTTTCTACATGAACCTGTTTAAATTACAGTCCACAAATTTTATAATGAACTTTTCAGTTCATTGTTCATATTTCAAAATATTGAACTTAAGTTCATGGTTAAAAAAGGAACTTTTGCGGTTCTTTCTTCTCCCCTATAATTGCTGCAAGCTATTATTGACAGACTTGATATTAGAACCAGAGACATAAATTATTTTATCGACTTAAACACAGAAACTGTGTCTGGTTCATCTTCATATTCAATTTCAAATCTGCGTCGTTATCAACCTGTACATAAAACTCACTTAAATGTTGGTACTAAGCCAGGTTCTATCAGATTTTGTACCCCATCAGAAATTGCAACTTTGCAGTTCAAGATAACCAAGTAACGTTACAAACGGCCGCAAATGCAGCAATTCCACACAAAAACTTTCTATAAGTAAAGGAATTATGTATTTACATTTGGTCATGGATGCACATGAAGGAAAGTTTTCTCTCACTGCGTCTTCCCCGTGCCGTTAAGCACTTATTTACGCCGTACTCGTGTTGCAGAAGTATGTTCATGATGCAACTTGTTGAAATATTTTCCACGGATGCTAAATAAAGTCCAATTGAATTTAAAAGAATGGATATTCGCCGCCATAAAAGCCTCAGGGTTGCCAGGTTGGATTGTTTTCCACTATTAAGGTTTGGGTTTTTGAGTTGACAGCACATACTGTATACTGCAGTAGTTGCATATGTTCTTTGCTGCACAACACCAGTACTTGACAATGAATGAGGTTATGAACGCTGCTCACAACCACTATGAACGCGGCTCACAACCACTAGAATGAGCGCGTTCACAGTAACGTTCATGAGACAAAAATATGATGCCTCAGTTCACGTTCGCCCAAAATATGAACATGTTCATGCACAACACTGGTGATTTGATACTATAGCTTTATTTACCTACTGATGGTGTAGCATCAGGAGCAATGTGGGAAACAGCATCTTGCTCAAGGATACTTAGACAAGGTCAACAGGGAAGGGAACCCACAACCTTTAGGTTGGAGAATAACTACTCTACCACTGAGCTATACTACCCCAGATAAGCATAAACAATGAGCATCAAATAAAAGTTTTAACTGCTTTCTTGTTATTGAGTCCTGCATTTTAAGAAGCTGCTGCTCACTTGCTTGTTTTGCCGCAAAGGAACCTGGAATACACTGGTCGCCAAGAACGCACAAGTCTGCTCTGGAGCAGATTTGCTGAAGTGGGCAGAGCGAAAACAACATACGGAGACTAAACCGTTCTAGCTCTGGTGTGAATTTGGGAATGAAACAGTACTCAGTCTGGATCTGATGATGTTTCATTAGCACAGGGGAACCCAAGCACAGACAAGAGCGCATAAGAAACAGCATTTGTTTACTCTCTTCAAATCATTTGCTTGGTGCAAAAAAGCCTTACACCATAGCACTGCCACCTACTGTAGTGGTTGTGCAATTTCATTTTATTATAGTGCAGCCAACAACAAAAACCATGTTCCTAAGAGTCGCATGCGCTCCCCCAGGCATCGGGGGTCACGACACACTATTTGAGAAGCGCTGTTAACCTGTTCAGAAAATTCAGGGTTATGCAGGAAGAATATGTTGACAGTGAAAAATTGGATGATGATCAAATTTGGTATCATTTGACATTGTGGAGGTCAACGTGTATTCCATTGACTTTACTTAACACACACAAAGGGTTCTTGAGCTCAACTGCAGCTGAAAGTAAAGTGGTCAAGGCTGAGTAAGTGATGCCGCTGCCATACACTAAAGTGCATCACATCCATTTGACAGTCTTTTGTTCGCCGTCCCTGAAAAGTCACATGACACAGCCATTAGTACACAGATGATGATAGAGAGGAAGTGAGTGCAGCAGTCTAGTATAATAGACAAGACAAAATGCCACACAGAAGCAGAGTGGAAAATTTAGTGATGCATAGTGAGTCTTACAAATGTGTTGGTATAGCAGGTAGCTCCGAGTATATCTCATTCGTTTCTCCCCTGATGTCAATGCGAAGGTCATGCCCTTCATCATGGCTGACGATTACAGCCACTGTGATGGCTACAGAGCTTCCCCTCAGACAAAGCCACGGGCAGAAAGAATGGTGACTGCTATCACCACCTGCCACACAGAAGGACCCAGAACGTGACACATGAGCTCACTAACACCACAGTCATGGATTCTTTGTGATTGGTAGTAGTTTCTGTCAATGGACTTACTGTAAAACATAAAAAGACAAATTTGCCTGCAAATAATTCTTGTATTCCTTAACAAGGGAGCAGCAATACCGATTCACTCAACTATTGTTTAAATATTGAAGGAAACAACGTGGCTAGCCAGACTGAGCAGCACAGCTTTGTCCGTCTGATAAACTGCAGCAGCAGAATAGCAATTAACCTCTAGAACCATGACTCACCAAATTGTTTTATTCTAATGAGGAGTGACAGACCATGTGGGAGAATATGTCACCAAATATTTATAACCTGCTCTGAAAATATTTGCACCTTTGTAACCCGAATGGAAAAATGTAGAACTGTGCATTGTGGTTGAAAAACAAACAATATATGAAATGCTGGTACTATTAAATGGCATAATTGAGGATACTTAACCTACTGTAAAAAAATATATTTGTATTTTTTATTTTTGATGTGTCATATGTATTCTCAGAGCTCAGAGGACACAGTGCATGTGCAGTATTGACCAAACACAAAGTCAAATTTCACTAAATGTGACGTAACACAAATCCCCCAGGGATTAGAAAGGAGGTCAGTGGACTAAAGTGGCATCAAACATTTATGACATCACACACATCACTTGTCTATGATATGTGGTTAGTATGGGCCAATGCCCCGCAGTGGGGATAAGGGGTTATTGCAATAACACCTCACATTATTCAGTTAATTTGGATTATTATTTTATTGATACAACTTTGTCATGTATGTACAGTGGGGCAAATAAGTATTTAGTCAACCACTAATTGTGCAAGTTCTCCCACCCACTTGAAAATATTAGAGAGGCCTGTAATTGTCAACATGGTTAAACCTCAACCATGAGAGACAGAATGTGGGGGAAAAAAACAGAAAATCACATTGTTTGATTTTTAAAGAATCTATTTGCAAATAATGTTGGAAAATAAGTATTTGGTCTATACCAACAGTTCATCTCAATACTTTGTTATGTACCCTTTGTTGGCAATAATGGAGGCCAAACGTTTTCTGTAAATCTTCACAAGCTTTTCACACACTATTGCTGGTATTTTGGCCCATTCCTCCATGCGGATCTCCCCTAGCGCAGTGATGTTTTGGGGCTGTCGTTGGGCAACACGGACTTTCAACTCCCACCGCAGATTGTCTATGGGGTTGAGACCTGGAGACTGGCGAGGCCACTCCAGGACCTTGAAACGCTTCTTACGAAGTCACTCCTTTGTTGACCTGGCCGTGTGTTTGGGATCATTGTCGTGCTGAAAGACCCAGCCACTTTTCATCTTCAATGCCCTTGCTGATGGAAGGAGATTTTCACTCAAAATCTCTCGATACATGGCCCCATTCATTCTTTCCTTTACACAGATCAGTCATTTCCTTTACACAGATCAGTCATCCTGGTCCCTTTGCAGAAAAACAACCCCGAAGCATGATGTTTCCACCCCCATGCTTCACAGTGGGTATGGTGCAATTCAGTATTCTTTTTCCTCCAAACAAGAGAACCTGTGTTTCTACCAAAAAGTTCTTTTTGGTTTCATCTGACCACAACACATTCTCCCAGTCCTCTTCTGGATCATCCAAATGCTCTCTAGCGAACCACAGACGGGCCTGGACTTGTGGACTTGCAGGGGGACATGTCTGGCAGAGCAGGATTTGAGTCCCTGGCGGCGCATTGTGTTACTGATAGTAGCCTTTGTTACTGTGGTCCCAGCTCTCTGTAGGTCAGTCACTAGGTCCCCCTGTGTGGTTCTGGGATTTTTGCTCCCCGTTCATGTTATCATTTTGACGCCACGGGGTGAGGAGGGAGTTGAAAGTCCGTGTTGCCCAATGACAGCCTCAAAACATCACTGCTCTAGAGGAGATCTGCATGGAGGAATGGGCCAAAATACCAGCAACAGTGTGTGAAAAGCTTGTGAAGAGTTACAGAAAACGTTTGGCCTCCGTTATTGCCAACAAAGGGTACTTAAAAAAGTATTGAGATGAACTATTGGTATAGACCAAATAATTATTTCCCAACATGATTTGCAAATAGATTCTTTAAAAATCAAACAATGTGATTTTCTGTTTTTTTTTTCCACATTCTGTCTCTCATGGTTGAGGTTTACCCATGTTGACAATTACAGGCCTTCTCAAATATTTTCAAGTGGGAGAACTTGCACAATTAGTGGTTGACTAAATACTTATTTGTCCCACTGTATGTATGTATGTATGTATGTATGTATGTATGTATGTATGTATGTATGTATGTATGTATGTATGTATGTATGTATGTATGTATGTATGTATGTATGTATGAAAAAAAGAATTAAACTTTTATTTTAAGGCAGCGCATTTTTCTCAAGTGGGCCTATCTTCATTCTTCATCAGATGAAATATGAGACATTATGAATTGTGCAATGTGCATATTGAAATCCTATAAATGAGACAAGCAAACGCCTCCCTCTTTTTTTTTTTTTTTTTTTTACAGTCAGGCCGCCTTGATTCTCACTACCCAAAAGTATGCGGGCACCAAGGCAACGTACTGGACATCAAGTGGAACCCTTTCTTTGAAAACATCATAGCTTCCTGTTCAGAGGATAGCTCGGCAAGTGGTCCTCATCATTTTTTCCCTATACATTCATTTGTGCCTCAAATCGAGACTTCATTTTTCTCTGAGGAGAAATTTAGTCTCAGACATTAACGACATGTACAGTAAATATTGCATTTGAAACACAAGCCCTCTTTCCTCTTCACACCCATTGTTCCTTTAACGATGATGCCCTGTAGACAGCCCACACGTTCATTCTGCCATTACTCGAAACATCACACCAAAGACGACAGTATAATGTAGCATGTGTTGTATTATTAGTAGTTACATTGTTGATGAGTAATCCCCTTCGGTTCATCGGAGTGCTTTTAGCCATAGATGTAATCTGGTCTAATGTGAAAGCAATGGACTACACCATTCAGGGGATCATTGTTTAGATAATATTAATAAAGGACACCTGTGTTATCACAGATTACTTGAAAAAGTAATTTAATTAATGATTATTGATTACGCCTCAAAAAAGTAATGTATCGTAATTTCCCGAATATAAGGCGCACCCGTGTATAACGTGCACCCCAAATTTACTTGTAAAATCTAGGGAAAATTATTTACCCGTGTATAATGCGCACCCTAATTTTAGCACCACTAAAAAGAAGAATACAAGAAAACAGAGCTCGTGTACAGATTCAGAAATGTAATTTTACTGACTGGTGAAACACAGCGCAAGCATAGCACAGTGGTAGTTCAAAACATTACCTAAACTGACCATATGTACGGTAATAATATGATCTGATAACTTCTTGAATTTACCAGAATCCAGGAGAAAACAAAACAGATGTGACTTTTCTTTTAAAGGCTGCTGTATAACTTGTTCGTTTCATCATGATAAATAAATGTTTCCTCCATGGATTGATACGGTATAATGAAAGTGAGAACGTAAGTCCGAAATCCGAGAGAGCTCATCGCTGTCGACACGACAGTAACAATAGGAACTATTGTTATTTGGGTTTGAGTTTCCCGAGGGACAGATATAGTTGACGGACACAGGAAGTCTGTGTTGTTATGTTTGTTATGGTCCGAGTTGCGGAGCTGCAATAAACGTTGACTCAAATGAGTTCAAAAAACTAAATTCTGTGCTTTATGAAGAGTGAAAAAAGCAGAATATAATACAGACGAAATCATTCGGCCGATTAGAGTGAAGTATTACCGAAACAAAATGTTGACATCACGTACCGTAATGGTCGGCAACGGATCATCGCATACGTTTCTTCAACACAACATGGCCGTGTCAATAAAAAAAAATCGGTTTGATATATTTCTGTCCCCATCCATGCACCCGTTTATAATGCGCACCAAGATTTTACAAGTTGATTTTGGGGAAAAAAAGTGCACCTAATATTCAGGAAATTACGGTAGTTACATTACTGATTATTATCAAAGTAACTAAAGTAATTTATCAGTTACTTTTTACCAATTTTGTCCCTTTGCCGTCTCAACCTAAGAATGACAACAGAAAAATGTCATCGCATGTAATTGACTTTCTGATAACTGAATTTAAAGGGGAAGATCAGAATTTTTCACATAAGGCTTAATGTTCGAGTTAATGGAGGTTTAATTAGTGGATGGAGTCTATTTCAACCAACAATGAGTCGCACTAGCTTAGCCACTCCAGAGACCTGAAACTTACAAATAACTGACAAACTGCATGGAATCCGCTAAAATCAACTCCACCGAATTAAACTCCGCTAACTCAAAGATTAGGCCTAATGTCAAAAATTCTGAATTTCGGGTTAGGGTTAACAGAATCTCAGTGCCAATGTAAAACAATGCAAACTGACTGCACAATAATCAGCAACACCCAAATGAATTGCACAATGAAATAACCACAAAGGTGGGGGCGCACAACCTGGAAGTATGCCGTACACACGCGGTCAATTTGGGCACAAAACGTGACGGCAACAAAGCACTTTACACTCAATCAAACTTATAAAACATCCCAAAGATGCTAAACGAACATGTCACTTCACGGCACAAACGTGCAACACGAATATGATGACGTTCATTCATGGATGTACACAGATCAACATTCCCTCGCAGATCTCAACATTGAGCTCGAATGTGCACTCCCACTGGCAGCCTTCCCCATGCCTTTCTCAGTCCCACAACACTTAGCGCGTGTGATTCGAGAACAAAACAGGAAGTAGCTGTGAGCAGTTGCCATGGAAACGAACACGTACCGGGAATCTTTCTAGCATTTTCTATTCAAAATGCTCTTTGTATATGACAACAGTATTCTTTATTCTACATACATTATGAGGCAATAACAAAATATTTACGCACAGACATATAGGAAACTATCTTTAATCAGATAATTAGTTTGGAAAAAGAAGCGCGTTAGATTACTAGTTACTGAAAGAAAGTAATCAGATTACAGTAACGCAAAGTAACAGTTTACTGACAACACTGAAGGACACACATCATGGATCCCTTCCTTAACAAGAATATAATCCACATACGGTAATTTTCAAGGTTTCTGTTCGACTGTCTCATTCTGACATGTGAATATGCCAGGTGCGAATATGGGAGATCCCAGAGGGCGGACTGAAACGCAATATGACCGAGGCAGTGTTGGAGCTATATGGTCACAGCAGACGGGTGGGTCTGATTGAGTGGCATCCAACCAGTAGTGGCATCCTTTTCAGCGCTGGCTACGATTATAAGGTATCGCATCAGTACCTCAATTTCATTCCAAGCTCAAAGCACATAATATTAGTGAGCCTCACGTTATCCACTACATAAAAATAATAACAATAATTTAAAAACATCTTTTGAGTTTGCATTAAGAAACAAACATTAAAAAAAAAAAAAAAAAACATGATTAAATCTAGTGTGTATGTGTAGTGATAAGAAGACTAATTGTGTGTATGAAACTTTGTACATTTTTTGTTTCTATCCCGCTTCAAACATAGGAGACTGATTGTTGAATTAACCTTTTTGCATCATATATATAAATATTGGGACATTCAGAACGTTTTCATCTTTTGTCTCAAAACACCACCAAAACAGATTTGAAATTAAACAAAATTGTACTTCAAATTAGATCGTTCAGTTTTAATACGATAGTAGTTATGTTTTTTCTTCACCAAAGTAAATGCAAGACTAATAAAATTTAAGTTTGGTGATTGACTTGGCCATTGCATAATATTTGACTTATTCACTTGCTATTGTGGCAGTGTTTAGAGCAAAAAATGATGAGCTGTGTGTTGATGTCCCAATTATTATGGAGCTTACATCTTCCACAACTCAATTTAGTACACTTGATCTGCCTGTGGTCTTTTGCCCAAGGTTATTCATTCAAACACATTTCAACAAGCTATCAACACCACCAACTCACCCTTTTTGTCAGATCCTTATCTGGAACTTGGAGATTGGAGAGCCAGTAAAAATGATTGACTGCCACACAGATGTCATCCTTAGCATGTCCTTCAACACAGACGGCAGTCTGATGGCCACCAGCTGCAAGGACAAGAAGCTGCGAGTTATTGAGCCACGCTCCGGCAGAGTCCTTCAGGTGAGTTAGATCAAAGGCAAGTAATTATTATTCACGGCTCAGGTGAACTTGGGTTTCAAAATGGCTTGAGAAAATTTGGATTATTATGTCATCACATCAACGTTTATGAAATTGCTAGAACAAACTTGTTTGAACTTGAAATACTAGTCCTTCTCAAAAAATTAGCATATTGTGATAAAGTTCATTGTCTGTAATGTACTGATAAACATTAGACTTTCATATATTTTAGATTCATTACACACAACTGAAGGAGTTCAAGTCTTTTATTGCCTTAATATTGATGTTTTTGGCAAAAAGTCAAGAAAAACCAAAAAATCCTAATTGATTTGCCTATTTCAAATTACAAATACAAAAAAAGTGGTTTTAATACAAAAAAAAAGTCAATCTTCAATTAATTATCAGCTAAATCAAATTAAGTTAAATATCAGCTATGCACTCAATACTTGGTTGGGAATCCTTTTGCAGAAATGACTGCTTCAATGCGGCGTGGCATGGAGGCAATTAGCCTGTGGCACTGCTGAGGTGTTATGGAGGCCTAGGATGCTTCCATATCGGCCTTAAGCTCATCCACAGTGTTGGGTCTGGTGTCTCTCAACTTCCTCTTCACGATATACCACAGATTCTCTATTGGGTTCAGGTCAGGAGAGGTGGCAGGCCAATTGAGCACAGTAATGCCATGGTCAGTAAACCATTTACCAGTGGTTTTGGCACTGTGAGCAGGTGCCAGGTCGTGTTGAAAAATGAAATCTTTATCTCCATAAAGCTTTTCAGCAGATGGAAGGATGAAGTGCTCCAAAATTTCCTGATAGCTAGCTGCATTGACCCTGCCCTTGATAAAACACAGTAGACCAAGACCAGCAGCTGACATGGCAACCCAGACCATCACTGACTATGGGTACTTGACACTGGACTCCAGGCATTTTGGCATTTCCTTCTCCCCAGTCTTCCTCCAAACTATGCCACCTTGATATCCGAATGATATGCAAAATTTGCTTTCATCTAAAAAAGTACTTTGGACCACTGAGCAACAGTCCAGTGCTGCTTCTTTGTAGCCCAGGTCAGGCACTTCTGCCGCTGTTTCAGGTTCAAAAGTGGCTTGACCTGGGGAATACGGCACCTGTAGCCCATTTCCAGCACACGCCTGTGCACTGTGGCTCTGGATGTTTCTACTCCAGACTCACTCCACTGTTTCTGCAGGTCCCCCAAGGTCTGGAATCGGCCCCTCTCCACAATCTTTCTCAGGGTGCGGTCACCTCTTCTGGTTGTGCAGCGTTTCCTGCCACATTTTTTTCCTTCCCACAGACTTCCCACTGAGGTGCCTTGATACAGCACTCTGGGAACAGCCTATTCGCTAAGAAATTTCTTTCTGTGTCTTAGCCTCTTGCTTGAGAGTGTCAATGATGGCCTTCTGGACAGCAGTCAGGTCGGCAGTCCTGCCCATTATTGCGGTTTTGAGTAATGAACCAGGCTGGGAGTTTTTAAAGGCCTCGGGTATCTTTCGCAGGGGTTTTGGGTTAAATCGTTGATTCAGATGATTAGGTTAGTAGCTTCTTTAGAGTACCTTTTCATGATATGCAATTTTTTTGAGATAGGGATTTTTGTTTTTTCTTGACTTCTTTGCCAAAATCATCAATATTAAAGCAATTAAAAGGCTTGAACTACTTCAGTTGTGTGTAATGAATCTAAAATATATGAAAGTCTAATGTTTATCAGTACATTACAGGAAATAATGAACTTTATCACAATATGCTAATTTTATAGAAGGGCCGGTATTACTTTAAAAAGCTGTATTGTTCGGTCTCACACTATAGGTCTGTCACTGTTGTTTCTCTCAAACAAAAAAATGACCCAGCAAATGCAATCAGTGATCTAAAATAATTACTTTGGCAAATATAAGCAAATTTTGGCAGTCAGGCTTTAACTAATAAAAATGTCAAGAGAAGTAGGTTGCTTCAATGACATGCTCAGTATAATTGATAAATGAATATTCCACTAATTTAGTGAAATTGTTTTGGGGTTACACATAATCATTTAATTAATAGCATTAAAAATGTTTCTAGCTATTGGGTTTTTTTTTTTTGCACCAGAAAAAAAATATATTTTAATCGTTAATTTTTTTCACTTTTTAAATATGTATTTTTATTACTGAAATGTCGAGTCTTATCAATCTCCCTCAAATCATTTTTCGGCTTTTTGCCCAATGCCCTTGCATCAATTTGAACAAGCTGTTTCTAGAAATCCAAATATAAAACAAAATATGATTATTGTTGCATTTGTGCAACCCACAAAATTACATTGCTGCTGCAATTTTTGAAATAATAAATAATAATAATAATAGTAATAATATTTCATGATGATTAAATGTCAACATTGATTTGAGCACTCATCCCAAACTGGCACTCCTGCTTGTCTTTGTACTCCTCCTCCAGCAAGCCAGCTATAAGAACCACCGTGTAAACCGAGTTGTCTTCCTTGGCAACCTCAAGCGGCTGCTCACCACAGGCGTCTCTCGTTGGAACACACGTCAGATTGCTCTTTGGGATCAGGTCTGTTAAACCTCCATATGGCAGTTTCTGAGTGGGAGGGGCGAGTGTGTGTCTGTGTTGGCATCAGTGTGTGTTGTTCTTCCCAGGAGGATTTGTCAATGCCGGTGATGGAGGAGGACATTGATGGTCTCTCAGGACTATTGTTTCCCTTCTATGACAGTGACACTCACATGTTGTACTTAGCAGGCAAGGTCAGCAGTGCCACCTTCTGTCACATACTTGGAGATATTTTCCTGCTAGTGTAATATTTCCTCCGATATGAAATCCGCATTTTGGGTGCTAAGTTTATGGTGCTATACATTCACAAAGATGGTAAAAAAAATAAAAATAAAAAAGGTACCTCTTTTATTTCTAACTACTATCTACTACTATCCAGGTCATACTAGACAAAGTAATTGTAATACTAATAAAACAGTTAATATTAGGATGACAACTCACTAATTTTCACAGTCATAATTAATACTTGGCTCCCCACTGCACATCATTAGCACAGCTTGCACACATGCCCAGCCTTGTCATACCCAATCTGTCCTTTATTCCTTCTTTTTGTCTCAACGGTTAGAAGATGTATCTCCTCACCACATGCCGTCTCCTTGGTAAAGGAAGTTTTAAATGAGCATATCCATTCAATCAAGTGTCTGTATACCCATTCCTCTTGTTCTTTTTTTTCTGTCTGTCCCCTTAAAGTTTAAGGGGAGGTGTTTTAAGGCTTAAACCACCTCCTGTCCAGCTGAATTGTTTTTAACAAACACCACGATATGAACCACCACAAAGGGAGTAATATACCAAACTCCCCTGTAGCATATTGAAACTGTTTCAGCATTGAAATGCATTTAAACATTTTGTGTGTCCGAGAAACTGAACAGTACAGCTTAATTTTAAAAAATGTATGTAATAATAATCAAACATTTGATCATGTAATGACGTGTGTCTAGGGAGATGGCAACATCCGCTACTTCGAGATAACAACAGAGAAACCATACATCCAATACCTAATGGAGTTCCGGTCACCAGCCCCCCAGAAAGGATTAGGTAAACTATTTAATGATCTGCTATTCATCATCACTATTACTGGAAGGAGCTCTGCTCAAAAGAAAGTCCTACCTATGTACAGTGTATCACAAATGTGAGTACACCCCTCGCATTTCTGCAGATCTTTAAGTATATCTTTTCGCTGGACAACACTGACAAAATGACACTTTGACACAATGAAAAGTAGTCTGTGTGCAGCTTATATAATAGAGTTAATTTATTTTCCCCTTAAAATATCTCAAAATATAGCCATTAATATCTAAACCCCTGGCAACAAAAGTGAGTACACCCCTTAGAAACTACGTACATCCCTAAATGTCATAATTGAGTACTGGGGAAAAGGGGGCAAATAAATGAACTCTATTATATACGTTGCACACGGACTACTTTTTATTGTAAAGTGTCATTTTGTCAGTGTTGTCCCATGAAAAGATATACTTAAATATCTGCAGAAATGCGAGGGGTGTACTCAATTTTGTGATACACTGTACATTATTATTAGTCCATTGTAACCAGAGGTGTGGGGTTCACATAGGATATGTGTTTTGTACAAAATTGTTTTGTGAGAGGATATAAGATCTGAGCAGACATTATTGTCTGAAAGATAAAGAAGAGTCATGTTAAGTGGAAGTTCCTTAAACCCCAATTAGTCCTATGCTGTCAAAGCTAGTTCTGCATTCGCCCTAAATGTGATCTATGTATATGTGATACATTCTTCACTATCCTTTATAGGCGTAATGCCAAAGCGTGGTCTGGATGTGGGAGCTTGCGAGGTGTTCCGCTTCTATAAGCTTGTCACACTGAAAGGCTTGATAGAGCCTATTTCAATGATCGTACCAAGAAGGGTCAGTTTTCCTCCTGATTCTTAGTGGATGCAATACTATGCAACCATAGTAAATTAATTTATGTGTTTTATAGTCGGACACATACCAAGAAGACATTTACCCAATGACTGCAGGAACAGAACCTGCACTTTCAGCTAACGAGTGGCTCAGTGGTATTGACAAAGGTAGGGATCACTTTTGATTTGAAGTAGATTCAAAACTCACAGATGAAACTTGATGTTATGATTTTGTGGTCGCCGATCTCACTGTGTGGCCTCTTTGGTACAAAAAGACCCAGTCCTAATGTCCCTGAAGGATGGGTACCACCGACCAAACAAGTTAGTATTCAAAGCCCCAGTGAAGGAGAAGAAAAATATTGTCGTGAATGGGATCGACCTGCTTGAGAATATTCCTCCCAGGACGGAAAATGAGGTAAAATGAGCTAGTAATACTTACTTTTTGAATGTGAAACAGTTTTTTGTAATACTAAAATTATGTATTACCCTAAAACTGATTCAGTGGGTGAACTAAAAAAAGGTTCTGGAAGACCACCTTTGTCTCCTTCAGTAAATGGTTTTTCATTCACCAATAGTTCTTCATAAGTATTGAATACAACCTTTGCCAAATATGTTATTTGGCTAACATCCTAAACATGTCTGTCCGTTCACATGTACATGATGTTAACATTACTAGGTCCATATATAGAAACACACGCACAGACACACACACAAATTGATTACCATGTGAAATACAGTACATGACAGTTGTAGGTTGATGCATGAGTTAACGCGTGTAATGGAGGGATGAGTTTTATTTACAGTTTGGGTACCCCTGATAATTTTTGAGATTTTCCCTTTTAAATAATGTGTTGAATGGATGAGCAATTTTGTTCATTATATAAAATACCATAAAAACACAGTAATATTTGAGAGGTAAAAAAAAAAAGGTTTATAGGCGGTATGGAAACTGTCTAAAAATTATTCAAACAAAAGAACCCAGGTGCAAAAATTTTGCCAACCCTATTCTTTCTTGAATTCCACACCTTTCGCACAAGTTATTGGAAGCCAAGGGGCTGTCTACATGGTGATGCTGCGACACCAAGACGCAGCGAATGTGTTGCGGAATGGCCTCGAATTTACATGAAAGCTGCACTGCCCCCTAGGGCCTGGCATGAATACTACATTGTTTTCAGGCGGAATATGGACATCGTTCGAACGGAGACGGAACAAAGACGGAACCATGTAAATGCAAACATGAAATGGTTCGTGTTCTGCTGTTTTTGTCAGAGCGTTACAATGTAAATGGCCCCCAAATTTAGTTTTGGAAGCACGTTGACCCATGACCTACTGTACATACACAGGTGAAGCCAATTATGAGAAAGGGTATATATAGTTGTCATTCACAAGTGGTCTTCCTGTTGGCATCTTCTCTTAACCCTTTAAGCGTCAAAGTCGCGAAATTGTAATAAAGCAAAACTGCTGACTTTGGCCGGCCAGAGTCCTAAATATCACAGCAATGCCCCAGCAATGTTGCTTTTCGCAATTTTGTGAATTTGACATTTGAACTGTTAAATGTGGCATCATTGGAGCCTCAAAACAACTGTCAAATGGCCTAAAAATAAAGATTGTTCAACATCCTGGTTTGTGGAAGGATATAAAGAGCAAGCTCAAAGATGTCAGCTGTCAGTTTTCACTTTGAGGAATAAAGTAAGAAATGGGAGACCACTCTTCTAACTAATTGTCGATTGCCAGCCAACTGCAAGAACAAGGAGAAAGACAAACATTCACGCTCACACTCAAACGTAGGTACAATTTTGGAGCGTTCAATCAGCCTAATATGCATGTTTTTTGGATCTGGGAAGAAACCGGAGAAAACTCAAGCAAGCATGGGGAGAACAGGAAGACCTGAGCCCAAGATTGAACCCTTTATCTCAGAGATGTGAGGCTGACATGCCAACCACTCACCTGGCTCCTTTTGTTTGAATAATTATTGCATGAATTTCAGTCACTCCTACAAACTTTTTCCCCTCTCAAATATTACAGTGTTTTCCTGCAATTGTTCAATACATACATAATAACCAAATTAACAGTCCATTCAGGAGGATGCTATATGACGACACGAACACAACAGTCCATCCACAAAAACAAAAAAGACAAAGCGCCACAAAAAAATATTAGCAATAATAATACAATTTTTTAATGATGTGTGATCTTAATTGTTCCATAAAACCTCCAATTTGCTTCCTTTTGTTTCTTTTCCATATGCAGCTTCTGCGGATGTTCTTCCGGCAGCAGGATGAGTTGCGGAGGCTGAAGGAGGAGTTGAGCTCCAAGGATGTACGAATACGTCAGTTGGAGTTGGAACTTAACAACATGAAGAATGTGAGCCCTCATAACATCTGAGCTCTGACAAATCCGCCACCAGTTTAGACCTCCAGAAAGCTTCGGCACCCTCATTCACATTTGACCTGCTACCACAGCCTAACTCCTGCTGCCATTCCTCACACACTCTCTGGTTACTGGACTTTTTTTTTTTTTTTTAATTATTATTATTAAAGCTGTATTTTAATAATGACAAATATGTTACATAATAAGAAGCAGGGTCATGATTT
Source organism: Corythoichthys intestinalis (assembly GCF_030265065.1). Lineage (NCBI taxonomy): Eukaryota > Metazoa > Chordata > Actinopteri > Syngnathiformes > Syngnathidae > Corythoichthys > Corythoichthys intestinalis. The sequence goes on from NC_080395.1 coordinate 61,275,989, forward strand.
CCATATTAAAGGAAATATTTAAATCAGTGAAATGTTATTTTACATGTTTTGAATGTATTAAAATGAAAACGGTGATGAATTAATACACACTTTTGGTTCGACCTTAACTAATCTTGTCTCAACCAGTATGCTATAACTAAAATGCCTGGAGATCATATTCTCCCCAAGTATTGACGAGGAGCAGCATTTGTTTCTTATTCAGCCTAAATTCGTGGATAAGATACTATTGTCGTACATTTTTTTTCTTGAAAGTTTTTAATGTTACTGACACTTGTTTACTGGGACTTACAGCGCCATCTCAAAATAGCTGACATGCATTTGCGTACAAATGTCTGCTATTTCCTGCCACTGACACAGCGGCTCAAGAAGTCTTCTTTACACCAGAGTCAACAATTGACAAACTGGTGTGAAGTCTGAAGCCAAGCCTTAAGAGAAAGTTTGATGACACTTATTTGGTTTTAGGGCTAAACACAGTTATGGGGATTGTATTATGCGTTTACTTCTATTTATTTAACTTTTTTTTCTCATATTGTTTATAATAATGTGGCTGGGCAAGCAATGATTGTGTTTGGGTTCACTGAATGTTTATAAGTTTGTTGCGGAAGTGGCTCTTGATGATGATGATGATGATGAAGCTTTATTTCAAGCATGCACAAGAAAAACACACACAAAAAAAAAAACAGTATAGAAATACAGTATAGTTCATTCAGAATAATTATTTGCACTCGAAAGGGAGTGGGAAGAAGAGAAACTTGAAAAACTCTTTGATGGTTGTTGGCAATGACACCACATAACTGCAGGCAAGGTAGATCCTGTATGTAGTTAGTATATTCTCAGAAATTCTATTAGTTAACTATATTATTAGTACTATAAACCATATTTACTACTAGTAAATCTGTCATTTTGCCTCACAAAAACACAAATGCTAACTTTAAACCATGTGTTTTAAAAGCTTAAATATTTGTTTAAAACCAGTGTTTGTTTTTTGGCAATTTAAAAATGTTTTCAAACTGACCCTGTCACTAGTGGACAAAGAAAGAGCTAAGTGTATGTTGGCTTTTGTTCAGGTGTAACAAGAATGAAATGTGAACCTACAGAAAGTTTAGTAAAGTTTTGAGTCTTCTACAGTCTTTCACTTAGAATGTTTATTTGTGTGTCTGATTTTGTTGTTGTTGTTGTTGGCTTTTCATTGTAACATTCAGAAGTTGTTGCACGCTTCAAAAGGTAAGACATTAGTTAACCTCAACAATATTGTAAGATGGTAAAATTGAAGGATCTCTTTCAGTGTCTCACCATTACAAACAGTAGGAGTTACTGCATTGCCAATAAGATCCAACACCAGAGATAAATATTATTACACTAGATTCTAAATAGGTGGTGTGCAGGTTTTAAACAAAACAATATTATCTTGTATTGAACCTCATTAGATGTGCAAAAGGTCAACTTTACCTTAGCTAGTTATCCAAGAAAGGTAAGAAATAGAGGCAAAATGTTTACCCAAACTAAGAGTAGCGTTACTTTAGAATACTATTACTCAACTAAGAGTAAAAGTAGTAGTAGTCAAGTAAAAATGTATTTGGTGAATACACATACTCAAGTTATGAGTAACATTGTGAGTAACTGCTTACAATATTTGAATTTTAAATAGTATTTTTTTTCTCAGCACCAAGTTATTCATATAAAATGTTATTATAATAATGTACTATGAGACAACTGCATGAAGATAAGAAATCATTGAATCCCGGTAAGAGGAGAAAAAAAAAATCTGCAGAACTGAAGCATCATTTGTCCAAAGAGCATGAGTGCCCTCTAGTGGAGAAAATACTTCCTAGTTTGAATACTGAATAGTTGCTTCATAGTTCCTTTTATGAAATTAAAAGGATTATACCTCCGGTTTTCTGTCTTCAATCGTTGCCAAATAAAAACTGGGAGAGAGGTTACGAGTCATGTTGATGGCAGCGCTCTATGTCAAATACTTAATTTTTTATGGTGCTTTAAAGACGCCACGTGATAAACAGGCTGGCATGATCGTAGAACGCCAAGCTTGAATCTGATTGGTACTGTATAATGCAGTCATGTGATTATCGTTGCAACGTCTCATTAGTGAAACTGGTAGAGCTACTGTTGGCATCGCTTGGGGGGGGGGGGGGGGGGTAAAATCTAATATGTAGAATAAAGAGGAAAAATGGAAAAATGTAACGATTAGTGTAGTCCAAAGTAGCGGAGTAAGAGTAGCGTTTCTTCTTCACAAATCGACTGAAGTAAATGCAAAAAGTATGGCTTAGTTAAACTATTGTTGGAATTACATTTTTCTCAAAAAGTTACAAGAGTAAATTTAAGAATTACATTTTTCTCACAAAGTTACTAGAGTAAATGTAACAATGCGAAATTTAAACCTTGGTGAAAGGAAAGCTTCAGTGTGTTATGTCACAAGTTGACCTGCGAACATAATGCATGAGACGCACAGTAAAGACTAGACGGAATACTGTTTATGTGTGTGGTCACAGCAGTAATTTTGCCTTTTTGTAGGATTTACTAACATGATGGCAAGTTATTTTGGACAATGTGTTGAATCTTGAATTTATTCAGATGCATGTGCGTCCGAGACTTTTGACAAGGCTGTCAATAGACTTGCAGGGACTCGGGGACAAGAGACCATTATAGGGCCCCCCGCCCCATCCATGCCACAACAAAATGCGCAGTACTTTAACACTTTGCAAGCAATGTCAGTGTAAATTTTCAAATTATTTGAGATGGACAGTTAAATTTAACACTGTATTTGACTGTAATGTGATGTGACACAATATAAACAAACAATTTCCATCTATTGTCCCATGCAGGCTGAAATACAATACAACTGAGAGTGCTGTGACTGCCTGCTAAGCAACAAAACATTATAACTAAACATCCTGTGCCTGCCCCCTCCACATACCTGGGGTTATCAAGCCCTCAAACAGTGATGCGCCTAGATTTTTTGACAGCAAAGTCATTTATTACATCAGTGAAATCTTGTTTTTGAGCAAGCTCGCGCTCAATGGAGAGCATGGTGTTACTGGCATCCCCAAAGGGCTGCTGTCCCCTACAATATGACCGGCTTCACCAATTTGGCGCAGACGAAAAGGATGGCGAGCGTAAGGTGGCGAGAAAGGAGTTGTTGTGCGGTGGCGCTGAGTTGATTGGCTGTGAGTCCCCCATTGTTAATAAAAGTTCCACCAAAAAGCAATCCGACGAGTCTCTGCGTTTTTATGCACACTGAAGGGGGACCCGGACGAACTGATGACGAACGATCCAAGTAAATCGCCCGTCCACTACACAATACAGTGCGGAGTTGAGAGTACCGCAACTTACCATAAGTGCAGTTTGGTAACAATGGCTAGGTTTTTAAGCCTGTCCTGTGATATGGTGGAGCATAGGTAGGTTTTTATTATTTTCATTTTATTGGAGGCTCGCTCTCCTCCAGCTACGGTCACTGGCAAAGCCAAGAAAATGCGTAGCACTTGAGTGCGCCAAAGCGGGGTCAAACCATTCTCTGCTGAGACAGAGGGGGTAGATGGGTGAGCGTTGTGCAAAAAAAGGAAAAATATATATTTGAAATATTTAATATGGTAAGGTTTTTAAGTATATATCGAATGGAACATAATATTTAATCAGACAATCATTTAAATAAAAAAGAAATATGTGAATTTAAAGTAAAATAAATTAAGGGTCATTCAGGCGCCCCTATGGTCCTGAGGCCCGGGACAACATACCCGGTTGCTCCCTCATGTTGACGGGCTTGCTTGTAGATAGGAAACCACTCATCATGCGGCAAAAACCACACATTTCCAAGTATAGTATATATAAACCCGTTTTATTATTTTAAATTGAAAGAGGAAAAGAAACACAATTTGAACGAGGATTTAGACAGTCCAGTTTGAACATGTATAAGGAAAATTGAAATACCCTAACTGCTATTAACAGTTCTGTGTACTCCCTGAAAATTTCCCGTTATGGCCTGAAGTCTGTCACAGAAAAGGGACAAATTCTGATAGTGAATTATATCATTTTTTAAAAGAGATTTGCCTGATTCGAGATTTCTACTTCTCATTCTGCTCGGGTTTAGTAGAATACATATGTGTATATATATTTTATTACAATGTATAGTTTCACATCAGTTATATGTTCAATGTCTGCTGCCATCAAAGAGAATACAAAAAATAGATTTGGTCAATATTTACAAGAACTCGTAATATCCAAACTAGCAAAGCTTAGGATTTGACATGGTTGAGCTTCTTAATCAAGGGTCGACTTCTGCTATTGTTTGCAATGCCACAACAGGGTCGTCTTCAGCACGGTCATATCAGGATAGCATAGTACACTGTTTTTTTCCGAGGAAATAAAATGCAGTGTAAAACTAAGAAAAAGAAAGGAGAATTCTTAGAATAATTATTGGATCCCAGCTCACACATCTGAACTACTATTGGATTTAGACTTAGAACTCGACATTTTTTAAAGTGAGGGGCTTAAAATACACATGTATTGACAAACTGGTCTCATACAAAGAGTGAGAAAACACCCCAAATATCTCTTAAAAGATTTCTCCTTGCCTAGCTTACAAAATGTGTATCTGCAAAGTTGTTAAAAGTGGACTGTAAAGAGCTTTAAGGTACACAAAGGTGCAGAGCCTGTGACAAAAGGGGCAAAGGACCAAAGCGCTCCTAATGCAGGGAAACACACTTGGTTACTGGGAAGAGTTTGTGAAATATAACTTCAAACAGTTCACGCAAAGCCTCAAAATCCCCCTCAATCGTCATCGTCGTCTTCTCCTTCTTCATTCAGTTCCCGTTTTCTCTTTTGACCCCGCTCTTGCTCTATTGGAACATTTAAATTGTTAGGATCCCAGAAAAAGCAATGCAATTTTTCGCATTCATTCAAAAAAGTAATTCAGATTTGTATTTGTCAACCAATCCTTCTCACCATCCTCCTCCTCTTCCTCCTCCTCTTCATCGTCATCTACTTCTTTGTCATTCAAGTCCTCCTCATCTTCCTCCTGTTTATGAAGTTGCGGCTTTATTTCAAAATGACCAAAACTCATTTTCTATGCAAAATGTTCAAAACAAGACTGTGGTTAATGTCAAACAAAAAAATTCAGAAATTCTATGACGTATCATTCCAAATTGTACTGTAGCATGCATAGGGAAAAACAGCAAAGACAAAACATAATGATCATTTATATGTTAGGAGTTCCCAAAACATATTTTTAAATTGGCATTCGAAAGGAAATTTTCAATATAGTTAAATTTTCAGGTAACACTTTACAATAAGAGTCCCTTAATTAACATTAGTTAATGCATTTTTAGACAATAACTAATGTTTAAGTAACATTACAATAATTAATATAATTGCTTGTCTAACATTTATTAATATATTAATTAACATGAGTTAATGCATTAGCGAATGCATTAGTTAATGCATAACCAGACAGTAACTAATGGTTTGGTAAAATTAAAAATATATATGGGCCTATATAGGGTTAGTTAACTTAGCATTTATAATTTCTTAGTTAAAGTGCCTGTGACACGAAAAAGCATGTTTATTTCATAATACACGCGGTATTTTATGCCCCTGAATGATATGGGCCGCTTGGATGTGTGTGGAAGCGATCGCTATTTTTATTTAGTTTTTTGAATCCCGCGCCATGAAAATGAGTGACTTCCGGCTTCGGTCTTGCATTGAGGAGGAGGGCGCTGTGACGTGTACGGTAGAAGACGTCCTCTTCACGCTACAGTGTACTGTTGTGTATGAGGACGAAGGATTCAGCTGATTTTGCGGATTAATACGTTTATTTTTCGCATCACGCCAGCCAAACGGCTGCAGAAAAATCATTCTGTATGAGGGAGAGGCGTATGCGCCGTTTTGGAGTTTCAAAAGGTTCCCATTCACCGTGGATATTTACTGTGGGACCATTGGACTTATGAGGAAGTGAGTAAACATCTTGTTTTGTATTATGTCAAAAACGAATACAGCGATTACAAAGTAAACACTACTACTACTACTACTTACGTTTGATCATTGATAGGCATGTAAAAAGCTATCCTAATGGTCATTAGCAGCACCACGTTAGCTGCACAACAAATCCAGCCACCCTCCTCCGGGGAACGAACTGTAAATTGCTCTCCGCCAGGCGGTTTGCCGATCCACTAAAACAACTGACAACCGGGTCGTCATGTCAAATAATCCAGGATAGTTATGTGTGATTTTCCACTTCGAAGACTTTGAAACATCACTCGGTTTGGGTTAGCATGTCGGCTAGCTGTCACGGCTTCTGGTTTGTTTACATTCTCCGAAGCCGGGGAAGGGAAATGACATATGTCCGATTTAGGTGTCATAAAATATCGTTCGGGAGGTGCGACAGTAAAGGTGAAGTCGACATTTTTTACCATTATGGAGTAATTTTGCCATGTCGTCTTGAATAAATGCATTTTTATTATTTCATATTCCATTCAGCACAATACTGTTATTTGTCATGAACATGCCATTTATTTAGCAATTGGGGAAAATACTTGGATAAAAAGAATATCCTGTAAAAATATTGAAGTAAAGAGACAGAAACAATGACATTTTGCCGCTCTCTTCGTCGCGTTTTCCTTGTTGTGAATAGATCCCCCTCGACGGGCTGACTGGTCCTTCTCAAGCCATTTATATAGCTATTGGGGAAAAATACTTGGATAAAAAGAATATCCTGTAAAAATATTGGAGTAGAGAGACTGAAACAATGACATTTTGCGGCTCTCTTCGTCGCGTTTTCCTCGTTCTGAATAATTCCCCCTCAATGGGCTGAATAGTAAAACCGATGAGCCCAGTCTACCGCTGACGTCATCCACCTGTTGGGGAAGCTAAAGCCCTATAATGGTAGGCGTGGCTAACCGACAGATTAAAAGACTAATTTCTCGTCATCTGTGCTTTTCTAAATTGTTGTATATAGTCGAATCGTCTCAAAATATGATTCTAATTCACATAATAATGCCATTTAAGACTTTTTTTCTCGTGTCATATGCTCTTTAAGGGACACATGTGCTACACTTTACAATAAGGGTCCAAAAAGCATTCAGTAATGGTTAATTAAGATTAAGTAATACTTATGAGGTACATTCACATGAAATAATACCATACTTAAGGTTAGGTTAGCAGTACCCAAGAACTCACAATGCAATATTTCTCATTTTAAAATAACATAATCACTTACTAGTACCACTGCCAGTATACATTAGTAACTACAGGTATTTATAAGCTAAACTTAAGTATGATATTATTTATTTACATATCCCTGAACTAAGAGATTATAAATGCTTAAATTCCCCCCTTTTAACCTTTATTAATCATTACTGAATGCTTTTTGGACCCATATTGTAAAGGGTAGCACATGTGTCCCTTAACTAAGAAACTATAAATGCTTAACACCCCCCCCTCCCCCCAACCTTTATTAACCATTACTGAATGCTTTTTGGACCCTTATTGTAAAGTGTAGCACATGTGTCCCTTAACGAAGAACTACTAGGCCTATAATAAAAAAAAAAAAATTAATTACCAAACTATTAATTACTGTCTAGTTATGCATTAACTAATGCATTAACTCATGTTAATTAATATATTAATAAATGTTAGATAAGCAATTATATGAATTATTGTAATGCTACTTATACATTAGTTATTGTCTTGAAATGCATTAACTAATGTTAATTAAGGGACCCTTATTGTAAAGTGTTACCAATTTTCAATAACAATCTAAGACATACTTCTCCACTGAGGCCCCCCTCTTCATTCTCCTCTTCATCGTCATCGCCCTCATCCTCTTCTTCCTCCCCTGAAGGTGCATCATCATCATCATCATCATAATCCTCTACGTCTACATCAGGGAAAAACAAGGGCTTTTAGCTAAATAGACATGTATCTAACCATATAATCTTTGTAATGTAAATGAAAAGGATGTGTTACAGTCATACCATCGTCATTTTCATTGCCATGTCCCCAGTCTTCTGAGTAAAGCTCATGGTCCGAATCGGAATCTCTATCATCTTTGTCATATCCGTCCAGATAGATCAGCTGTGGGAGTAGCTTAAAAACACCCTCTCGGTACTCGCTCAGGTTCGTCACCTCACACGAGAACAGCTCAAGGCTTTTCAGTGTTGAAATGTCTTTCTGTCAGAAGGATAATTCTCATGAGAACAATATATTATTTTACAACTTTGTATACATTGGATACACAGTATAGTGGATTTTTTGGGGGAGTTGTACACCAAAGGTTGGACATTTAAAGGCCCAGTCCCTAAAATGAAACAGCCAAGACCATTTTTAGTTATCTTTATTCTATTCCCAAAAATATGTGTGCATTGTGGCACTTCAGTCAACTTTATAACAACGGCTCCACCACTCAAATCAAGGCCAATGCGAATCTGTGCGAAGGGGCATTTTATACCAGATTAGGGTCATTTCTTATACAGGCACAAGCATAGACTTTGGAAAAGAGAGTGGCATTAACCAGTAAAATGTGTTAACAACAGTGCGATAATGTATTATTTCCTTCCTGCAAGTGGTTTGGTATTATGGTTTCTGTGTCCACATTTGCTGTTCACAGTTGATTCCTCTCTGCTCTAACCATAGGTGTGCAGTAACGTGTTACATGTACCGTATTTTCGGACTACAAGTCGCACCTGTGTATAAGTCGCACCAGCCATAAAATGCCCAACGAAGACAAAAAAAATATAAGTCGCACCAGAGTATAAGTCACATTTTTACTTGATAAAATCCAACACATAGAACAGACATGTCATCTTGAAAGGCAATTTAATATAAAAATACAATAGAGAACAACATGCTGAATAAGTGTACAGTGCATGAACAACGAAATGTGAATATACTGTCCTCACCAGGACGCTACGGCTCGGTCCTGGCTATTCAGCGGGCTAAACTCCCAAATGACGATTCTGGACGTCCGTATAATTTGGTGACTCAATTTCATCCTCGATACCAAACAGGTTCGCATCGACATAAATAAATGATAATTAGGTGCTTTTACTGCAATGACATGACATAAACGGTTAGCATGCGTTCGCTAGCATTAGCGCACCGTTCAAACAAACACACAACTGGCTCTAAGTGTCCGATCGCGGGTGGAAAACACACAACAACAGAAAAGGTGATACACACAGGCGTTGCCTCTGAAGAGATATTTTACAAGCATAAACAATGAACGTCAGTTCGCAGCCGTGTTTCTCTCTCACTAACTCGCCCACTCACTCAGAGCTACGTAGCTGTCAGTCTTCTTCTGGCATGTGAGCGCTCTTCTTCACGTAAACAAGTGCGAGTGCGCCCCCACGTGGGCGTGAGAGCGCCACAAACTAAAAGCATGCATTTCAATATAAAAAAGTCAATCATACAATTGAACACACATTGCCAATGGCAGAACGCGAACGTGGCCATAGATATTAAGAGTTATTCAGATAACTATAGCATAAAGAACATGCTAACAAGTTTACCAAACCATCAGTGTCACTCCAAAACACCAAAATAACATGTGAAATGATATCATTATGTGTTAATAATTTCACACATAAGTCGCTCCTGAGTATAAGTCGCATTCCCAGCCAAACTATGAAAAAAAAAACTGCGACTTATAGTCCGAAAAATACGGTACTTGAGTAACTTATTGACAAAAAGGTACAGGACTTCTAAGAGTAGTTTTATCACGCCTTATTTTTTACTTTTTTGACTTGGGAAGAAACGCTATTCTTACTCCATTACTTTGGGCTACACTCGAATCGTTACATTGTTCCTTTTAATTCTACATATTAGGTTTGACTTTATTTTTTTTTATCAGAGATGCAGTCAGTGGCTCTACCAGTTTCACCAATAAGACATCGCAACAATAATCACATCTCATGGCTCCATTATACCAATCAGATGTTACAACTAGGGATGTCCCGATCCAGGTTTTTGCACTTCCGATCTGATACCGATATTGTTTTGCACTTCCGATCCGATACCAATACTGGCCGATACTGATACCGGCCTATCTGAGCATGTATTAAAGTTTAAAGTTATTTAGTCTCCTTACTTAGTTGTCAGACTCATGTTGAAAAGGGTTTTAGTACTTTGATAACAACTAGCCAGCTGAATTAGGTGAGTTTGAATAACACACGATGATTGATAACAAGAAACTGACCTGTTTATTCAGTGACAAACACAAAAGATTATAAATAACAAACAGAAATGGCATAGTCAGTCAGTAAAACGTGCAAATAATATTGTAAACTGTCAGTGGAAAATCCCACAAATCCCCCAAGCTATTAGATGCTTTTAATGTTTCGTGCATTAGTTACAAAAATTGTATAAAAAGCCTCTCAGGTTTAAATAAACGACTATTTCAGTTTCAAGTTAACATTTTAAAACAGTAAATAAACTACTCAAGTCCCCATTCTGTATCAGCAGCTTTAAACTACATTCAATTAATTTAATTTTGCGAATCAACTGTTAAAGTTGTTAAAATTGCTCCCGTTATTCCATAATTTCCCATCTGTCTACTTTTGACATGTGAAAGTTTTAAAACTGTTTTGAAGATAGATTCAAGTCAAGATTTTGCCGATTAAGGAGTATTTTAGATGATAAGTTAATTAGGTTCGCTTGGAAGGTTCACTACACAGCCTACAAGGGAAGTCTCCTGCTTTAAGATGGCGGCTGTTTACTAACGCACCTAGTTTTCAATGCATGTGTTGCTCACGCTGTCGAGTCTGTCATTTTGCATCTAGTTCTACATACATATGATATCTATTAGACAAGCATGTTTACTCTCGGGACGCAAGGCAGTCTGTTTCTCATTGCGTCCCGAAGACCTCGCTGTGCATTAGTTTCGCTTTACTTGACATATTTCAATAATCGGAATTTGGATGTTTGTGAATCCTTCTCGAATCTTCCACGGCAGAATCGCTCAAGGATGTAATGACGTCTGGGCATGTTGTACCGTGGTTCTAATGCTGCGTTCCAGAAAAGTGGGATGTCGGACTTTTCTGACCTCCGACTAGGAAAATATCATTGGAACACCACTCAAACTGGGAGGTCCAAGTCGCTAAGTCAGAGAAAAAATAACTACCCCGACTTCCAAGTTGTTTCAATCTGACGTCACTGGACAAAATGGCACTCAAGAACACGAATGATAACACAATAATGAAGTAAATCAAGTTTATTTGAGACGCCATGTATTTTTTTCCTCATACAGTGAATTATCTTTGTTGTGCTATGTTTTTATATTGACAACCAGCAAAGGATGTAACTGAAAAAAGGCAGTTTACAGTGTGGGCTATAACGCAGCCGTTGTTTTTCCTCTACTATGTGATCGCTTATAAGAAGGCAGGTTCGCTGGAGGTCAAAATGTCTTTGGATGGCCAAAATCAAAAACACCTCGTCACGATCAGCCATCTTTGTTGTTTACATTTGCTTGTATCGCTTTGAGATCGGAACTGGTACCATCCGAGTGGGATAAATTCGACTTCCCACTTCTCTGGAATGCAGCATAGTGTGTTGGATGGCGCGTCTTTACTCACGAGAGATAATGGCTCGTCATCCGGAATGAATTCTTGATTCTTCTTCTTGCAATGAATTCTTGCAATGTCTCTTGTTATTCCCTGGGCTTTGGGACTGTCGAGTGCCAGTTTGTCACGCATAGCAAAAGTTTCTGCCAGTGTTAGTTGCGTAGGACCTTTCTTTTTGTCTTCGGTTTTCTTAACATACTCCTTATATTGTTTGTGGTGGTATGTCGCTAAATGCTTGATTAGGGAGGTTGTATTAAAACTTCTTACAGCTTTACCACCACGCTTGACTTTGTGGCATATGTTGCACTCTGCCTCTTTGTCTTTGTCATCCTTTAAGGTGAAATGATCCCACACAGCTGAAATTTTTACCGATAAAGTCTCTCGGTAAATTGGGAGACGGTAATGTAGTATGTTGAAGGTGTGCCGTAAAATGCGGACTGGATTTTAGGGAAACCAAAGCAAAAACTGGAATGGATTATGGAAATCGATGCGCTGGAAAACCCGGAGCAGACTTTCGAAAAAAAAAAAACTGGATCGGAAGTCTGGATTGGAATTTTTCCTTGTCGGCCGATCCGATACCGATGCGCATTTTTTTGCCCATATCGGCGTCCGATCTGATCCAAATATCGGATCGGGACATCTCTAGTTACAACAGTCTTCATTTGCGGAAAACAAAGTGGTAAGTTATGCAAAATGAGACATCTTTTAAGATATTTTTCACTCAGATTAATTAAATCGTTCATATAATTTATATAGTAGTGCTTTAGTGTGAATTAGAGACCATGCAAAGATATGCAGTGACATACTGCATCCACTAACGAAAAAAGAAAAAAGATTTTCGAAAGACAACTATCGAAATACCTCTATAGAGAAACGACTACCACAATGAAAAGCAATGTGACAGCCACCTGGCAGCAGTAATGTGCTACTGGCGTGGCATCACAGCTCGAACAGTCCAGGGGGTGAGAGTGGTCTTTAAAAAGTGAGATCTAAAAATAATTGAATACATTCTCAAAATCCATATGGATTATGTTTACAAAAAAAAAAAAAAAAAAAAAAAAAAAAAAACATACTAATACCTCACATTAAGTGTATTTTACAACTTGGGATACACTTTTAAACCTGGACAGACTTTCACTTTTGTCTGCAGGGCAACATCCAACTTAATGAAAATTGTGTGGTGCGTGAAGCCGTTTGTTTGACAATCATGAAGTTGTAATCTCCTTTTTTTTGCTGTTCAGTTGACTGTAGTAACAGATCTTCAGAGTTCTTAGATTTCTTTATTGCAGTAAGTGAATGTTGTTTTGGGCATTTGTTTTGTTGTTAAATACCAGCGAAACAAACAGATTTATTAGGTCTAACATGTTAATAGTGGTGTTATCACAGATTGTAAAAAAGTTTCCTTGTGTGACAACAAATCATAGATCTTCATGTGTAACATGTATGGACTTCATTTTTTTTTTTAAATGACATATTTCGTAACATGGTTTATTACGTCTATATTCACCTAGTACAGTAGATGGTTGTATACGTGATAAGGAGTGTCCTTTTCAAAGGCAGATATCAATTAATCAGCAACTTCCCTATTTAAGTTACTATTGGTAAAATGATTGTCCTTTTTTACAACTGTCTGTATCGAGAGTCTTAGGTACAGTAAAAGGCAAGTTCAAAGTTTTTCGAAAGCTGATCCATAATTGCGTGGCGGCATGGTCTGAAGCACTTCCAAATATCTTCAACGTGCAGCAGTAGGCAATTTGCACGTCTATACACTATGGTCCACTTCTACACTGTACAAGGCAACTAAAGTATGATTTACTCACCAATGGTTCAATGGTCCTGAGGTCTTTAATCCTGTTGTCACTTAGGTTGAGGTGTCTGAGGTTGGGACATTTCTCTGCCAGCACTTCCAAGCCCCCTGAGATCTTATTATCGCTGAGTTCAAGCTGTACATGATTCAAATAATCAGAAATATACACAGATTTAAATATGTGGGCTTTTTTTTTTAATTAAAAAAAAAAAATCTAACAAGAAACAACCTTCTTCAGTTTTTTTAGTTTTGGCAAGTGGGCGATCGTGGTCAGTCCAACTCCCACTATGCTCAGGTATTCCAGCTCCTCAAATTCATCCGTCAGACCTTCGATCTTGCCATCATTGGAACGACAGCTGTCAAGAAAAAGTTCTTTGACCTACAGAGTAAACACATTCAAGTCTCGTTATCATTTGCAAAACACAAATAATAATTCAAGTAAAGAATATTTTAGGCTTAAGCAGAATCCTTCTCACAAATGTTTGGGGGAGGGCACTACTCCAAGTTATGTAAAAAGGCCACATATACTTTTTTTAACCCAAGGTAAAGTGGTTTTTCATCATCCAGTTTCTGTGTACAACTAAGGTCTCGTTTAGATAGTGACACTCCAACCGAATCATCAGGAAACGACCCACTACAGGTTTGCATGCACACGACACCGCTATCAGAATGACCCTACATGAACGCAGCAAGCTCTGCAACTGAAACGTTCCACTTTGGAGTCGGAATCAAACGGTTACATTTTTGCTTTCTGTTTTCATCATTGCCGCGAGAGCATGAGGCCAATCAGAAATGCAGCCGTTGTGGGATGGTATGGCAACGTTTTCGTGTAAACTGCCCCAAGAATGTTCCCAGAACCTCAAGGTTTTAAATTGACGCACCTTTATTGCTGTGTTGACAGCGCTCTTTGCAAAACGACTCGTTTTCTGACACTATTTTGTGGGTGAATGATTGGCATACATATTGGACCAAACAGGTATACCACTTCACGAGGCAAAAGATTGGCATACCAGTCTAATCAATTGCCTGATGGCTTGGCGATGCCACAACAACTTAGCAATAGATCACCCAATACCCACTGAAACTGAGCTTTTATCAAAGAAAGTAAACATTTTACCTACACTGCTGGCCAAAAGTATTGGTACCCCTACAATTGTGTCAGATAATGCTGAATTTCTCCCAGAAAAGGATTGAAGTTACAAATGCTTTGGTAGTAATATCTTCATTTATTTTGCTTGCAATGAAAAAACACACAAAAGAAAATGGAAAAAAAAATTAAATAATCATCATTTTACATAATACTCCAAAAATGGGCCGGACAAAAGTATCGGCACCCTCAACCTTTAATTATTAAACCAACCATTAGTCAAAATAACTGCGAACAACCGCTTCCGGTATCTATCAAGGAGCTTCTTACAATGCTCTGCTGGAATTTTAGACCATTCTTCTTTGGCTAACAGCTTCAGGTCTATGAGATTTAAAGGGTGCCTTCTCCAAACTGCCATTTTCAGATCTCTCCACAGGTGTTCTATGGGATTCAGGTCTGGACTCATTGCTGGCCACTTTAGAAGTCTCCAGTGCTTTCTCTTCAACCATTTTCTAGTGTTTTTTGAAGTGTGTTTTGGGTCATTGTCCTGCTGGAAGACCCATGACCTCTGAGGGAGACCCAGCTTTCTCACACTGGGTCCTACATTATGCTGCAAAATTTGTTGGTAGTCTTTGGACATCATAATACCATGCACACGGTCAAGCAGTCTAGTGCCAGAGGCAGAAAAGCAACCCCAAAACATCAAGGAACCTCCGCCATGTTTGTGGGGACCGTGTTCTTTTCTTTGAAGGCCCCGTTTCTTTTCCTATAAACTCCATGTCGATTCCTTTTCCCAATAAGCTCTACTTTTGTCTCATCCGACCCGAGAACATTCTTCCAAAACATGCTTGGCTTTCTCAGCTAAGTTTTGGAAAACTATAACCTGGCTTTTTTATGTCTCTGGGTCAGATGTGGGGTCTTCCTGGGTATCCTACCATAGAGTCCCTTTTCATTCAGATGCCAACGGACAGTACGGGTTGACACTGTTGTACTCTCAGACTGCAGGATAGCTTGAACTTGTTTGGATGTTAGTCGAGGTTCTTCATCTGCCATCAGCACAATATTTTATTGAAATCTCTCGTCAATTTTTCTTTTCTGTCCAAATCTAGGGAGTTTAGGCATAGTACCATGGGCTTTACACTTATTGATGACACGGCGCACGTTAAACACAGGAACATTCAAGTCTTTGGAGATGGACTTGTAGCCTTGAGATTGCCCATGCCTTGTCACAATTTTGCTTCTCAAGTCGTCTGACAGTTATTTGGTCTTCTTTCTTTTTTCCATGTTCAATGTGGTACACACAAGGACACAGGACAAAAGTTGAGTCAACTTTAATCCATTTTAACTGGCTGGAAGTGTGATTTAGTTGTTGCCATCACCTGTTATGTGCCACAGGTAAGTAACAGGTGCTGTTTATTACACAAATTAGAGAAGCATAACATGATTTTTTTAAAGGGTGCCAATACTTTTGTCTGGCCCATTTTTGTGTAAAATGATAATGGTTTATTTTTTTCCATTCTCTTTTGTGTTTTTTCATTGCAAGCAAACTAAATGAAGATATTACTACCAAAGCATTTGTAATTGCAATCATTTTCTGGGAGAAATTGAACATTATCTGACAGAATTGCAGGGGTGCCAATACTTTTGGCCAGCGGTGTATGTTTTCATACATTTTTCGGGGGATGGTAGCTAAAGCTCTAGCCACAAGTACAATATTGTTGGTAAAGTCCCTGTCCCTGTCGTAATATAAAATTAATCCGTCGATCACATACAATATCTGCTGCCACAGAAACACACTATAGAAAATTTGGTCCCGACTTTTTGGACACGAACTACTGAAGCAGACGCCCGAAGGCTTAAGCCAGTCGCATGAGCGTAACCCCAATTCAATAATGAAGCTGGGACATTGTGTTAAACGTAATTAAATAATAATAACAATAATTGAATACACTACTAGGACAAGATATTTGATGTTAAAATATATCATTAGTATTTGCTAAAAACAATTAAGTATAACTTAGAATTTTATTGCTGCAACATGTTCCAATATAGCTGGAGCAGTGTCATATTCACCACTGTGTCACATCGCCTCTTCTTTTAACAAAATTCAATTAATATTTGGGACAAGATATTTAACGTCAAAATATATCATTAGTATTTGCTAAAAACAATAAAGTATAACTTAGAATGTGATTGCTGCAACATGTTACAAAATAGCTGGGACAGTGTCATATTTACCACTGTGTAACATCGCCTCTTCTTTTAACAACATTCAATTAATATTTGTGGACTAAAGACACTAGTTGTTGAAGCTTTGTAGGTGGAATTCTTTTCCATTTTTGCTAGAAGTACAGCTTCAGCTGTTTAAGTCTGGGGTCTCCGTTGTCGTATTTTACACTTTATAATGCACAATGCATTTTTCATTGGGAGAAAGGACAGGAATCAGGAGGATAGGAGTCAGGACTCCAATCAGGCCAGTCTAGTACCTGTATTCTTTTACTAAGAAGCCACACGATTTTAACATACAGTAGGTAGAACGTGGTTTTACATTGTCCTGTCAAGTATTCATGGCACATTATGCCCCCGAACTATTTTTAATTTGTCCGTTTTACCCTGGAAACCCCCGTTTACAGATGTCACGCAACCGCTTTTGTTTCAACCCAGCCATAAAAACAATTATATTTATTATTCAAAATGTCTGTCATTTTTAGCTTAGAATCATTAATTGATGTTTAATAATTCGTAATAAATAAAAAAAACGACTTTAAAAATTTATTCACTCGCATATTTTTTCGTTTTTTTTTTTTTTTTTTTTTGGTTACTGTCGCATTTTCCCTGATATGTTAGATGATAAATAATTGAGCCAAACAAAGAAAAACTGGGGGCGGGGGACGTTTAAAAGGGTAAATATATGAAAAAGAACATCTGGACTACTCTTTGATGTCTGCGATTTCTGCATCCCAATCATTGTTATATTACCATGTTTCACCCATAAAATCCCCCTAAAATCCGGCTGTGGCCATTCACATATGTGTCTTGACACTCGATGATACGAGCTACATGGAGTTGGGGATGAAAACATGGTAAGTTCGCGATAATATCTTGGTAAAGTCATGGCGTCTTTAATTATGCCCCCGCGTGCTCTCATGTCCAGTTGGGGTTTTGCTGTTTAATTTTTTTTTTTTTAAATGCCCTCCTGTTCAAAATTTTTCTTCCCCCAGAAAATAGAGATTTTAAGCTTTCCAATTATGTATCACACATGCATACAGGACAATTTTGAAATTTGGCCAAATTGTTGCCTGGCTCTGCCAGACTATTCTCCCTATATTTTTCAAACACTGAGAGAAATAGTTTGGGAACCATCCCATTAACGGCCTTTCGAGCAGGTACAAAATCAATCAACAAATCAGATTAGTTTATTTGCGTGACGTGTTCTTCACGAGCAACGTCACTCTTGCGCGTCGGAAGTCGTCTCTTCAACAACACAGATGGTGAACGGGAGAGCCGAGAATGTGTTCCAATCCACGGTAAAATCAGTTTTAAATGACCAAAAACACATCGACACGAGTCATTGACAACAATCTGTCTCGCGCTAGCCATGTTGAATAAACTCCGCTCTCTTCGTATGTTTACTTCCGCGCGCAAGTCCTTCGTCCTGCCCTCGCCATTTTACTAACGTCACGTCTGCCCGTCGCTGATTGGTCCACTCCGCTGTCTGTTTGCTGTGGCTTGCTCCGCCCTGGAAATTGTATCCGCGTGAATGGTGGCCAGACTCAATAGCTGGAACAGCAGTAGTCTGGTGTACCAGGCAAGCCAA
This sequence comes from Corythoichthys intestinalis, assembly GCF_030265065.1. Taxonomy (NCBI): domain Eukaryota; kingdom Metazoa; phylum Chordata; class Actinopteri; order Syngnathiformes; family Syngnathidae; genus Corythoichthys; species Corythoichthys intestinalis. Next base: position 61,294,264 of record NC_080395.1, read on the forward strand.
ATTGGGGGTCTCAGAGCGGAACTTCAAGTCACCTGAGTGTTGTCCGCCATATGTTTCAATTTGTTGTGTATAATATGGGTCTTACATGCATCCAGTATATGGGTTCACAGTCATGATGGCATAATTACAGTGTGGCCCGCAACAGAGGTGGAGACTTTTGATATAAATGAATGCACCAAATATTACCTATTTCCAAAGAAAGTACTTATACTTCTCCCACCCCTCTCTGTCGTTCTACTCTCACAAAATAGAGAGCAGTTAGGAGATTTCAGCGGATGGATATTCACGTGAGTGCTTAGGCCTTCGATGTTAACCAATCAGCATCAAGAACCAGAACATAGCCCTGCAAAATGTACAATGGATTATTCCGCTGACAGCAACCCTTCCGACGCAGTTTTTTTTTCTCGTGTTGAATTCAGTCATTTTCTAAGTTAATTATGCATTTGCTCTTCGTGGAGAAAAGTGGGTTACTTCATTTGTTGTGTCGAGCTACATCCCTGTAAACGACGCAGAGACACGCTTGTACGAACAAATCGGAGCCAAAGAGCCTAGTCCGCACTCCGCAGGGTCATTCGTGAGTAGGAGGGGCAACTAAAGCGGATTACGCCGCCGCCAGCCGAACATTTTTCCTTGCTGTTTAGTACGACAAACAAACGCAGATAGGATCGATGGACACTCATAGGTTACGATTTATAAACAGGTATTACAAATCGCTCGTTGTTATTGTCGAATAAACGCGGCGTTCCGGTATTTCTAAGAAGGACCTTGTATGGCGGTAAAATGGCGGCGTTTGTCCTACTTCGACAAACAACCACGCGCCGGTATTCCGGTGAGCTCAGTGGATGGCGACGACGCATTCAATTTGGCACGACATCTGCAAAGTCCCCAACTAATACCAGCGGTGCAAATTTAAAGAGATTGTCGCCGTATTTTGCCACAAGGTGGAGGCGAGTACTTAGGTTTTGCATAGTAGTGCTCTATTACAGTATGCCTCACCATTGCAATACTACTGTAAAAGTGTAGAGCTGCGCTGAACTCTGGGTTCTGGGTGGAGCTGGACAGCGGCACTAGGAGGCTTTTGACGTTAAGTTGAGTAGTCACATAGCTTTTAAGACATGGACCATTTAATATTACTCTTGTAATCGGCATTGCCAATGCATCGGGTCAATATTAACAAGGACTTCGAACAAATACGAGCGTCTTCGCAGATCAAAGTTATTAATATGGCTTCTCGCGCCGCTTGCCTTGTGTATTTACACGACCACACATGGCAAAATAGTCCGCTACGACCACACCGGTGATGGAGTTGAGGCGCCTGCAGCACCTGTCACTTTTCACATGTTCGCAACAACGCAGTAAGACGTCCGCATCCTCCTAAGACTTGACAAACTTTGTATCTTTCTCTCCACCATGCCAAGAAGGCACACGAAAGCGTTTACCGTCCGGTGACAAGGGAAAGCGATGGTACGCGTGATAACTTACGTCTGACGGAGTACGGTTCCGCAGTTCTAGGTGAATTCTCTTCTTCATTTCCATCCTGGTTCAACGCGCCTTTTGATACACACTTTAAATTATTACCGCAAATGCTCCTGGCACCTCCAGAGCAAGGCTGTTGCAGTTCATTCAAACTTGATCCGCTAGGTGGGCGGGGGCACTGGGTTATGATTGTCGTCACTGTCGACCAATGAGAGGAGCCTAATTTTGAGCGATCTGATCTACATACGCACGAACCAATGGAATAACTCTCCGAATTGGGTGGGGTTTTGTTGTCGACGGCTGGTTGTTTTGAGGCTGTCTTCAACTCCCAATATCATTGTGAAATGAAATGATACCCCAAGTGACAGCGCTGCAACCCCCTCCCCCCACTGTCACAAGAAAATAAATCCCATATAACCACACACACGTGAAACATGAAATGATACACCTATGAAAAAACAAATCTACATGACCTTGTTCCGAAAAAATAAAAAAAATACATCCTTCCATTTTCTATACCACTTAACATTACTTATGCACGGGTCGTCTACATGACCCAAAATATGATGTCCAGATGTTTGGATGCCAGATCTCAATTACTATTATGTTATTTTTATTACGATAGTCATTATTGTATTTTTATATTGATTATATGTCTTTTGTGAATAAATTGATTTATAAACTAATGTCAAAAGAATTTTCAAAGTTAAAACATGAATAATACCAGAATTATACATGGCTATGGCCTCCAGTAACACCCTAAAGTTTTTGTTTGTTTGTTTGTTTGTTTTGTTTTTTAAATTTCCTTCTATAGAAAGTGCCCGCCAACGATTAAAAGCTCATGAAGATATCCATGTGATGTGATAATGGGTATTAATGACAACGAGGACAGGTTGGTAATTTAGGATACTCGCATTTGTTTTACTAAATTATTACTGGTAGTGATAAAAATGTCTGCCCCCATATGGGATTGCTACATACTGCAAATACAGGCTTTTATTTATGTTTTTCTCCACTATTACACTTCAGGAAAATGAATTATTGGTTTGTTTTTAATTATAAAAAATTGATGTTTCTTTCCACCGGGATCGACAAGTTGCAAATTTTCTCTTTAAAGACACAGGTGAACTGGTGCGACCCGAGAATGTGCAAGAAGCTGACATGCCTCTTCTTTCACACATAGAAACTTTATATTGGAGGGCTTGATCCAACTAATGCATACCCTCTCAACTACTATAAACACACTATGCTTCGTAATTGTTTTCCAAAAATGAAGATGTAAAAGGGCTTTAATAATTTAATTCAAGCCAAAATAAAAGAAAACCGCATACTTAAAGGTCAAATATCTTTTTTCAAAATGAAGTGTTTAAAAAAAAAATGCATAAATTAAGTAGCACAGAGACCTGGCGGTTTCCACGTTGGTCTCACAGTTGTATGTTTCTTGAATGAAATTTCTTCCTTGTGGAGTTGGCAAGTTCTCACCACGCTTGTGAGGGTTTTCTCTGTGTGCTCTGGTTTGCTTTCACTTTCGAAAAAAATCAATACATTTCTATCGCTCATCCTCAGCAGAGTTCTGGGGAGTCTGAGCCTGTCGTAGCTGTCTTTACGGGCGCTTTCACACTAGACCAAGAGGACCAGGTCCGGTTGGAGAGCTACCTCGCAGCAAAACTTGCAAATGAGATGTTGAAAAAGTTCAGCATTCGCACTGCGCCTACCAAGCTTTCCGAGTAGCATCACATGGACGAAAAGCGCACTCATTGATTGGACAAATAGAAGAGGAAATACCTCTCTCCTGAGAGGGGAGGGAGCGTCAAGTGTCACAGCTTGCTGCTGTGTTGCTGCAGTAATGTAGAATAGCATTATTTTTCCATGTTAAACTGTATATAGGTTTTTTTTTAATGTACTTTTTGATGATAATATAACCGTGCATGTGTATGTGCAACTGACTGTTTTGCAGAAGTTTTTATGCAAGTGAGTTTGAATTTAAAAATGTTTTTTAAAAAAAGTAATATAGCATAGCAAGTCACTGCTCTGCCAGTGGCAGGGTCACTCCCTCCTGACTCAATGTTGAGCAAACTGGAGTATATAAAAAGTCACACAGGCACGCTTCGCTCTCACTTTCGTAACTTTTTGGTCTGTCAAATTGTCGCCACTTCCAGGAAAGCGAGACTCACGAAATGGCCGCCCCAAGAGGCTCCGCCTGTCTCGGCCAGTCATTTTCACATGGTACGTTCAGCAACAGCATGCAAAACACAGTCGCCACATTAGAACCTGATTCTGTGTCGCTAGGATGATTATGAAAGTCTCTAATTGAACTTAGAACAACGGAATGAAAATTGGAAAAATGCCTCACGTAGATCATCACGTAGAGAAGCAGAGCATCCGGGCCCCGCTGAGCCCCGTCCACTGCCCATAGACCCCTCCTGAGACGCAGCTTCCGATGGGCTGGAATAATTCAATGACTCGTCTCGCTTCGCTGTAGTGGAACAATGCACTCTTAACTCTGGAGAAGGACAGTGTCCACACTGTTTCAAGGACTGTGAAGCTGTACGGATGAATGAAAAGCAACCAGTGATAAGAAGCTAATTCGCAACAAAAGTTTAGCGCGTTGTAGCACATATTTAGTCAATGACATCTACACACACCTACATATATTTATATATCACTTGTTTTTTTTTTGTTTTGTTTTTTTTTTTACATTGGCTTCCCTTGCAGTCTAAGAGCAATCCCCACTTATGCATATCCTAGTACATCCGTCAAATATACCTACCAAATTTATTTCTGATCTTTCCATGAATCATGGAGGAATAGCTGGGGAAAAAAAGAGAGCGAGAGAGAGAGTACACACCCCCAACTACAACATGAGGAGCGATTTGACAGGACTGTGATAAAGATATTCCTGTACAGTAGAGGTCTCCCAGATTTCTGAAACTGAGTGCTACCTATTCGGAACTGATTAATGCAAAGAGCTACCTGTTTGATACACACCTCTGGAGGACAGGGGGCTGATTTGCCCAAATTACCTTTAGTAATATGTTATTACTATGTATTAGAGTTGATGATATTCATATATGTAAGGACACTGATCGTGTTAATCTCTCAAATTATAATAAAAAAAAAACTGATGAATATCATTATGGAAAACATAATTCATATGAAACAATGTCAGTGTTTACATTTCCAAATTATCACTTTTACAAATTTTTTACAAAATCGATATATTTTGGTGTACTTTTTTGTATAGGCCGCTATGCAACTCGTGTTACTTGGGGCTGCCTATCAGAACACCTCGGTGTACATCCGTTTCATCTCATAATGTTTCTCCATGAAACACAAGAGGTCGCAATTTTGTATTGTTTCAGGTTGGCAAGGCGTTTCAGATTGTAATTGGTCCTGTCCCGCCTCATCCCCATAGTTTGCTGGGATAGGCTCAAGGGATCGACGTCCCAAGTGACGATACGCGGTACGGAAAATGAATGAATAAATAAATTACACAGTGTTTCAAGTAACACTAAAGCAAGCCTTCCATTTACTTTTATTATGAAGCAGAAGAAAACAAATTACATGATTCCCTCAGTAAAATTGAGGCAAACCTAACGTAATCGAGGAGAATAAAATGTTTATATCATGTCGTTTATACATACATATATATATATATATATATATATATATATATATTTTTTTTTTTTTTTTTTAAATTTTTTTTTTTTAATGTTTATATCATGATCTCGCACATCACTGCAGTCAAGTAATTTTGAAAGAGGAAGTATTGCTTATTCATTTTAACAAGAACTAAAATGAATCAACACTGACAACAACTGATAACAACAAAAGCCGTATATATTCATGTCCTTTCATTTTTAAAATTATTTGACAAAACGGAAATGACACTAGCCTTGAATTGCATTTTGTATTCTAACAGGGCTTTGAGTTTTGGGCAGACAAAGCTCTTCGGTGATTGTGTGTTTTTTTTCTTTTCCTTTCTATTAAAGGTCAGATGCATTGAATTTGACATGCACCCATTATCTGAGCACTTCTACTCTATAATTGTCTATGTAATGAAATTAGTAATCAGTACACGCATATGGTTATTCTCAGAAGACCTACTACATGTGACAACCAAAATGACATTCTCCATTAATCAGTGCACCGTTTGCTTCGAAAATCTGTTTGAGACTTTTGCCGTCACTTAATATTATCATCTTGACGCAAAGGTTAAAAATGAATCGCAAAAATAACCCATATCACAATATTTAGTGCAAGAAGAATCTATAGAGATGACACCGGCAGTCGTCAGCACATCTGCTTCACATTAGAAATGTCCCATGTTTGAATCTTAACTCACGTCCATGTATGTCAGGTAAACTGAATATTTGTGTAACGTGATGATTTGAATGATTATTTGTCTATATCTGGCATGTGATTGGCTGTACATAATCATTTTTATTAAACCATAAACTAGAATGAGAGTTGGAAAAGATAGGAAGCAGGTTGATACAGAAAAGGGACTTTTGAGAAACTAAAGAAAATAATGGGGATGAAATGAACTGGTTGGAAAATGCCCATTCACTTGATAAAAGGGGCAGTACTTACATGCACATTTACACATTTTGGCGACCGAGACTACACCTTCACTCTTTCATTCACAGTTATAGAATTGTGCGTTATATGATACAGTGGTATGAAAAAATATCTGAACCTTTTGGAATTTTTCACATTTCAGCAAAAAATCCCCATCAAATGTGATCTGATCTTTGTCAAAATCACACAGATGTAAAAACAGTTTCTGCTTCAACTAAAACCACCCAAACATTTATAGAAGTTCATATTTTAATGAGGATAGCATGCAAACAATGACAGAAGGGGGAAAGTTAGTGAATGAGCCCTCTGCCTAAGGAGACTTAAAGAGCAATTGAAACCAATTTTTACCAAACAATTTAAGTGAGTTGTGTGCCCAATCATAGATGAGTGGTTTAATGCGGCCCTGCCCACTATAAAACACAAACCTGGAAAGAATTGTTTGATGAGAAGCATTGTCTGACGTGCATCATGGCTCGGTCAAAAGAGCTGTCTGAAGACCCGCGATCAAGGATTGTTGATTTGTATAAAGCTGGTAAAGGATACAAAACCATCTCTAAAAGTCTGGCTACAAATGGAGAGTGTTTCACACTGTTGCTTCTCTCCTAAGGGATGGCAGTCCACAAAAGATGACGCCAAGAGTTCAGCGCAGAATACTCAGAGAGGTCAAAAAGAATCCTAGAGTGTCTGCTGAAGACTTCCTAATATCTCTGTGCACACATCAACTATATGTAAAACTATGGCCAAGAATGGTGTTCATGGGAGGACTCCACAGAGGAAGCCACTGCTGTCTAAAAAAACATTAAATGTGATGGCTCACTTAATTATTTTCCCCATTCTGTCATTGTTTGCATACTTTCCTCATTAAAATATGAAAACCTATAAATGTTTGGGTGGTTTTAGTTAAGGCAGACCGTTTTTTTCATATGTGTGATTTTGACAAAGATCAGATCACATTTGATGGTGATTTTATGCATAAATGTGAGAAATTCCAAAAGTTTCAGATACTTTTTCATACCATGCGATATAATGATGTGTCATTTATATTGTGGATTTTTTTTTTTTTTTTAATTCTAATTATTAGTCGATAGAAAATGTGTACACTGTTAGGGCCTCTGCTCCTCCCTCCTGAGCCCTGGCCCACCTCTGGCAGGTGTGCGTGTTTTTATTCTGATTACAGAGTGGACGTCAGACAGGTGGAGCGGCCACAGGTGATGGTGATGATAATCAGCCTCCTTTAAAAGCAATGGACGCCGCCACCTCGTTGCCTGATCAGTGTGTCTGTTTGCTAAGTCAGTTGTAGCTCGCATTCTTTAATTCTTTCTCCCCTTGTCGGATTTCATGCCTGCCTCCTTCCCGAGCTTCATTGCCTCACGCCCACTCGACTACCCCAATCCAGTTCCACTGCTTTTGTGTTGGACACAAATAAAGCATTTTGGTTCTTGCCACACCGTGTCTGTGTCTGCATAAGGATCCGCTCCATTCCGACAATCCTAACATACACTTATCACGATCTAAAGACTTTGAGATTCTTGCAATGGATTTATCAGAAAGTTAAATTTTCTTTACTCTCCATCTACTGTTAGATTTAACTGTACTGTATCTCCTGAGGAAATGAAGTAGCTTCTTTGATGCTGCTAATCAAAATGCTTGCACAGATTAGGATATCTTTTATAAATGACTTCATTAGCTGTTCAGCACACAGAGCCAGTTTGGCATCCATCTATGTACTTGTTAACAATACCCTTTCACGCAACTATATTCCTCTTGATCTTTTACTGAGTCTTCATACTCCTGCTCCTCTGACATTTTTTCCACTAATGCTTGGACTGAGATGTCAAAATCCGGCCTATGGTACAAGCTCTCTTGTATTCCCAAAAATCCCATAAAATGTTTTTTATGAATAAAGGGGGACACAATATCAATACATTGTAAATAAAACTTGGAAACATATTTTTAGTGTATGTGAAACTAAAAGCTTGTATGCATTTTGACTGGCCAGTGCCACAACATGCAACTGCGCAAAACTGGTGGTTGAGTGACCAGGTACTATTAAAAATAGTTTCCAAACCCGACTGCTTGAGAGTTCAGTTGAGATCGACCTCATTCCATGGTTTGCGCCAGGCCTTAGACTGGAAGAACTACCTTCTGATCGTTACGACAAATAACTCGTTTCTTTCGTCATAGAAGCCAAAATCTTATTTATTCAACCACAACACTCAGAACATGTGATTGCGTTTTGTGTTTACTCTTTTAAAGCAGATTTAAAAATAAATAAAAAAGGGTTGAGTTTTTACTTTCCATGTACAGACAGACACAGTTGGGATTTACACGAAAAGTTCTATGAACAATATACATTATGTGTAGAATTAAAATGTCTACATGCAGATTCATCAGTTTCACTGCCATATATTCATCAGTTATTTTTTTTTTTTTTTTTAACAACTTTGGTCATCATATATGTCACAAAAGTGTCAGAGTCTGTCCCAACTGACTAATTCGGGAACCCACTGGACTGGGTGTTCAACTAACAAAAACAATAACTCATTTTCACACCTGCAGAGCATTCACTTTTCAAATAATCTAACATCCATGTTTTTTGAATGTAATAGAAACCTGAGTACTTGGGAAAAAGCCAAGCAAACCTAGTTAAAAGGACATGCAAGCCCCACACATAGAAAAACCCCAGCCGAAATTTTAACCTTCAGGAAGAAGTAATTTGTAAAGCAGACCTAGACCATTACAAGGCCTCCATGCTATCATATTTTATAAATCCCAAAATTGTGGATCTAGCGACAAACACATTTTAAATTCATTAAAACGTGAACACAACTACAGTAATATCTACTGTATGTGCAAGCTAATGAACAATTACTGTAAGTATAAATTCCAAAACCACTGACACAACATTAAATCCTTAAAATAAAACAATTATTAGTGGAGTACTGCATAAGCATGCAAGCATGCACCTGCAAAAGAGTTAGGGAACCACAAGAGGGTGATGTGAATTAAGGAGACACATCCTCAATGGTTGGCAATGTCGATCACGCTTTGGAATTAGCACTCACAGAACAATGAAGAGTGACACAATGGGATGTAGTACTAGATCTCAATATCAGGCAAATTCAATTCAATTTTATTTGTATAGCCCTAAATCACAACAAGGTTGTCTCAAAAGGCTTTGCAGAGGCAATATGATACACAATCAGAAACAGTAAATGAAGCAAACAAAGATGAATAAATAAAGTTCAAGTCCTGGGCATACCCCATCCTTAGACCCTCCATGTCGGCAAGGAAAAACTCCAAAAACTCCAGTCTTTGGGAGAAAATGAGAAACCTTGGGGAGTTCCACAGTCAGGAGAGATCCACTCCCAGGACGGATTGACAGGAAGCACCAGGACTGCTAATGGGAATTAGCTGGCGAAGCTACAGTCCGTAAAGAGACAGTGTAGTAAAGGAACAAGAAGAGGTCCATCTAGCCAGATGAGTCGGGGGTAGCAACGAGGACGTCCATCCATCCAGGGGTCCGGACAGTCAGGAGGCTGCAGCTGAAAAATAGCCCCTCCCCAGATGGGAGGGGGGAAAGGGGACATCGGGTGACTAGTGATGATGAGACTAGACAACTAGATATTAACATTGGAAAATAGAAATAAAGTAAGACAAGTGGTAGGTAGAGTGAGAAAAAGGAGACAGCACTCAGTGGCTGTACTTCCCCCAGCATTATAGCTTCTAGTGCAGCTTAGACTAAACTGTGAGTCTACTCTGACTTCAACTAGCCTGACCATAATCGAATAGGAACGCTTTTAATCTAATCTTAAGGCAATGTGATAGATGTTCTGAAATGTGGACATATAAACTAATAGTTTTTTTTGTTTGTTTGTTTTTCTTTTTTGCCTAATTTGAAAGCATTTGAACACATTATCCTTCTTGAACAATTCCAGTAGAAAAATGTCCATGAATTTGCTGATGAGTGATGATAGGTCAATGTTTATGTTATAATAATAACACATTTTAAAAGATTCATGTTTGAAAGATTCATGACAATGCAAAATTATTTTGTAATACTTAATTCACGTATCATAGCGCCTGCAACGCTAAACCAATATATGTGCACATGCAATAAACAATGGCAGCTCTGTCAAAATAAGCAGTGAACCAGCTTTAGAAGACATTCATTATTCATGGCAATTGATTTTTGGCAGGTTGGAGACAATTCTTTGTAATGTAACACCAATCCAGGACAGGAGGACGGTAAATGTTGTCTTTCAGTTGCTACCCTGTCTCATGCAAGTGAACTTCTGTATTGGATACAATAGTGTACAGCAGTAATATCTGTGTTGCCATTTGTGAGGTGAGCGATGTCCAGTGCACGGCCTGGACGTTATTGCTATTTAAGGAAACAGATTTCAGAATCCAGTGTGTGGAGGTGAAAAACAGAGAAATGCACTGAGCTCTGTACATGTGGCACATGGCACACATCACCCAACAGAAATATCCCATCATACCACCGAATTGGGAGTGTAACGATTATTTAAGTACAGTAAATTTGGAACTTCATTACAATTCAGCTTTTCTGAAATATATGAGAAAAGATTTACTTGGTGTTTTGTTTGACACTTGTTGAAAGAGCAGGCTACCAAAAGAACCACAGCTTTACATATGTAGTAGCATTTTTCCCCTATTATGTCGCTTTAATTTTTGATCATGTTGATCAGGTGGAAAACTAAACATTCTTAAACTATTCTGTTGTATAAGGTTAAAAAGACAACACAATGCTTGAATATTCTCACATCTGGTCTGACCCTGTATAAAATAAATAATAAATGTCAAAATTAAGTGGGTGGCAAGGTGAAAGAGTGGTTAGCACGTCTTTCTCGCAGTACTAAGATCAAGTGTTCACTCCCAGCCTCTGGAATTCCTGTGTGGAGTTTTCATGTTTTACTTTTGCCTGCGTGGATTTGGCTTTCTCCGGCTATCTGGTTTTCTTCCACGTCCCAAAAACATGTATGGGAGTCTGAGTGATCACTCCAAATCATCCAAAGATGTGAGTGTATGTGTAAATGGTTGTTTGTCTCCTTGTGGCCTGCATGGTAGGCTGATTGAACTCTCTAAATTGTCCCTATGTGTGAGTTTGTGCATGAATGGTTGTTCATCTTCTTGTGCCTTGCAATTGCCTGGTAACAGATTCAGGGTGTAATCCGCCTACTGCCCATAGTTAGCAGGGATAGGCTCCAGCCCCGCCGCAAACCTTATGAGGAAAAGCGGCTATCAGAATAAATGAACGACTATTCTAAGGATGTATACGTATCAATCCTCAGAGTCCAATTTTGTTTTGTATTAGGTCTGATTACTGTAATTAATTGTGGAAATACTATATGTTTGACTATAGGTTAGAGGTTAGCCAGTAGAAGGCTTGCACACTCTTCATCACAGCCTTCATCCTGTAGTAGCACACTAGTTTTGTCAAAGCATTCCACCCACTTAATTAATCATTCATTCAATCATTATCTGTGCCAATTATGTTCACAAACTTGAGTTTATGCCATCTAACAATGGGTAATAGGCAGGGTACACCCTGAATCAGTTGCCAGGCAATTGCAGGGCACAAGGAGATGAAGAAACATTCATGCACACACTCATACATAGGGACAATGTAGAGTGTTCATTCAGCCTACCATGCATGTTTTTGGGATGTGAGAGGAAACTGGAGTACCAGGAGAAACCCCACGCAGGCACATGGAGAAAATGCGAAATGCTGGAGCTCGGGATTGAACCCTTGATCTCATAGCTGTGAGGCGGACATGTCAAACACTGTATCCCCAGATTATACCAACCAAATCTAATTTGGAGACATTCATGAAAAATTGAGAAATATATGGAAAAAATGATAGTGTACACATCCCTAACAGCAACATGAGCGGTGACCTGACAGGCCTTCAACCTGTATAAAAAAAATAATTAATAAATAAAAAAGATCACTGCTCTAAAGCAACAATGAAGCACATCATAATGCAGCATGGTCTTACAGCCGTACCCCATGTGCAAACCTGAATGGAAATCACAGTCCAAGGTCCACCTCATATTTAATCAATCTTTCAAAAAATTAACTGTACAATTAGTTTGATTCCTCATGACACTGCAGCACGATAAAAAACAAGTAAAAAAAGGACGCATAAAAAACATCTTCACATTTCATTAGTTGTTCATTACATTACAGTTTAAACAATTAATGAATCGAACAGCAGCATTTTGTATAATGCTACTCCTAGTGAGTAAAACATGCACGTTAGACTGACTTGATCACTCCGAATTGCGTGCATGAATGGTTGTTTGTCTGGTCCTGTTCTGCGATTGACTGGCAACCAATCAGGGTGTACCCTGCCGACTGCCCATACTTAGCTGGGATAGGCTCCAGCACCTTCGTAGGATAAGCGGCACATATAATGAATGAATGAAGAATAAAAGCTTTAAAACTAAAAACTGTAGGTTTTTATTGCTGTTGTAATTTTTCACAATTAAAATGTTGATAAACTGTGTCTATGTTTCTGACAAGAGCCTTTTTTATTTAATCACCCAGTATCTTAGATGACAAGAGGATAAATGAGATGTACACACTCATTTGGTAGAGGCGAGTGAGGAAACAAAAAAGGTTGCAGGCATCTTCATAGAGATGGTGAAGCACTCAGCACTCTGAGGTAATTAAATTTTAATGAGGCCTCTTTATTCGGCTCAACTGGAGCAGTCCGATTTTACAGTAATGTGCAGACACTTTCATGCTTACTGTCACCACCAAGCTTTTATACTGGCACGCAACGCATATTATTATCTGACAAAAGGTTTTTGTAGAGATTTGGGCTGATCGAGAGCTAAACAGATACAGTAGAGAGAGAGAGAGAGAGAGAGAGAGAGAGAGAGAGAGAGAGAGAGAACTACATAGTGCAATGTAAAAGAACCTCACGCAAACACACCCCGCTGCCAGTGCTTGATAGAATTTCCAACATCATGATGCATAATTACATATTCACCATGTGCTAATCTGCATAGTGTCCTGATGTTAATTACGAGCTAACAGAGCATTTGACACCGATCTGATTAACTCAAGTACATGCAAGACTGCGGCAGACAGGATGAGACTATTTTCGAGTGGAATTTTACAGAACATTTTCTTAACATCCCTCATTATAACATTGTTTTTGCACTGCTGTAGAAAGTCTTAACAAGGTCACAGCAATCATAGAACTCAAATTCCCATGGATCTTTCTTCATATTGCTAATGAAAACACAATATTTTCAAATTCAGCTGCAGAACATGATAACGTTTTTTTCCCTGTGCTTCAACAGCAGAATAGAGTACACTCTTCCGAAGATCCAGTATTGAGCCAAAGACTTACATGTGGGCTCCTATCATTTCTATCTCTAAAATTCAAAGACTTACATATACTATCATTTCTCTATCTGAAGTTCCTAAGCATCTAAAAACAAGCTTTGCCCACTGGGTTTAACTAGGCATAATTTATCAGCTCAGCTGGGGGCTGTTTGCAAAAGTGATTGCCATCAGTTGAACAGAATGTTATTTTTCTCTTCCATGTTTATTTCTCCAAGTGTCTTGGCAAATGCTTGATCAATATAGACCAGCCAAATTATGACATTACCATACTCAGCAACAGTAATAATCACCTTTACATCATCTTCATCAAATATCAACACTGGCATAATAATTACATAATATGCCTTTGTGTGGAAGCTTGCGTTCCTGAAATCGGTTGTTCGTTCATCTAAATCGGGTGGCCAAACTTATCCACAAAGGGCTGCAGTGGGTATGGGTTTCTGTTCTAACCTATCAAGAGGAAACCTTTTCACCAATCTGGTGTCTGGCAAGCGCAATCAGTTGATCGCAGCCTGGTCCTTCTTGTTTCAACAGAAACCTCATTGGTTAAACTGTCTGTACTGGATCAGTTGGAAAAAAGACCATGACCCACTACGGCCCTTGAGGACCGGTTTGCCCACCCCTGATCTAAATAGTCTGCTAAAACATGAAAGTGGATCCCAAAAGCAGACTCAAAGACCAATTGTACGGAAATACACAAAATATACACGCAACTACAAAAAAGGTGCAAAATACAGGAGTGACTTGATGTCTATAGAAATGAAGATAAATGGATGTTGTCACACTGATAAACAACACGTAACTGTCTTCAGATTACACTGGTTTACAAGCAAAGTACATCCTGTATTAAATTATTGGGACATTACTAAATCCCCCCCCCCCCCCCCCCCCCCACAAGGCCAAAAACTCCCTCAGGCAGCACTGCTTTAAAACCGTTACAATTGTGAAAAGGATTGTGCAACGCAGATTCAGGTTCACTTCAAAAGCCCATGACAGTAAATAAAGTTAGGCCTATGCTGCCAAGTTTCATTCTGCTTTGGGTTCCCATACAAAGTCAATGTAATGACGCGTTTAAGGGCAACCGGTGAGAAGCATCTAGCACAACATGTTGTCACTGCTCTCACCAAATAGACGCCGCAATGTCACATGATGAAAGTTCGCACCGCAAGAAGATGGTTTTGGTTTATCTTTCTGCGACAGATTTCAGTGACAATGACAAAGCTGTCAATCAAATACTTTTTATAATTCATGTGAATTCAGCTGCCATGTAACTACCTGCCAGAGCCAAAACATTGCCTCAAAATCCGGTGAACAAAAGTTCAGCAGTACAACGGTGTATTAGGGCCAAAGAAAGTATTGTTACTGTATAACAAGACAGCACCTTCTCGGTGAGCTGAAAGCATCTCAGGCTCACTGAGTCAAAAATGAACTCGTAAAATAGACATTAATTGCTATCCTTTTGGTTGTCAGCAAATGAGCTCACTAAAAGGTACTCAACCTGAAATTTGCTGCTGCTTTTACACAGGAGTTGATTGTAGGCTGAAAAGCCAGACACTATACTGTTGCTCACTCACAAAGCGGCAAGAGATCACTAGAATTTTAGACACACTTTTACAAGAATTCTACAAGTCACTGTAATGCAATGCGACTGTGTTTATTTACATGCACACCCCCGCACACACACACACGTGACATTATACTGTTTAAGTTGTCAAAACGAGACTTGCTCCTATTGCTTTCAACTTGAACATGCCAAATTACATGAAAACCCTATTTGATCTTGGCCTTATAATTGTACTTCCATCTTTGTCTTGGTAAAAATGTCACAATACAGATGAATGCGATTTGTTCCACATTGTTGTTGCACTCAATTAAGCACTTTTTTAGAAAATGGGACAGTTTACATGCAGTTTATTCATGAAGCCAAATAAAGCCTCTAGGGTACCTTTGAGAATCCCAAGATGGTACATTTTGAGGTTATGAACAGTAAATAAAAAAACTAGTTTGCATTGTGTAAAAACACATCATTACTGTAGCCCACTTATTCCCGGTTTCCCGGCATCACTTTTGATACATGCAAATATTCTGCCAACCTCAGGAGATGTGAATGGAAAATCATGGCAATAATCAGGGGTGAAAGTGGGCCAGAATGGTCAGGAACGCAGTTCCGGTATAAGATTTGGGGCCAGAACGCAGTTCCAGTATAAGATTCAGGGCTGGAATGCTGTTCCGGTACACGGTGCTTTGATTCTGAAAATATGACAGCAACTGTCAAAACGCTATGTAAAAAAAAAAAAAAAAAATGCTAAGCTGCCACACATGCATTTCAGCTTGAAGGGAATAGGTACCGTTCTCGCACACACCATATAATTGTTTGCATTAGTCTAACACATTCATCTAACTATAGTTTAGGCAGACTTCACTCCATGCCCTTGACACAGTAAAGTGAATCACCTTATCGGAGCTCATGAGGGGGAAATGAAAAAATGGTACCGTTTCTCGTAGGCACCGTCTAACTGTTTGCATTACTCGAACACACGTAATATAATTAATCAGGGAATAGTGCAATTTCTCATATTTACTGTAGGACTGCACTACTCTAACACACTTAATATAAAATAAATAGCACACCATAGTTTAAAGAAGCAGAATAGATACACAACGCCATCTTATCACAGAGGCCCAACGAGTGCGTCATGAGCAAGGTTGACGCACCAAGTCTGGCAATCAATTCTCCCGACAACGAACAAGGACAAAGACCAGCGCGCTTTGTCCTAAAACAAGTAGCATCAGCCCGGATAACAAAGTTGATAGCGGGCGCTTGGGACGTCAAGACCAGCATCCGCCGCTGTGGCAACCACGTCCCATCCGCACACGAACCTAAACCGCCAAATCCGGCCACAGAGGGAAGGTCCCAAAAGCAATGCCCGGACACACCTTCGGCCTGGCCTACTCCACCACAGACTTAAAAAACACTGGACACTGAGATAACACAGATTTGCTGCCCGGAAACATTTTCTATGTAGTCTTGTTTTGGATCCAGAATTGTCCCTCCGTCGTCTGTTTTTGCCTTGTTTTTTGACCATTGTCGACGAATAAATTGTCAACCTGCTTTCGGTGAGTCTTCTTCAAACTTTTGGAACATGGAGTCAGTACAAAGGGTTAACACAGGAACGCGCTGAGTTTTGCTTCCTCCTGGTTTGGCTCGTGGGGGCGGTAAACAACGGAGCACCATTTCCGTTCGGCTGCCGCCGTTCCCGTGCAGCTTTGGCCGGGGGGACTAAATTCCAACAAGCTCCAAGTAGAAAACAATCTACCAACATCAGATTTACATATTCAAGTGTTAACAACAAGTATAATGAAGTGCTTGTGTAGCGTAATCCGTTTCCACCAATATCTCTTATTGATTTTATTCTACGGACGGCTTGGAGGTTTCCCCTGCTGCTGCAGTTACAGTATCTCAGTCTGATGATGATGAGTCAGTTCAATGTGCGAATGCACGCAACAAAACAAAACGCCTGGACTCATTTATCTGTTTAATAGGCTGACATACTAACATGTCATCAGCAGAGATGGTTAGCAACAGAGATGGTCAAATGTGCATGTTTCTGGAACAGCAAAAAAAAGAAAAGCTTGTTGAATTGATACGACAAAGAAAGGGCAATGCAACATAAAATGGATCAAAAAATGAAATAAATAAATGAAATTTCTAAACCGTGGCGACCTTCACGTCGAGGAGTTCCGGCAAGAAAGTCTAGCCACTTTCACCCCTGGCAATAATATAGTGAGAGCTTCTTTTGAAGGCACACAAGTCATTGATTTCTAGGCATTGGACAAGTATTGGCTGACAAAAATGTCATAGTGATAGAGCTACGACAAAGGAGTTTCATATTAATGTCTCTATCCACAATGAGATCACAGACACACACATGCTCTCACAAACATACACAAACACACATAATGTATCTGGTCACATAGCTCAGTCCATCAATTTATTTCATTCACTTCTGCCTAAATTTGATGTCAGATAGGAAGAGTGCCTCCTCTTCTTCCAAAACTCAAAATGAGAGACACGGTTAGAATACAAATGAGCAATAGATCAAATGAATGTTGGGAATAGTGACGGTCTTATCTCTTCCAGTCAGTCATTCTACATTTCGTGCCTGCTATAAAGATCCCTGGACAGGAAAGTGACCTTCCCAGATAGATAATTCGCTGCAATGGAGGTACTTTATGTCTTTCCCCCTCACAACATTTTAAGCCATTCTAAAAATGATACAGTATTTGGTTTAGTAACATCTAAATAGGGAAATCAGTGTGGTTTTATTTTCATGCAGTGCCTTAAATCTGCTAATCTGCTTTCCCTGCTACTTTCACTGTAGAATGATTTTTGACAGCAATCAAAAGTAGAATCACTGTTTGAAGTTCCTCTAAAAATTGCTGTTTGAAGTTCCTCTAAAATTGCTTCAGTGAGTCCACATTTTTCCACATGGAGCTGAGAGATGTCATTTTAAAGAAAAACCAAAATCTCAGCTCTGCAGATGTGGTAAGTTTAATCAGTCTTTAAAAACGTAAAGCATATTTTTGCGCAGCAAATGTGCTTTAAACAGTGAACTAATACAGTTTTTCCACAGCCCTGTCACTTTTCAGTTCAACTCTATTTTTCTCTGTTTTGGGTCCAAAAGTATCACCGAACAAATACAGTGGGGCAAATAAGTATTTAGTCAACCACTAATTGTGCAAGTTCTTCCACTTGAAAATATTAGAGAAGCCTGTAATTGTCAACATGGGTAAACCTCAACCATGAGAGACAGAATGTGAAAAAAAAAAAACAGAAAATCACATTGTTTGATTTTTAAAGAATTTATTTGCAAATCATGGTGGAAAATAAGTATTTGGGCTATACCAAAAGTTCATCTCAATACTTTGTTATGTACCCTTTGTTGGCAATAACGGAGGCCAAACGTTTTCTGTAACTCTTCACAAGCTTTTCACACACTGTTGCTGGTATTTTGGCCCATTCCTCCATGCAGATCTCCTCTAGAGCAGTGATGTTTTGGGGCTGTTGTTGGGCAACACGGACTTTCAACTCCCTCCTAATTCCGTGGCGTCAAAATGATAGCAAGAATGGGGAGCAAAAATCCCAGAACCACACGGGGGGACCTAGTGAATGACCTACAGAGAGCTGGGACCACAGTAACAAAGGCTACTATCAGTAACACAATGCGTTGCCAGGGACTCAAATCCTGCACTGCCAGACGTGTCCCCCTGCTGAAGAAAGTAAACGTCCAGCCAGGCCCGTCTGGGGTTCGCTAGTGAGCATTTGGATGATCCAGAAGAGGACTGGGAGAATGTGTTATGGTCAGATGAAATCAAAATAGAACTTTTGGTAGAAACACAGGTTCTCTTGTTTGGAGGAAAAAGAATAAGGAATTGCACCATACCCACTGTGAAGCATGGGGGTGGAAACATCATGCTTTGGGCTGTTTTTCTGCAAAAGGATCAGGACGACTGATCTGTGTAAAGGAAAGAATGAATGGGGCCATGAATCGAGAGATTTTGAGTGAAAGTCTCCTTCCATCAGCAAGGGCGTTGGAGATGAGACGTGGCTGGGTCTTTCAGCATGACAATGATCCCAAACACACAGCCAGGGCAACAAAGGAGTGGCTTCGTAAGAAGCATTTTAAGGTCCTGGAGTGGCCTAGTCAGTCTCCAGATCTCAACCCCATAGAAAATCTGTGGAGGGAGTTGAAAGTTCGTGTTGCCCAACAACAGCCCCAAAACATCACTGCTCTAGAGGAGATCTGCATGGAGGAATGGGCCAAAATACCAGCGACAGTGTGTGAAAAGCTTGTGAAGAGTTACAGAAAACGGTTGGCCTCCGTTATTGGCAACAACGGGTACATAACAAAGTATTGAGATGAACTTTTGGTATTGACCAAATACTTATTTTCCACCATGATTTGCAAATTCTTTAAAAATCAAACAATGTGATTTTCTGTTTTTTTTTTCCCCACATTCTGTCTCTCATGGTTGAGGTTTACCCATGTTGACAATTACAGGCCTCTGTAATATTTTCAAGTGGGAGAACTTGCACAGTTAGTGACTGACTAAATACTTATTTGCCCCACTGTATGTATACATATATATATATATATATATATATATATATATATATATATATATGTATGGCGGAAAACACTCAGGTGACTTGAAGTTCCGCACTGACACTCCCAATTTGGCCAAATTTCAAAATTGTCCGATATGCATGTGTGATACATCATTGGAAAGCTTAAACTCTCGATTTTGTGGGGGAATAAAAATTTTGGACAGAAGGGCATTTTTAAAAAATATTTTTTTAAACAGCAAAACCCTGTCTGGAGGTGAGAGCACGCGAGAACAGAATTACAAACGCCATGATTTTAAAGAGATATTATCGCGTACTTACCTCGTTTCGATCCAAAAACTCCATGTCGCATGTATCACTGAGTGTCAACACACAGCTGTGGATGGCCACAGGTGGATTTTATGGGTGAAACATGGTAATATGACAAGAGTCGCGATGCAGAAATCGCAGACATCAAGGAGTGGTCGAGATTTTCTTATATTTACCTTTTTAAATGTTTCTTTTTTTTCAATTTTTCTTTGTTTGGATCATTTATCTATCATCTAACATATCGGGGAAAATGCGACAGTAACTACAAAATACAATTTAGCGATAATTATGAGGTAGATATCCGTGACATATCCGTGATATATATACCTATGTATTTACTGCATTTTCATATCAGTTTATCTGAATGTTCATGTGCATAAGGTGTCTGGCAGAAGTGCCAAAGATTGGTGTGCTGATTTGAAACCTTTGTTCTATTTCAGCATGTGAGTGAGCCCACCTGCAGCAAAAAGCACACTGTGGACATGTTCAATAGGTTAATATTTTAAATGGCATTTTAGTTGATGCTGCTTTAGTTGATCACTTATGTACCATGACTTTCCTCCCAAATTAACCATTGTACTTGCAGTACTAGTTACTTGCAATGCTGAGAGTACAGGTGTCACGGACCCGACAGAGGAGGACCACAAATGCATCACGTTTTCAACAATTTATTGACAGGACCGGCTTGGCAGGTGTAATGATGGCAGCAGTACAGACAAGGGCTAGGCAGAAGACAGGTTTCCAAAAGCAAAAGGCAGGTCGAGTTACCAGGGCAGGAGAGAAGGCAGCAGTCGGGCAGGTTCAGATTCGGCAACGAGAGTCAGATTCAGAGAGCTAGGCAGGCAGGTAACAGGCAGGCTTCGCAGACGGTCTGACAGTGTGGAAGTGAAAAATCTGGGCTTTAAATACACAGGTTGATTGCTGAATGAAGGAGTGCTATTGGCTGGGCTGTGAGTAGTTGAACTGAGGACAGGTGGGGATAATTGAAGGCAATTAGGCAATGCTGCAGCAGGGGCTGAGGCCATGACAACAGGAATACTGTTTAAACCTCATGGCAAGATGTTGACAATATTTAACTATTTTCTAATTGTGTTCTAAATGTTCAGGGCCTTTGTTAAAGTTAAAAGAATTGAAGACAGGCAAGAAGCTCATATTTTAATGATTACTTGAGCAGCACACAGTCATGCCCCGCCTTTTTACCACAAGTAATAAGTTAACAATCCCTCCTGTTCAACTACCTTTAGGATTTGTTTCCACATCTAAGTGCAATGAGTATGAGGTCATGAGTTGTTATGTGCACACCAACTTTTTAAAATCCAGGCTGAGCAGTGTGCTGCCTCAATTTACTCATACAGTTAGCATTTCAGTTAACTCTGGACCATTTACCATAGCCTTGAAAACTGCTGTCGTCTGTGCCCTACAAAACAAGACTAGCCTTCTTTGGCCCATTTCAAACCTGCTTGCAAAATTTGATTCGCTCAACCCTCTCCCTTTCTTCAGCTGAATTCCCGTTTTGATGATCAGCTTTCAGCCACCATAATAGCACTGAATGCTATGACGGTTACAAATGACATCCGTCTGAACAATGGCACAGGTGAATTCTCGATCGTCCTCTTTCTGGATCTCAGTGAAGCAAATGACACAGCCGTCATGTTTACAAATGAAACAAATTAAAAGACTAGAATGGCAACTTTTGTGCTGTACTAAAATGGTTCATGTCCTATCTTGAGAACAGAAGGTACTTTACATAAATAATTATCAAGCCAAATAGCGCTGAGTTGTGCTGTCCATTCATGGTCCCATTTTCAATCTGTATGTGCTGCCCTTGGCCAGTTAATACACAGGGCCCCACCTCAACTGAAGACCCCCTCAACAAATAAAAGCTTTAAGAAAACATTGGCTCTTTAATTATGCATGTTTTATGTTCTGCGTTATGAAATTTTTGTTTATTCCATCTCCCAGAGTATTTCACAAGATTTGGCATCAGCATTAGAAGGTTTTTAATAATTTAGGTCTTTCGTAAAGTGCTCTCGCTACCTCATGCAAAATACATTGAATGAAAAAAAATGTTTCCTTCTTGCTCTTTGCAAAACATACGCGCAACTTTTAAATTCTTTAGTACTTCTGTCAGTATCCCTTGTCCCGCGCGACCCTCTGAGACCGAGCCCCCCACTTTTTTTTTAATGTAGGCATCGAGGGGTTAAAAAAAATCAATGCATAGTAAATCGGTAGTATTTTAGCAGTGTAGTTGTTAATTAACAAAGATAACTATTGCTGTATTAACACCACGAAAGGTAATAGTTCGCTTTCTTTGGTCCCAATGTATTTTAGTGCGGACTCTGCACTAAAATACATTTGGTCTGGACTTTTTTCATGCAACTTTATCACTAAAGTGAAATGAAGCGTGTACTTTTAAATAGCTATGCTTTGCTAAATTTTCCATCTACAGTGTATTTTAAAGTGTCTTGGTTTCTCATAAACATTAAATGCATTAAATTTACTGCATGCTAAAAAAAATGTTTTTTTATTTATACATCCCTTATGAATCTTAGCCAGGTTAATAAGGTTTGTCATGTCATGTTATGAACGTCATTAATTCAGCGAGTTATGAGTATTTTATGGAGAAAAACACTCATTATTTACGTCCGCTACTGAAGTACCAAGGGTCCGCCAGAGAAGTCTACCGACTTAAGATGGCCGCTTGTCACTTACACCGCTGAGTCAGTCTTTATACATCTAGCATTATAGCTGTGATCTCTGTGGGTGTTTGCAAATAAACGTGGCCTATTGATTGGTCCGTTAAGGTCTCGCTTTAGCTCGCGATCCTCAAAATCCTTGCAGCTCGACCAAGTAAACCCTTCACATTGCTGTGGTCAGTTGCTGTTGTGCTGGAGGCGGCGCTGTCTGTCCTCCTCTACCTGGTTTGAAGTCTGACTCTTTTGAACTAACCAAGAGACGAAAACAATCACTGTCGGCGTGGCGGAACAAGATTCAGCTCTGCGCTGTATTCGCCATTGATGCTGCAGGTAAGGTCGCAAACGGCACGTCTTACAGGCTTCCATTTTTTACACTCTCATATGCACAGCTAGCTGGGTCACACTTGTATTTAACGACACAGTGCAAAAACAAGAAACAAACGAAATATAATTACCGTTGTCCCCTCGCTCTCGCTCAAAATAGTTTTTTTCCAATCACTTTCTCGTCCTGTGTATATAATAGCTTTGAGCACATCAGCCCGTATTAAAGGAACTCGAAGAAGAATGCCGCAACTTCAGAGCTCGCCGTCCTCCCTGAGATGTAAAAACCACCTTTAGCTTGCATGCTAACGATACCCCTGCTTAATTATATTGTATTAATTTGTTCGGTGACCGTGCTTGCTTCTTGTTCATTTGTGAAATGACCTTTTGGTGTTATCGCGGTTGTTATGGGGATGAGCAAGGAGGTTCAACACTTGGTAGTTCACGCCACCAACTATGTGAACTCTCCCTGTTTGTTTCCTGGAAGAATGCGCTTAAGTCACACCGGCTTAGCTCTTACTTTAATCTTTTATCACAGCAATCATTCTGATTCTGGCCCTTTGCAGAATGCACGAAATGATCCCGAATTAAAATTACAAATGGCTTGCTTATCTGCTGCTGTCCCGTTATGTAAACTAAAAGAAACCAATGCTTCTGCCAATGTACATTAGTGTGTCTACTGTAGCTACTTCACTGAAGTTGGTGTACTGTACTTCGCTGATGTTGATTCACATCCCAAATAGCAGACCGACGTTGAAAAGATGTTGGATCAACATTCCGCTGTCGATCTTATATCGTTGAATCAACGTCACTTTTGCACCCTCAATTAATGTTGTTTCAACGTTGAAATCCTTACAAAACCTAAACGTCATTTCGATTATTAATAATATTGGAACAATCAATGCTGAATCAATGTTGTTTTCTACCAAAACGCCCGCTCATCCATAATTCAATGACTTTTCAATCATATTTCCCTGTCACTAAATAAATGAACTATTTATCAACATTAGTTCATCAACTATGAAACAATGTTAACCCAACTATATACTACATACCATAGAACCACGTTGTTTCAACGTCACTTGACGTCGAAATTTCGATGTCAACCATACTGATGATTTTGATGGAAAATCAACGTTTATTCAATGTCAGACTGCTATCTGAGATTTGAAGGGAATTCGTTTTTTGTTAGCCTTCCACAACTCAGCATTATTATTAAAAATATTATTACTTATATTATTTAGTTCAGAGGTGTTTGTGTTTTAAATGGCTCTCAGCAAATGATGAAATGTCATATGGGCTGCACAAGAAGCTTGAGTCCAGCCTACATTCTGATGCACTTCTCAGTTTTAACTATGGATGTCCTGATCACATATTTTTGCACCCGAGACCGAGTCACATGATTTTGAGAAGCTGCCGACACCAAGTACCGATCCAATACCTGAAAAAGTTTTTTTTTTTTTTTTTTTTTTTTTTTTTAAACTGTTTTAAACATGTTTCTGTGCCACCTTCATAATGTGAGTTATTTTAAAACAAGAATAACGTAGAAAAATGCTTATCTTTATTAAGTGCTTCATTAACTGAGTCCACACGAATCCCCTCACGCTGCTGAGAACAGCCTCTCACTAACACAATGAGCTGCTATAGCACACTACCGCAAGTGTGTAACGAGCTAAACGATGATTGACACACAGGCACCTTTGATTGTACAGCTACCAAGCTTCTCTGGCAAGATCAAAACTACAAACCTGTCAATCATTGTTAACTTTAACTAGAAACTCCAGTGCACTGCTGAACAAGAAAACCAACATGAAGGGAGAGTGAGAGGCTGTACGTGCACGAAGCAGAAAAACATAAACATATTTTTTCAATAAAAAAAAAAAAACCCGATCCTTTTCACCCAACTCCAGTCCTCTAAAAGAATCGGCCCAATTTCTGATCACATGATCGGATTGGGACATCCCTAGTTTGAACAGTAGATGGAACTCATCCAATTCAACTTAGAAGGCTGGCACTGAGTGATCGCTGCTAGCTCCACAGTCAAATTGAATTGGACGTCTATTGCCGTTAATGGCCGCCAAAGAGTTAATTCTTAAAAAATACATTTTCAAACCCCGATCTCTTTTTTTTTTTTTTTTTTTTTTTTTTTAAACCTGATTCCTATCCTCATTTTAATAAATGAAAGTGGAAGGATTTTTAAGTTCTTTGGTTTTTCTGAAGGCATGCACACAGAGAAGCAAAAGTGCATGAAACTTAATTTGCAGATATATGGTAGTATGCAGGCCTAGTGTGCCTAGGTCCTCCTTTCGTGGGTAGCCTAGTGCAGTGCCCGACCTCCATGGCGTAAGGAGCTGCCTCTGCAATCGGGTTGTCCCGATCACATATTTTTGCACTTGAATTCAAGTCTGAGGTACCTGATTTTAAGTATCTTTCGATACTGAGTACAGATCCAGTACCTTGGCAATTCATGACGGAGAAAAAAAAAGCACATCCAATGTTAGGTATTTCTATACTTCAGACATTGTCATGCTTGCATGAGGCTAACTTAACATTAACTTCCGATGACAGCTAGCATAACATTTTCCTGCTGGCGGTTTTTATTTCCTCTTGTGTTGTTTCCGTTGGATTTGTGATTTTGCGCCTTACGAAACATTTTTGTTTCTTTTAAAGCTGAAACGATTACTCAAATAATAATACGTGATTGCATCCAACAGCCGCTACAAACTACGCCAACGTTGCAACAAACTACGCCCACATGCTGTTACGGTTGTAGCGTCTGATGAGTCTCATAGATATCACATGTATATAGACCCTACCCACCGACGTCACAAAATCACGTGCTCGCTGTATGGTTCCGCCCACTTGTCCGTCATTTTGTGTCTGTATTATCAATGGTCTCAATTGATCGAGCAATTTATAATGCATTTCATGGAAGACCCGGTGCTTTCGGATGCCGTAAACTCACTTGATGCGTTGCATAAAAGGCGTTATGTGGAAAAGCTTCAGTTTATCCATTCGCCAGATCCATATTTGATGCCTAAATCGATGTTTTTCGACCCGCTGTCTTCGCCGTATTTGCCTGACATCTGCTAGCTACCCTGAACTGTACAACTATCTTGTCCACACAAAATCAGCCAATTCTCACGAAAGTTTGAAAAACTTTAAGAGCTTGGAGGCTTATAAATACTTCGTTGCTGGTTGGGTGAAACAGGTCCTCGTCCACGAAAATTCGGCAGGAATCTATCTTGTGCTTGGAAAGGTGAGTTACGAAATTTTCAATTCAAAATCTTTTGTTATCGCTAACATCCACTGTCAAGTCTAATGTATTTCATGTCGTTTGTCAATGGAGTTCGGGCTTTTAATGTTTATATGGTTTAGCGATAGCACTCTCACTACATACATACGTGTATGTTGTCGGCGATTAGCCTAGCAATGATCTTAGTTGTGGTTGTCAGCCCAAAACCCTCTAAATATATATTAAATGCATCTTACCAGATATAAAATGACTACTACATAATCTGTGGTAATCATTTGGAGCCCAGTTTTCTCGTCGAATTGCAGCAGCCCATCTCGCTCTCTTCTCTCCGGGTCTCTCGGAATCCGGTAGAACTTCAAGTCTCTCCGTCTTCTCCGTCTATCTTCTCTGTTATTGCAACCGACCGCCACACGCCTTCACCATTTTGATTATTAATGTTAACGAGCAGAAAAACACGTCGTAAATAGGAGGAATGTACGTAGCCGTAACAGGGAAACATGATGTGTTGACGGACAATTGGGCGGCACCAGTCAGGAGGAAGGAGTTGTGACGTCACGTGGGTAGGGTCTATAGAACTAGATGAGAAATGACAGACTCGGTGACGTTAGCACATGTATATAGAACAAGACGCGAAATGTCAGACTAGACGGCGTTGGTAAACAGCCGCAATCTTAAAGCAGTAGACTTCTCAGCGCTGATTAATAAGATTAAGATGACTAGGTTTCTATTAATTACGACTACTATCGATGTGTGGCCCAGGTATCATACATTTATTTTGAACACTGCAAAAATGCAAAATCCTATCGGGACTTACAATTTAGACTAACTTAAAACTTAACTACAACTTAAAAATAGCTTGACACAAATGGAAATTCAATTGAAACATGTGGGAAAAACACCTAAATTTTAAGTGATGTGTCTTTTTAGGTAAGAAACACGATTTTTTTTTTTTTTTTTTTAAATAAGATTGGGTGAAATCAGTGAATTTGTTGTTTTATTTTTCTAGTCAAATCTGCAATTAAATTGTTGGCTGTTTTCAATAATGTACATCTAAAATAAAGACATTGGATATCTAAAAATGGTTCAATATTAGGTAAATTGTCTTGTTTTCTCATGTATATTTATAATTGCTCTTTACCTAAAAAAAAGCTCTAAAATGTGTTATTTTGAGATGTCTGGGCTAAAAAGAAAATAAAACTATTTTCCTTTGAACTGGATTTTTATTTTACATAAGTATATACATATGCGTTTTTCAGTACTGATACCGATTATTAGTAGTTAGCGGGACTGTTAACCGATTTTTGAAGCTGATACTAATTTGCAGTAAAAGTGTAAAAATTGATTTAAACAATTGAATAGTGCAAACACTGAACTTCCTTGAAATGTCTAAAGCAGGGGTCCCCAAACTTTTTCCTGTGAGGGCCACATAACCCTTCTCTTCTCTGATGAGGGGCCGGGGTCAGTTTGTAACAGAAAAAGTGTGACGATTGCAGGAGTGCCTAAATGTAAAAATGTATTGTTTTTCAGAAAGCCACAATCAAATAACCCTTTCTGGATTCTTCACGGAACCAAAGTAAATAAAATAAAAATGATATCATATAATATAGTATAATATAATATAATATAATTAGGGCTGTCAAACGATTAAAATTTTTAAGCGAGTTAATCACAGCTTAAAAATTAATCGTAATTAATCGCAATTCAAACATCTCTAAAATATGCCTTATTTTTCTGTAAATTATTGTTGGAATGGAAAGATAAGACAAAGACGGATATATACATTCAACATACTGTACATAAGTACTGTATTTGTTTATTATAACAATAAATCAACAAGATGGCATTAACATTAATATTCTGTCAAAGCAATCCCTGGATAGAAAGACTTGTAGTTCTTAAAAGATAGATTTTAGTACAAATTATAGAAATTTTATGTTAAAACCCCTCTTAATGTTTTCGTTTTAATAAAATTGGTAAAATTTTCAATCAAAAAAATTAACTAGTAGCTCACCATTGTTGATGTCAAGAATTACACAATGCTCATGGTGCATAAAATCAGTCGCACCCAAGCGCCAGCAGAGGGAGACAAAAAACACAAGTAACAAGTGGACATGACACTGCTGTCATTTTAATCTGTTTGAGCGGGGCATATGCGTTAATTGCGTCAAATATTTTAACGTGATTAATGAAAAAAACTAATTACCGCCCGTTAACGCGATAACTTTGACAGCCCTTAATATAATATAATATAATATAATATAATATAATATAATATAATCAGGGGTGCACATAATTTTTTTGCCCAGGTTCTCAGAGGAGGACCTGGAGATGTGACTTGGTCCTCATTGAGCTTGAGAGCCGACCCACCTGATGCGATAAATTTATGACAAGCTTTACTTAGAGCCAATTAACTTTGATTAATTATATTAACAGTTAATGCTTGATTAACATCAACTGGCACAACAAAATTGCCATTACTTTGCAGTGAAATGTAAAGAAATAAACATAAAAGCACCAATTCAAAATAAAGGGCATTATGCGGCTCCCACATTAACTCCAAGCCTTTTTAAAAGTGGGATGTCCTCCTCATAAGACCTCATTGAACGTGCCTGTTTAGCTTTGTAAAATGCGAGCAAAAACACGTTTGTCAGTGCATGTCGCTGTTCATTACCTTTATTCCGCCCTATTCCGCCACATGTCCATAGGGCGAGTGGGGTCCTGTTTGACATCGATAGTTTGCTTAATTGCCACATGCTCTCTGTTTTTTTCGTGCTTTTCAAAGTTTGGATGGCTGAAATTCTTTGACCCTACATAAAATGCGTTGCTCTAATCGGCGACATTGGGATTCTCACGGCACATTTTGTACCGCATTTCCGTGCGAGCATCATTCGCTTCTAGCCATGGTACCTCCTGTAGCCACTTTTCAGCAAAAGTCCTTTTTTTTCGGTAGCTCCGGTGACGTCTCTGTCGTCTGTCTGTCTTTTGACGGGGGTGGGGGAACACGGAAGTAATTACTCAGTGTGGCCTGCCTCATCGACATTTTGAGAAGTTATTTTCTCGTGTCCGCCGCAAATAGAGTGGTCAGCCATCGGTACGCAAAAGCGTATGGAAGCCGTTGAGGGCCAGCGCGTTTGTCTACGTCCAGTACGCATGTGCGGACCACTTATGTGCACCCCTGAATATAATATAATATAATATAATATCATGTAATATAATATAATAATACTGTATTAATTAAACAGATAATAACCAAATAACCATTGCTCAGTTCTTCACAGAAAAAAGCCAGGACATGAATAACTCTATTGAGAAAAAAAAAAAAAAAAAAAAAAAAAAAATTTTTTTTTTTTTTTTTTTTTTTTTTTTTCCCCCACAATTTTTTTTTTTTTTTGTTCAGGGGGCTGGACCAAATGTGGCTGCGGGCCGTATCCGGCCCGCGGGCCGTAGTTTGGGGACCCCTGGTCTAAAGCATGTTTCTTGAATCACACAAATAGAAAATAATAGCTCCAGAAGTACCTGAATTTGAGTTTTCTGTCTAGAGCTTCTCACACACAAGAAAAGTTTTCCTTGGAGTCTCCAGTTTTTGTTAGGACAGCTTCTTCTTCAGAGGCTCTGTCTCTTCTGCTTGGGGGATGGTGTGGTACAGTGGTAGAATAGTTGCTCCCCAACCCAGAAGTTGTGGGTTCGATGTATGCTAGGTGTGGTTCAGTGACAACTTACAAACGGTTTTTCCAGTGCTCAGCATTCCTGATATTAGTGGGCGTGGAGGAAGAATTAAGAGATCAGTGTTTTTAAAATGTATTTATTTTAATTTATTAATTTAGTTATTTTTCCACATGCCCCCCATTTATTATACTGATGTAGGACTAATCTGCAATTATGGTTACTAGTTGAAACTTTTACCTCAGTGGTTGAGTTGCCTTAAGGCAGTGCTTCTCAATTATTTTCTGTCACGCCCCCCCAAGGAAGAAGAAAAATGTTTCGCGCCCCCCCAAACTCTCTGCCGCCAGTGTAAATAGTATCATTTGTCTATAAAATTACTATTATAAATACGCATCTGCCTAACATTGTGTCCTTTTTTTCTAATAAAGAAAAAAAGTAACATAGATCAACTTATAATAAAGTATAACTTTATTAACATTGTTTTGTTTGTAACAGAGAAGACTTGACGTGCATCAATTTGCCTGAATTTAAAAAAAAAAAAAAATCACATCCAACTAAAAAATACACTCAAGGTACATTTTTGACCATTTGATACAGAAAAATAAAATGTAATAAAATCAGTAAATAATAACAAATTAAAATTGGTTAGAAACATTCACTCATGAGGACAATGTGCCAAAAAATTTGACCGAAAAAACAAATCTGAATAAAAGAGAAAAAAAAAAGTGTCCTTGGACAGGAGACTTTTTACTTTTGCTGCTCACAGTATTTACCTCCTTTGCAATGGTGTGGAGTTATTTTGCAATTAGCATGCTAACAATGCTCACTGGTTTACTGATGTAACACTGACAAAGCAGGACGATTGTTGGCAATATTCGGCACGTTTTCACTGAAAAAATCAAGCGGCTTAACAATGAGATTGGGGTCTAATGTCTTTAAGTGGCGTCTTAAATGATTTGGCTTCTGGCTGTCTGCTATAATTATTTTTAGACACAGTAAACAGTGGTCTTTCATCATCACCCACTGTATTAAAAGTCAAAGCTAAAAGGCAAACGGCACGAAAAAAGCGCATTCACGGCGGCCGAGGTAGAACCGTAGGTGAGGGCGGTCGTCGCGACGATCCCAAGCCGAAAATGGCACTTCTCGGGCGGCGACGTGAGAACCGGACAAGGCAGTGGGTCGCTGCGTGAGTGAGTCTGGTCGGAAAACGGCTTTCGAAAACGGCGGTGGCACACTGCTCTTCATATCTGTTGTCTGTGTGTGCTGAGTGCTCTTCCTTAGTTCAAAAATACTGCGCGCACTCTGAAAATGAGAGCGCCACTGCCACCTACTGAGTGGATGAGTACACTTTATTCCAGTACGGCAAAAAAAAAAAAAAAAAAAAAAAAAAACGTTCCCCGAGGTCACATGCGCCCCCCCCCGGCATCGCTCTGCGCCCCCCCAGGGGGGCGCGCCCCACTATTTGAGAAGTACTGCCTTAAGGACAAGGAAAACATGCATTAACATTTACAATAAAAAAAAAAGCTTTTGTCCTTTTATGTCCATGCTTGTTCTTTCTCAGTGATAATGTATTGTGCTACATAGCATTTCTCACAGGTTATGATTTGACTTGTGGTGGTGGGTGGAGTGTGAAATTCTGCTTGTCTCTTCATGATAAAACGACATTTAAGTGGCTTGGTCAGTATTATTTGCTTGCGGCATTTTAAGATTAATATAAGTACTAAGGCTGCACAATGGATAAAATATGTATTTGGTAGATATCATAGTAATAGCAATTGAAACGTGATTTGAAAATAATTACTTTAAATTAATACTTAATCCATTTATAATTTGTGGATTGCCATCCCTTTAGATATTGTTACAATTAAATGATCAATTACATGATTGTTACTTACACATGACTAGGGTTGGGCATCGATGGGATCTGGGACTAACACTCCGATACTCTAGGAACCGTTCGAATTTTAAATTTCGATTCATTGTTTCGGTGCCCTGACTGCCAAACTAAAAAAATAGCTGCTGAACACCATGAAGAAAAAGCCACATCAAGCGAGTTGTGCATTGCAACTTGATTTCAACCATGCACACTGTGCGGTGGCGCTCAAAAGTTTGGCTCAACTACAAAAAGAAAAATGACCAGTCAGCTCAGTGCGACATTTGCAACACAGCTATATCACGCAAAGTTGGCTGCACGACCAATATGATTAAACACCTCCGGCTTCATGTAATACAAGTGCCAAGTAATGTATACTTGAGTGCCAGTTATTTGACACGCTGTGCCGGGCCGCCGGTCAGCTAACCAGTCAGAACCAGGTAAGTAAAACAATAAATTACATCAGTCTTCTGCTGCCCCCGCGACCTGACCCTGGATTAAGCGGTAGATGATGGATTGAATAGTATGAGAATGAGTAATATTATTACATTGGGCTAATGTAACGATACAAGCAGCTGCGTACTTCACATAGCGCATTGCCGCCTCCGTTAAAACCAACAGTATTAAAAGCATCTTTTATTTTAGAATCTGTTTTACAAATAAGGAAACCCTTATTATTCTTGCCTCACCTACATCAATTTATAATCAATAGAAGAATTATACTAATTCTTCCTCGTAGCTCCCAGCGAAGGTACATGTATGTAAAGTGCGTAGCGGCTCACAGCTACCTTACCCTTATGTAATATTTGCGACTTTTTCTCGCTTTCTCATATTTATGCATTCAAGCTTCATCTACACCCAGTGAATGTGTGTTCTCCACTGCAGGAGATACTCTCCAAACGCTCACGCTTACTGCCTGAGAAGGCAGATATGATCATTTTCCTCAACAAAAACTGTTGCTGATTTTATACTGTACCCGCTGCTAATCTGGATTGGGTTTTACAAGTTGTTGTTATTGTTTTTGTTTGTTTGTTTGTTATTCTGCACCAGGTTAGCCCATTAGTGGGAGCTCAATAACATGTAAACACTATATGTAAACATGAAACACTATAAAACGTAGGCAAAAGAATATGTAAAAATGTTTTCTCTGTGAATTTTTGAAAAATAAACATATTTGTGAAAGTGCACTCCTGTGGAAAGAAACATCACCATATTCAAGTTCCAAGACTGATATTTATATAAAATTTAAAAATATCCTCGTGAGAAATTCAGTTAGAAAATAATCAAAGTTAAAAAATGTATATAAACTATGCAATTTTTTGACCCTGACTATTAAAAGAATCTGAATCAAGAACCGGAACCGTTCAAATTCAAACGATGCCCAACTCTACACATGACTAATCATGAATCTAATACAGTGTTTTTCAACCTTTATTGACTCACGGCACGTTTTTACATTGGAAAAAAATCTTGCGGCACACCACAAACTAAAAATGTCCCAAAATTACCATCTGTACAGTATATTTAATTATAAAATAACTTCTCAGTATGTATACTTACTCAGTGTGAAACTTGAGCCTGTTTAGATGAACACAAAGTCAATATCCTTATTCTTCAACCGCTCTCATTGTTTGTTTTTATTTATTTAGTTATTTATTTATTTTTATAGCAGTCAGGCTTGAAAAAGCTCAGAAATATCAGACAGGGGGACTTGGGCAATGTCTTTAATCACATCATGGCCAAGCATCTCGCAAACAATGGCTTTGCAGGCAGGTAGTATTAATGTCTCTGTCACGGTGTGGGGCTTTTTGGATTTAAAAACAAGTTAACTGGCATTGAGGGCTTTCTCATTTGCCTTCTTAGTTTTTATTAAAAAAAAAAAAAGTTGCCTGTTCCTCTGTGTTTTCACGAAGGCGAACAAAATAGTCCATCGGCTTGTTTTGAAGCGACGGGTGTTTCGTTTGGAGATGACGTTTAATCTTGCTTGACACCATGGCGCTGTGCTGCTCGTGTCGCGTTCAAGAACTGCTCGGATTTTTAGCCATTAACCACCTTGCTCTTCTCAACAATGTGTTGAAAATAACACAGGGGGAGGATTGTCTGTCGTCACATATGGATAAAATAGAAAGGACACTTTCATGTATATCGACACATGACGAGTCAAGCCAAATAATGTGCAGTAGACGTGCTGGGGTCCACATTGTCGCGGACAGCAAGGTCATTGATGGCTAGAAATCCGAGCAGTTTTTGAACGCAGCAGAGCAATACTTCGCTCATCTGCACCCGACTGAGAACTTTCTACCTACTCCTTCCTTCCTTCCTTCCTTCCTACTCTAACTCCGCCCGACGACGTGAAATAATATATTGTAATAGCCCCGAATGGGGAATTAGAAAGGAGTCGGTGATGACTTTCCCACTTTATTGTGGCAACAATGAAAAATAATAGGCAAAGGCAAATTTATTTATATAGCACAATTCAACACGAGGCAATTCAAAGTGCTTTACATCACATTAAGATCATAAAAATCACATTTAAATCAATACAACGTAAAAACCAAGACAAAAGATCGCACTTAATCACAGAATGAAAATAAATAAATACAAATAAAACAAAAATAAAAAATAAAACAAAAACTACTACTCCTAATAATAATTGAAATCAGCAATGGAGATAAGCACAAGAGGAATAGAAAGCAGGTAGATTGAAATGTATAGACAGTTATGGATATGCAGTGCTAAACAAAAGCGTTTTTAGCCCTGATTTAAAAGAGCTAACAGTTTGAGCATACTTCAGAGGTTCGGGTAACTTGTTCCAGAGGTGAGGAGCATAATAACTAAATGCTGCCTCACCCTGGCATAATAAACAAAATAACAGCGTCATCCGCAACTCTCCAACATGCGACCGCTCACTTCGCTCACACGCCGTTCTCCCTCCCTCCTTGCTTGCTTCCCGCTACGTCACCACTCTGCAGTCTGATGGCCCCTTCATGGGCCCGCACAGTTACGGACATTTCAATATATATATATACGTATGTGTGTGTGTATGTGTGCGTGTGTGTGTGTATGTGTATGTATATGTATATATATATATATGTGTGTGTATATCTGTGTGTATATATATATATATATATATATATATATCTGTGTGTGTATGTATATATACAGTGTTGGGCACGTTACTTTAAAAAAGTAATTAGTTACATTACTCACTACTTCTTCCAAAAAGTAACTGAGTTAGTAACTGAATTACCCTATAGTAAAAGTAACTAGTTACAAGGGAAAGTAACTATTTCCGTTACTTTAAAAAGAACTTCTTGTATGTCAAGGAACTTGAAATTTTCTGAGCAGTATTCGAGTCAGTGGAATAGAGAAGAACAGACAGGTAGTTAACTTGTTAGGTGCGTCAGCAGAGTTGAATTGCTTACCACAGATGTCGACAAGAGCTTTGCCCCAGGACATAAATTACACATTACATGCAGGTTCTTTCCTTTAATTTTGACAAACTTGAAATAGTGTCTATATCTCCACCTCTTAAAGGACAATTTTTCTTCTGAATGCTCTGCCATCCCAACCCTGTGCATCTGTTTTGCGTGTGTGTGTTTGCCGCACGCGCTGTTACGGTTTGCTTGTGAAATCACCGGCTCTGATTGGCTTATCACGACACATGACTCTAACCCTCAGCCAATCACAATCACTTCCATCGCGTCTCTAGAGGGGCTGCATTTAGGTAGGCTCGTTTCCCGACAATTCACGTCACCTTCAAAGCGTCTGCCGTCCTCAAGATGGAAGCAGAATTATTGCTGGCTGACAGTGGGAGATGGGAACGAGGCTAGTAGCATCAGGTGTAGCAAACACAGAAACGTTACCAAACTTTGGAAAGCATTGTCTAATTGAATGAGCAGGGACAAACAGCTTGGAGTCAGAAGTACGTGCGCTATTCTCGAACCTAATTCTCGCTAATTCTCGAGTCGTGGATGACAAATCAACAGAGCAGAGAGTCGACTCGACACGGCTGGTAGTTTCTTCAATTTATTCAGAGTAAGTAATGCACCACTTTTGACCGTCAGTAACGGTATCGGCGTTGTAACGGCGGAAAAAGTAATTAGTTAGATTACCCCGTTACTGAAAAAATAACGGCGTTACTCCCAACACTGTGTATATATAATATATATATATATGTATATAATGTGTATATATATAGGTGTATATGTGTGTGTGTATATGTATATATACAGTGCCTTGCAAAAGTATTCGGCCCCCTTGAATCTTGCAACCTTTCGCCACATTTCAGGCTTCAAACATAAAGATATGAAATTTAATTTTTTTGTCAAGAATCGACAACAAGTGGGACACAATCGTGAAGTGGAACAACATTTATTGGATTATTTAAACTTTTTTAACAAATAAAAAACTGAAAAGTGGGGCGTGGAATATTATTCGGCCCCTTTACTTTCAGTGCAGCAAACTCACTCCAGAAGTTCAGTGAGGATCTCTGAATGATCCAATGTTGTCCTAAATGACCGATGATGATAAATAGAATCCACCTGTGTGTAATCAAGTCTCCGTATAAATGCACCTGCTTTGTGATAGTCTCAGGGTTCTGTTTAAAGTGCAGAGAGCATTATGAAAACCAAGGAACACACCAGGCAGGTCCGAGATACTGTTGTGAAGAAGTTTAAAGCCGGATTTGGATACAAAAAGATTTCCCAAGCTTTAAACATCTCAAGGAGCACTGTGCAAGCCATCATATTGAAATGGAAGGAGCATCAGACCACTGCAAATCTACCAAGACCCGGCCGTCCTTCCAAACTTTCTTCTCAAACAAGAAGAAAACTGATCAGAGATGCAGCCAAGAGGCCCATGATCACTCTGGATGAACTGCAGAGATCTACAGCTGAGGTGGGAGAGTCTGTCCATAGGACAACAATCAGTCGTACACTGCACAAATCTGGCCTTTATGGAAGAGTGGCAAGAAGAAAAGCCATTTCTCAAACGCTGGCAGAAACTTTTGCTATGCGTGACAAACTGGCACTTGACAGTCCCAAAGCCCAGGGAAGAGTCATTGCCGAAGGAATCATTCTGGATGACGAGCCATTATCTCTCGTGAGTAAAGTGGGATTCAGACGCATCGGGCAAACTTTTTTAAAAATATATATATATTCATGGAGTTATACTAAAACAATGTATATATGTACTTTTCCAGCGTTATTTCGCTGTGTAAATGCATTTATAATGATAAAAATATTTAGAGTATTTAAACATTGAGAAAACTTGCGTTTTTTTTCTGCCAACTCGAGGAGATTAAAATAAATGTCAAATCCACTATCCACCTGTTAGAACACACATGCAAATATAAAATATATAAATGTTTATTGAGTATCCATCTTACAGTCTTGTTTAACTGGGAGAATTTGTTACAAAAGACAGGCTATAATTTGTTATCATTATGCATATATGCACTGGCGTCACCAAACGTGATCACACAAAATGTAACCACGCATCGCTCCTTAGTCCTCACAAATAAAGCATAAAATTTTGTTTTTTTTTGGGCTCGTGCCTACAAATAAAACATAAAATTTTGGGTTTTTTCGGGCTGGGCAAGCAAATCAAAGAGAGTGTGTAATAGTTAATAGTTTGAGGTTGTTTGTGTGTTTTGCTTTTTTAAGACAGTTTACAATATTATTAGCATGTTTTACTGTCTGAATATGTCATTTCTGTTTGTTATTTATAATGTTTTGTGTTTATCATTTAATAAACAGGTCAGTTTCTTGTTACCAACAATTATGTGTTATCCCAACTCACCTAATTCAGCTGGCAAGTTGTTATCAAGACTACTAAAACCCTTTTCAACATGAGTCTGACAACTAAGTAAGGAGGCTAAATAACTTTAAACTTTAATACATGCTCAGAGAGGTCGGTATCGGTATCTGCCAGTATCGGTATCGGATCAGAAGTGCAAAACAATATCGGTATCGGATCGGAAGTGCAAAAACCTGGATCGGGACATCCCTAATGTGTGTATATATATATATATATATATATATATATATATATATGTGTGTGTATATGTGTATATAAATGTGACATTAGATAATTTCTCGGGGCACACCTGACGATCTCTCACGGCACACCGGTGTGCCGAAAAACACTGATCTAATATATGCTTGATTAATGTCTTTTTTTGGGGGGGCAGGTTTACTTTTTTCTAGTCTAAATGTTTGTGTCACAAAATGTTTCAACCTCAATTACAGTTCGTTAGATCCATATTGCCTTCTTATTTTGCAGTAATAAAAAAAAGTATTTAATAAATTCAATAATTAACCTATTAGTACTTTAGAAGCGCATTAAAGATCGCAATAATACGGATATGCTATTCAACACCCATATTGCAGATTGGATCTTTTCTAATATCATGCATCTCTAATATGGACATATACTGTAGCATTGTTAGTAGTGTTAGTAGATCTCATTTGAGTTGTGGAAAGTATGAAATGGAAAGTAAAATTATTGCAACTAGCACATCACTAAACTGAGAACAAGTTATTGTGGGAAAATGTACACAATAGTAAATACTGTACAGTTATTGGCAGGCGAGCATGACATTCGCACCTGGTTATATAGCAGGCCACCATTTAGCTCTGCTCCGGCCACCTGCCACTTGTCAACCTCCTTGTGGGCAAACAATCAACGATGAGCTGAGGCACATCACACCACATTCGGGTCTGTTCCTCTTGACACACCAATTTGCCTGCCTAATGCCCTCTACTGGTGGCTGCCATAACTGGGGATTTACACACCTCGGTAGCAGCTCAGCGTGACTCACTGTAAACAGTAAGCAGTTATCTGCCTGCTGCTGTCTGGGTGCTGCGGTGGCACACCTCAGCAATGGCGGACGATGTACCGGTTGTTTTGCTCGGATTAATCAATCGACATAATAATAAAACTGGGTAGGATGTCTTCATAGAAATTAATTGGAGCTAGCATCTATAGTTTTATATCTATGTGCGCTTGTCCTCGACAATGACGTATGATGTAGGCACATCAGATTTGTTCCTGGAAATAATAAGCCCACATGCTAGCGAAGATTACTGAAAAACAGATGTCTTTGGACAGATTTTTATGGGCAAAAGGCCACCTGACAAGTCCGAAGAACAGCCTACGCCAAGTCCACTCATCAAAGACGCTGTTTACATAGAGACACTATGACAGCAATCCGTAACAACTGTGTTGCAGATTGGTCTGTTTTGACGGCAACAGGGAATCCAGAAAGCATTGCTGACTCCAAAGTGGAACGATTTGATTGCAGGGCTTGCTATGCAGCTGTATAGGAAGGAGGATCTTTGTGGACATTTTTCCAGTGTATGCGCAGTTGGTTGGGTGGCAATATATCACAAACATAATGGCAGACAATAATGCCTCGACGAAATTTAGCGGGCAAAATCTATTCAATTCAATTCAATTTTATTTGTATAGCCCTTGATCACAACAACGTTGTCTCAAAGGGCTTTGCAGAGGCAATATGATACACAATCAGAAACAGCATATGAAGCAACAAAGATGAATAAATAAATTCAAGTCCTGGGTTTCCCCCATCCTTAGACCCTCCATGTCGGCAAGGAAAAACTCCAAAAACTCCTGAGTCTTCGGGAGAAAAATGAGAAACCTTGGGGAGTACCACAGTCAGGAGAGATCCACTCCCAGGACGGACAGACAGGAAGCCCCAGGACCGCTAATAGGAATTAGCAGGCGAAGTTACAGTCCGTAAAGATGCAGTGGAGTAAAGGAACAAGAAGCGGTCCATCTAGCCAGATGAGACGGGGGTAGGACGTCGTCCGTCCAGCCAGGGGTCCGGACAGTCAGGAGGCTGCAGCTGAAAAATAGCCCCTCCCCAGATGGGAGGGGGAAAAGGGGACACCGGGTGACTAGTGATGAAGAGACTAGACAAGTAGATATTAACATTGGAAAATAGAAATAAAGTAAGATAAGTGGTAGGTAGAGTGAGAAAAAGGAGATAGAACTCAGTGGCTCTACTTCCCCCAGCTTTATAGCTTCTAGTGCAGCTTAGACTAAACTTTGAGTCTACTCCGACTTCAACTAGCCTGACCATAAGCTTTGTTGAATAGGAACGTTTTCAGTCTAATCTTAAATGTGCATACTGTCTCCGCTTCTTTAATATTAGGTGGAAGCTGATTCCATAAAACTGGCTTGGTGGCTATAAAGGCTCTAGCTCCGACAGTACCCTGGGAACTACCAGTAGACCTGCATTCTGAGAGCGGAGTGTTCTGTTGGGGCGGTATGGAACCAGAGCATCGGTGAGATAAGATGGCCCCAACCCATTAATGGTCTTAAATGTAAGAAGGAGGATTTTAAATTTAATTCTAAACTCGACTGGAAGCCAGTGAAGGGCCTGGAGCACAGGGGTGATGTGCTCTCTTCTATTGGTTCCTGTTAAAAGTCTTGCTGCTGCGTTTTGGACAAGCTGAAGACCTTTTCGAGAACTTTTAGGACAAGCTGCAAGTAGTTACAGTAATACAATCTCGATGTAACGAATGCGTGAATTAATTTTTCTGCATCGCTTTTAGATAAAATATTTCTAATTTTGGCTATGTTGCGCAGGTGAAAGAAGGCCGTTCTGCAGGTTTGTTTAATGTGAGCTTTAAACGATAAGTCAGGGTCGAATAAAACTCATAGGTTTTTAACTGTGGTGCTGGAGGCTACACTTACATTGTCCAGAGTGACTATCTGGGCAGCTAAAGAGTCTGTCACACTTTTCGGGCCTATTATAAGGACTTCTGTCTTTTCAGGATTAAGTAGAAGATAGTTAGTGCTCATCCAGGTTTTTAGATCTCGGACGCAGGTGCTTAGTTTGTCCACTTGCCTGATCTGCTCAGGTTTAATTGATAAATACAGTTGTGTGTCGTCAGCGTAACAATGAAAGTTAATGCTATGTTTTCTGATGATATTACCAAGAGGAAGCATATACAGCGTAAACAAGATTGGCCCGAGGACCGATCCTTGCGGCACACCATAACTAACTCTAGAGTATGGTGATGATTGCTGGTTTACATTGACAAACTGGTACCTATTAGATAAATATGATTTAAACCAGCAGAGGGCTGCTCCTTTAATGCCTATGTCACATTCTAATCTCTGCAATAAGATATTATGGTCGATTGTGTCAATGGCTGCACTCAGGTCCAACAGAACCAGGATCGAGACTAATCCAACGTCAGCGGCTAGTAACAAGTCATTAGTTACTTTGACTAATGCAGTTTCAGTGCTATGATGAGCTCGAAAGCCAAACTGGAAATGTTCAAATAAACTATTGTCCTGTAGGTGCTGACAGAGCTGTTTAATTACCACTCTTTCAAGGACTTTGGAGAGAAATGGTAAATTAGAGATAGGTCTATAATTGGCCAAAATATCAGGATCAAGAGAAGTTTTTTTCAAAATCGGTTTAATAACTGCATATTTAAAGGACTGCGGCACGTGGCCAGTAACTAATGAGGTATTTATTATATTTAAGATAATATCAATAGTTAATGGCAGGGTCTCTTTAAAAAGTTTGGTTGGGATCGGGTTTAGGAGGCACGTTGATGGTTTGGAGGACATTATAATTGAAATTACATCAATTTGGTCTACAGTGGTAAAGTTATTTAATATTTTAGAGGGGTTTATAGGAGATTCTGAATTTTTAGTCTGCACTTTATCAGACCTAATAGTTGGAAGTCATTCATTTATTTTATTTCTAATAGTTGTGATTTTATTGTTAAAAAATTTTAGGAAGTCATCGCAGCTAAGGGTGATTGGTATATAGACCCTACCCACCGACGTCACAAAACCACGTGCTCGCTGTATGGTTCCGCCCACTTGTCCGTCATTTTGTCTCTGTATTAGCATTGGTTTCAATTGATCGAGGAATTTAAAATGCATTTCATGGAAGACCCGGTGCTTTCTGATGCCATAAACTCACTGGATGTGTTGCATAAAAGGCGTTATGTGGAAAAGCTTCGTTCTATACAGTCGCCAGATCCATATTTGATGCCCAAATCGATGTTTTTCGACCTACTGTCTTCGCCCTATCTGCCTGACATCTGCTACGCTGATATTTACAATTATCTTGTCCACACAAAATCAGCCTATTCTCACGAAAATTTGAAAAACTTAAAGAGCTTGGAGGCTTATAAATACTTTGTTGCTGGTTGGGTGAAACAGGTCCTCGTCCACGAAAATTCGGCAGGAATCTATCTTGTGCTTGGAAAGGTGAGTTACGAAATTTTCAATTCAAAATCTTTTGTTATTGCTAACATCCACTGTCAAGTCTAATGTATTTCATGTCGTTTGTCAATGGAGTTAAGGCTTTTAATGTTTATATGGTTTAGCGATAGCACTCTCACTACATACGTACGTGTATGTTGTCGGCGATTAGCCTAGCAATTATCTTAATTGTGGTTATTTGTCAGCCCAAAACTCTCTAAGTATATCTTAAATGCATCTTACCGGATATAAAATGACTACTACATAGTCTGTGGTGATTTTTTTGGTGCCCAGTTTTCACGTCGAATTGCAGCCGTCCATTTCGCTCTCCTCTTTGGATCCCTCGGAATACGGTAAAACTTCAAGTCTCTCCTTCCATCTTCTCTGTTAGTGCAACCAACAGCCACACACGCCTTCACCATTTTGATTATTAATGTTAAGGAGCAGAAAAACACGCCGTAAATAGGAGGAACGTACGTAGCCGTAACAGGTTAACACTATGTTTTGACGGTCAATTGGGCGGCACCATTCAGGAGAGCGGAGTTGTGACGTCACGTGGGTAGGGTCTATAAGGTTCTATTGAGCTGTGACTGTTTGTCAGCCTTGCTACAGTGCTGAACAGAAACCTAGGATTATTCTTGTTTTCATCTGTTAAGGATAAGTAATATCTGGTTTTAGTCATACGCAAGGCTTGTTTATAGGTCACCAAACTGTGTTTCCAGGCAGAGAGAGTGTGCTCTGTGTTGGAACGGCGTCAAAGTCTTTATAATTTACGTGCCGATTGTTTAAGAGAGTGTGTTTCAGCATTGTACCAGGGAGAGGCTCGTCTCGGCTTGACAAACTTTAATTTGGGGGGAGCGACAACATCGAGTGTAGTACGAAGAGTAAACATAACACTATCAACAAACTCGTCATTAACAGCAGGGCCGGACATTATTCCTTCATAATCAGATGACATGGAGGCAAATATTGGCTGGATTATCTGTTTATACTCTGAAGCAGAGCGATCTTATAATGTCCTTTTCATCAGAGTTCTAGTCATTAGTGACGGATTATCTTGAAGCACAAACTGAAAGGTAATTAGAAAATGATCAGACAGTACGGGGTTGTGGGGATGGACACTAAGATTACTAATCTCTAGAGGTGTGCAAAATTTCCGATTCTTAGATTATTCGCGATTCGGCCGTGGAAGATTCGAGAACGATTCACAAACATCCAAATTCCGATTATTAAAATATGCGAAGTAAAGCGGAAGTACACAACACTCAGCGCGCCGCACGGTCTTCGGGACGGAACGGAGCGAGAGTAGCTAAACATCATGCTTCCCATTACCCGGCCCCTTGGGTAATGCCAATGCTCAACTCACGGCTCTAGCTCAACTCATGCAACAAGATAAAAAAACACAACAACATACCTGACTGCTGCCGAAAAGCTGCTAGAAAAGTACATCCATATAATGGTACGGTGGATATCATTTATATAGGACTAGATGCATTATAGATTTGGTAGTGTTAGCAGCACATCTACAAAAAGCTAGTTGCGGCCGTTATAAACGGCCGCCATCTTAAAGCAGTACACTTCCCTGCAGGGATGTTGTAGTGAACCTTCCAAGCAAACCTAATTAACTTTTTATCTAAAATACTCCTAAATCGGTAAAATATTGACTTGAATCTAACTTTACAATAGTTTTCAAACTTTCACATGTCGAAAGTAGACAAAAGGGAAATTATGGAATAACGGGAGCAATTTTAACAAATTTAACGGTTGATTCACAACATTAAATTAATTGAATGTAGTTTAAAGCTGCTGATACAGAATGGGGACTGGAGTTTTTTATTTAATGTTATTTTTGTATATTTGTTTACTGCTATATGTTAACTTGATACTGATATAGTAGTGTGGTTTAGCCTGAGAGTATTTTTGAACAATTATGGAACTAATGTACAAAACATAAAAAAAAGAGAGAAAAAAAAAGGAGGGGGGTTCATCAATAATCGTTTTATAATCGAATCGGAGCCTCTGAATCGTAATCGAATCGTTAGGTGCCCAAAGATTCCCAGCTCTACTAATCTCCGTACCGTAGGTTAAAATCAGGTCCAGGGTGTGCTTGTGACTATGAATTAGTTTATTTACATTTTGAATGAAGCCAGTCCTGTCTAGTAGGTTATTAAAAGCCTTACCAAGAGAGTCACCGTCATCATCAACATGTATATTAAAATCCCCTACAATTATAATTCTATCCCAGCTTAGCAAAATACTAGTTTTGCACCGATACCATTTTTTGGCCCCGATACCGATACCTGGCTGTGCAGTATCGGCCGATACCGATACCACCCGGTTTATATATAATTTTTTTTTTTTTTCCCCTCCCCCAAAGAGCTACATAATTGGATGTGAAATCATTGCTATCAAGGCTTTGTCAGGCTGTTGCTTACCTTTGCAAAATAGGAAAAGGATTTGTACAAAGTATAATTCTAGCCCAACAGTAAGAAAGTAAAAATAAGTTAATAATAATAAACTCTGAATGAACTGAGTAAACTTTTTTAAACCTCTCAAAGGCCAAACAGTGCAACTTTCATGAAATTATTGTCACATTCTGCTGCTGGTTAGATTGTGTTTTGTTGCTGGGCTATTAGTGGGGGCGTTCCTGACGTCGCACCTGAATCCAATGCAGGGTAATCAACGCAGCAT
Organism: Corythoichthys intestinalis; assembly: GCF_030265065.1. Taxonomy (NCBI): domain Eukaryota; kingdom Metazoa; phylum Chordata; class Actinopteri; order Syngnathiformes; family Syngnathidae; genus Corythoichthys; species Corythoichthys intestinalis. Next base: position 61,338,898 of record NC_080395.1, read on the forward strand.
TTAAGCACGGGTGAGCTCAGAGAAGGCTGCCGAGATATTTGCTTTGCTGATTGCCATTTGACATCTCGCACTATAGTCTCGCTACATTTGCTTGTTACGCCCCTGCATTGGTTTTTTTCTGTTAGTGTGCTGCACTTGTTTGTAACCTCTACCCTGTGCAGGTATTTGAGTGTTTTTATTTTGACTTTTTGGCTCGCTGCCTATCATCTTGGTTAACCTTCGAGTTTGTAGTATTGAGCTCCGTCAACCTGCTGTCACGGAATTCCTTTTGTTATTTCTACTATCCCGTGATTTTTTGTTTGCAATCATTAAACCCTTGTACGTATCTCCCGCTTGTTGTCCGCTTCGAGGTCCAACCTTGTTTCAACATTTGCGGACGCTAACAATTATAAGTAATAATAATTGACCACAGCATCCCGTCTCTCTATTAGCCTCCTTTTTTCAGGAGGGGGGGGTCCCTTATTTCTATTTCTGAAAGGTAGCAACCCTACTTTGGAAACAGTTCCCAAATTAGTGCAGCATTTCTTTAAAAAAAGACAAAGTAAAGTTGACGTAGTGAACTGACCAGAGATTGTTGCACCGGTCCAGCGCCCTTCCATAGCAGTCCTGCTCTTGCAGGCTCAAACTCGTTGTGTTCGTTCACGCTTCGTCTTCAAATGTTTTATCATGTTCGAGGTATTGAAACTGGCCGATTTAACTCCACATCTCGAAACTTTCAGGCCACAAATCTTGCATGCAGCCATTGATTTTAATCGACGGGATTTCTATTTTGAAATATTTCCCGACCGCCGCTATGTCGGAGCCGCCATGTCGGCGCCGCCAAGCGGCCTTGTCATTGGTCAGGAGTGGCTATTGGCCCGTTCTCATTGGTCTGGAGCAGGCCAATAGCGATAGCTGCTTGGTGTTCACGTGTCATCACACAACACGGAGACAGAGTGTAGTGAGCGCCAGGAGAAAAAAAAAAGGCTGCGGTCAAATGTTATATTAATGGACCGGTAAATGGTATCGGCGCCGTCTTTGTTGGTACTCGCCGATACCGATACCACCATTTCGGGCCGGATCGGCGCCCCCTGCCGATACTAGTATCGGTATCGGTGCATCTTTACAAAATACTGGATAAAAAGTCAGAGAAATCTAACAAAAACTGTGAGTAGGGACCGGGGGGACGGTAAACCACTATGAAAAGAACTGGTTTTTGGTTCTTCCAGTTAGCATCTATAATTGATAGTACGAGACTTTCAAAGGAGTTATAAATGTAATTAGCTTTACTTTTTGGGCTCATACCTAGACAAGAGTGTGATATTACTGCCATCCCCCCCTCCGCGGCCCGTGCTTCTCGCTGTGTGAAAATTCACGTGACTTGGGGGTGTGGCTTCATTAAGCCTAACAAAGACACCCTGCTGAAGCCAAGTTTCAGTCAGGGCCAAAATATGAATATTATAATCCCCAATTAAGTCATTAACTAACAGAGATTTGGGCGAGATTGACCTGATGTTTAGTAATCCGCATTTTATATATTTATTAGGAGTTATTTTATTTTCACTGCTTTCAGGGGCTATATTTATTAAATTCTTTGGTCTCGTTCCTATAGTACTATGTTTTCTACTGTTCACATTACGAGGCACGGACACAGTCTCTATCGTCTGTCCTGAATGTTGGATTTGTGACAGCTCGGAAAGAGGCGAGTGATCACTACTAACAGAGTTGTGTTTTACACTACAACACTGCGAAAATCTCTAATGAACACTTTAAGACCTGAAGACTGCAGCGACAGGGCCCAACAGACTTGCAACCCTAATGAGGATAAACAGTAGAGAATTTCTGAATTGCAAAAATAAATTTGTCTACTCCTGTGTGATAATCATAGTAAAATGCTTTGTGCCAGTATTTTTTGCTTTTATTTAAAGTGATCCTCTAACTTAAATACATGTAGGCTCTAATAAACCACAATTGTTCTCTTGTACTAAAATATGTTGTTAGAAACACATAAAATGTTAAATCAATGGCAATATTTTGTAATATTTAGTCCATATATTGACCGTTAGTTGGCGCCATGGTTTGCGGGCTCGCAGTGATGACGTAATTGGAATCTTTCCAAATGTGTAGCGTGTTCAACAATTGCTTATTGCTGCCTAAACTCGCGAAGTAAAATTACCACGATGTGCTGCTTTTGGATGCAATTTCCAGTCAAATGGAAGCAAGGGGAGTGAAGTGAGTGGTCAAGGTGGAATTATTATTTTTAGTGAATAAATGTGCATAAGTGGAAGCTTCTCCCCCTTTTTGGTTCCTGTATGCACGTATCCTGCACACCACGCGTTACAACTGGCGCCCAAACATTTTTCCTGGATCCTCAGTCAAGTAAGGGATCCGTCTATTTTCTTGATCCGACGGTCCCACCGCGTCTGCAATATTGGTTTTGGATCTGTCCATTTTTTTCATTCGTCGGTCCCACAGCGGCTTTTCAGATCAGTCTAAAAGATCAGTGGAATTGACGGCCTGATCGCGGCTGCGACATTGCCATGGGATCTGTCTAATAGTGAGTAAAAAACGCGGATTTGGATAATATAGCTTTTATGTTGACCATTCTTCGTGGGAGTTTTCCCCAAATCATACTAAATAATTAAAGCACTATGGCACGCTACAGTGACGACAGTGACTCTGACGTGGACCTTACAACAATGTTGGAGTTCGTCTGGGAACGCGTGTTTGCGTACTGCTGAGCTCCCGAGTGAAGCGTGGTCAAGGTGGAAATATTATTTGTTGTGAATAAATGTGCAGAAGTGGAAGCATCCCCCCTTTTTGGTACTTTTATACACGTATCCCAGCTACCACGCGTTACAATGTACAAGACATGGATTACACAAGGTGTGCTCTTTGGCCTGTACTTTATGTAAAGCACACGACAGCTCTGGATGCTAACAATCTACATAATTATATTGGGATAAGTTTGAAAACGCAATATGATTACCTTGAATATCTGCTAATAAAATCGGAGTTCCCAACAGCATACACTCTCGCTCCCAACCGGTGTTCCCAACAGCACTCTCTCGCATCACCAGTTTTGCCCAACTTTTGTCTTATCAGGTATTTGCTGCACGCATTTTTCCCTGAAGCTCGTCTTGTGAACGACCGACAGTGCTATCCTGCTCTTCACTTTTCAGATCTGATTCAAATAGGAAGGGTAGAACTGACGACATGTTGGGAAAGCTAACGAGTGACACGCTGGAATTTCGGCAACGGGACCTGTGACGTCACGCACTGCGACGTAACAAGAATGGCGACCTGTCACTTAAAATAATTTTACAAACTTTATTAAGACAAAAGCATTCAGAGGGGTTTTAATATCAAATTATTATAACTCATACTAAGATTTATCTTTTAAGAATTACTTGTCTTAAAAATAGAGGATCCCTTGAAGGACTCCAGTTGGTGATTATCAGATTGGATTGATGACATTTTAAGAGCATTTCTTTTAGAGGATTGGCGATATTTACCTATGCAGACTTTTGAGAGAAATGAATAACTTCTTCCACCCTCCTACGTCATCAGCCCTTTGTTCTCTTGTCTTCATATTTTCATTGTCATATCTGCCCTACACCGAGCAATATATACCTTCAAAGCCTCTTTGAAGCTTCCTGTCCTCTGCCAAAATCCTTTTTGAGCACCAACAGCATGAGCTGTTTAATATTCCAAAGTAGTCGGTGGCCTTTTCAGTGAACTAACAAGGCTCTGAAGATGCAAGTCTTGTCTTAGTATGAAAGGCAGCTGGAGTACAGCTCTCTTCAGAATCACATTGAGGTGTAACATAGAAGTTCATAGTTTGTTGTCGGCATGGTTAGATTGATAGCCTTTCTGGTCGCATATGGATGAACTGTTACTTTGCATATGATTGAACTGGCACAAAAGATGCACCAAAAGATGATTTCCCTATTTTTTGAATAGGGAAATCATCTTTTGGTGCATGAGCATCAAATTATAATCTATGACAGAATAATTCAGCCAAACAAAGAGGAAAAAAAGGACTGAGAATAAAGTCTATACTACTAATATACTACATACAAGAATAACGTTATACTTTGACATGTGCAGAATACCGGTTTCAAGGTATACCGTGGTATGAAAATGTCAAGGTTTTAAAACCGCAAAAAAATTGTCATGCCATCCCTAAGGTATTAGCTATTTTTATGTCCCCAAAATTCATTGAGAAATCCCTAGCTTGCCAGCTGCAAGGCTCAACTCTCCCACACTGGTTGTTGCTCAGCGTCAGTGAGTCAACTTTGCTACACGATGGCTGGAGGAGATGAAACTCCTGAACATTTTTCCCCCATCAAAGAAAACGAAATCGCTGGAATGATAGTACTTCAGCCACAGAAAAGTTACAGACGGCCACGGCTTAGAGGAGATTGGCCAACCGACATCTAAAACATGTTTGCGGAGGGAAGCTGTCGAGGAGGCAATACCTCCAATATGATTTCGCATTCATAAAAAATTAAAGGTTAGCAAACACTGTCATGAACGTTTCCCCATCAGCTATGAGCATAAACTCCAGCGTGTGTAGTGTGTCTACCGGTGGTAAAACGCTGTGTTTTTTTCTATCTGCAAACTGCCTGTCTTGAGAAAGCGAGTGTGTATAATGTAAACATGACGTGAGTCATACACACGTGCCTTTTGAGGAAAATAATTCATTTTTTTCCCCTGATGATAATAATGTCGAGCTGTGGGTTTAGGACTGCATTTCTTTTAATTTAATTAAGAATATTTTATTATATATTTGGCGGAAAACACACAGGTGGCTCGAAGTTCCGCTCTAAGACCCCCAATTTGGCCAAATTTACAAAATTGTCCTACGTGCATGTGCATCATTTGAAAGCTTAAAATCATTACTTTCTGGTGGAAGAAATTTTTGAGCTGTAGGGCATTTTTTGAGACCTGAAAAGTAGTAAAAATCAGGTGAGTTAAAAATACAAAATTTTGAGACCTTTGAAATTTTCTTTAAGTTTCTTCCTTTAAAAAAAGTAGGGCAGTCAAAATTATCGCGTTAACAAGAGGTAATTAATTTTTTAAATTAATCACGTTAAAATATTTGACGCAATTAACGCACTTGCCCAGCTAGGACAGATTTAAATGACAGAAGAGTGAAAGGACCACTTGTTCATTGTGTTTTGCGGAGTTTTGCTGCCCTCTGCTGGTGCTTGGGTGCGACTGATTTTATAGGCTTCAGCACCCAGGAGCATTGTGTAAGTAATTATTGACATCAACAATGGGTGGCTACTAGTTTATTTTTTGATTGAAAATTTTACAAATTTTATTAAAACGAAAACATTAAGAGGGGTTTTAATATAACATTTCTATAACTTGTACTAAAGTTTTTCTTTTAAGAACTACAAGTCTTTCTATCCATGGATCGCTTTAACAGAATGTTAATAATGTTAATGCCATCTTTTTGATTTATTGTTATAATAAACAAATACAGTCCTTATGTACCGCATGTTGAATGTATATATCCATCTTGTGTCTTATCTTTCCATTCCAACAATAATTTAATGAAAAATATGGCATATTATATAGATGGTTTGAACTGCAGTTAATTGCGATTAATTACGATTAATTAATTTTTAAGCTGTAATTAACTCGATTAAAAATTTTAATCATTTGACAGCCCTAAAAAAAGGTTTTGAACACCCATCCTGGTACGTAATAAATAACAAACTCTTCAAGAAACATTTTGTAACAGAAACTTTATTTTTTTTAAATGATTTCCCCACTCACTGTCATTTTATAGTCGTTGGGTGGAAGGTGTTGGGTGAAAGACATCGACTTGTATGAAAAAGAGATGTAACCGTTATCTCAGGGCCGTGCCATGGTTCTTTGACAGAACAAATAGTGTGCAAACAAATCTGTGCAAAAAACATTTCCAGAGGATTTTAGGGGTTAAAGTCCAATTCTATAATATTTAAATTTTTGCAAGTAGGCTTTTTAAATAATTTTATTTTCCGATTTCCGAGCCGACGTACTCACTCAGGCACAAGCTTTCAATTGAGGAACTGATGTGCTTTTCAAAATAAACCGTGACTTATTGCAAATAATGCGTAAAAAGTCAGCTTTTATATTCATTTAGACGTTATGTTAAATTATACAAATTAATAAATGAGATCTTTAAATCTTAAACAAATAAATAAATAAAAAATCTCATTTGCAAGGTGTGGCACGATCTTATATATGTAGTGGAAACCCTGTTAATATATTTTCACAGACACAGCTTCTGTTTTATTGCTCATGGTTAGCACAGCACATATCCCTAAAGTTTTATGTTAGGGCTGGGCGATATGGCTTTATGCACGTATCACAGTAAATTGAGCAGATTTACCTCGATAACGATAAATGACGATAAATTCGCCCAAGCGGACTGTTATATAATTTGAAAATCTGAATCAATGCGTGAAATACAGATTAACAATTTCTTGTTGATTTATTTACCAGATTTCAATTTAATTTATTTAACAATTGTACATGCAGTCTAAACATTAAGTATACAAAAATTTATTGTGAACAATAAGAATTCAAGTATGAACATTTATAACAGCTTGTATGGCTTGAACAATGTACATTGTCAAAATCAATATGCCTGTCCAAACATGTCATTGTAACGCAAATGACAGCTTGAACAGTACACTTCAAAAAGACAACTTATTGTTAATGGCTGCTGTGACATAATTACTCAACACAAGTGTTTACTTCAAGGTTTCAGTTTTTTTTTTCCACAGTGCATTTTTTAATACATGCTAGCACACATGAACCCCCACACAGACACACACACATTAAAGCTGCATTGATCTAATAACACAGAATTGAGCACATACAAAAAAATGGGGCTATTAAACGGTCATATTATAATTTTCACTGTTGGATTGTACTTTATGTTGAATGCTTTACCATCACAAAAGCTATCAGAGAAATCACACACAGACAGAGATACACAATAACATGACTTACTAATTGCTAGATGCAGTCCTTGCCCATTCCACTCATTAAGTTCAGCTGTTCCGACAAGGTTAGAGCCGCTATCAGACTCCATCACGTTCATTTGTAGCGTTAACCGCTAGCGTTAGCCACTAGCGTTAGCCTGTGGCTTGGCTACCAGTAGAACTCATTGAAAGCATCCTCTTTGGAAATCGTGAGAACAAGGGAGGACAGCGGGTGAAAGCCAGTCTGGATGCCGCCAAGAGTCTATTTAATGTCGGGTGAAAGTTTGGCGAACCTTTCTTAAGCCACACTCCATCACGTTTGCTTGTAGCGTTAGCCGCTAGCGTTAGCCTACCGAGCTCTTGTTTGTTTGGCTTCCTGATAACCACGTGACTCCATACGTAGGCACACGGTCTGCTTTCTTAAAGGGGAATGAACATAGCTGAACAACACAGAGTCAAAGCGGGATGAAAAGACTATATTTTATTGTTTTATTAAATTACCGAATTTACCGTCATGGTCAAAATTACGTCTGTCATCGTGAAGAATTTCGGTACCGGTAAATTTTCGGTTTACCGCCCTGCTCTAATTTATGTGGGACTGCAACATCTCATTTATATTTCCAATGTTGTTTAATGCATTACTTTTGTTTTTCAGAGTTGTGACCATGCGTTGCCTGGCTGCTCGGGTCAACTATAAGACCCTCATTGTCATCTGCGCACTTTTCACACTTATCACTGTGTTGCTGTGGAATCGTTGCTCAAGTAACACCTCCCTACGATTTTTACCCCGAGCTGCTTTGGTGGCACCAAGTCCCAGGGAGGCAGACATCAGCTTGGGCAGCCAACAACACCCTCCACAACCTCCAGAACCCCCACCTGTTGTTGGAGGAACCAAATATGATGAAATTGACTGCCTGATCAATGATGAATCCACGATCAAAGGCAGACGTGAGGGTGGTGAGATCTATATGCCCTTCAGTTGGATGGAAAAATACTTTGAGGTGTATGGAAAAGTGGTACAGTATGATGGCTATGATCGCTTTGAGTTTCAGCATAGTTACTCAAAGGTCTATGCACAACGGGAGCCGTATCACCCAGATGGCGTCTTTATGTCATTTGAGGGCTATAATGTGGAGGTCCGTGACAGAGTCAAGTGCATAAGTGGAGTTGAAGGTAAGGCCATTTGCAAAGATCCTAATCTATTTTGTTGTGTTGTTTTATTTATTGGACAGTGTATGATTTCAGTTTTTATTGCGCTTTCAAGTTCGGATTCAATTGTTTGATTATCAGCTAATCTAAATCCGCTAGTAAGGAGCAGATTTTTATAATTTTCTTGTATTTAAAAGCTCTCAACAACAAAATAATCCTGTGGTACAAAGGTATTGCCGAATAGAAGCAATAATTTATTTTTATATTAAACCATAAAGTTACATGAGTGACCAGTTGGCAAATGCGATGCATTTAAACAACACCTACAATAGTGTCTATCGAGTGTGTAGTATTTAATGTTAAACAAACTTGTGCTCATTGTGCTTGGCAACTAAATTAGAGTGGGCCGTTATGATAGGGGCACAATCCACTTTGATACAAAATTCTATGCAATGCTAGATGCTTGTATGGCACCTAGCAGGACGCTGAGGCCCCTGGTACACTTACTGGAGTCCTTATGTCACTTGACAATGCAGTGGTCCCTGCACGCTGAACTGAACTATGAAAACTAGTTCACATAAAAATAACTTTTCTCAACAATGTTTGTGTCTGTTGCCTAACTAGCATAAATAACATGCAAGCACAAACTAACGTGACATCAAACGCATATGCGCCCGAACACCTGAAAATGTTATTATTAAGAAAATCAAAGGTTTTATGGAGTTACACGCAATGATGCATGTTTAGAGAATACAGGAAAACAGAAATGTCAAAGTATGCTTTACAGGGTTAGTGTTATATTATAATGACATGAGGACAAAATCGGCAACATACATTTGGTTTTACTTTTGACAGTAAACAAGGTTTATTAAAGGTTCAATTCACTCCGCAGGTCAATTCAGCATTCTTTGCCCATAGGAAACACTTATCTGATATTTTCATTAAGTAGTACTTTCATAGTTCACTGTACTTTTTCAAAATATTGAATTAATGATTGCAAAGTGGTTATAATTTTGGTATGAATTTTTGTACTTTACCAGGCTTGCTGCATTTGGAGACTGAAGAAAATGTCATTGTGGCCACTAACGTTTACCTACCGTCTTTTCCAAAGGTGTGCCTCTGTCTACTCAGTGGGGTCCTCAGGGTTACTTCTATGCCATCCAAATTGCCCAGTATGGCTTGAGTCATTATAGCAAAAACCTGACAGAGCGGCCACCCCACCTGGTGGTTTATGATACAGCCGAGGAGAGAGATAGCAGGGCCAGCATGGCAATGTGGAGTGTGCCAAAGGGCTGCAGTCTCACCCGTGTTCAGGACAAAAGCCGTGCTTCCTCAGTTCGTCAGTTCAGTACTCCAGGTATGTAAGCATTCCTCATGTCCAGACGTATCTTGGGCTAGGGAGCTTATCACTTGTTAACGTTGGCTCTTGGACATTCGATATGAGTGCTGCCTTCTAGGCAGAATGGTTTGTGAGAGTGCTGTGGCTTACAGATAGAATATCCTAATAGCAGAAGACTGATGGTTGGCAGTGAGCTCACATTATAACAGATTCATAGAAATGTTATTCAATGAAATACAGACAATTTACAATGATTAGCGCAAAACTAAATTGAGAGTTAAGAGAATTGACAGTAAGATACCTGCTATTCATGGGAGCTATAAAGTAGTGCTGCAACGATTAACTCGAGTAATTTGATTAGGAAAAAAAGCTTTGACTCTTAATTTTGCTACTAGGAGTATTCGTTTATTTAGGAGTGGCGTTGTAATGGTTTGTTTTGAAAGTGTTTGCATTTAATTTTATTGATTTGGGTGGATACACTGCCCTCAAGTGGCTACAGTCAATATTACATAACTCGTCTCATATGGCTGGATCCAGCCGCTCCCTATTAAGACCAACATAAGGTTGTAAGTTTTTGTTTGAGCTAATATGTTTTAGCTGCCCATATAGTCCAGTGCAGCTGGAATAAAATACTGTTTTCTTTTAAAAATTGGAAGGTGCAGCTTCTAGTCAGGTGCACCTCAGAAATTACAGTATTTATTGTTTTATTATTGTAAATAAAAGAGTGTTTCAATGACCCAAAATGATATTGGTGTAAGACTTTTTATTTTTTGAATGTACAATCCATTACAATTTTGAAAGCAGTGCTAAAATAACATGTTGAGCAGAAATGTTGCCAGTTTCACGTCGTCCTATCAGTTGCATGTGGCCCATTCCCTCTGAAAGGCAGCTTTTCTCTTTTTCTCGGGTTCAGTCCAATGGACTCTTTGCGTATATATCCGTGACGTTATATCCGCTGAGAATAATATGGTTTACCATCAATTAGTGTGGTAAACTACGATAGCCACGTATTCATCATCTGTAATGAACATCCGAGTAGAATTATTTTTTAAATGACTTTTTAATTATTCTAAAAATAATGCAGACAGACAAAATAATAAATGTGTTTCAATGTGCTCATCGTCATCGAAACTCAACTGCGTATGGAACAAGTACAGATTTTCTAGCCTTGTTAAACGTACCCATGATTTTGTGGATTATTGCTCTGTCCCAGAACCTGCTTTCCCAGACACTGCAGTGCATAAAAGCATTAAATTACCAGGAGAAATAGACTCATTAAAGAAAATGAGCCGGAAACTAAAAATTACCACTCTATTTGGGTCAGAAAGATTTGCTTCCAATGCCAACTTTCTCTTCTATTAAGAAAGTAAGTTGATCTGTGATTTCAGTTTGGACGACATCCATATTTTTTTTTAAACATTTCATCAATCAAAGAAGAAGATAAAAAAAAACCTCTGGCAGTGGCTGGCAGAAGAGTAGCAAGTACATTCTTCAGATTATGTGCAAATGATTTGATAGTTAATTCTTGTGAGTGTGATTTATTCTGCTCTTGTCTTGTCTGTATGATTATTTAAGCAATAGTATCAGGAAATTGTGACTACGGTATATAATATAACTGAGATTTTTCCACGCAGACCTTAGTGTGTGAGCTGTCATGATTGTCTAGAGTACCTGCTGTTTTTCTCTGGTTGTCCTCTGCTGTGCTGCTGTCTGTTCTGTAATTTTCCTATCCTCCCCCTTCAGCCTCTCATCATCAACAATTTCTTTGCAGTTGCCAAGCTCTACACTTTTTTTCTCCCTCTCCTGTCCTTGCTCACCTTGGTTTATGGCTCAACTCGCGATCATTGCTCTCTTGCCTTGGCGTTTTCATCATTACTCCTTAATGTTTTCTCAGCACTCTTGAGCCTCCATTTGTCTCTCTTGTCTAGCAGGAAATTTCAGGCTGCCGTCTAGCAGTGTTTACTGATTTCCACCTACTTGTCAGCCTTTTTGTGCTGCTGAGGCATTACAATTTGCAATCATACTTACTTACTCCATCTGTTGCAAGTCATTATTCTTCATCTTTACATACTGTGTGTTGTTTTTCTCCACTGATATCAGTTTCTCTCTTAGTCTACGTCTGCTTCTTCCTTTTTTTGTTCTTATTGTATCTTAGGTGCAAGTGTTGCGCACCATCTCAAATCCTCTGACAAGAGGATAAATTGTTGGTCTCCTGATAACCGACTAGCTGAACTGCTGCCCATTTTTTCACTCTCCACCACTGACCACTATTATTGCTCCCCGGGTTGTTAAATCATCTAAAATCCACTGCACCATTTTTTATTTTAAAGAACTTTATTGAATTCCTTAAATACAATTTACATAATTAACATTGGTTAACATCAATTAATAATTAACATCAGATCAGAAATGGAATAAACATCAACACAAATCATCATAAAACTGGTCTGGATATCACACCAAAATCTGTACAAATTAATGCCTCGGTAGACCCAGTGTATCCAATTTTTGTCACTCCTCTAAATTCCATGGTTATCTGCATTATAACAGTGTGAATATCAATGAATATACTTTCTACACATATTGCACATTTTTTCATATTTGTATACATTAAACGTATCATAATTTTGAGTAACTAGTTTTGAATCCATTTTTTTTCATCAATGAGTCCATACAGTGAAGAAAATAAGTAATTGAACACCCTGCGATTTTGCAAGTTTTCCCACTTTGAATTGATGGTTAGGTGCTTGTCAATCTAATTAAAAAAAAAAAATCCAGAAATCACAGTGTATTATTTTTTTCACAATTTATTTGTATTATACTAATGCAAATAAGTATTTGAACTCATTTTATTAGCTGGAATTGTGAGCCTCAAAGACCTGTTAGTTGCCTTTTTAAAAAGTCCAACTCCACTCCACTTATTCTTCTAAATAAGTGGAGGTGGACCTTTTGAGTCTGACTTTTTTACCTGTTTGAGGCGGTTACCTGCTTGTAAACAGCTGTCCACCCCATACACTCCAAAGAGCTGTCCAAAGTAGGCATGTGCTGGTTACCGGTTTCACGGTTTACCGTGGTGTGAAAACGTTGCGGTTTCAAAACCACTAAAATTTTCCGTCAGACCGTAGTACGGTATTCGCCATTTTTCATGTGTCAAAAATGCAGCCAGAAGTGGCGTGGCGCGGCAGCGCTCACCCCCTCCCGTTTGTTTCTGTGTGTGAAAGTGATGCTATCGGCTAGACAGCAACCAAACCCAAAAACAAATACTCCAAACATAAGTCGTTCTTTTCTTCAATATATTGAGCTCTCAAATCGTGGTAAGTGTAATATACAAAATAAATACATTTAAAACATTGTACAATTGTATTTTTCCATGTGTGAGACGTGAGTAGCTTCAACAGATTAGCACCATGGAAAAGTTCGCTAAAAACAAAACACACATTTTCCTTTCAAATTCGATATACGCACTAACTAAAAGCTTACAAAGATGAATGTTAGCCTAAGCTTAGTTGGAAGAGCAACTTCGTCGAGTGTTACAGCCGCAGAGTGAGAAAACAAGCTTGATTTGCTTGAATGAAGGGGGAAAAAAGGCATAGCATCAAAGATCGTTAATTGACGAAAGATGATCTTGCCCTAAGCACAAGTCCACGATTGTTAGCTCAAGCAGAGGTCTCACTCCCAATATTTTTTTTTTTTTTTTTTAAATGAAACCTTTCCACAACAATATTTACATTTTAACTAACTTTTACATTTTTAACTAACTTATACTAACTTGTACATTTTTAACTAACTTATTAACTTATGAATTCTTTATGTTCTTTTTAACAAAAAGGCATGACCGGATTTGACACAGTGGCTGAAAATGGCAAAACTTCACTTGAGCTTTTCCACCCTCAAAAAAAAAAAAAAAAAAAAAAAAGTCATGCAGTATACATTTTTAAAAATGTTATTCAGAAGTGTTTTTACTTTTTACAGAAATTATTTTGTTCTTGCTCTAATCTTAAACAACTTGAGCTGTGGCTGTGGATATAGTCTATTAGTTATATTTTAATTTTATTTCAAATGTTTTTTTTTTTATTGATAATGCATTTATTTTAACAATATATTCATGTTACAATTTGCAACTATGTTCTGAAAAAAAAAAAAATCCTGTTCAATGGAAAAAAGTTATTTTTTTTAACCCATACATCTCAAAAGAACACATTTTGTAGCTATAATTGCAATACCGTGATACCGTGAAACCGCTGTATTTTTGCTCACGGTTATCGTACTGTCAAAATCTCATACCGGCACATGCCTAGTCCAAAGACACCACAGACAGAATTGTAGACCTCTACAAGGCTGGAAAGAGTTACAGGGTAATTGCTAAGCATCTTGGTGATAAAAGATCCACCGTTGGCGCAATTATTAGAAAACGGAAGTGAGCTAAACCTGACTGTCAATCTGGCTCGGCCTTGGGCTCCATGCAAGATCTACCTCGTAGAGTCTCAGTTATCCTAAGAATGGTGAGAAATCAGCGAAGAACTACACAGGAGGAGCTGGTCAATGACCTGAAAGGAGCTGGGACCACCATTTCCAAGGTTACTGTTGGTAATGCACTAAGACATCATGGGTTAAAATCATGCATGGCACGGAAGGTTCCCCTGCTTAAACCAGCACACGTCCAGGCCTGTTTTAAGTTTACCAATGACCATTTGAATGATCCAGAGGAGTCATGGGAGAAAATCATGTGGTCATAGGAGATCAAAATTGAATTTTTTTGGTCCTAAAACACTAACATAGTGTTTGGAGAAAGAAGAATAATGAGTATCATCCCAAGAACACTATCCCTACTGTGAAGCATGGGGGTGGTAGCATCTTGCTTTAGGGGTGTTTTTCTGCATATGGGACTGGACGACTGCACTGTATTAAGGAGAGGATGACGAGGTCATGTATTGTGAGATTTTGGGGAATAAACTCCTTCCCTCAGTTAGAGAATTAAAACAGTCTGGTATGTCTGGGTATTCCAACATGACAATCGCCCAAATCATTTTTTGGGGGGAATTGTCTCTGACAGTGGACAAGCACCTACCATGAAAATGTCAAACCCGCTTATCATTTTTAAGTGGGAAAACTTGCAAAATCGCAGGGTGTTCAAATACTCATTCCTTCACTGTATATATTGGTTGTCTATTGACAATCGATTCTCAAAAAATGTTCTTTATGGCAGTCCAAACTTCACGTGATCTTAAATTAGTCCATGAGAAAGTGTTGTTGAGTTTCATCACCATCATATTAGGCCATTGGACATTGTTTGGTTTTCACATAGCAACTCCACAATACAGTAGCCCGTACTTGGGAGTGTCTCGGCAGACCTCAAAGAGCAGACAGTACATCGCATTCATCCTCACACGTTATTTTATTTTATTTTTTTATTAGAAAGAAGCCACTACTGGGAACACTGTACCATTTGCTGTCACCACAAAAAAATAAAATAAACAAGTAGGCAGTAAAATAAACCACCACTATAATGCCAATTCATTTGAACGAATCTGTTTTTAGCCTTCCAAGCAAATTGACATTTCTAGCTCATCCTTGATAAACATTGATGTTGATTTTTAATTCTATTTTTACAGAGCCAGACGTGCAGATGCTGTGCTTGCTGCTTTACAAACTAGTACTAGTTTTTCCCCTTCTTCTTTTTTTAATGAACTCTGTAAGCTATAGGCTAACATTCATTTTATTCCGTCAATATACATTACAACCTATATGCAAGCTATTCAGTGAAACTGTCAAGTTCAAATACAAATAGACATTTATAATATTATCCAAAATAAGGAGAGAAGGCACTCAATTTGGTTGAAAAGCTTGCAAGGTGAAAGAGGGGGAAACCATCTAGCTTCCACTATCTTTCTAACTTGCCCCTCCTTCACATGGCTTTTTATTTGGGATGGCCCTAGCAACAGACGGGTGTCTTGCCCAAAAAGGGGAAGCAAGCTGGCGACACCTCTTGTCTTTGTTTGGCTATGTGTGTGCATTTGGTGGAATTACATACATATGTGTCAGCACATTTCAGCAAAGCAAGGCGGCCTCTTCTGACCTTGACCAGGCAAGACAAAACATTCTTTCTTTGTGAACAATATTAATAAGCAAAGCATTTCTTCATTGCGGGCAACAATAAGCAAAAGCATTTCTTCATTGCGGGCAACAATTGATAAAAGCAAATATATAATAACAACTTAATAACTATCTCATCAACTACATTTCATGAAGCAATAGCATTTGGTAAGTAATAAAATGCAACAATATGATTCCTTAAATGTATTGAAGTTGACCTGTGGAACCTAGGCCGGTTTAAACCAGTCAGAATGACAAAGCAGTATTATCAAGTGCTAAACATGTCAAAAATGTCTCTTGCTGCAATCAATCATGGAACATCCTATTATAGCAATCAATTCTTTATTATGAGCCTTCATTGGTAAAAGCAAATATTTAACAGCAATTTAATAATTATCTTATCAGAAACCACCTTCCAAATTTAATTTAATTTACATTTAATTTAAAAACCAATAGTTCCAAAGAAACCATTAGGAATTGGTATTTTCCAGCACCAAACACAGTCTCTGCAATATACCCATTAGCCGTACATACTGTAAAGGTTTAAAGCAAAAAAATTAACAATTTTGTGTCATGAAAGTATAGGCTAACCCTGTTTGCGCCCTGACGGCAGAATGTTTGAAATAGCATTTTTTTTTTTTTTTTTTTTTTTTCCGAGATGCTGCGAGGAATGACTCGTCACTTGAAAATAAAGTGAAACACCAGAGATGACAAAATGGGACTGGAAAATTTAAACATTCTGTGTGTGTGTGTTGGGGTGTGGTGTATTATCAACAGATGAATTTTCAGCTTTTGGAAAATGTTGCTGCTTGTTCACCGTCAGACTTCAATCTTACTCCCGTCTTTCATTTGTTACAGCTAAAGAAACAAAAATGTGCCAGAAGATTAAAAAAAAAAAAAGTTTGGACCTTTCTGTACGTAAAGTGCCAAATATTATAGTAATAATTCTAATAATAGTCAATTGTGAATAATAACTTATTTTAAATGGCACTAGTCTATGTCTGTCCTTTGCCTGGACTGTTGTCTGTGAGTCATATTTACATTACATTATCGTTTAAATCTTTTTGTTTGCCTTAGCATACTTATGAACATTATCAGTTCCCCAGCTTAATTCAAAGCAGACATAACTAAACGACATCCTGATCACCTTGTGCTAAACAGCCCCAGTCAAGTGAAGAACAGAAGAAGTAGAAGCTTTTCTAAATTCTTTGCCCATCCTTTATTGATGGTAGGGTAATCACAGGGCCAGAGCACAAATGCGCTTAGTCTCCGCATTTGTCTTAAGTAATGGATTTATGAGTGCATTAAAGAATCGTAGTTATCCAGAGGCTCCTGCCAGACTGTCTTTCTTCTTCATTTCTCCTCATGATGACTGCTTCTGTGTCTGTGGCCCTCGCCTTGTTCTACTATCGTGGCATACACTGTGTGAGAATTCTGTCTGTGGTAGTCAATTGTCTTCTCCACTATTGGCTCATTTCCACCCCTTTTGCTTTCAGACTGGCTTTTTTCACTTAAGTAATAGAATGATGGCTCACATATCTATTTTTTTTCTTTCACCAAGTTTTAAGGGGCCTTCATCTGAGAAGTATTTTGAGCTCTTTTGGCTGCCCAGAGTAGAAATTATTTCCAAAGAGGGGATTATTCTGAAAACTGCTGGCACTTTAGAGGATTGAAGTGAATTCACAAAACCTACTGAAGCACTTGCACTGACTTTAAACAGACTTAATTCAGAGAAAGAGGGGTGGTGGCACACTAACATTAGGCTGAAAATTCAGAACGAAAAGGTTATTGCATTTCCACTTGCTATTATAATTAAGTTATGATTTTTTTGTGTTTTTGTTTTGTCTTAGAGTGTGAATTATATTGTTACAGAGGAAATGTTCTTTCCACGTTCTTCGCATTGTAACAGTACAGTATTTGTCATGTGTTTTTGTATTATTTGATCTTAGGAACACTCACAGTGGGTTAAGAGTAGGCTGTCGTCATGTTAGAGCACTCAAATTCTTGAAATTTAGGTCATTCTTTGTTAGACTTAGGTGATCTCCCACAGAGTCAGACAAACTTTGAGTTCAAGTTTCTAAATGGTTTCAACATATTTTGGAAAGAATCCCTAAGTATTTCAGAACCACTGTTTAACTGTATTCAGGCCAATTTCATAAAGACTTTCACATTGTGCACTTTTCGTGGTGCTATGGCAGAGGAACCTCTAGTTGTGACTAAGCCATAATAAGGTATATACAGTGAGGAGCAGAAGTATTTGCACCCTTTGTGATTTTGCAAGTTCATCCACTTAGAAAATAGGTAAAGGTCTGAAATTTCAATCATAGGTGCATTTCCACTGATAGAGACAATCTTTAAAAAAAAAAAAAAAAAAAAAAAATCCGTAACTCTCACTGTATGATTTTTCAATAATGTTTTTGCAATTTACTGGGGTTCATAAGTATTTGTACCCCTTAGAAAATAAGTGCTAATATTTAGCCTAGCAATTGTTTGCAATTAGAGGTCAGACTGTAGTTCTGTAGTTCTTCACAAAGTTTTCACATATAGAAACGGAGATTTTGGCCCATTCCTCTACACAAATCTTCTCTAGATCTGTCGGGTTTTGGGACTGTATGTGAGAAACACATATTTTCTATTGGATTGAGAGCTGGAGACTGGCTAGGCGATTTCAGAACCTTGATATGCTTTTTACGCAGCCACCCTTGGTCAGCTTGGCTGTGTGCTTCGGATCATTGCCATGTTGGAAGATCCAGCCACGACTGATCTTCAAGTCTCTGACTGAGGGAAGGAGGTTGTGGCTCAGTCTGACGATAAATTTCACTATTCATCCTCTGCTTTATACAGTACAGCCATCCTGTCCCCTTTGCCGAAAAGCAGCCCCAAAGCATGAGGTTTCCAACCCTATACTTCACAGCGGGGATGGTGTTCTTGGGATTGTACCCATTCTTCTTTTTCCTCCACACACGACGAGTAAAGTTTGCACCAAAAAGTTCTACTTTGGTCTCATCTGACCATGACTTTCTCCCATGACCCCTCTGCATCATACAGATGGTGCCTGGGAAACTTCAGACAGGCCTTTACATGTACTGGCTTCAACAGGGGAACCTTCTGAGCAATGCATGATTTTAAACCATTGCAACGTAGTGTTCTACTGACAGTAGCCTTTAAAACTGTGCATCCAGCTGTCTCAGGTCATTGACCAGCTCCTGCCATGTAGTTCTAGGCTGAGCCCTCAATTTTCTTATCATGAGTAATGCCCCAAAAGGATAGATTTTACATGTTGCCCCAGTCTGAGGTAGATAATCAGTCATATTTAGCCTTTTCCATTTTCTAACAATTGCTGCAACTGTTGATTTATTCTCACCAAGCTGCTTTCCAGTGGTCCCACAGCATTTTCAGCTTTGTGGAGCTCAACAGTTTTTTTCTCAGGTGTCTTACGAAAGCTCTCTGGTCTTGCCCTTGGTACCGTATTGGCCCGAATATAAAACGGTGTTTTTTACACTGAAATAAGAATGAAAAAGAGGGGGTCGTCTTATATTCGCAGTCTAGACATCATACCCATTCACGACGCTAGATGCCGCCAGATATTATTGAAGCGATGTTCTGTCATGACAGATCTCAGCTACGCTCCCTAATCACGACGCTAGATTGCGCCAGATATCATTGAAGCGATGTTCTATCAGATTTGTTTCAAGACCACAGTTACAGTTAGACTTCACTTTGATGGTTAATGCAGTTATTGCAATTTTGTTGTTTTATCACAATAGATTGGTTTATATTTACATTTCAAAAACCAGAAGCTATTCATTTACGAATGTGAGTGCACTTTAGTTTACATGTTTAAATGTTCAGATATTAAGATTTGAATGAGGCAAAATAACATGCTTTTTCTCTCAAATATATTGTTATACTCATTTGTTTCGGATGTACTGTAATTATTTTCTGTATAAAAATTAATTTGGTGTTCAAAAAGTCTTTTTTCAAACTTGAGTCTTGAAAAAGAGGGGGTCGTCTTATAACCAGGGTCGTCTTATATTTGGGCCAATACGGTAGTATGACTTTACTAAATTTGGGTCAATAATATGACATCAAAAGTGGCAATTGGACATCGTAGTTGAGATCCAGCATCTGGCCAAAATGCCTTTGGTTTGGTCTGAAAAAAGTAACTTTAACTGGCTCGCCCATCTATTTTCCTTGATTTCTTTTAATGTTTCTTAAAGGCCCCAAAGTTGCCTTTTTAAACTGTCTTTAGTTTTGTGTCATGTCTGTGATCTGCGTTTTTTTTCTACAAAATTAAACAACTGCATGAACATCCTCAGAGAATGGTGATTCCATCATTTTTGCAAGGGATCGTAAGATAAAATAATTAATAATGGGCGGTCACCTTTAGTGCACTTGCAACAAATTAAATTTGGATTGTCTTCATTTTATAGACTGGTTCTTATCTTGCATTTTAATCCATCAGACACTTCCCCCCCTCACAGAGTCATTGGAGGCAGTGTCACTCCCTCTAGATAACACCAAAGACTTCATCCTCAGCTTGGACATTAAATTCACCTCCAACGGCAGCTTGTCTGTGATCCTCGACACTACAGAAAAAGGCTCCCCTTTTACCATTCGCTATGTTACCAATACTCAACTCATCGCCTGCAAAGATCGTCAAATCACCTATGGCATAGGTCCGCGGACCACATGGAGCACCCTGACACGCGACCTCGTCACAGACTTGAGAAAAGGCGTTGGTTTATCTAACACCAAGGCTGTGAAAGCCACTAAGGTTGGTCAGATGCTATGCTGCACGTCGTTGTTCTGACTATTGTCTTCTACATTGTTTTGGGTAATTATATTTGAGTAACTAATGCTAGCTCAAGTTAATTTGAACCTGTTTTTGTTCTGCCCTTAGATCATGCCCAAGCGAGTCGTGCGATTACTCTTACAAGGAAGGGGATTTGTTGACAACATCACTGTCTCTACCACTGCCCACATGGCTGCCTTCTTTGCTGCCAGCGACTGGCTAAGACGCAACCAGGACGAACATGGCGGGTGGCCCATCATGGTCACACGTAAATTGGGAGAAGGTTTCCGGCCACTAGACCCTGGCTGGTACTCTGCAATGGCCCAGGGTCAGGCTATGTCCACCCTTGTTAGAGCCTACCTACTCACCAAGGATCAGGCTTACCTCAATGCTGCGCTGAAGGCAGTTGGACCCTATAAGGTGCCGTCAGCGCAGCACGGGGTCAAGGCTGTATTTATGAACAAATATGACTGGTATGAAGAGTATCCCACCTCACCTAGTTCCTTTGTCCTCAACGGCTTCATCTACTCCCTGCTGGGACTCTACGATTTGAGCGAGACAGCCGGTGAGAAGCTCGGCAAGGAGGCAGGGCAGCTGTTCAGCCGTGGCATGGAGTCGCTGAAGGCCATGCTGCCTTTCTTTGACACAGGGTCAGGGAGCATCTATGACCTACGTCACTTCATGTTGGGCACTGCGCCCAACTTGGCTCGCTGGGACTATCACACCACGCACATTAACCAGCTCCAACTGCTGGCATCAATAGATAACTCTCCCATCTTCAAGGATGTGGTGAAGCGCTGGAAAAGCTACTTGAAAGGGAATCGTGCTAAGCACAACTAGACAGACTTTGATTCAGTGTGTGAATTGATGGTTGATGACTGAATGTGAAGAGCTTCTAGTGTGTGTGTCTGGGTGCATTGCGGTGTATAGTATATTTTCTAATCCTAAAGAATGTTTAAATAGCTGCAGCTTTGAACATTAGAACATGTGTGCTCTGTTACAGGAGTTGTGTTCCCTGCAGCACTAATTGTAGCACACATTTTTATTTGGGGGCAAGAGTTTGTAATGCACAGACTTAGTTTCTGTTTACATTCATATTTAATTGTTTTTCTGCTTTGTTTTTGGGAACAGATTTTAGGTCATGTTAAATGGTAGGCTCAGTTCTACAATCATTCACTAATCTCCTTAGATTTATTTTTTTAAATTGAATCCCAAATATACCTAAAAGTAACTGTAAATATTTTATAATATATTAAAACATGTTTGCAAGCGGACATTTCCAATAAGGAATTCTATCTTAACATATGCATTACAATTCTGCACTCAAACAAGAATACAAATAAGACGCTTTGGATTACAATTTGTTTTCACTAGTCCATTGCAGTTTACGGGAACTAGACTTATATTAACACTAGTTTTGTGCTCAAGACCGCATTCTCCGGGACCAAGACTTTTGGGAGTTGGGACTAAGACAAGCCCAGGACTAAAACAAACCGGTATGAGACAAACATTATAAGAATCCATTGAAAAAAATATATATTATATTTTCATGTTAAGGTTACAGTCATTTATAAGGAAGGTGGACTGTTAGTAGCACAAAAAGTAAACGTATTATTATTACAGGTAGTTCCCGGGTTACGACATACCCGACTTAGGTGATTTCGACTGTACGACGCCGAAGTCTCGTCCGCTATTTTGTCTCCAGTCGTGTATTTTTTTTTCTTTATGTTGACTTTTGTTTTTGTTATGCATGCTTTTATTTTGGCGCAGAAAGCATGGAACAGGTAGTACTTCCACACGCGAGTAAGAGCGCATGTACACATGTAAAATGTATTTGCGCGTACAAAGAAGAGCGCGCGCACACACAAAGAATTCGCGCGGCTGTGTGGGGGGGAAGAAAGCCCGCGTGCACATTTGTTGCTTGTGAAGCATACAGAGAGGCAACATTAGTATATAACACCTTTCGTACTGTTTATTGTGCATTTTCAATTGTGGTCGAATACTTGAGGAGAGTTTATGTGATTGTTTTTTATGATGTGCGGACGCTTACTGATACATGCTAATTGTTTGTGTGGATTGTTGTTGCTGTATCAGCAGCTAGTTATGCAATTTTGAATTGCTGTTATTGAAGAGGAAACTAATTTCATTGTTATTTTAGTTTCATTCTGCAAGTGTTGATTTCATGAGCAGCTGAATAAATTCAGCAAACCACACGGACGTCTGACATCGTTATTCCGGAGCTTAGCCCGCTGTCTAGCTAGGACTTCAACGTCTTGGTGAGGAAGGTACAATGACATAAAATACACTTTTGGATAGTTCTTTTGAGATGTAGGGGTATTTAAAGGGTTTAGTCCGACTTACACGGAAATTTGAGTTACTTCGCCAGCGTTGTAACGGAACTCGTTCATAACCCAGGGACTACCTGCATTATTAGTTTACAAAGTGTTTTTCCTTTAAATCACAGTAATGTAGTTGAATTGCTAGTCTTGATATGCCCTGTCGGCCTGTCCGTGATTGACAAAAGACTATGACTTGATAATCAATACAAGACTCTCAAAATGTATTTTCGAGACTTAAGACCGGTCTTTAGTGGCAACACGAATTAACACAATGCTGCTACAGACACAATGGTTGGACTTTATTTGAAAACATGTTAGCAGATATGTGTGTAAGGTCTAGTTTGAATTCCTGATGTTCAATGAAAGCAGCGTGCAACATGGTGAAAAAAGAAAAACTTGTGTGAATTACCGTAATTTCCCGAATATAAGGCGCACCCGTGTATAATGCGCACCCCAAATTTACTTGTAAAATTTGGGGGAAATTATTGTACCCGTTTATAACGCGCACCCTAATTTTAGCACCAATAAATAGAAGAATACAAGAAAACAGAGCTCGTGTACAGATACAGAGATGTCATTTTACTGACTGGTGAAACACAGCACAAGCATAGCACATTGGTAGTTCAAAACATTACCGTAAACTGACAATATTTACGGTAATAATATGATTTGACAACTTCTCCAACTTACCAGAATCTAGGAGAAAACAAAAAGGATGTGACTTTTCTTTTAAAGGGTGCTGTATAACTTGCTCGTTTCCTCATGATGAATAAATGTTTCTTCCATGGATTGATACGGTAAAACTACTGAACTATTGTTATTTGGGTTTGAGTTTCCCGAGGGACCGATATAGTTGACGGACACAGGAAGTGTGTGTCCTTACATTTGTTATGCTCCGAATTGTGGAGCTGCAATAAACGTCGACTCAAATGAGTTCAAGAAACTAAATTCTGTGCTTTATGAAGAGTGAAAAAAGCAGAATTTAACACAGACGAAATCACTCGGCCGATTAGTGTGAAGTATTACCGAAACAAAATGGTGGCGTCACGTACCGTAATGGTCCGCAACGGGTCGCCGCATACGTTTCTTCAACACAACGTGGCCGTGTCAATGAAAAAAAATCGGTTTATATATATACTATATGTAATACATATATATTTCTGTCTCCATCCATGTACCCGTTTATAATGCGCACCATGAGTTTACAAGTTGATTTTGGGGGAAAAAAGTGCACGTTATATTCGGGAAATTACGGTAATCTATTTTAGAAATGGTATCTTCTCAACATAAATACTATTGTGGCTCTTTCCTTTACAGTTTACAGGATAAAAAAGATGCTTTTCACTCCATCCCCACAAAGGAGATAAAAGGCAAGGTTAATGGAGAAACTATATTGACTAAATGGCTACAGTTTTATACATGTGAGGGTGGGAAGTAACCGCTAATTAAGCTTATTAATTAAGCTTGTTTTAGCATGATTTCAAATCCGTCGATGTACTTAATAATATATGCTTATAATAATATATATACTATTAATAATAGTGTAATATTTACTTTTGAATATGGGCAGGTTTCAGCTAGTTTTTCCACACAGTCGAAGCTGTTAAAGTGAGGTCGGTTCTCAGTATTTTGTCGATTCCTTAATATCCTTAATTCCTTAATAAATTCCTAGCAATCAAATTGACAGCTTTTTTTTTTTTTTTTTTTTTTAAAGAGGGTTTTCGTGCATTTCCTCTCTTTGCAACATAAGATTTTTATTGGGCAGTTGGAGTTTGTTTTTTCTGAGAGTGCCTCATTCATTATTTCAGTATGAATCGTGCATTCTGTTTCCCAGTGTAGTTTTATTTAGACAATTTAAATATTTAAACAATATAGTGTGAGGCGACTCAATAACAGGCTTAAACAGATTTACCCATTGCATCACTCTTTGAAATCTCAGTGAGTAGCGAAAACGTCATGTAGGATGAGTCAGCAAGGGACATTCTTGCAGTGTATTTTCATTTTGAAGTAAAGTAGCCAGTAATCAAGCTGTGCTTTCAACTACAACGACTCGGAAACAAAGTTTATTTAAAAATTGAACTAAATACAGTGGTACTTCTACATACGAATTTAAGCCATTCCAGGACCTAGTTTGTAAGTCGAAATGGTCACATGTCGAGTGGGATTTTCCTATAAAAATTCAATTAGTTCCACAGCCAAAAAACTATGCTAAATCCTTAATAAATACTGCTGGTACAATTAAAAATAGCAATTACACATAGGAAAACAAACGAATTCCAAATACAAATCGGTATGATAATAATGTAACGAAAAGGGTTCTAACGTCGCAGTTGTGTTTTGCATGCTGTTCCTGAACGCACAGTGTAACTGACAACAGAGTGAGAGGTGCAGAAAAGTGGGACATTCTTACTTCCTATTTTCATATTGTTATTGGCATCGGTTATGGCGGACAGTAGCTGTGTTGTGTTGCACAAATTCTAAAATAAATGATTAAAAGCCTAATGAAGCTGGTGACTTCCCTCCCAGTGTTACAATAATAATAATTGTCACCTTAACTTTTAAAGACTGGCGAAGGGTGGTCGGAGGAGAACCGTAGAGATCGTAGACGTATTCCGGCCATATTGTCTAGGCAATTCACTGACGTGCACACCACGCTCATATATTCTGTCATTTCCATTTTAATTTCAATGGTAAGTGTCACCTTTTTTCACTGCTTGCACTAACCTTCTTGGGGCCCATGTTTCTCTCACAAGAAAGTCCACCGTGCGTCCGTCGTGCGGGAAAGCAAATTGCGACGCTTTCATAAATCGTCATATTTTGAGCATGTCGTCATATGTCGAGACAAATAACGAGTCAAATGTTACGTCGGATGTCGAAAGGATCGTATGTCAAGGTATCACTGTAAATATATTGTTTCGACTATGATCAAAACCAAGACCATGCACCAAACTGATATCAATATAGCAAAAAGGCATCGATACTTGTATCTTAGGTAGAAAGGGCAATGTAACTTGTGACGTAATAATGTTGCACTATTTTGCCAAGGATATCACAGTACAGTTGTAATGATCCCTATTTTCAGGACTCCCGAAAACTATGAAACTGAAAATATGGATGGAAAATAATTTTGTTAATAAATGCTGAGTACTGCATGTAGAAGCTTGAGATCTCTTTACCACCACCAACACCCCCCCCCACCCAGTAAAATTGCATTTTCACAAAAAAAAAAAAAATCAAAATATTGCTTATACATTTCACATTGAAGTGTTCATAATTTAAAGTTGGAAAATGTACTCACCCAATTTTGACCTCTGTGAATCAGACAAGTCCTTCACGCTAATTAGCTCACATCGTTTGATTAATTCAACCTGAACCAAGGGTTTCAGTATGAAGTTTATTATAACAAAGTTAGGACGATTCACTTGGTTTTTGACAGCATCAATTTGAGCAAAATGAACAAAATGTGGATGTTGCTCTCTGGATGTTGCATTGGTTACATCACAAGGATTAGCGAAAAACAAAACATGAATGTAAATGTTTGAAAGGCAACATCGTAAAAGATAATTGGTTGTTTAGTTACAAACTATCGACAGTAAACAGATGGTAGTTTTATTAAGTGTGAAATATGTAACGTGATATGCAGATTTATACCGTGTGTTAAAAAAAAAACATTTTGTTATGAAATTTGTTTAAAATCCCACACATTTGAAAGATACATTTCTATCCACAAATGGTATTGTGGTCCCATTACTCTGGTATTATGAATACCGCCCAAGATTGTGAACCGACCATCTAAGTTAGACACAATGATGTAACTATGGGGATTAGTTTGGTACAAGTTGTCATAAAAGACCTCTGACCTTTCTACACGTATTCTAGCTGCATTGTTTGCTAAATGAAATTGCTAAAAAGAAAAAAAAATCTATGAATGCTGGAACTTTTTAATATTTCTTTCCCAGGATTTGTTCTTGCCACTTTTTTTTTGTTTGTTTTTTTGTTTTTTTTTAATACCAAAGTTGCAATGTAGAGAATATTTAAATGTGTATATTTTTGTGCAAAACCTTAAGCATTTCATGAATTCAGTCATCTTGGAAATGTATTCCATGTGACTGTGCCTTTCAACTACCAACGGCTGTGCAGATTCTAGTAAAACTTTGCTCTTCTGTTTTAAACAGGAATGGGCAGATATCTGCACACTCTCTTCAATTTTAGTTTGTATTTACATTTTCAAGTGGGTACGGGACGGGTTATCTCTTTTTGTCTTTGTTTTAAATGACATACAGAAGATTTTCAATATTTTTGCCTTGCAGACAAAAGCACAAGTTACATTTGAGATGTTTTTATGTTTTCTTTATTTTTGGCTCTACATATTATTTCTCCGACATGAGGTGCAAACATCTAAAGATAAAAGCAGCTATTTTTCAGTGTGTCATCACTATACAACTATATTTTTCATCATTCTTCCCCCACACTATCTATTTGCATAATGGCCATTGAGTCAATGTAATTTATGCAATAAAATGTTAACTTTTGTTGTTTCACTACCTGAGACTGGGAGTGGTTGTACAGACGTGACAGTTGAAGCACAGTGTGCAAATGCTACCATTTTTAGTGACATAGAGATGTTTATACACAAAGTAAAACTTTGTGCTTTAAAACTAGCTTTTTCAAAAATGTAAAAGGAAAAAAAGAAATAAAGGCATTTTCTTAATCTTGTGTGGTGGCTGAAAATTCTTAATGCTAGGGATGTGCCTAACAAAATATCTGTTATCAGCTATGGTGTAGTTGACCATTTGATTTTTTTTTCAAGGAATGGAAGGAAACTCACTCTAACAGGGTCTGGTCTGCTGTCTGTATAATGTTAATAATGTCCTTTGGACACGTTACATGCATCCTTATTGACCTTAACAATTTTGTGGGTCAAACCATGTTGTTTGCTCATTTTGCTCCCCACTTCATTTTTGGTTTTGGCCTAAAAGTTCTGCATGACTTGTTCATTTATTCATTTGAACTTGTCTGACTTCACAGCAAATGAAAAGCATACCCAGAGTAGATTTTCCTAATGCTATACCTCTGTGAAGGGAGACAACCCAGATTAATATTTGATACTAATTATGCTATTCTTATGCGTTGAAAGTGGCAGACACCTCAAAGTTTGCTTGAATTTTTCATTTCCTTGTGGTATTTTTGCAATCCAACCATAAATTGTGCAGTATAGCAACATGTTCATCCATCCCGGGCTTTCTTTAGCTCTTAATGATATCACTATCCCTCTGACTGTTGAGTGTGGTCTCCCAGTCCTGTAATTAGCCTATCATAAAGCTGATAGGCTCAGTCTCTTCATGGCTCCTGTGTGGGCCTTCCTGTCGCCTCTGCTGCCATTCAGATGCCTTTGAGACGGCCTCTGGCTTTATGGGCTACATAAATTCAACCACTTGATGAAATTAACACTGTTGAACCCTTCTCTATTGGCTTTTTTTATTTATTTTTTAACCTTTTTAGGGAAGTCTTGAAGACCTCTATATTGGAGGCTTGAAATGGCAGTTTCCAGAACATTTGAAAAACAACCTTTTTGAGACAATTTCTACATACAAGTATACTTTATATTCAATGAACATGTCACAACATTTGATGAAGGGGTAGTACACTGTGAGTGCTTTGAATTCGATAGAGACAGAGTAGCATTTTCATTTCTGGAAGAGATGTTGTTTTGTGTTAAAGCAGGTACAGTATGTCTAAACTTTTTTCCTCAGGGGGTCTCTTTAAAAAAAAATCAAAGAATGCTAGGGCCAACTATCATTTGGAAAACACAAAGATATACCATATCTTGTTAGATACAGCATTGATGTACATGATTTAATATACAGTTAATCACAAAAGTGAGTACACCCCACGCATTATTTCTGCAGATATTTAAGTATATCTTTTCATGGGACAACACTGACTAAATGACACTTTGACACAATGGAAAGTAGTCTGTGTGCAGCTTATATAATAGGAGTTCATTCATTTTCCCCTCAAATTAACTCAAAATATAGCCATTAATATCCATACCCCTGGCAACAAAAGTGATTACACCCCTTAGAAACTACGTACATCCTGAGATGTCCAAA
This sequence comes from Corythoichthys intestinalis, assembly GCF_030265065.1. Taxonomy (NCBI): domain Eukaryota; kingdom Metazoa; phylum Chordata; class Actinopteri; order Syngnathiformes; family Syngnathidae; genus Corythoichthys; species Corythoichthys intestinalis. The sequence goes on from NC_080395.1 coordinate 61,367,691, forward strand.
TTGAGTACTGTTGATCATTTTCCCTCCAAAATGTCATGTGACTCGCTACAGGAGTGCTGTCAGCATTGCTGCAGAGATTGAAGAGGTGGGGGGTCAGCCTGTTAGTGCTCAGACCATACGCCGCACTCTACATCAAACTGGTGTGCATGGCTGTCACCCGAGGAGGAAGCCTCTTCTGAAGACGGTACACAAGAAAGCCCGCCCGCCTTATCAGACCATAGGACATGGTTCCAGTTATCCATGTGCTTTGTTCACATGTCTTCAGCAAACTGTTAGCGGGCTTTCTTGTTTTCAGAGGAAAAGAATCATGTAAAAGATTTTTTGGGTATTTTAAGTATTAACTCATTAACTGCCATTGTCAGCGCATTTGATTAGCTGATGGATCTGATTTCAACATTTTGTCAGGTTTTGACAAATGGAGGGTCTCTGTTTAAGTAACTTACTCCATCTAGTTTTAAAACTAAGAAGTGCAACAGAATGTAGACTGAAAAACGTCTTGTGCAGGCTATATTCAATGATATTTTCATAATTTGTTGCGAGCCAATAAAAACTTTAGGCCCACGGGGCATAGTACAGACAGTCCCGACTGTGTTAAAGTAGTTTAGCTGTCAGCACATCTGAAAACAATTACAGATGCTGTACGTACATACGCATAATGTACAGTGCCTTGCAAAAGTATTCGGCCCCCTTGAATCTTGCAACCTTTCGCCACATTTCAGGCTTCAAACATAAAGATATGAAATTTAATTTTTTTGTCAAGAATCAACAACAAGTGGGACACAATCGTGAAGTGGAACAACATTTATTGGATAATTTAAACTTTTTTAACAAATAAAAAACTGAAAAGTGGGGCGTGCAATATTATTCGGCCCCTTTACTTTCAGTGCAGCAAACTCACTCCAGAAGTTCAGTGAGGATCTCTGAATGATCCAATGTTGTCCTAAATGACCGATGATGATAAATAGAATCCACCTGTGTGTAACCAAGTCTCCGTATACAGTAAATGCACCTGCTCTGTGATAGTCTCAGGGTTCTGTTTAAAGTGCAGAGAGCATTATGAAAACCAAGGAACACACCAGGTAGGTCCGAGATACTGTTGTGGAGAAGTTTAAAGCCGGATTTGGATACAAAAAGATTTCCCAAGCTTTAAACATCTCAAGGAGCACTGTGCAAGCCATCATATTGAAATGGAAGGAGCATCAGACCACTGCAAATCTACCAAGACCCGGCCTTCCTTCCAAACTTTCTTCTCAAACAAGGAGAAAACTGATCAGAGATGCAGCCAAGAGGCCCATGATCACTCTGGATGAACTGCAGAGATCTACAGCTGAGGTGGGAGAGTCTGTCCATAGGACAACAATCAGTCGTACACTGCACAAATCTGGCCTTTATGGAAGAGTGGCAAAAAGAAAGACATTTCTCAAAGATGTCCATAAAAAGTCTCGTTTAAAGTTTGCCAAAAGCCACCTGGGAGACACACCAAACATGTGGAAGAAGGTGCTCTGGTCAGATGAAACCAAAATTGAACTTTTTGGCCACAATGCAAAACGATATGTTTGGCGTAAAAGCAACACAGCTCATCACCCTGAACACACCATCCCCACTCTCAAACATGGTGGTGGCAGCATCATGGTTTGGGCCTGCTTTTCTTCAGCAGGGACAGGGAAGATGGTTAAAATTGACGGGAAGATGGATGCAGCCAAATAGAGGAACATTCTGGAAGAAAACCTGTTGGTATCTGCACAAGACCTGAGACTCGGACGGAGATTTATCTTCCAACAGGACAATGATCCAAAACATAAAGCCAAATCTACAATGGAATGGTTAAAAAATAAACGTATCCAGGTGTTAGAATGGCCAAGTCAAAGTCCAGACCTGAATCCAATCGAGAATCTGTGGAAAGAGCTGAAGACTGCTGTTCACAAACACTCTCCATCCAACCTCACTGAGCTCAAGCTGTTTTGCAAGGAAGAATGGGAAAGAATGTCAGTCTCTCGATGTGCAAAACTGATAGAAACATACCCCAAGCGACTTGCAGCTGTAATTGGAGCAAAAGGTGGCGCTACAAAGTATTAACGCAAGGGGGCCGAATAATATTGCACGCCCCACTTTTCAGTTTTTTATTTGTTAAAAAAGTTTAAATTATCCAATAAATTTTGTTCCACTTCACGATTGTGTCCCACTTGTTGTTGAGTCTTGACAAAAAATTAAAATTTTATATCTTTATGTTTGAAGCCTGAAATGTGGCAAAAGGTTGCAAGGTTCAAAGGGGCCGAATACTTTTGCAAGGCACTGTATATTATAATAATGAATATAATGTAATATACAGTATATTGTATATATTTCAGGACATACTGTATCCTAACTTGATGCGGACAACTCAACATGTATATTTTTTTAATGTTGATGTTCTCTCAATGTGCTGTATACAGTTTGCAAACATCGGTGTCCCTCTGGGTCAGTTTGACCCAAAATTGTTTTGGGTGTGTCAAAGACTGGAATACTGTAAGTCAAATCAGACCCCGCCCACCACATAATTTTTTTGTGGCCTGTAATTTGCATCAACTTAACGCTTGATATTGCAAGCATGTTTTTTTTTGTCAACAATCCTCCTTTTAAAATGCATAGAATAATTGTTGAACAAAAAAAGACTGCAAAATCACATACCATTCAATTTGTTGTCTATAGGCAATTATAAATTTTGTTAACATGTGGTCATAATGGCCCTTCCAAGGAAAACCGTAACTGCGATGTGGCCCATAACAAAAATTTGTTTGACACCCCTCGTGAAACCCCATATTTTGAGAATGGGGTGCCTTCCAGGAGCATCAAAAGCTGCAGTTATAGCAAGGGGCATGTAGACAAACAGCAAAAAGCTCCTCCAATGATATGAACCACATGCAGTATGTGTGACAGGTACCAGATTTGTCCCACCCGAAATTAAAAAAAATATACTGTATATGTCTGCAAGGAGCATGCACACACTCTCTGTGAATCCTGTGTGGAAAATTTTTACTGTTGGGCCTAAATATCTGATCCATGTTCCGACTATTTAAATGATGTGCAGATTATGATTCTCTGTTTCTGAATTTTACAGAAAAAATATCAAAGCCCCATTGGCCCCACCAAAAACAATAAATACACAGAAAAATACTCTTCAACTCTTATTACCTGTCCCAAACTCAGAAAAGAAAAGAGGAAGGGTGAGTGAAAGGATCGCATAGTCACACAAATCGACAGTATTTATTCTTTAAAGGGCACGTATTGATTTGTCTACAAAATAGAGGACGGGGCAATTTGCACCATCATTTATTCATTTCAATAATTAAAGAAAGCAAGATTTACTGTACAAACAACCATATAACACCTAGATCAAATTGAACCCAAGGGTCAAATGTGTCTGTAACTTCAAGGAGAACTGGAGGGTTACTACCTTAATTCGTTACTCTGAGTATAGCAGAGCATTATCAAATTATCAATTGCATCGTTACAATTGGAAAATGCGTAAAACAGTAAATAAACATCTGTCTGCATTTATTTTAAATACAATCATGCAATGTCCAAATAGTGATTACTGTGAGTAAATGAGTAAGTCCTGTAATTGCATTACCAATGATTTGATTCAAAATGTGTAATTATCTAACCAAGAGCTTCTCAATTATTTTCTGTTACGCCCTTCCTATGAAGAGCAAAATAATTCCACTCCGTACACTCGCCTCAGTGACTATAAATGGCATAATCTGTCTATAAAATTGTTGATTGTTGGCTTTACACGTTTCCGCAAAATGAAACTACTCAAACAGCTTATGAGCATGATCAGGAACTAATTCTGAAAGTGACGCCTTAATGTATTTAGACTCATGCTGTCGGCTGTTCACATTTTTAGACACAGTAAATACACCGCCAGTGTTTCCTGGTCTACCACCATAGTCGCAATGAAGCCAAGTGTAACATTGAGTCATATTTCCTGTTCTTAGCTTTTGAGAAACTTTCCTTGGTTTTGATTTTTCTCTCTGTCCGGCTTTGTTTACCTCCCTGTTAAGTTTTTCATGTTGTCTCTTGACTATTTATTTTCTGCACTTCATACAGTATCTCCTGCTCAGTGCTGTGTTTGCACATGATTGGAACATAAAACCCTACGTGTATATATACTAATCCCTACACACACTCTTCACAATGAGTAAGCCACTACCATCTACTATTACACTTTATATACCCTACCCACCGACGTCACAAAACCACGTGCTCGCTGTATGGTTCCGCCCACTTGTCCGTCATTTTGTCTCTGTATTAGCATTGGTTTCAATTGATCGAGGAATTTAAAATGCATTTCATGGAAGACCCGGTGCTTTCTGATGCCGTAAACTCACTGGATGTGTTGCATAAAAGGCGTTATGTGGAAAAGCTTCGTTCTATACAGTCGCCAGATCCATATTTGATGCCTAAATCGATGATTTTTGACCGGCTGCCTTCGCCGTCTCTGCCTGACCCTGATATTTACAACTATCTTGTCCACACAAAATCAGCCTATTCTCACGAAAGTTTGAAAAACTTAAGAGCTTGGAGGCTTATAAATGCTACGTTGCTGGTTGGGTGAAACAGGTCCTCGTACACGAAAATTCGGCAGGAATCTTGTGCTCGGAAGGTGAGTTACGAAATTTTCAATTCAAAATCTTTTGTTCTTGCTAACATCCACTGTCAAGTCTAATGTATTTCATGTCATTTGTCAATGGAGCTAGGGCTTTTAATGTTTATATGGTTTAGCGATAGCACTTTACTACATACATACGTGTATGTTGTCGGCGATTAGCCTAGCAATGATCTTAATTGTGGTTGTCAGCCCAAAACCCTCTAAATATATATTAAATGCATCTTACCAGATATAAAATGACTACTACATAATCTGTGGTAATCGTTTGGAGCCCAGTTTTCTCGTCGAATTGCAGCAGCCCATCTCGCTCTCTCCTCTCCGGGTCTCTCGGAATCCGGTAGAACTTCAAGTCTCTCCGTCTATCTTCTCTGTTATTGCAACCGACCGCCACACACACCTTCACCATTTTGATGATTAATGTTAACGAGCAGAAAAACACGCCATAAATAGGAGGAATGTACGTAGCCGTAACAGGTCAACACGATGTGTTGACGGACAAGTGGGCGGCACCAGTCAGGAGAGCGGAGTTGTGACGTCACGTGGGTAGGGTCTATTGTAGCATGGCAAAAAGAACATATTCCAGGGGATCACTCGCGCCCTTTTGACATCCCACTGCTCCTGACAATTGGCCCACCCCATTTGTTGAGAAGAAATAAATAAAATTTGCCTTGCCAAAGTAGTATTTCACCATGCTGTCCAAATTGTAAGCATTGCACTGTGTGTATTGTAATTCAGTCTATTAACATTTGCGTTCACATGAATTGCCAGAGTACTTTCATTTACAGTAGGGTACTTTTTTTCTTTTTAATAATATTGTATCAGGTTAAAAAGTATTTTAAATAGATTCTAAATCAGTGGTCTCCAAACTATTCCACATAGGGCCGCAGTGTGTGCAGGATTTCATGCCACAAAAACAAGACCACACCTTTTCACCAATCTGGTGTTTTATAAGTGTAATCAGTTGATTGCAGTCAGGTGCTTCTTGTTTTAGTAGAAACCACATTGGTTAAAAGGTCTGTGCTTGATCGGTATGAAAAAAATCCAGGACTCACAGCGGCCCTAGAGGACCGGTTTGGAGACCCCTGTTCTAAATCATCAAACCTGATTGCATGCAAGCATCTACCTGCAACTATACAATTATGACATGTTATTTTGCTTTGGGAATAAGAATTGTTCGTGGGAAAAGTGGCTATGCAAACGGTACAATCTTGCCAAAGAGACTATATGGCATAATTTAACATACAGTGTATCACAAAAGTGAGTACAGCCCTTGCATTTCTGAAGATATTTAAGTATATCTTTTCATGGGACAACACTGACAAAATGACACTTTGGCTACGTTCATACTACAGGTCTTCCGATTTTTTCGTGTTTTTCCGACTTGAGTGAGGCATTAACTTGACGGTCTGAACGTGACAAGTCGCGTAGAACTGGACCATTTCAAATCCGATCTGGGTCACTTTCGTATGTGGTTCAAATCCGATCTGGGCCACATTTTTCCAGACTGTCGCGGCGGTCTGTACTGTCCACTCTCCCAAATCGGATTTCATGCAGCAATTACGTCATCAAATAGCGAGAGAGACGCTACCGTAGCGGTGCGTTATTAGCGCACAGCTTGCAGTGAACATGGCTTTTGGGGAAGGGCTGGGCCTTACAACAGTCATAAAAAATAAAAATGGGTTGAGGATAAGCCTGAGAATGCTCAGTTTTCTCTCTGCTCCAAGTGAGCAATATTTCAACATTGCCTACACGGCCGAGAGTCGGGGCAAATTGCCCGTATGTGTGTGTGACATGCACGTACAGTGCGTGCATGCTATCGATCCATATAAACTTTGAATATAAGCCTAAACGGGGATTATTTATGTCTGTTATTTGTGTCCTCCTTTTGAAAAGCAAAATATATCTCTGGAATGACGGATGACGCGTGTCATTTGTTTTGATGCTTCTGCGCATGCGGGTCTTCTTGCTCAGCGCGTGTCGCACTGCGAATTAGTGCGCATGCGTAATACTTGAACGGTCTCAATGGACAAAGGCAGTCTGAACGGGCACGCCAAAAAAACGGATATTACAAAAAATCGGATTCGTGCATTAAGACCTGTAGTATGAACGTAGCCTTTGACTCAGTGAAAAGTACAGTAGTCTGCGCACAGCTTATATAATAGTTAATTTATTTCCCCTCAAAATGACTCAAAATACAGCCATTAATATCCAAACCCCTGGCAACAAAAGTGAGTACACCCCTTAGAAACTACGTACATCCCTAAATGTCCAAATTGAGTACTGCTTGTCATTTTCCCTCCAAAATGTCATGTGACTCGTTACAGAAGTGCTGTCAGCGTAGCTGCAGACATTGAAGAGGTGGGGGGTCAGCCTGTTAGTGCTCAGACCATACGCCGCACTCTACATCAAATTGGTGTGCATGGCTGTCACCCTAGGAGGAAGCCTCTTCTGAAGACGGTACACAAGAAAGCGCGCCCGTCTTATCAGACCATAGGACATGGTAATCCATGTGCTTTGTTGACATGTCTTCAGTAAACTGTTTGCGGGCTTTAATATCTGCAGAAATGCGAGGGGTGTACTCACTTTTGTGATACACTGTACCTTCGAAAGAAGCAAGCCATTTTACCTTTCCTTCGTTAACATCTGTCAATCCTCACTCTGGCACTTGTCCTCATTTGGGTCATGAATGAACTGGAGCCTATCGAGCGGAATTCCGGCCAGAGGCGATGTGTGCTGTTCACCACTCAGCATTTGCCAGCTCAACAAAGCACTTTTAACACAGACAAATGCACACATGCACACCTACTCCTGCACGCACTCACACGTTCACACCTATGGGAAAATCGTGTCTTCAATTAACCTCATGGCAAAAAACAAAACAAAAAAAACCCCTCAAGCTTCATTAACTGACAAATAGTGTTCCAACCCTTTCCGTTTTTATACTCTTTTAACGATAACATAAATGGCTGACTCATTGGTTGCCAACAGGGCCTGGCCTAGCCTTTATGGGCCCCTAAGCAATTTTTCATTTCGTTCCTGACACCCCAACACTTTGTGTAATCATACAACATAAGTTGACCAGCGCACTTTATTTTGTTTTTAGGTTTTTCTATGAATAAAGGAATTTTACAAATTCTAAGAAATATCTTAATCATACCGAATCCGAATACTGAAATTCACAACAAAACAGTTCTGTGAAAATAAATTACATTTTAACATGTTTCTTTTTTCTTTTCTTTTTTTTTTTTTTTGTGGGAAATATCATAAACAGCCTAATAGACTCCACTGATGTGCATGCTGTTACTGTTACTACGTTTTATAAAATCAATATAAAAGTGGTTTAATATACAAAACAGCATCTTTTTTTAAGTCGTGCATGAAATATATAGCTTTCATAAATCAACTCAAGGTAAAATTGTAACAACAATGAAACTAAGGAAAGAGATCAACAACATTCATACTGTCGGATCAGCTTAAATATAAAATAACATTGGCTGTCATTGACGGCAATATGTCCAATATATTTAGACTGGGTGGGCTGGTCCAGCTCTCCTACTCCAAATGTATTGGACGTCTGTCGCCATCAATGGCATTGAAATGTGATCCTTCTATTCTAGCAAGTTTAGTTCAATAGATTTGACATCTGTAGTGTTACTGTAAATGGCAGTGAATGAGTTAATAAAATTGACATTTAAAACGAATGAGTACCAGGAATGAGTCATGAACTCATTGATTTCTCGTTTGGGTTTCTTTGACAACACTGACACCTGGTGGTCCAAAAGAAGTTGTGCCTATTAAGTTATTTCACGCCTGCCTCTGAGCAAAGTGATGGATGGGCCAACAACATAAATTCGTTACATATTGGCTGAAAATGACAGACTATAACATAGTCAGCAGAAAGAAGGCTTCGTGATGCACAGCTGATTTTGTTCGGGACTACTAAGAAGTGCATTGTGTCGTTAGCATAGTTAGCCCAGATCACCCACTTTTCCTATCTATCCCTTCATCCATTGTCTACCACTCGGACGACTTAGATTCAAGTACCTTGAGAGTTTTTGATCAGCTTTCCTTCACTCTGACCTTAACCCCTGAATATTTGTGGACCATGTTTGGGATATTCTATGCCAGGAAACCTCCCTATTCCGACTAAGCAAAAACAAACAAACAAACAAACAAAATGAGTGATCAGCTATCTGGAAAGAAAAATGCCAGAAACTTGAGCACCTCATCAAGATGAGACGTTCAATAAAAATGAGTGACTTTCATGACCATAATAAGTGCATGTAATCTTCAGACAATTACCTTTTACTCTTCTGTTGTTCCTTTTCTGTTGTGTTGTTGTCTTTGTTGTACCTTTTTTTAACCACTTATCTTAATGAGATGCTCTCCTGTTGGAGTGCAGGTAATGCATCTCTTGGTAATTCGTATGTTACCCCCCTCTACACTGCCGTGTTGCTCTGGTGTTGTTCCCCCTGAGAGAATGAAGAGAATGAGAGCCTATTGTGCTCGCCAATACCGCTCAAATTAGTTCTTAGAATTGCGATGTGTTTGTTATCAGTGTCAGACAAAAAACCTTGTATAACCAGTTTGAAGACTACATGGTAAGTATGCTAATGCGCACAGTATCACATTTTGTTGCTAGTCACGTGGCTGTAGCCAAAAACTGCAGTAAGATATTAAATATGGTTTGCATCCATTTTTGGGATAAAACATTAACCATTCAGGGGCAATGGTCACTACAATGGACATCTTTTCAAAATGTGTCATAGCTTAACTCATGCACTGCCAGTTTAGATCACAGAGTACAGGGAAATTGATATTGAAAACACCAATAGCGTATTTTTAGACCATAAGGCTGCGTACCATCACCATCGTAAGCTGGATGGGGGTCAACATAGAAGCATAGTTTTCTTCATACGTTTCCCGAAGCCAAAAACTCAGAGGAAGAAAATGTGAACAATGGATCAACTTATGCAGACATCCAAAAGACCAGTTTAATACCAGCAAGGTGAAGTCATTCACCTTCATATGCAGTAAACATTTTGGTGGGGGCCATGGTCCAACAGATGACAATCATGATCCATTGCCTGCCCAGAAGAGGTAAGTCATTTTTATATTTTTACTTATTTTTTAGCGTAGCATTTTGCCATGCTGCTTCTGTCTGACAATGAATGACCTGATTTTTTTATTTTTATTTATATATCACAACAGTCATGTTGGCCTATTTTTCTAAAATATGGATATTTAGATAAATTAGCCATGTTTGGCCTTGGTCTTTTTGTTGTAAGCCTGTTCATGCCTACAGGTATGCTCTAGATTTAGCAGCTTTACCTTTTCTGTTGTAAAGAAACAATCTTACTAAGGGGGAAGTGTAAATAAATTAATAAAATTAAGATTTCTTATTAATGAAAAAATTAAAATGGTTGTTCGCCGTCACCAAGTAGCATTTGCGATCACTACACAAAAATAGCATTACAAATTACCCGCAAGAATGTTCAGAGACACAAGACAACCAGAGGATATAATATATAAGAAAGACAGGGCATATGGTGGTACAGGATAGCTTGTTGAAACAGGAGAATGTCATTGTTAGTGGCGTAAGTCATTGAAAAAAAAGAAGAAAAAAGTGTCGATAAAAAAGCTACTTCTGCATCAGGTCGGCTCTTTTTCCCGCCCGTGTTTTGCAGCCCTCGACACTCGAGCCATCTATTTTTAACTGTATGTTCTTCCACATCTTTACCAGTGAATTTGGCACCAGGGACATCATTTTCGGACAGAATTGGAAGGTTTAGCTCAGTAAACATCTCGTTCGTACACTATTTACATGCATCTAGCATGAGGGACATACTTGAGTTTGACCCCTCCTAGCAACAGTTGATAACGTCGTAAATATTAATGAGCAAAGTTGACGTGTAGACGTCCAATCCATTTCAACTTGGAGGAACTAGAAGCAATCATTCATTCAGTTAAAATGGATTGGACTTTTATTGCCGTCAGTGTCAGAGACAGAATTAAGCTGTGTGTGATCACAAAACAAAACATATACATATGGAAAATTGCCGGAGCAAAATACACATGGGCCACACTTATTTGAATTTAAGTTTTTATTCTTCTCCTTTTTCATTTATTACAATTTGTTATTATTTTTGTGTTGTTATATGTTTATTATTGTTTTATTTTATTTAGAGCTATTTATTCTTTTTTATTATTAATGGGATTTTAATTTGTGTTTTTTAAATTCCTTTTTATTTATTACTATTTAAATATTTGATTTATTTTCCCAAGCACACCCTTCAATTAATTAATGTAATAATTTAAAATTATTTACATTTTTTTTTTACCCATCAAAAAATTCATGTGAAAAACAGTAATACTACAACTGGATGTCAAACAGGGGCTGCTAATATTATTAAGAGGGCTGCAGTTGGCCCCTCAGCCTATATTAATGTAATAAAAACATTTAAGGAAATAAAATATCATTTGTGCATGAAAGGTTTAACCAGGCGATTGAGTTTAAAGCGAAGTGTGACATTTTGCTTCGCATTATTGGCTACTGACCTCAGCAGGACAGTCATCATTGAAAAAAAATTTAAAAAACAGAAAACGCTAAATAATGATAATGTAATATCTTATTCCAGAAAAAGTCCAAACACATTTTTTGACAAATTGTCTGCTGTTATTACCCCACAGAGTATTCAAGGTAACATAGAATGAAGTAGACTATTACTATGAGAAACTCTGGTCTGTTTGAAAGGGACCAAACAGTGCTAGTGTGAAAGCTCCCTAAATTGGGATAGTCCATCTCTCCTTAGCTTGTCTAAAAAGGACCGTTTTTTTTTTTTTTTTTTTTTTTGACAGACTTTTAACACCCATTGGCAAAGTGTCACAATATTGGGATGCTGCCTGTGTGTGCAGTATGAAGACAGAAAGAGAGAGAGGAGGAGGAAGAACAGGAGGGAGTGGCACAGGTACACCGGATATTCTCGCTGGGTGTGAAAGTAGGAATCCAATGGGGAGGCATGGCAACACAACGCTTATAAAGACACGAGACACACCCGGCTAGCAGTCAGCTCACTCGCAAACAGTAGATAGCAGAACTTTGCAGTAAGCATGTTCAGCCTCATGAAATTACCAAGAGTCGTCACCATCAATCAAGTGCCCAAAGTAAGTTTGCTCTATCTTAAATGAAACATACGGTCGTGAGGTACAAAATCAATTATGGGGTTTTTATCTTTAACTTCAAACCATGTTTTATTTCACTTCAATGTACAATAAGACGTGGCTGAAAGCAATGAGACCGAATAGAAGTTTGTTAAACATCTAAAGGTGGTGTTGAGCCATAATTTACTTTGCGTTAAATGAATGTTATTAACATATGCAATATTTTCTTGTAAAACTATTCCACACAATTACTAGCGTTAAACACATGCATGTTCTATTCTTTCCAATTTAAAAAACAAAATATTGCAACACAATAGTATGCCTTGCGAGAATTGCATCTAAAGGAAATCAGGGATTTACACAATTTGTTATAAATTGTACAGATAAATCATTATTATGATTCTTCTACTTTTATGCGACCGTACTTAGGTAAGAATGTTTCGTATAAGGATGACAATTATTTTTGGTTGCAGAATAATGTATAGGCTACAGACCAGATAATTGCTGCAGTTCCCCAAGTAGGCGTTTAAAAGAAATAACAATTTAAACATTTGACAATGTTGAAAAAAAAAAAAAAAGTCACAACCACCTTGTTCAGGGTCAAGTTGTTTCTGCAAGAATATTATGTTAGTTCAAAAGAAATGTTTGTAACCAATTGACCCAAAATACATCATTTTCATCACATGCTTTAATAGAGAAGGCCTTTATATAAGAGCATTTTTGCTATCTGTTTCCTTCTTAAGGAGTTCCATGAGGACAGCATAATCTCTGGGTACCGTCACCCCCGTAGTTCTGCCACGGACTGCATTCTAAGTCTTTTTCAGCTGACCAACGAGACTCTTAATATTTGGACCCACTTCTTGCCCACCTGGTATGTACCCGCAAAATTCTGGGGCATGCGACTCATTGGAATGTTTGACATTCATATGCAAAGATACTTCTTTGCATATTTACCACACAGGAACAATAAATTACAGCTATACTATTCTAACAAGGTTGTCAGGTTTTCGAACCATTAAGTATGAAAGATTTTATACTTAACGGTCTGAAAGCCTTTATCACAAATTTTACCATGATCATCTGGACTTCTCCAAAGATTATCAATTAAAGGACTAGAATAATAAAGCACCCACAGGAATAATCTGCACAAGAATCACATTTAGTTTACTTTTTTTTTTTCAGTTTACATCTTTTTCTGTAGTGATTTTCTTCAGAGGAATTGTGTGAGATAGACCTTCAATAAACGTTCCATGGCAACACAAGGCCAGCCCTGAGTTTACCAATACTGTAGACACTAAAATACAAGAGAATATTTTCATTATCATTTTACAAGCAGTAAGACAAAACTTAAATTGCTGTGTACTAAAAAGAGCAAAATGCAATTAATCTCGTATGTTTTAATTTTTTTGTTGGGTTACATTCATTTGTACATATAGATTAAAAACAAATCAGTGCCAATTATTATAAAGGTTTCTTGTATTATTTGTGTAAAGTATGCTAATATTATGCTAAAGTACCTGGAAATAACCCGCTCAAGCACAGGAAGAGCAGAGAGGTCAAAACAATTTAGGTTCACAAAAACAAACAAAAAATTATTTCATTGTCTGAAATTCACCTGACCATCTGCAAGAGTGCACGTTTATGTAGGTTGTTTCTATGTTGCCACACGACCAGACAAGTGATAATTAGCATAGTTGCACAGGAAATTATGTGGCCGAAATGAAGTTTCAGTCCAAATCAGGGTGTGTTGGCTCGGCGAAGCTATTTGCTATTCATGTTATAAAGCGCATGACTTGGATGTGGGAATAAACAAAAAGCCTAACCTTTGAGAAGCAGTGCTGCAGCTTATGTTCTCTATGAGCGAAGTAAAAAGATGTCAATGTGATAAAGGAAAGAAGGTACTTTTCATTAATAAATAAATAAATACATACACTAAAAATAGCATTTTACTGCAAGAAGTAGTGCTCACTTTTCTGCAGGTCTTTTACATTATTATTTAACGTATAGTGGGTCAAGTTAAATATTTAATTTAGTGTTTGATCTCATTTTATGTTGTGCATTGTGGAAATGCCAATACCAAATAAATATTATCAAATAAATATTTTTGTAATTCTAAACCACTTGAAGCTTGAAAGTTGGGAAAGTTAATTAAGATACATAAAAAAAGAAATAATAATGACGAGAAGTATATCATAATATAATAAATAGTTTATATAACTGTAATACTAATAAAATAGATTTAATTTAATGAATGATGACAATTAGCAACAACAGTAATCTATGGTTCAAAAAACAATAATCTGATTGCCGCTGCTTTGATCTGGAATGTCTTTAATTCGGGACAATTGGCATCGATGGGTTAAGATTTATACAATTCAATTCAATTTATTTGTATAGCCCTGGATCACAACAAGGTTGTCTCAAAGGGCTTTGCAGAGGCAATATGATACACATTCAGAAACAGCAAATGAAGCAACAAAGATGAATAAAGTTTGAGTCCTGGGTATCCCCCATCCTTAGACCCTCCATGTCGGCAAGGAAAAAACCCCAAAACTCCAGAGTCTTTGGGAGAAAATGAGAAACCTTGGGGAGTACCACAGTCAGGAGAGATCCACTCCCAGGACGGATAGACAGGAAGCCCCAGGACTGCTAATGGGAATTAGCAGGCGCAGTTATAGTCCGTAAAGATGCAGTGGAGTAAAGGAACAAGAAGAGGTCCATCTAGACAGATGAGACGGGGGTAGCAACGAGGACGTCCATCCAGCCAGGGGTCCGGACAGTCAGGAGGCTGCAGCTGAAAAATAGCCCCTCCCCAGAGGGGAGGGGGGAAAGGGGACACCGGGTGACTAGTGATGAAGAGACTAGACAACTAGATATTAACATTGGAAAATAGAAATAAAGTAAGACAAGTGGTAGGTAGAGTGAGAAAAAGGAGATAGAACTCAGTGGCTGTACTTCCCCCAGCTTTATAGCTTCTCGTGCAGCTTAGACTAAACTGTGAGTCTCCTCCAACTTCAACTAGCCTGACCATAAGCTTTGTCGAATAGGAACGTTTTTAATAGGGTTGTTCCGATCGTTTTTTTGCTCCCGATCCGATCCCTATCGTTTTAGTTTGAGTATCTGCCGATCCCGATATTTCCTGATCCGATTGCTTTTTTTTGCTCCTGATTCAATTGCAATCATTCCCGATAATTTTTCCCGATCATATACATTTTGGCAATGCATTAAGAAAAAAATGAATAAAACTCTGACGAATATATACATTCAACATACAGTACGTAAGTACTGTATTTGTTTACTATGACAATAAATCCTCAAGATGGCATTTACATTATTAACATTCTTTCTGTGAGAGGGATCCACGGATAGAAAGACATGTGACTTTGTATATTGTGACTAAATATTGCCATCAAGTGTAATTGTTGAGCTTTCAGTAAATGATACTGTAGCATGATGGGAAGTGGAACCATGACTGTGCGTAGTGCTACCAATTGATATATCTTCTCTGCGTTGGGAAATAACATAAGGTGTTAAGAGAAAGATCAATTGCTACCTTGCTTCCCCACATTGCTTCCCATGATATTTCTGATCGTAGGAAGAGGGATTGTAAGGCTTTAGCCAATTAAAAAAAGGCTCCAAAGGCTGCCCAAAATAACTCTACTCATTTTACGCTGCCTTTTATCTCTCTTTATAGGTAAAACAGCGCCATTACAGATTGAGCGCGACAATGCGTGAGTGGGTCGTGCAGCGCATGCATTAATTGCATTAAATATTTTAACGTGATAAATTTTTTTTTAAAGTAATTACTGCCTTTATCGGAATAAATGTGATAACCCTACCTTAGGCCTAAACTAAAGACTCTGGATGAGTGTAACATATTATGTCTGTAACGTTAAATACAATTAGAAAAACGATTTAATTTAAAATATATATATATATATATATATATATATATATATATATATATATATATATATATATATATATATATATATATATATATATATATTAAAAAAAGGCATGGCCGATATTTTTTTGCCGATTCTGATATTTTGAAAATGACGTGATCGGACCCGATCCGACCGATCGGGACATCTCTAGTTTTTAATCTAATGTTAAATGTGCAGACTGTCTCAGCTTCTTTAATACTAACTGGAAGCTGATTCCATAAAACAGGGGCTTGGTGGCTAAAGGCTCTAGCTCCGACAGTACTTTTAGAAACCCTGGGAACTACCAGTAGACCTGCATTCTGAGAGCGGAGTGTTCTGTTGGGGCGGTATGGAACCAGAGCATCGGAGAGATAAGATGGCCCCAACCCTTTAATGGTCTTAAATGTAAGAAGGAGGATTTTAAATTTAATTCTAAACTCGACTGGAAGCCAGTGAAGGGCCTGGAGCACAGGGGTGATGTGCCCTCTTCTATTGGTTCCTGTTAAAAGTCTTGCTGCTGCATACGTATATATAAATGCAGTAGAGAGTAGTAGAGTATAGTATAATAGTAGAGAGAGGGAGAGATTTTTTTCCATTTTAAATCAAATGAATATATAACATGATAAAATTTGAATAACAATTGGCTTAATTGTGTGTGTGTGTTTTAAAATTAAATATAAAAATTATTTAAAAACAAAAAAAAAAAGAAAAGAAAAAAATATATATATTTTAAATAGTTTTGTTTCGGTTTTTGGCCTAAATTTTCTCATATTCGGTTTCAATTTCGGCCAAGAATCTTAACTTCTGTGCATCGCTAATAATTACTCATTTCTTTACCAGGTAAAATGATCCCAGATCTGTACTTTATTGGTTAATACTTTATAATTTACTTGGTTAGTACTTTAAGATGAAGTTAGTTTACCTCATAACATTTTTGATTAAGTTGTGGTGAATTTGAAAATCTAAGTAGACCATTCACCCCTCTGTAATCACTAAATAAGTCATGTTGTCACATCCGTTTTCACTATAACACAACTTTTTTTTCTTTCCTTTTTCAATCCCAATGACGTACAATAGCTATTGTCCACTCTGAAAAATGTTTGAATGACTGCATCCAGTTTGTTCTCCTTGCAGGTACTTCCTATGGAAACTTGTAAGTGTTGTTCTAATGCAAACTGTGTGGCAGCATCCCTTCACCTGGCCTCTGGTGGTCTTAATAGTTTCAAGTTGCATATATCCACTGGCATCAAGCTGTGCTCACACTTTCAACAGCATGTCGCCACGGGCGCGGCACATGTGCTTTTATTTTGACTATGGAGCCCTGAGTCTCTACAGCATGGGTGAGTGTATTGTTTGTGCTTCACTGCAGTAAACTCATAGTCCGCAAGCATAAAGACCATTGAACAACTATACAACATTGCAAAAGTTTGAATACCAAATAAAACAGCTCGGTATGGTGTAAGCAGTTGTACTCTATAGGAAATTTAATAAAATACAGTATGATTATCCTGAAATCTCAATCAAAACTGATTAACTGTAAATGCAAAATGTTTTCTCTGTACTATATTTTGCAATTGATTATCATTTGTTAGTAGTACACTGTGTATACACAAACATTGGAACATATTTTATGTTTAATTAACATTAATAATTAAAGCATTTGAACAAATGTGTTTTTTAAATTGTTGTCATGTGTGCTAAATGGTGTCATTTAAAGAAATCCCCACCTCCATTTATGTAATTTGCAGACATAAATCAAACTGTTGATTTATGTTCATCAAAAAGTTTTATAAAATGAATGTGTTGTATTTCAGGTTCTGCAATTGCATATTCAGCGTACGTGTTTCCAGACAAGTGGGTAAACAACATCTTGCACCAGAGTTTCATCCCTGTTGCTCTGCTTAACTCGGTTATATGTACCAGCCTTGCCTGCTACTCCAGGTATGTTAAAAAAATCACATGACCATTTGGGCATACAGAGCGTCCCCAAACCTTTGAATGCCACTGTACATTTTAACGTTCTATCTTGCTTGCAGACACACAAGCTATTTGTCAATAAAATTACAGCTATGTGTACACGTTACACTAGTTTAATATGAACTGTGTTAATTATATGAACTGTGTTAAATTCAAATGAAGATATTGTGAAGTGGAATTTTTAATCTCTTACCAATTAGGGTAGATGGCTAAAAATGCAACTAAGCTCTGCCTATACTAATTGTGAGTTTTTGAAGGACTTTCACATCACACTTATTCACCAAGCACATGTATTCTAGATAGTTGGTACTGTCAAGCCAAAAAGTACACTAATGACTCACTGTTTTTTTTTCCCCCCACGTGTATCCTGGCAGGCTTGGCTTACCAATTCTTCATCATAATCATGACCTTGTAAAGAGGTAAACATTTCACACCTTCTTTAGTGCAATGTGAGAAAAATTATGTTAGTTCTCCACCCACTGTAATTCTAGAAAATTCTGTTCTCTAATTGTGTGATTTTCACCCTTCCTCAGACTAGCTTTACTCTGTTGGCATTTTGAACATATGGTGCCTTGTTATTCTCACTTTTAAAAGACCAACCCCAAACAGTGATTAACTGCATTTGTTGTTTCAACTGGAGGTGGTTGGAGCGCTAAACAGAGGCAAACCTTGTTTTACAGAAACCTCCTGACTTTAAATATATCAAATATTCTTGCATCCCTCAATTTGATTACAACAAGAGATAGAATAGAAAAAAAACAAAACAAAGGTAACAATCATGTAATGTGAACTGTCATCCCTAAAGAGAATCTTTTTACGGATTCATCCACCAAAGGTTTTTATATAACTTTGACTAATTGTTAATTTTTCTTTTCTTAGTATTTGCAGGTTTTCATTTAATGTTGTTATGAATGGTAATACCATGTGAGAGGCTAAAAATTATGTTTTCTTTAATTTCAGATTTCCTGAGTGCCGGAGTCCGAGGTTCAGAAAAGCATTACGCATTGTTGCATTTGCCTTCCCTTACCTGTTTGACAGCATTCCTCTCCTTTACAGGGTAGGGCCACACTTGTGTTGCCCATGGCAAGTGCAAAATTGATTTGTTTCCGTCCAGGGGGTCGATTAAACAAAGTATGAGGAATTGCAAGCAGAATTCCATGGGCAGATGACGTAAAGTTGGTTAGGGAGATCACAGATCTGTGGTGTAAAGTGGGCCCTTGCATGGAGACCGCCTTCCACTCTGATTGTTACAGTAATCTACAGAGAATTATGATGATGCATTTAAATTAATTGGTTTATACACCAATTCAGAGGGTTTGATGCAAGGTCTATTTGGTATGAGAAAGTACAAGATAACCTCATGGGCAAATGATTTTAAAAATTTTAAATCAGCGTTGCGATAAAGGATAGGCTTTACAGGATCATGAGTGGAAATGTTATTTTGAAGTATTACTAAATATTTTCTGAAGTAAATATAAATATTTTAAAGTGCCTGCGACAGCATAAAAAAAAATCTTAAATAGCATTATTATGTGAATTAGAATCATATTTTGAGAAGATTCGACTATATACAACAATTTGGCAAAATGCAGATGACGAGAAATTATTAATAATTAATTAATTCATTCATCTGATTTAGAATTCAGCCCATTGAGGGGGAATTATTCAGAATGGGGAAAATGTGACTAAGAGAGCAGCAAAATGTCATTGTTTTCATCTCTCTACTCCAATATTTTTACGGGATATTCTTTTTATCTAAGTATTTTTCCCCAATTGCTAAACAAAAGGTATGGTCATGACCAGTGTTGTTAATAACGGCGTTACAATATAACGGCGTTACTAACGGCGTTATTTTTTTCAGTAATGAGTAATCTAATTAATTACTTTTCTCATCTTGGCAACGCCGTTACCGTTACTGAGGCGGGAAAGGCGTGCGTTACTATGCGTTACTAAGTTGGTTGAATAAAAAAAAGTCTGAGAGAAACGGACTCACGGGGACGAGAGCAGAGCAGGAGTGGGGAAGACGCCGTTGCAACCGCGATGCTAGGTGGCTCCAATAATACCTGACTGCAGCCATAGCCGACAAACTACACCCACATGACACGGTAGATATCATATTATAGAACTAGATGCAAATGACAGACACTGCTGCATTGCCAACATGTTTTAAGGACTACATTCGTTTGTAAACACCCGCCATCTTAAAGCAGTAGACCTCTCAGGAAGGCCCTGATGTAGAGATCCTTCCTAGCGAACCTAAGTAATTTTTTTAAATCTAAAATGCTCCTAAATCGGCAAAATCTTAACTTAAATCTATCTTTAAATGATGAAACAATTTTAAAACTTACACATGTTTAAAGTAGACAGAGGGGAACTAATGCAATAACAGGAGAAATTTTAACAACTTTAACGATTGATTCACAACTTTAAATGACTTCCACACATAGCAAAGGTTACTAGCTAGTTATCGCAATACCCTTGTGTCTAGTTAAGTGGAGGGTAAAGAATTGGGCTAGGGCCAATTGTCCCCCAAACCCTTTAAGCTTCACATTGTGTGACCTGTGTTTTTTTTTTTTTTTTTTTTTTTTGAGGGAAAAAAAAAAATCACTAGTTACTTTGCCAAGTAACTAATTACTCTTACATTCAGGTAACTGAGTTACTAACGCAATTACTTTTTGGGAGAAGTAATTGGTAACTGTAATTAATTACTTTTTTAAAGTAAAATTAACAACACTGGTCATGACAAATAAAAGTCTTGTACTAAATGGAATATAAAATATTCAAAATGCATTTATTCAGTACGACATGGCCAAATTACTCCATAATGGTCAAAACTATCGACTTTTTGAACCTCCCGAACAATATTTTATGCCAATGAAGTTAGTCCGGCTTTTATCATTTCCCTGTTTGCCAGGGAAGCAGCTGGGGAATGATCACCGGACAAACCGGCCGACGTCGGGGGAGCGCGTAGCTGCCCGAGCCCAACTCGGGGCAAGGGTGTAGGTTTGCATAGGGACAGTAGGGACATAACACTACCAACTTATCAGGATACTCAAATTGTCCCCAACAACTTTTAAGCAACTTTATTTGAATTATATAATGATTATAATTTATGATAATCATGAATGATAATAATTTATAATGTCTTCCCATATGTCGTAAGAATAGAATTGACCCTTCCATTATTAAGTGTATTACTGTATTTTCATTATGTTCGGACTTACATTTACCCCTTTTCACTTTGCCAAAACTAGAAATATCATGAAATGAACCACAGTACAGTGAGGTTTACTCAATTTGATAGCATGGTCAAAGACCACCATCTGAAAACCTCAAATATTAGTATATTTATTAGCACGTTAAAAGGGCCTATGTGTTTATTATCATGGCCACGTTTGATTAGCTGATGACCAGAACAAACAAACTCGCACACTTACACAACCCCGACAGAAATATATGTCAACATGCCGCCTCCTCCACCCCCTTCAAAGACAAGGGATCTTAGAATTTTTTTCGGCCAGCCGCAGCAGCAGCCACTGTAAGTAGACGTCAATGTTGTGGAGGTGGGGAACACGCCACTAATTTTGCTACTGAAAGTCCGACCTGCATCACAGTTAGCATAACATTAAACTGTGTGAACTTGCTAACCTGCAAAACTCGAGTAGGAAGCAGCTTAGAGATAAGTACTGTATGTGTTTTCTACCGTTAACGTTAATTCAACTGTGCATTTGTTCATTATTTAAAATATGTTTATTTTCTCCATCTTTCATTTAAAACTGATTTTATTTGCAGCCTACGCAGACATTTCTCTAACCCCCCCATTCTTTTTTTTTTTTAAAATAAAACACAAATACACAACCACTGTAAATTTCCTTTATATGAAGAAAGGGGGATTTCCCCCATTTTCCCCCTTGAAAATAACAATTGTAACTTTTTTCATTTTTACGTAGGCAACACATCAGCATATTTATGAGAAATTTAGCCCTCCTGACCCCCGTTCACCCAATCGGTTTGGTCTTATTAATGTCCCGTCTAGTGTCTATAAAGTGTATATACAGGTTATGCTCTTATAGCGTCCCTACCAATGTTGACCGTCTAGTGTCTATAAAGTGTATATACAGGTTATGCTCTTATAGCGTCCCTACCAATGTTGAGACCAAACCGACGCCCTTGACTCGAGGATAGTGATCTATTGCCGGGCACACGAAGAGGGCAGAGGGTGCTGGGAGTCTGGACAATATGGAGAACCACACGAGCATAAGCCTAGTATAGCGCTCTCCCGGCGGGCACGCGAAGAGGGGGGTGTGCGACAAGCCGCCGGTCGTCGACCGAGTGGCATTCTCTGTGGACAAGGGGCATTGTCAGCCACAAAATGCAAGCCACTTTCGTATTAAAAAGTGTGCCATGATCCCAGTATTTGACATAATACAAAAACCCAAAAAGGCTCACACGCCTCTCCCTGGTGCAGCAACAAAACCCTGCAGCACATTTGGCTGGCATGATGTGAAAAATGAACTAATTAATCTGCAAAATCAGCTGAATCCGAAGTCAATCTGCATGCTATAAAGCAATGCTGTATTGTGAGATGTGAAAAATGAACGAATTAATCTGCAAAATCAGCTGAATCCGAAGTCAGTCTGCATGCTATAAAGCAATGCTGTATTGTGAGATGCTGACCCGGGTGACGTGACATTCACATTCCTCCTCAAAACAGGAAGTTATTCATTTTCATGGCGCGGAATTTAAAAAATTAATATGTAAATCATTCGCTTCCACACACATCCATTCGGTCCATTTCATTGAGGAGCATAAAATACCGCGTGAAATATGAAATAAACCTGCTTTTTGCAGTCATGGGCACTTTAAAACCACAGGCTACACTCATACCCCTTCAAATAAGTTGGATATTTAAGTTATAAGGCTTATTCATGATGCCCCTTTTCACAGGTTTTTCTGTGTGAAGGGGAAGGCTGCACAGACAACGACGCCAATGTCTTCCACAAGACCCACATTGGATTGGCTTTCCTAACTGGTTTTCTGTTTGCGACACATTTACCTGAGCGCTTGGCGCCGGGCAGCTTCGACTATATTGGTAAGAAAAATCTGTGCTTGCAGCATGAACTGGCATTTCATTCTTGAGTCAAACAATGTTGAGATTTGTTTAATACACTTTTCACTTTTCAAATGTAACCCACTTTGCTGTAGATATCAAAGCTATTCCTTGGCCTTAATCACTCAACCTGTTGAGTAAAACAAGAAATCAGAGCTGTCACAATGGGCGGGCCTTAGTGGGCCGTACCCGCCACACAAACACACAGAGTTGTTAAACCACTGCATTTTTAGGGGGAACAAAAACCATCAACTCCCAACCACATAAGTGTAATTTATTACGCATTTCAGTCAGACCTTTTACATTGTCTTACTTGTACAGTTACTTACTCACTTACAGTTACTTACTTACTTACTTACTACAGTACTTTGAATACGCATTTCACTTGAAATGAGATAATATCATTGAAGCTTTTGGTTCTGGCTTTGAAACCTGATTGACTATTTCATTTTTTAAAAAAGAAGGACCACATACTTTTTTCCAGCTGATTGGGAATAGCAAACCTACCACAGACGTGATGATTGCAGTGGTATGAAAAAGTATTTGAACCTTTTGGAATTTCTCACATTTTGCATAAAATCACCATCAAATGTGATCTTATCTTTGTCAAAATCATACAGATGAAAAAATAGAGTGTGCTTTTACTAAAACCTCCCAAACATTTATAGGTTTTCATATTTTAATGAGGATAGTATGCAAACAATGACAGAAGGGGAAAAAATAAGTTAGTGAACCATCACATTTAATATGTTGCCCCCCCTCAGTCTGGCACATCGGTCAGGAATAATTTTGGCCCATTCCTCTCTACAAAACTGATGTAGTTCAGTCAGGTTCCTGGGATATCTGGCATTATTCGCTGTCTTTAGGTCATGCCACAGCATCTCAATGGGGTTCAAGTCTGGACTTTGACTTGGCCACTCCAGAACGTATATTTTGTTCTTCTGAAACCATTCTGATGTTGATTTTCTTCTGTGTTTTGAATCATTGTCTCGTTGCAGCATCCATCCTCTTTTTAGCTTTAACTGTCTGACAGACGGCTTCAGGTTTTCATGCAAAAGATGCTGATAAATTTTTTAATTCATTCTTCCATTAATGATTGCAAGTTGTCCAGGCCCTGAGTTAGCAAAACAGCCCCAAATCATGATGCTCCCTCCACCATGCTTCACGGTTGGGATCAAGTGTTGATGTTGGTGAGCTGTTCCATTTTCCTCCACACATGACGTTGTGTGTTATTCCCAAACAATTCAACTTTGGTTTCATCAGTCCACAAAATATTTTGCCAAAACTTCTGTGGAGTGTCCAAGTGCCTTTTTGCGAACATTGAACGAGCAACAATGTTTTTTTTAGACAGCAGTGGCTTCTTCCGTCCTCCCATAAACACAATTCTTGGCCATAGTTTTACATGTAGTTGATGAGTGCACAGAGATATTGGACTGTGCCAGTGATTTCTGTAAGTCTTTAGCAGACACTCTAGGGTTCTTTTTTACCTCTCAGACTATTCTGCGCTGAACTCTTGGCGTCATCCTTGGTGGACGGCCACTCCTTGGGAGAGAAGCAACAGTTCCAAACTCTCTTCATTTGTAGACAGCTTCTCTGACTGTCGATTGATGAACATCCAGACTTTTAGAGGTGGTTTTGTTTCCTTTCTCAGCTTTATGCAAATCAACAATCCTTGATCGCAGGTCTTCAGACACCTCTTTTGACCGAGCCATGATGCACATCAGACAATGCTTCTCATTAAGACGATTCTTATCAGGTGTGTGTTTTAAAGTGGGCAGGGCAGCTTTAAAACACTCATCAGTGATTGGGCACTTACCTGACTTAAATTGTTTGGTAAAAATTGGTTTCAATTGCTCTCTTAGTTTTCTTAGGCAAAGGGTTCGTTTACTTTTTTCCCCTCTTGTCATTCTTTGCATGCTATCCTAATTAAAATATGAAAACCTATAAATGTTTGTGGTTTTGGTTAGAACAGACACTCTTTTTTCATCTGTGTGATTCTGACAAAGATCAGATCACATTTGTCGTTGATTTTATGCAGAAATGTGAGAATTTCCAAATGTTTCAGATACTTTTCCATACCACTGTATGTGCTGTGTTAATGGAGTTTTCTGTTTGCTTGGATCAGCAACGCTAAGGGTTGATTCAAAGTGGTTATTATGATCTATTTCTCTGCTCAACACGAAATGAATGAAACATGTTTCCTGAGGATTGTTGTTTCATTACATCCACCTGTGCAAAATGTTAAGCTGTACCTTTTAGTCATCTGGCAACAGGATAATTAATTAACTGTGTCATGACGCCCTCTGCAGGTAACAGTCATCAACTTTTCCATGTCTTTGGCGTCCTTGGCACCCACATCCAGATAATGGCGATTGAGCGTGATATGACATTACGACGTTCCTTGCTTCTCGACCACTCCCTAGCCATCACCTTTGGCAACTCAGTGGGTGTAACACTACTTTGTCTGCTGCTCAACCTGACCATCGTCCTTCTCTTCAGCCTACCGCTCCTCTCTACACGAATCGATCAACAAAAGAAACAAAATAGTTCGGCAAAGGCAATGTAAACTTAGGTTGTTGCAATTTCAGGGAACATACTGTAACTCCCGGCTGGTCTTCCATTTCAGACAAACCGGCATCTAATATGTGTGTAACATGTTTTTTCAACTGAATTTTAATACGTGAGTGAATCATAACTCACCTGCACTGAACACGTTGTGATGATTGGACTTCTAATCACTGTGATGACTGCTATTGGAAGTGATACAAACTGCTGATCTGCAGAAGTGGCGGAACAACTGGTAGAGTGGAAGCACTTCCAACAAAAAGTGCAACTATGCCAAAAAAAAAACAAATACACAATATCACAATTAGACGTACCTACATGAGCTCAAACTAGAGATGAGCAATGCTCCGATAGTCACCACAAAGCAAACAGCCTCTTGTTCTGCCACCTCTGATGATCCGTCCATTACATGAACACAACAAAAATGGTCAAAATATGAATTAATAACAATTTTATGGAATGTAACAATGTTCAGTTAAAATACATGCTGAAGCTTCTAATGTTTCATCGTAGCTTGTTTACAAAACACGTTTTACGAGACAAGCTGATTTGCTGAATTCTAGTGTTGTACTAACTCTGAAGACCGGTCTTGAGCCGAAGACCGGTCTAAAAATCACAGTTTGAAGGTCTATGTCTATTTTTGGTCTTGACTCCAAAAGTTGCTGGTCTTGACACATACTGCCCGGGTGGGGGACAGACTCTGGATTTTCTAAATAAACCAGCCAAGACCAGCACTGAACTCCTATTCTTCAATTTCATCTATGTAATTTTAAACATAGAACCATGGTAACACAATAAAGACTTTATTTTCTTGTGTTTTTCATTCCACCACACCAGTAACTGACCACAACCTTAATGTTAAGTACCATATTTAAATTCATTTTTATGATCTTGTCTCAGTCTAACTCCCAGCAGCCTGAGTGTGGTCTACAGGACAACACTACTAAATTCTCTGATATCTGTGCATGAGAACAACAATGTTGATGGGAACAAAACGTGAAAATACGGCTATAAGATTGTATGTATTTTATTATTACATTTTAAATCATCTGTATGTAAGAATACTACCCTGATTGTTCTTGTAATATATTTTTCAAGTATTTATTCACAGTTAATTTCCATGTTTACTGATTTAAAAATAAAATCAAACGTGATTTACCTTTTTCACATTACGTAGTAGTCAATGACACATTAAGTAATATTAATGTTTTGTATGTATGTATGTATGTATGTATGTATGTATATATATATATATATATATATATATATATGAGTATATATATATATATATATATATATATATATATATATATATATATATATATATATATATATATATATATATATATATATATATATTAGGGCTGTCAAAATTATCGCGTTAACGCGCGGTAATTAATTTTTTAAATTAGTCACGTTAAAATATTTGACGCAATTAACGCACATGTCCAGCTCAGACAGTATTCTGCCTTTTGGTAAGTTTTTCAGCACGGCTTTTTGTGCTGTCTAACAGCGAACTCTTGTGGTCGCTTTGCGACATGGTTTATTGTTTTCTTGCCAGTTCAATATGGCTGCACGACGTCTCCGGCTGACGCCTACGTTGTAATGTTGTGCTTATATGATCCTTGGACAAGATTTGTCCGTAAGTATGGTTGTTGTAAAGAATGTACATATTATGTTAGTAAGTAAAATGTTATATTTTTTATATGAGACGCTTTTTGTTTATGTTTAGTGAACCTGTATAGCGTGCTAAGCTAACAATGTTGCTAATGCAATGCTTGTGTACTTTTTTTTTTGTAGTTTTACGACGGTCTAAAGAGGACAATGGTTTAAGGCCATTTTATTAATAAATCAGATGAAAAAGGAAGAAGTCTGATTATTAAGGCGTCGTTCACTAGCTGTCTAGCTTTGGAAAAAGTAGACGCTTCGGAGTGAGGACAGCATAGACAGATTTAAATGACAGTAGAGTGAAATGCCCACTACAGTCCTTATGTACCGTATGTTGAATGTATGTATCCATCTTGTGTTTTATCTTTCCATTCCAACAATTTATTTTACAGAATATATATATAATTTACAGAAAAATAGATGGTTTGAATTGCGATTAATTGCGATTAATTACGATTAATTAATTTTTAAGCTGTAATTAACTCGATTAAAAATTTGAATCGTTTGACAGCCCTAATATATATACAGTACTGTGCAAAAGTTTTAGGCAGGACACCTGCCTAAAACTTTTGCACAGTACTGTATATATATATATATTTTTTTTTATTATTAAATTTATTAGGATCATGGAAGCTTCCACTTGGGGAAAATATATACATACAGTATGTCCTGTATATACATAATATAATAAAAATATACAGTACTGTGCAAAAGTTTTAGGCAGGTGTCCTACCTAAAACTTTTGCACAGTAAATATATATATATATATATATATATATATATATATATATATATATATATATATATATATATATATATATATATATATATATATATATATATATATATATAATATATATATAATATAGATGTATATACATATCAGTGGCTGGAAAAGGCCGGACTGAAAGACAACACGGAGGCACTGATCTAGGCAGCACAAGATCAGGCCATAAACACAAGATCAATAGAGGCTGGGGTCTATCACACCAGACAGGACCCCAGGTTCAGGCTATGCAAAGAGGCCCCTGAGACAGTCCAGCACATCACAGCAGGGTGTAAGATGCCGGCAGGCAAGGCATACATGGAACGACATAAACAGGTAGCAGGCATATTGTACGGGAACATCTGTGCCGAGTACAGACTGGAGACCCCAGAGTCAAGGTGGGCAACACCTCCAAAGGTTGTCGAGAACAACCAAGCCAAGATCCTGTGGGACTTCCTGATCCAGACAGACAAACTGGTGATGGCCAACCAGCCTGACATAGTGATGGTAGATAAACATCAGAAGACAGCAGTAGTGATAGATGTAGCAATCCCGAGCTATAGCAACATCAGGAAAAAAGAACACGAAAAGCTGGAGAAATATCAAGAGTTGAAGGAAGAGTTGGAGAAAATGTGGGGAGTGAAGGCAGCAGTAGTGCCAGTACTGACCGGGACACAAGGAGCAGTAACCCCCAAGCCATGGGTGCATGGCTCCAACAGATACCAGGAAAAACGTCTGACGTCTCCGTTCAGAAGAGTGAAATCCTAGGGACTGCTAAGATCCTGCGCAGAACCCTCAATCTCCCAGGCCTCTGGTAGAGGACCGGTGCTTGAAAGGGGAGGCCATGCAGCCCGGGTGGGCGAGACGACGATTTATATATATCAACCAGTCTTGCTATTCAAGTCATTTGGTGAAAATTCTTCTAGTTTAATATCGCAAACCCCCCAAAAGTCGTGTATATATATAAATCATTGTCTCGCCCAGCGACTTTTGGGGGGTGTGCCATATATATTGCAATATTAAACTAGAAGAATTTTCACCAAATGACTTTAATAGCTCTGTTTGGGAAGACTGGTTGACACAAACCCCTAATATATACCGTATTGGCCCGAATATAAGACGGCCTTGATTATAAGACAACCCTCTCTTTTTCAAGACTCAAGTTTGAAAAAAGACTTTTTGAACACCGAATTAATTTTTATACAGAAAATAATTACAGTACATCTAAAACAAATGATTATAAAAATATATTTGAGAGAAAAAGCATGTTATTTTGCCTCATTCAAATCTTAATATCTGAAGATTTAAATATGTAAACTAAAGCGCAATCACATTCGTAAATGAATGGCTTCTGGTTTTTGAAATGTAAATAAACCAATCTATTGTGATAAAACAACAAAATTGTAATAACCATCAAAGTGAGGTCGAACGGTAACTGTAGTCGTAAAACAAATCTGAATAAGGAACAACATTGCAATAAAATAATGCAAACTGGTTAAACTTGAGAGTAGCTGAGATCTGTCATGACAGAACATTACTCTGAAGTTCAGCCTTCACTTCAATGATATCTGGCGCCATTTAGCGTCGTGTATGGGTATAATGTCTCGACCCCGAATATGAGGGACCCTGACTTTTTCAGTCTTTTTTCAATGCAAAAAACACTGTCTTATATTTCGGGCCAATACGATATATACCTATATATATATACACTTTTTTTGGCCCAGGTTCTCAGAGGAGGACCTGGAGATGTGACTTGGTCCTCATTGAGCTTGAGAGCCAACCCGCCTGATGTGATAAATTTATGACAAGCTTTACTTAGAGCCAATTAACTTTAATTAATTATATTAACAATTAATGCTTGATTAACATCAACTGGCACAACAAAATTGCCATTACTTTGAAGTGAAATGTAAAGAAATAAAAAGCACCAATTCAAAATAAAGGGCATTATGCGGCTCCCACATTAACTCCAAGCCTTTTTAAAAGTGGGATGTCCTCCTCATAAGACCTCATTGAGCGTGTATGTTTAGCTTTGTAAAATGCGAGCAAAAACACGTTTGTCAGTGCATGTCGCTGTTCATTACCTTTATTCCGCCCTATTCCGCCACTTGTCCATAGGGCGAGTGTGGTCCTGTTTGACATCGATAGTTTGCTTAATTGCCACATGCTCTCTGTTTTTTTTCGTGCTTTTCAAAGTTTGGATGGCTGAAATTCTTTGACCCTACATAAAATGCGCTGCTCTTACCGGCGACATTGGGATTCTCACGGCACATTTTGTACCGCATTTCCGTGCGAGCAGCATTTGCTTCTAGCCATGTTACCTCCTGGAGCCACTTTTCAGCAAAAGTCTTTTTTTTCGGTAGCTCCGGTGACGTCTCTGTCGTCTGTCTTTTGACGGGTGTGGGGGAACACGGAAGTAATTATTCAGTGTGGCCTGCCTCTTCGACATTTTGAGAAGTTATTTTCTCCTGTCCGCCGCAAATACAGTGGTCAGCCATCGGTACGCGAAAACGTATGGAAGCCGTTGAGGGCCAGCGCGTTTGTCTTCGTCCAGTACGCATGTGCACCACTTATGTGCACCCCTGTATATATATATATATATGTGTATATGTATATATATATATATATACACACTACTAATAACCAGAATATCTGAGGGGAAAAAAATATATATACACTACTAATAACCAGAATATCTGAGGGGGAAACAAAATATATATGTGTATATATATATAATATATAATCAAGAGAACGGTAAGTGTAATTGCAGCAAAGGGTAGCTACTTTGAAGATACAGGAATATTATACTTTTTTAGTTATTTCACTTTCTTTTCTAAGTACGCAATTCCACATGTGTTCATTCATAGTTCTATTACCTTCCGTGATATATATATATATATATAATGAATATATATATATAATGTATAATCAAGAGAACGGTAAGTGTAATTGCAGCAAAGGGTCGCTACTTTGAAGATACAGGAATGTTATACTTTTTTAGTTATTTCACTTTCTTTTCTAAGTACATAATTCCACATGTGTTCATTCATAGTTCTATTACCTTCCGTGAGAATTTACACTGTAAATCGTCATGAAAATAAAGAAAATGCACAAATGAGTGTCCAAACTTTTAACCTGTACTGTATATATTTCATGTATATATTTACATATTTTCCCCCCAAAATGAAAAGAACACTGAAGATTTCAAGTGTTAAATTTGCTTCAAATTGATGCTGCTTATCGGAAAAAGAAGAGCGGGGGGAGGGGTTCCAATTGTATGCGTCATCAACAGTAAAAGGCGGGACTTCCGTTCTGCAGCATTAAATCCTCTACTCTGATTGGTTAAAGGTAGGATGTGGATAGCAACCGTTTAGCAAGGGGGGAATTTCAAAAATAGAGACGAGGCGCATTTAGGTGTGAAGCATCCGCATCTCCAAGCGTCAAACAGCAGAACAATGTATAGACCAGGGTATGTATCATCTTCTGTTTTACGGAGCTCGAGTGATGTAAAGTTACGTTCCATGCACGTAATGCGGAAAACTACCAGTCGCCGTCTAAACAAGCGAAGCTATGCGCTCCCTATTCTGACAAGCTAACCGGGCTACATGATCAACTAACTGTACGAGGGAAACAAAGTCGAGACAAAATTGAAACCACGTTGCATATTTTCATAGAATTAATGTGACTTTATGTAAACACCAGACTGCCTGGGGTTACCTGCGAAATGTAGTCCGTAATCTTTATGGGTATGCTACAGAGGCACTTGACCAACTGTCATTTACGAATTTCCGATTCGACTCATCGCTGTCATACTTTTAGGGGCTCAAATGGAACATTTCTAGTAATTATGGAGCTTTTAAGGTAAATATTCAGTAAATATTCACGATGACTTTTCCCACTCTTATTATTTTCAACTCATTGTTGTCATAATTTCTAGCCAAGGTTTGGGAGGAATTAAACGTTGATAGTCCTTTCCAACGGTACAAGATTAAAAACTAGATTGATTGACTTTAAAGCAGCCTCTTTTTCGTCATGCTCCAGTACGACTAGGTTATAAGACCTTTTAAATTAAAACTGTTTTCCCCCTAAAAAATAAAAGTTAGGATTGTAGTCTATTTTTCCCTTTCCAATATGAAGAAAAATGACGCTTTCCAGAATGGAGCTTCAAAACACAACCCTTAATGCATTTCAAATCTTGAAGAATATAACATAAAAAATATTGCGTTGGGGTATGTAACAGCAAAACTGAACGTTTATTAACAAATCTCTTGCTTCCAAACAAATTTCAAATTTGTCCATGAGTTTTTTTTTTTTTTTTAACTAAGCAACGAGTAAGTAGCACCATGAGCTAGCCTAATTTTAATGAATATAATATTTTAGCATGTTAAACAAGCATGAGGATTTAGACTGTATGCCCTGTTAATCATAACAAATTACGCCACCGGAATTGGTGAAACGAAACATTTAACTTGAC
The DNA here is from genome assembly GCF_030265065.1 of Corythoichthys intestinalis. Classification (NCBI taxonomy): domain Eukaryota; kingdom Metazoa; phylum Chordata; class Actinopteri; order Syngnathiformes; family Syngnathidae; genus Corythoichthys; species Corythoichthys intestinalis. Next base: position 61,399,992 of record NC_080395.1, read on the forward strand.
GAATAAAACATTTGCACTCTACTAATAACCAGAATATCTGAGAATGGGTAATTTATATGGATTAGCCACTGATTGTGACAAATGTTTATAGAGATCATTATTCCAGTAGGCTCCTTCTAATTTGTGAGACAAATAATTGCGCTCATGTTGTCCCTTTCTGAGTGAGGTTTTCCATTCTGTCTTGCACATTGTGTGTTTCATTTTTAAATGCTGATAATTAGTTAGTGTTAAAACTGTTAGCTTACTGTTTGACATTGCAACTCCAAGCAAATGAGCTCCTACCTACTTACTGTCATGTTATCACATCGTGAGTACTGTACAATAATGGCTTTATTATTTGATTATTATTATCTTTTTTTTTTTTTTTTTTACTTTTAGGAAAAGCAAGACCCCTCGCAGGCACTGCATGAAAAAAACACCCAACCCAGAGAAAGATCCTGTTGGAGTAAGTGAACACAAGAAGGATCACAAGCCTTTTGGGGGGCAGGCACCCTGTGGTATGGGGGATAGGTCGGGTCCAGCTCAAGTATGTTTCTCTTCATGTAATGTTCGAAAGAAAAATCCCAATATACATGCAAGTGAATGAAAATGAACCACAGTATCACGTTAAAAATCAATCAACTATATGAATCATAGTTGTAGGTGTGCTAGATAATCCAATTATGGAAAAATGAAGTAAAGTGAATCCTAGAGATAATGCTCAGTTAATTTATTTGTGCAAAAACACATTTTTAAACAGCTATGGTGATTTATATAACAATGCAATAGTTTCAATATGTGTGCTGTTTCTTTTGTAGGTGTTTTGCCGTATACGCCCACTTGAAGATGAGAATGAGGAATGTTGTGTTGAAATGATCAGCAATTCCACTATTCAGCTACATGCCCCTGATGGCCTAAAAGCCAACCGCAATGGAGAATACAAAGAGGTATGTATGAAGTGTCTCATTTGAACCAGGCGTAGCATAGAATTAAAAAAGTCTCTGTTCTAAAAACTGGATTCCACCAAAATGTCCACCAGTTTTTGTGTAAATTCTCTTAAGCTGTATATAGCAGGGGTCCATTTATTCATGTCGGTCAAGTACAAAGCAGATCGAAGGTGGTAAAGGTGGTTTTCTTTTGACCAAACAAAAATACAGTGCACATCCTGATTAAATAAATATAAGATTTTCTTGACAAAAAAAACAAAAAACATGCAAGTACAATGTTTACACATGTACACTAAATAATTGACAAGAGCTGTTATTAAGGTGCAAACAATATTGACAGCACATTTTGTAACTGTAAAACACTGCTGGACAAAAAAGGAAATGTGCAAGTAGTACAGTACATGTTCACATGCACAGAACATAAATGACAAGCTCTGTCATTAAGGTGCAAACATAATATTTATTGACAGTAAATTTAACTGTAAAACACTGCTTAATGAGAGTAATAGGGTAAGCAATTTGTGGGTCACAAAGCTGTTTACTCGCATCATCATCCAGTACTTTGGTGCGTCTTGTGGTTGGTGAATCTGAGAGTGAGATTTGTTTGATTTTTGTTGTCATTTCCACCTTTTCTTTTCCTTCGAACATTGCTGCCATCACTTCAGTCATACACTTTTATTATTTCTCTATCAGAAAACGGCTTATGTTTGGCCAAAACCCACGACACTTTGAGTGAGCACACCATTGTAATTTGTTGTTGTGTCACAGATTTAACAATAACCTTTCTTGGCTCTTGATATGACTGCTTCAACCAGTTAATTTCTTGCCTTCTCAATTCTGATTTAGGAAACATCTCTTCAAAAGAGCTGTGCTCTTTAACATAATGGCGTTTCTAGAGCTGAAACGAGTACTCGAGTAACTCGAGTTTAAAAACTGATCCGAGTAATTTTATTCACCTCGAGTAATCGTTTATTTTGACAGCTCTAAGCATCACGTTTTGCTCGGACTACTTTTAATGCGGGACAACGCGCTGATGTCACGTGCGTAGAGGAAGAAGCAAAAAAAAAAAACTTACTGCAGCCAACAACCGCTACAAACGACGCCGACGTTGCTAAATACTAACCCGCTCATGCTACGTTAGTTGCAGGTAGCGTCCAGTGAGTCTCATAGAGATCACATGTATGTTGAACTAGATGCACAATGACAGACTAGGCCGCGTCTGGGCAGCGTTAGCAAACGGCCGCCATCTTAAAGCAGTAGAGCGCTAAGCGCTAATAAAGAGCGCTAAACGCTAATATACTGTATAAGATTAACGTTACTGTCACTACTAGCTCACCTTACGTTAGCACTGCAGAGGGCTAGGTTTCAATTAATTAAGACCGCTTTCGATGCGTGGCTAACGTGTCTTACATACAGGCTATAACATAACATAGCGTTGTGGAGTGATGAGGGTGTCAAATAAAAACTCAATAATGCTAACTATCAATTTTAGCTCAGTAGTCATTGCTGGATAAAACACCAAGTAGCACTAGTCCCTATTGTGCTCCAATACAGCCTGTATCATACATTTATTTTGAACAGTGCAAAAACTCAAAATCCTATCAGGATTTACAGTTTAGACTAACTTAAAACTTAACTAGAACTTAAAAATGGCTTGACACAAATAGAAATTTAATTGAAAAACGTGGGAAAAAATCCTAACTTTTAAGTGATGTGTGTTATCAAGCGTAAAGGCATTTTTAGGTGTGTTTATATATATATATACATAATATATATATATATATACTTTTTAAAAATAAGATCTAAAGGTTTTTTGAGTGAAAGCAGTGAATTAGTCATTTTTTAAAATTCTAGTTACATCTGAGATGCAATTGTTGGCTGTTTTCAACAATATACATCAAAAATAAAGACATTGATTGACTGAAAATGATAAAATGTCTTGTTTTCTCATGTATATCTATAATTGCTCTTCACCTAAAAATATATTTGTTTTATCCGATTACTCGATTAATCGATAGAATTTTCAGTCGATTACTCGATTACTAAAATATTCGATAGCTGCAGCCCTAGGCGTTTCACATTTTCACTTTTTATCAGAGCAACTGTCTTGAAGCATATTAAGCACATAGGTTTGGTACTTGCAGTTGTTAAAATGGACGCATATTTGTCATTCCATTCCTCATTGAAACAGCGATTTTCGTTGTCCACTTTTCTTCTCTTGGTCAACTTTGAGCATGCCATTTTGTTAGATTCGGATTTCTACTGGTGGCAAACAGATAACAAAACTATTTCAAAGTGCCGGATGCGACTCGTGTTTCACACTGCTGCGGTCCGTCCACTATAGCTAGCTAGCAGCATGCAGGCTCTCTTAGCCAATCAGTGGATCCATGCACGCTCTCTCAACCAATCAGTGCATTCAAGCGCGCTCTCTCAGCCAATCAGCACATCCATGCTGGCTCTATAAGCCAATCAGCGCATCGTTGTTGTTGAGAGAAATGATGGAGGAAATGTTTTGTATTCATAAATGAGTCCTCAGTTGATGTTGAAATAATGTTCCTATTGCTTGTTATTATTGACATATTATCTTTTCGCCACAAGATGGCAGGATGGGACTTAATTGTCTAAAGTGCTACTTTTATTACTTCTTTGTGTTTGACTTTGATAACTTTGATTTGTGGGATTGCCTGTGAAGACAGCAATGAGAGAGGATGTATCAGTATGTCGATGGAAATGAAATACGCCAAGTTTTGGCTAAAAGACAACTTATTCTCCGTCAATTCTTCCTACAAATGCAACGTTGAGCTGCAACCACCTCAATAGGTTATGGGCCCAGGAGTCATTCGAAGGTAAAGTCAGTTTCCACCGTGTAGAAGGTCGCGAAGGACAGCGTGCTCACGGACTGCTGATTAGCGGAAAAAGCTAACAAGCAACATGGATCCACGAGGAACAAGTAGGTTACCTCGACTGGCATTTGATGGAGATGAAGCTAAATATGAACTCTGGGGAAACTAAAATGTTGGGACATTTTCATCTAATCGGGCTAAAGAAGACAGTGCTGGTAGGACCAACCACTGAAGCCGAGAGAGAAAATGATGAAATGAAAAATGCGGACGCCTATGCTGAAATGATACAACTTCTTGATGATAAAAGCCTCTCGTTAATAATAAGAGATGCGCCAAATGACGGAAGAAAAGCTCTGAAAATATTAAGAGAATATTATGCTGGGAAGGGAAAACCCAGGATTATAAATTTGTACACCATGCTAACATCTCTTCAAAAGGGAACCGAAGAAAGCATAGTGGACTACATAATAAGAGCTGAGACCGCCATCACAGCATTGCGAAATGCAGGTGAAACATTGGGAGATGGTCTACTTATCGCAATGGTCTTGAAGGGGCTGCCAGAAAATTACAAGCCATTTACAATTCATGTGGCGCATACCGATGAGAACATGACATTTGCAGAATTCAAAACCAAACTCCGAAGTTTTGAAGAAACGGAAAAATTAAATGCAGAAGAATCAAGCGACAGAGTGATGAAGACTCAAGCAAGAGCTTCAAAGCAAACCACAAAAGCAAACGCTCGTGACCGGATCAAAGACGACACAGAGTTGGTGTGCCTCAAATGTGGGATCAAAGGCCACCGTGCAAAATCATGTCGATAAAAGACATGGTGTAGTTGGTGCAAAACGGACACGCACAAAGACACCACTTGCAGAAGCAAGGAAACACCGGACGGAGCGAGAAAAATTGCTGAAGATGGAGATCCTGACTCCGCGTTCAAGTTGAGAGATGAACAGCCCGAACCCAGGCGGCAGGATACACACAGCATCCGGGAACGAGGCCTGATGGTGGACACGGGAGCGACATCTCATATCATCACTGACGTGACCAAGTTCAAAAGCTTCCAGGAGATGTTCAAACCAGAGAACCACAGCGTCGAGTTGGCAGATGGTACCAGGTGCAGTGGAGTCACACTAAAAAAGAGGAGATGCAGAGTGCTACCTGATTGACAACAGAGGACAGCAGCGCAAGGCAACACTCAGAAATGCACTCTTCATACCATTGTACCCACAAGACATTTTTTCGGTGAAAGCAGCAACATCGAGTGGAGCCACGGTACTTTTCAAAGAAGGTGAAGGCGCATTGATAACCAAAGACGGTACAAAATTCAATATTCAAGTGTATGGCAAGCTGTACTTTTTGCATACATATGGTGAGTCAGACAAGTGCAATGCATGTTATGATATTCACACATAGCACCAAATATTAGGCCACTGTAATTATGAGGATGTGCTAAAATTACAGAAAGTAGTTGATGCAATGCAGATTAAGGGAAAGGAAACAAGACCTGAACAAACGTGCATACAAGGAAAATTTATCCAGACTCGAAATAGAGACCCAGATACTCGAGCAGATACACCCTTAAAATTGGTACACTCAGATCTTGCGGGTCCTATAACTCCAGAATCGATTGATGGTTACAAATATGTGCAGTTATTCACAGATGATTACTCTGGTGCAATTTTCACATATTTCCTGAAAAAGAAAAGTGACACTGTTCTAGCAACAGGGAAATTTCTCGCAGATATAGCTCCTTATGGGACAGTAAGGTGCATCCGATCTGATAATGGGACTGAATATACTTGCAATGAGTTCCAAACATTGTTGAGAAAAAGTGAAATAAGACACGAAACACCAGCGCCGTATTCCCCACACCAGAACGGGACAGCTGAAAGAGGATGGCGTACACTATTTGAAATGTGTAGGTGCATGCTAGTCGAAAGTGGGCTACCAAAATACCTATGGCACTATGCAGTACAAACTGCAGCAATGGTACGCAACAGATGTTATAATAGATGTACAGGGCAAAGTCCTTACCAGATGTTGACAAACAAGAAACCAAATATTTCCAGAACGCAAAAATTTGGGTCTGTTTGTTACACATACAAACACGACAAGGGAAAATTGGATGCTAAGTGTTGCCAAGGACAGTTTGTTGGCTATGACAAAAACAGTCCAGCATATCTAGTCTACTATCCAGACACAAAGAAAGTACAGAAACATAGGCTGGTAAAGTTTGTAAACAAGGAAGTCATAGAAAAACAGACACAGACATGTGACATGGATCAAGATGAAGAATACAACATGATGGGGTTGACAAGGGCTGATCGAGCAAGTGTAGAGGTGAAAAACAGAACTGAAGATCCTGTAGAACCAAGTGCACATTATGAGAGTCCAAAGGAAGTGACACAATGTGAACCTGAGAGTAGAAGGTATCCCTCAAGAGAGAGGAGAAAACCGAGTCATTTAGAAGACTTCATAACAGAAGTCAGAGATAGTGATGGAGTTCATACCACTGTAGACTACTGCTACAGGATGGTAGTTGGTATACCTCAAACATACCAGGAGTCCAGGAGTTCCAATAACTCAAAAGATTGGTCAAAAGCCATGGATGAAGAAATTCAGTCACTAAACGAAAATAAAACATCTACCTTGACAACACTGCCAGAAGGCAAGAAAGCAGTGGAGGGTAAATGGGTTTACACACTCAAAAAGGATGAAGATGGGAGAGATAAAGGTACTTCCGAAAAGAGCCTTAGTTTCAAAAGAGACGACAATGCAAAACTTGGTATACAGGCATATAGTGATGCTGATTGGGCAGCTGATACTAGCGACAGGCGCAGTACTTCAGGATACTGTGTTTTCTTGAGCAAGAATAGTTCTCCAATTTCTTGGAAAACAAAGAAACAACCTACAGTCGCACTATCTACCTGTGAAGCTGAATATATGGCACTGGCTTCAACCATACAAGAATGCCTATATTTAGAGCAACTACTAGGTAGCATTGATCATTATCAGTACACTCCAACAACTGTACATGAAGACAACTAGGGGACAATCGCTCTTGCCAAAAATCCTGTTAACAGACAGAGATGCAAGCACGTAGACATAAAATATCATTTTATTAGATCTACTGTAAATCAGGGAAGAGTCACATTGACGTATTGTCCAACGGATGACATGATAGCTGATATCATGACAAAACCTGTAACAAAGTTAAAAATGAAGACGTTTTACAGTGTTATTTTTGGAATTTGAAATGTAAAAGTTCATTTGGTTGTTAAAAAGGCATCAACATGAGAACAAGTGGGGGTGTTGAGAGAAATGGTGGAGGAAATGTTTTGTATTCATAAATGTGTCCTCAGTAGATGTTGAAATAATGTTCCTATTGCTTGTTATTATTGACATATTATCTTTTCGCAACAAGATGGCAGGATGGGACTTAATTGTCTAAAGTGCTACTTTTATTACTTCTTCGTGTTTGACTTTGATTACATTGATTTGTGGGATTGCCTGTGAAGACAGCAATGAGAGAGGATGTATCAGCATGTCGATGGAAATTAAATCCGCCAAGTTTTGGCTTAAAGACAACTTATTCTCCGTCAATTCTTCCTACGAATGCAACGTTGAGCTGCAATCACCTCAACAGTTGTCTTAGAGATGACAACAGAAGTGGGAACATGGAAGATATTTGTCTAAAAATGGAACCGAATTTAGCAATAGAATAGTAGCGCATAGCAATAGATCAGAGATTCATATAAATAATATGTGGGGAAAAAAAGTTTTTTTTTTTTTTTTTTAAAGTCCGCATAGAGGTGTGGACCACGGTCCGCTAATTGAGGACCCCGGGTATATAGTTTTGGAGGAATTACCATCACAATAGTAGCCTGATAGTTTTCCAGTTTGATCATTACACTGTCTGCTTTCATTTATTTCAATATCACTTGATAGTTAAATGAAATCACTAATCAAAACATTGGGCCATTGGCAACAAGTACTGTACCTCCAGTAATATTTCCTCATTCAGAATTTGCTTCCGTTTTCATTCCATTGTGAAACTGATAATTCAACCAACATTGATTGTTTGATATTTTAGATGCAGTACTCCTTCAAAAAAGTCTTTGGTATAAATACCACTCAAATGGAGCTCTTTGAGGTGGTTGCCAAACCTCTAGTAGAGGACCTCATTCAGTGTAAAAATGGTGAGAGCTTAAGCTACTTCACGACTACTTTTTTGCTAAATGATTTCCCCATGTTCTCTAAGACTTTTTTTTTTTTTTTTTTCCCTTTATCCTCCACCGCAGGTCTGCTGTTTACATATGGTGTCACTGGAAGTGGTAAGACCTTCACTATGACCGGCTCGCCTGGAGAGGGTGGACTTCTACCTCGCTCCCTGGACATGCTCTTCAACAGTATTGGCCCTTTTCAGGCCAAAAGATTTGTAAGACTTTAATTAAAATTCATGCAACACGTTAGAGCTCCAGCTATCGATTATTTAAGGAATCGATTAATCTATCAATTATTTTGAATAATGAGTAATTGGGATCATTAAATGCGTTGCTGAATAAATTTTAAGGGATGTAAAACAAAGGCTAGCTAATGCTAAGATTGCACGTTCAAAAGGGCATTAAAGAGCATATGACATGAGAAAAAAAGTCTAAAATGTCATTATTATGTGAATTAGAATCGTATTTTGAGACAATTCGACTATATACAACAATTTAGCAAAGCACAGATGACGAGAAATTAGTCTTTTAATCTGCCGGTTAGCCACGCCTACCATTATAGGGCTTTAGCGTCCCCAACAGGTGGATGACGTCAGCGTTAGACTTGGCTCATCGATTTTACTATTCAGCCCATTGAGGCGAAATTATTCAGAACGAGGAAAACGCGACGAAGAAAGCCGCAAAATGTCATTGTTTCAGTCTCTCTACTCCAATATTTTTACAGGATATTCTTTTTACCCAAGTATTTTTCCCCAATAGCTATATAAATGGCTTGAGAAGGACCAGTCAGCCCGTTGAAGGGGAACTATTCACAACGAGGAAAACGCGACAAAGAGAGCTGTCTCTTTACTTCAATATTTTTACAGGATACTCTTTTTATCCAAGTATTTTCCCCAATTGCTAAATAAATGGCATGGTCATGACAAATAACAGTCTTGTGCTGAATGGAATATGAAATAATAAAAATGCATTTATTCAGGACGACATGGCAAAATTACTCCATAATGGTCAAAACTGTCGACTTCACCTTTACTGTCGCACTTCCCGAACGATATTTTATGACACCTAAATCGGACATGTCATTTCCCTTCCCCGGCTTCGGAGAATGTAAACAAACCAGAAGGCGTGACAGCTAGCCGACATGCTAACCCGAACCAAGTGATGTTTCGAAGTCTTCAAAGCGGAAAATCACACATTGCTATCCTGGATTATTTGACATGACGACCCGGTTGTCGAATGTCTTAGCGGATCGGCAAACCGCCCGGCGGAGAGCAATTTACAGTTCGTTCCCCAGAGGAGGGTGGCTGGAGCTAACGCAGCTAACGTGCTGCTGCTAATGCATTAGGAGAGCTTTTTACATGCCTATCAATGATCAAACGTAAGTAGTCCTTCATTTAAAGGAAGTTTGTAGTGTTTACTTTGTAATCGCTGTATTCGTATTTGACATAATACAAAACAAGATGTTTACTCACTTCCTCGTAAGCCCAATGGTCCCACAGTAAATGTCCACGGTGAATGGGAACCTTTTGAAACTCCAAAATGGTGCATACGCCTCTCCCTCATACAGAATGATTTTTCTGCAGCCGTTTGGCTGGCGTGATGCGAAAAATAAACGTATTAATCCGCAAAATCAGCTGAATCCTTCGTCCTCATACACAACAGTACACTGTAGCGTGAAGAGGACGTCTTCTACCGTACACGGTCACAGCGCCCTCCTCCTTAATTCAAGACCGAAGCCGGAAGTCACTCATTTTCCTGGCGCGGGATTCAAAAAACTAAATAAATATAGCGATCGCTTCCACACACATCCAAGCGGTCCATATCATTCAGGAGCATAAAATACCGCGTGTATTATGAAATAAACATGCTTTTTCGTGTCACAGGCACTTTAAATGCAATTATAAAATAAAATTTCTGAGTGTTTCTTCAAACTATGCAGAATTTCACTTTCATGTCACAAGAGCAATAAATGCATTTAAAAACAAATTAAAATACCTGAATTTAGCCTCAAACGGTATAAAAAAAATAAAATAAAGGAGGCTCAAAGTACAACAAAAGAACAAATTGCTAACGTACATACTTGTTTCTGTAGGTGTTCAAGTCAGATGACAAAAATGGGATTGACATCCAGAATGATGTTGACGCTCTCCTGGAGAGACAGAAGCGAGATGCTCAACCTTTAATGCCCAAAACAAACTCCTCGAGGTACTCATCTATTGTGTTACCTCTTCCTCTTCCTAGTCAGGAAGAAGGGTTCTAACAGGTTGTTTAAAATTCTGCTCCATTTTTTGTTCTTTTTAGGCAGAAGGCAGACCCAGAATTTGCAGACATGATCAGTCCACAAGGGGAATGTAAAGCTGAGAATGTGGATGAAGACTGTTGCTACAGTATCTTTGTGTCTTACATTGAGGTCTATAACAACTACATCTATGATCTTCTTGAAGACGCCCCCTTTGATCCTATTAGACCAAGGTAAGAGGCAGAATTTCTATTTGTCACATTTTAAAAATGGTTTTCTATTGTATTATGGGACCCTGGGCTCCAATTCCAAATGCATCCTATAGCTACTGTAAATGTTCCGTACTTGAGATGCTCCACATATTGTACATTACTTACAATAGATACTGTATATTCAACCCTTTTCCATTCTTTTTTGTTAGGTGGCTTGGAATTGGCACTCCTGTAAAGACCATTGACTTCGTGTATGTGCCCCCAAAGTCATAACCTTAGTTTAGCTTGGCTGTGTAGCAGCCAAGGTTCATCTTTCCTAGTTTTCTGGCTATATAGAATACAAGGCTTTCTATTTAGCGCAATTAACATACAGTAGTTTGTGATCTTGTCATTCCGGCTTACTAGCCCTAGCTGTTACTTCAGTCGTCCCTGAATAGATTGAGCTGTGTGCATGAGGATACAACTCAATGTGACTGTTTCTCTTCTGTGTTTCCATTGGGGCTGTAATGGTACACTAAATTTAATTTCGGTTCAGTTTCTTGAGGTGCTCTGTTCAGTTAATTTTCAGTACAAAAAGGCACAAAAGAATTACTTAAAATGCTTTTTTATTTTTTTAAAAAAGTGACCAATTTCAGTGATATTTCAAATAAGCCTTTAAGACGGAAAGAAATGAATTCACATGACATTATTACATTGTAACAATTATAATTTCATAATAAAATTATAAATAAGCGAAATTGTAAACACTGAACCTTTTGGCAGCCACAGCCTGAACATGAAAAATATAACGATTCAAGTTTAAAGTGTTTGCCTAGAAAGATTAACTGATCCAACCGTTTTTCTGCAGAATGCACAGATGTGGTAGCAGTAACAATATCAAGCTGATAGATGCAACATTCATTGTTGGACACTGGACAGTGCTGTTTTAAGTGCATTAACATATCACTTGTCATTCCTGCAGCATACACTATCTCCATAGCACAATTTTGAAGCATAATTTTGGATCCACTTGTCTTTGCCAATTGGTAACTATGACTGGGAAGCCAACGTGTTCCTAAAATGGAGGACCGTAGTGAGGAGGGAGGGCCTTCTTAGGCTTCTTGCTTGCAAGTGTCATGATGCCTTTTGCTACACCTGCAAGCTACTTGCACACTGTCCTCCAAGTCAATAAATAGTACCTGACACTAGGGGTCCGAGCAGAAACTCCCACTGAATTTAAGTTCTGCATGGAGCGCATGGATTGCATTACACTAGTAATAAATTTTGAAGCATAAACATAATAAAAAAGTACAAAGCAAAGAGAATATGCAAAACAGAAATGGTTCACATCCATGGCAACCGCTACATCCTGAGTTTTCACTTTCATTGTCAAAATATAAAATTCTCATTGTGTTGCTGCTGCCTTTGTGCGAGGCTTTATTATTTGATTTTTTTCAGAGCGCCTCAATCCAAGATTCTACGTGAAGATCAAAATCATACCATGTATGTTGCTGGCTGCACAGAAGTTGAGGTCAAATCTACAGAGGAGGCATTTGAAGTATTCTGGAGGGGTGAGTGAAAACTCTTTTGAATTGAAATTCATGAAACTATCAGCCCTTCCAGTTACCACTTTCAAATGTTTGTATAGAACAGCACTTATGACCCGAAAATGAGATCAAGTCGAAAGCTCCAATTTCTTAGGTCCTTACAATTGCCAATATGTCGGCAATACAACCCAAATTTGTCTGTAATCGGAGAGTGTGGGAATGTGTATATTTATATCTTTACGAGCATGTATGGAGATGTCTGTGTACATACTCTATTCTTTTTTATTTTATTTTAATGATGCACATTTAAATTTTGTTGTACCTGTGCAATGACAATAAAGACATTTTATACTATTCTCAATCACAAACCAAGGCTAACATGTGAACACAGGAAATGATTTTATAAAAGTCGCTTCTTAGCTATAAATATAAAACAACTAAAAGACACAGAGAACTCCTTTTTGTACTACTTGAAAAAAGAAAACAGCATCTCACTAAATATAGCCTAAAAATACAGCGGTACCGTTATTTAAACGCACTACCTTGTTTTCAGTCACAGGTCACTGCTTAGTTGATTTGTATTACCATTTTGGCCCGAATATAAGACTGCCCTGATTATAAGACGACCCCCTCTTTTTCAAGACTCAAGTTTGAAAAAAAGACTTTTTGAACACCAAATTAATTTTTATACAGAAAATAATTACAGGACATCTGAAACAAATGATTATAAAAACATATTTGAGAGAAAAAGCATGTCATTTCGCCTCATTCAAATCTTAATATGTGAACATTTAAATATGTAAACTAAAGGGCAATCACATTTGTAAATGAATGGCTTCTGGTTCTTGAAATGTAAATAAACCAATCTATTGTGATAAAACAACAAAATTACAATAACTGCATTAACAATCAAAGTGAAGTCTAACTAACTGTAGTCTTGAAACAAATCTGAATAAGGAAAAACATTGCAATAAAATAATGCTAACTGGTTAAATTTGAGAGTCGCTGAGATCTGTCATGACAGAACATCGCCTCAATGATATCTGGCGCCATCTAGCGTCGTGAATGAGTATAATGTCTAGACCGCGAATATAAGACGACCACCACTTTTTCAGTCTTATTTCAATGCAAAAAAACACGATCTTGCATTCGGACCAGTACAGTATTCAATAATTTTTTCCCTCTTACTTTGTCTTGCCGCTAGTCACTTATTCACTTGTTTCCTAATTTGTACAATGACAACAAAGGCTATTCTATTCCATCCAAAAATTGAGATATATAGGCTGAGCGTTGTATCTCGCTCACAATTCAAGAGTAAAACCTCTCAAACTCGAGGGATGCAACTAACACAACTAGAGCCATATCCGCACAGGATTAGTACGGTATTACCTTTGGTAATTTGGAATGATTTTGGTGGATGCCAGATATCTTAATCCAGTGTTAATTTTGTCACGTATGTACATTGTAAAGTAAGAGTTCCGCTGCAAATGACCTACTATAATTTGCCAAATCACACTTCCATTGATATTAGACTTACGCAATCCTGTCTGTCAGTGTTTGTTATTTTAATTGTTTTAATTTCTCTTCCCGTTGCTTGTAATTGCTTCCATTTCTGTACCCGTCGTGAGCCTTGAAAGCTGCGGTATTTTGAATAGTAGTCTCGAAAGCTTTGATGCACCCTTGTTCAGGCAGAGCTCGTTGGGCCACTACCCGTAATTTCCCGAATATAAGGCGCACCCGTGGATAACGCGCACCCCAAATTTACTTGTAAAATCTAGGGGAAATTATTGTACCCATGTATAACGCGCACCCTAATTTTAGCACCAATAAATAGAACAATACAAGAAAAAAGAGCTCGTGTACAGATACAGAAATGTCATTTTACTGACTGGTGAAACAGAGCACAAGCATCGCACATTGGTAGTTCAAAACATTACCAGAAACTGACAATATGTACGGTAATAATATGATTTGACAACTTCTCCAACTTACCAGAATCCAGGAGAAAACAAAGCAGATGTGGCTTTCCTTTTAAAGCCTGCTGTATAACTTGCTCGTTTCATCATGATGAATAAATGTTTCTTCCATGGATAGATACGGTAAAATAAAAGTGAGGCTAGAAGTCGGAAAACCGAAAGCTCGCATCACTGTAGACTAATAGGAGGAACTATTGTTATTTGGGTTTGAGTTTCCCGAGGGACCGATATAGTTGACAGACACAGGAAGTCTGTGTTGTGTTACGTTTGTTGTGGTCCGAGTTGCCGAGTTGCAATAAACGTTGATTCAAATGAGTTCAAGAAACTAAATTCTGTGCTTTATGAAGAGTGAAAAAAGCAGAATTTAACACAGACGAAATCATTCGACCAATCAGAGTGGTATTACCGAAACAAAATGGTGACGTCATGTACTGTAATGGTCGGCAACGGATCGCCACATACGTTTTCTTCAACACAACATGGCCGTGTCAATAAAAAAAATCTGTCTTATACATATATATATATTATATATATTTCTGTCTCCATCCATGTACCTGTGTATAATGCGCACCCATGATTCTACAAGTTGATTTTGGGGGGGGAAAAGTGCGCGTTATATTCGGGAAATTACGGTAAATCAGTAAAAATAGACACAAAAAGGTTGTCTGAGCAGAAGTAATGTCGTTTTTTTAGGCTTTGCTTATTCCATATCAGTTCATTGTAATTAACTCAGAAGTAACTGTTAAATTATCAAAGGCCCATTGGTAATGTTTTTCTTGTGTGAATAGGGCAAATTAATCAATAATAACATCAAAATGAGTAAGTGTGTATATTTACTCAGTGGGTTAGTTTAAATTGTGCTACCCTAAATAATCTATTTGCGCTCCTTAAATTTCATGTTAGGCGCCTCTGTGCTTCTAGTAAGAAAAAGCCCGGAGCCTTGAGCTTTGCTAAATGTGTAAATGATTGCTTCTTGTAGGTCAAAAGAAAAGGAGGATTGCAAACACTCAACTGAACCGTGAATCCAGTCGTTCCCACAGCGTCTTTACTTTAAAGCTGGTTCAGGCACCTCTCGATTCTGATGGTGACCACATTCTACAGGTAATGTTCCTCTCTGGAAGTTGCTGGATCAGTAATATTTTCGTATAAAGATGTGACCACAATCATTTCTCTTCTTTTGCAATCAAAACTAATGATAGTTTGACACAAAAGCAGACAGATTTGAGATGGCATTCAATGCTATTTCTTTTGATGTTCAATCTGTTTGCATTTTAGGACAAAAACCAGGTGACTGTGAGCCAGCTGTGTTTGGTTGACCTGGCAGGTAGCGAACGCACCAGCAGAACAAGAGCAGAGGGGAGCCGTTTGCGTGAAGCAGGTTGATCTATTTTAACTGTCAGTAATTGACGGTATAAAAGCTAATTTATGCTCCTACGTCCTTTGTGTCTAATGACAAGGTAATATAAATCAGTCTTTGATGACCCTGCGCACATGTATGGAAGTCCTCCGAGAGAACCAGATGTGTGGAACAAATAAGGTTTGTATGGTCTAGTATTTACATACTTTGTTTCACAGTAGTTTTGCTGCCTGTAAGGGTAAAAATGAGGTGGCATATTAGCTGATTTTTTTTTTTCTGTTTTATAATCTTGCCCATTCTTCCTAGATGGTGCCATACAGGGATTCTAAAGTCACTCATCTTTTTAAGAACTACTTTGATGGAGAGGGAAAGGTTAAGATGATTGTCTGCGTCAACCCAAAAGCTGACGATTACGAGGAAACAATGGTAATGCATTTGCAACTTGTTGGCAATCATCTTAGAGCTGAGCTATTGAGGCAACTGCTGAAGTCAAATACAAATAATTACTTACTGGAGCCAGCATCACAGCTGCCCTCAGCAGGAGCATCGGTCAGCTCGAGAACAGCTCCCTTGCATCTCACGGATTATAAATAAATACTAATAATCTCCCCTATCTCTGCATACAGTGCATATACAGTCAGCGTAGTGAAACAATCAATATTCACAAACATCAATTAAGCTTTTTTTTTTTTTTTTTTTTTTTTTGCCTCAAACCAGTGCTTCTGAACATTTATTACTAAACCTTTTCTTTATGGAGTAAACCAGCTTTCCTCAGTGAAAAGGTAAGAGTGTCTTTAAGATCTATTACAACTGTACTGATGCTCTCAGGTTTGTTTTCAAGCAACATATCTGCACAGGACTAGATATAAAAGTTTTACATGAAATTATCTCAATGAAATCCCATTAATCCGTAAATATGAATTATTTTAACCCACGAAATGTGTTATGTTTTAACTCAGACGTGATACACGTGAATGCCGTTGAGGTACATTACTTTATTATTCGATGGAATTATCAATAGGAATTTAAGTGTAAAGTATACAGCGGTACCTCTACTTACAAACGTCTCTACATGCAGACACACCACTAAAGTAAAATATTGCCTCTTGTTACAAAAGAAATTTCAGGATACGAAAGGCAAAAATACGGGATGGCTGGTACTCGCAGTTTACTGAACGTAACATACTTATAGCTGTTCAGCCGTTGGCTATTGCCTAGCATTCCTGGCATCCAATTGGCTAAGAGGGACCTCTACTGTATGTGTATTTGTGTATCCCAGCGTCCTCTTCATTCTCCCCTCGTGTTCCGACAGCTTTACGTCATTGTATTAAGTTTTATTCTTTATTCTTGGTTTTTAACATAATGCACAACTCTATTTTGTGTTTATTGTGCAATAATCTAATTGTAACATGTGTTTGTTACATATTTTTATGCATCATAAAAGATTTATGTCAGATTTTTGGGGGGGTTGGAACGGATTAGGGCATTTACAAGGAAAACACCTCTCTACTTACAGAATTTTTAAGTTGCGAAACTACTTCCAGAACCAATTAATTTCGGAAGTAGCAGTACCACTGTATTATGTTTCATCATTCATTTGTCTTGCAGGCTGTAATGCGGTTTGCAGAGATGACACAGGAAGTGGAAGTTGCACGGCCAGTTGATAGGCCAATCTGTGGTCTTGCTGCAGGACGTAGGCAAAAAAATCAGGCCTTCAAGGAGGAGTTGTCCCGTCGCCTGGATGAACGAGGGATTGGTAAGTCAAACTTCCAACTGTTCCTGCCTTCCTGTATTTTGTGATGTAACATAATATGACTATATACCAGTGACAAGCCGAAAATGTGAATAAAAGTTCCGGTGTTACTGTCTATAAGACTAATTTTTTAAAGTGATGTCGGTGGGGGGAGGCGCATGCAACGTTGGGAAAACCTTTTTTTTTTTTTTTTTGCGTGCTAGGAAAAACGTGTAATTGCACATCCACATCCACTCAGTGGGTGACAGTGGCGCTCTCATATCCAGAGTGTGACAAAGCGTACATAGCGTTTGGCTTTACTTTTAATACAGTGGGTAACAAGACCAGTATGTGTACTGTGTCTACAAATGTTGGCAGCGGACAGCGTGTAGACATTCAATTAAGACATTATCTAAAGACATTAGACCCCAATCACAGTGATGAGCCGCTACAATTTTTCTCTGCGAAAACGTGCCGAATATTGCCAACAATCCTCCCATTTTGTGAGTGCTACATCAATAAACCAACGAGCACTGTTAACATCATATAATGTGGCATACCAAGTTGCTCAGTGCAAAAAATTCACACCATAGCAAAGGAGCTGATACTGCCTGCAGCATTAGTCATGGTCTCGGTCATGCTGGACCAAATCAGTACCGCAAAAATAAAAACTGTCCTTCTTTCCAATGACACTCACTTATGTATTATTATTATTATTTTTATTATTATTATTTTATTTTTTCTGTCAAACTGTTTGGCATATTGTGCTGTGAGTTAATGTTGCTCATCAATTTGAATTTATTATTTTTTTATTAATTTGATCAAATATTTATTTTTCGATATCAAATGGGCCAAAATTATACCTTGAGTATGTTTACAGTTGGGATGTGAATTCAAGTTATTCAAGTTTAGTTATTACATAAGCAAAACCACAAACATTAAAGTGCTATATAATTAAAGTTTGATTGATTGAAATATGCCAACACATCACTAGAGAAGCTGCAAGGGGGCGCTCTACAAATTTGGCAAATTGCTCAAAATGATCCAGCCAAATAAAAATATTTCAGTATTTTGTTTTTCCGCCTTGGTTTCCTTATTTTCGGGTCTTAGTTCAGAGTTCATTTTAGTGCATCCCAACTGTACTGTATCTGACTTTGCCAATTTTATAATAATAAAGGCATTTATTCATTCAATAATTATCTTGAGAAATGTTTTTAACATTTTTAACATTTCGTCCAGTAGATGACCCAGCTCTGCTTGATCAACTGATTGAAAGCTTTCCACCTTTGCCTCCCTGTGACCTGGTGGATCCAGGAGATGATCAGACTCTACCACGCCTGATTGAGGTTCTGGAGAGAAGGCATCGTATTCGCCAGCTGATGACTGAGCAGTTCAAGAA
Organism: Corythoichthys intestinalis; assembly: GCF_030265065.1. Taxonomy (NCBI): domain Eukaryota; kingdom Metazoa; phylum Chordata; class Actinopteri; order Syngnathiformes; family Syngnathidae; genus Corythoichthys; species Corythoichthys intestinalis. Next base: position 61,418,428 of record NC_080395.1, read on the forward strand.
AACTGGTACATTTACATGGCTTTCAATGATGGTCGAGGGCCACCCATTAACTACATTTTTTATGCATTATGATTAATAGACTAATTGTGACATTAACCTTATTTTCAGCACTACAGGCAGCATTTTAATCGCTATCAGGCCTCACATTGTTCTTTCTCGTGCAGCCAATATGCTGAATTCCATGCTTCAGCAGTGTGATGGTCAGTTTGGTGTTAATCAAAACTTAATCCAAGACCAGCAAAGCAATTTGAGCGAGAAGGAAAAGGTTATTTTCAACCAAAGGGCAGAGATCGAACGACTAACAAAGAAATCCAAGACCATGGAGTATAAGGTACTGTTAATTTATTTGGTGAGCTTGTTTCCTATTGCATTTTCAACATGTTTTCAACAATAACTTTTACAAATTGAAAGAACTCTGGCAGATCGAGCCCAAATTTTGTCAGGGGGTGCTGGGGGGTGAAAGTCTTGAAATAGACAGAATCATTGTAATAAATCTGAAAAGTGGCGGCCATATTGTCCCCCCAAGTAGCTTGAGAGCTGATTTTCATGCAAAAAAAATACATTGCTGTAATACTACCATAATAAATCCTTATGCAAAATTTGATGCATTATCTGGAATTTGCAGTAATTATTTTCATTTTCCAAGTCTTCATACAAAAACAAAACACATGCACTCCATTGCTGTCAATGTATTATTTCATCTGCTCTAAAGCTGAATGTGTGACATGTTAAGTATTGGCTTGAATCTAAAATTCGTTAAAATGGTGATAGACAAAAGCTAGAACAGTTAAATATATCTATCTCATCAGTGATGGTTTATGTGGAAACACTTCTTTAAAAGGTGATCTTATGCCTGACTCAGACTAGACGATTTCAGCCCAACAGATGAATCGTGGAGAATCGTTGAACGTCGTGGTGGACATTTTAAAGTTGGAGAGGTAGGGTTACAACTGGCAACGCATATCCAGTATGGCGTAACCACCTACTGCCGAGCTGGCATCTTGGACGCCTAACAACCATATCGCAGGAAGTCTGGCGTTTCAGAATTTCTGCTTGTCCCGCAGTATAGTGTGACATGTCTGACGTTTTCCTACTGTTTGTTGATGAATATCTGCATATAGCCCCTACCCACGTGACGTCACAACTCCGGCCTCCTGACTGGTGCCGCCCAATTGTCCGTCAACACATCGTGTTTACCTGTTACGGCTACGTACATTCCTCCTATTTACGGCGTGTTTTTCTGCTCGTTAACATTAATCATCAAAATGGTGAAGGCGTGTGTGGCGGTCGGTTGCAATGACAGAGAAGATAGATGGAGAGACTTGAAGTTCTACCGGATTCCGAGAGACCCGGAGAGGAGAGAGCGAGATGGGCTGCTGCAATTCGACGAGAAAACTGGGCTCCAAACGATTACCACAGATTATGTAGTAGTCATTTTATATCTGGTAAGATGCATTTAATAAATATTTAGAGGGTTTTAGGCTGACAACCACAATTAAGATCATTGCTAGGCTAATCGCCGACAACATACACGTATGTATGTAGTGAGAGTGCTATCGCTAAACCATATAAACATTAAAAGACCTAGCTCCATTGACAAATGACATGAAATACATTGAACTTGACAGTGGATGTTAGCAAGAACAAAAGATTTTGAATTGAAAATTTCGTAACTCACCTTTCCAAGCACAAGATAGATTCCTGCCGAATTTTCGTGGACGAGGACCTGTTTCACCCAACCAGCAACGAAGTATTTACAAGCCTCCAAGCTCAAAGTTTTTCAAACTTTCGTGAGAATAGGCTGATTTTGTGTGGACAACATAGTTGTACATATCAGGGTAGCTAGCAGATGTCAGGCAAATACGGCGAAGACGGCGGGTCGAAAAACATCGATTTAGGCATCAAATATGGATCTGGCGAATGGATAGACTGAAGCTTTTCCACATAACGCCTTTTATGCAACGCATCAAGTGAGTTCACGGCATCCGAAAGCACCGGGTCTTCCATGAAATGCATTATAAATTGCTCGATCAATTTAGACCATTGATAATACAGACACAAAATGACGGACAAGGGGGTGGAACAATACAGCGATCACGTGATTTTGTGACGTCGGTGGGTAGGGTCTATAGTGTTCCCTCGTGCCTGGCGTGTGCTTCCTCTTGCACGTGGTCTAGCATTTTAAATTTCTTTCCCTGAGAGTCGTCAGTGTTTGACACCTACACGTGTTCCTTCACGCCACGCACGTAAGATAAACAGTGAACCCTGTTTTCCCATCTTTATAGCGAATGTGTTGATCCTAGCAGAGCAAATGCTCTATCACTATTAAGATGCGAAGGGCCTCCTTTGCCATTACTAATTGACAGCTGCCTGTCCCACCTCCTGATGACGTTAGCTGTCAGACTATGCTCTTTGCGGCAGTGTAGGATGATCAGGCAGGCTCTGGTCTTGTAGTGTGTTATCTTTCCCAAGACACACTGCGACATGACACAGTGTTTACTAATCTGACACTGCGATCACTGGGAATGACCAAAAAAAAATCTGTGTAGTCTGGCTAAGGCATTAGATCGATTGGTTTTGTCTATATGCATCTACCAAGAGGGTAACAACTTTTATGGATGTTCCCAATCCGATCATTTGATAGGAAATCAGGCATTTTTCAGAGGCTTGGAATCAGATGAAAGGGATTGGGTTTTTAATTTTTAAGGTCTAAAACGTAACAAAATAATTCAGAAATAGAATGGCCTTGCCAAAAGAAAAAAAAATGTTTTATACTCCACAACACTGCATGGAAAAAGCAGTAGAGGAGTTACTGTAAACAGCCCCAATAGGAGAACGTTTTGGAAGCTAAAGCTGGACCTTAATGGGTAGCTGCTAAAGTGGTAATGTCTGCTTTGTGGAAATGTTTTTTCATTGAACGGGGAGATGCTTGCAAGGTGGGCATTGCGCGTGACGGAAAGGATAAAAATTTGCATAGGGCAATATATATACACAGTATATATACAATTAATATATGGCTTTTTAAAAAAATTTTATTGGATCAGGACTTTGTATCTGCAGATTCTCAAAATCGGGTCACTTGGACTTTGGTACGAAAATATGTGATCAGGACATCTCATGTGCAAGACAAAATATAACTCTTTTTTTTTTTCAAAAATTATGTAAATACTAGGGTTGTTCCGATCATGTTTTTTTGCTCCCGATCCGATCCCGATCGTTTTAGTTTGAGTATCTGTCGATCCCGATATTTCCCGATCCCTTTTTTTTTTTTGTTTGTTTGTGCTCCCGATTCAATTCCAATCATTTCCGATAATTTTTCCCGATCATATACATTTTGGCAATGCATTAAGAAAAAAATGAATAAAACTCAGACGAATATATACATTCAACATACAGTACATAACTACTGTATTTGTTTATTATGACAATAAATCCTCAAGATGGCATTTACATTATTAACATTCTTTCTGTGAGAGGGATCCACAGAAAGACTTGTAATTCTTAAAGGATAAATGTGACCTTGTATATTGTGACTAAATATTGCCATCTAGTGTATTTGTTGGGCTTTCAGTAAATGATACTGTAGCCATTTAACTTCTGCCCAAATGCATGATGGGAAGTGCAACCATGACTGTGCGTAGTGGTACCAATTGATATATCTTCTCTGCGTTGGGAAATAGGGTGTTAAGAAAAAGATCAACTACTACCTTTCTTCCCCACATTGCTTCCCACGATATTTCTAATAGATGAGAGAGGGATTGTAAGGCTTTAGCCAACTAAAAAACAGCTTTAAAGGCTGCCAAAATTCTCTCTACTCATTTAACGTTGCCTTTTAATTCTATGTATACGTAAAACGGTGCCATTATAGCTTGAACGCGACAATGCGTGAGTGGGTAATGCAGCGCATGCACTAATTGCATTGAATATTTAAAAGTTATTACCGCCGTTAACGCGATAAATTTGATAGCCCTAGTTTAAGCCAAAACTAAAGACTGGATGAGTGTCAGACATTTTGTCTGTAACGTTAAATACAATTAGAAAACGATTTAATTAAAAAATACATATATATTAAAAAAAAGGCATGTCCGATATTTTTTTGCCGATTCCAATACTTTGAAAATAACGTGATCGGACCCGATCGATCGGCATACCGATACAACTACTTTATTCAAGTGACAACTCACATGTCAGCAACATCGCCATCACAACAGTCCAGGAAATTAAGGATATAACTGACGTCATGAGCAATGGCGGACTATCTGAAATTCTCTTATTTGATTGACTTAAACAGCTCTGGAACTTGAAAATGCCTGTTAGTTTCTTGAAATATTGGCTTTTGTTTGTTTTTTCTCCACTATTACAAAACAGAAAAATGAAACTCAGTATTTGCTTTCATAATCCCTAAGATATTATTTCCGCTGGGATGCATTTGATAAAAAACTTGTCTAATACATCTTAAATGTTTTATGAGCGTAAGCCTTCATTAGAACTTCAGTCACCAACATGGTAGTCAAAAAAAAAAAAAAAAAAATTGCGTGGGTTCACGGGTTGAAAATGATTCTTTTCAGTGACAGCACATTTGTCTGCCTTTTCTATCTAGATTGATATTCTGCAAAAGACCACAAACATGTATGAAGATGACAAACGCTTGCTAAAGCGGGAGCTGGAAACACATTCTCAGAAGCTCCAGGAGGAACTGTTACAGAGGAAGCGAATGGAGAAGTACATGCAGGGATTGGTCTCGGACACAAAACACAAATGGGAAAAGGAGTGTGTAAGTAGTGGAGTTATCAGTCAAAGCCCTCAAAACTTTTAAATTAAAAAAAAAAAATGCCTGGTTGGAAATAACAATGATTAAACTGAAGGTTTTTCCTTCCTTTGTTGACAAACTATGATACAAATATCATAGTATTAAAAAGATGGTTACACACCAAGCAAAAATGCATTCAGGTTTATGTATATTCTGTCTTCTTTTGCTTTTCCAGGAGAGAAGGGTGAATGCCAAACAGCTGGAGATGCAGAACAAGTTATGGGTGAGAGATGAAAAGTTGAAGCAGCTCAAAGCGATTGTTGCTGAGAACAGCAGCAGCAGTAACGCAGAGCGACCAGAAAAACCAGAACGGCCCTCCAGAAACGGAGATCACAACTACGGCCAGAAGAGGTCTGGCTCGCCATCACCGCCTCCTGTAAGTGATAGCAGTTTAGTCATCACAACAAAAATCAATACCGCATATTGGATTATATTATTGAGTGAGGAAGTCTTTGTGTGAATAATTGATGGACATACAAAATCTTTTTATTTTTATTTTTTTTTATTTTTTATGTAGAATCAGTTTTAAGTACTTACCACGAAAATCATGGATGCTGCTTTTACGGCACATGGGATGTGCATTTCTATCATCTGCCTTAAAGAGACAGACAAGGTTTTGATTAGGTGCAACCGTGCAACCCAGCAGAAAAACCTTTTGTAACCAATAAAAATCTATATATGTTGTGTAATAGTGGAGGAAAAACTTAAAAGCCAGTATTTCCAAGAAATAAACAAAATTAAATGCTCTTGATGTCGGTTACACCTGCAATTTCCTAGGCTATTGGTGATGTTGTTTATTTGCAAGGTGCCGCTTCAATAGTCTCATGTACACAAATTTCGCTCTTGGGGTCGAGGGGGGTGTATTTTGTCCTACTCCAGTTGCTCTAGGAGTCTAGGTTAAACAATGTTGACGTAGTTTGATTCGGATTTTACATCAAATACGACAAAGAAAAGGAGAAGACAGTGCCAGTATGTCACCGTGTTCGGCTGTCAACTGTACATAACGTATGTTAAATACAATAGTCCCTGAAAGACGCCTCGTTTGAGGATGACACAGTTTCCATTTGCCCAAGCTAAAATGTGTAACAGCATTTGTCTTTGACGGAGATGGAAAAAAGAGAAAGAACAGCGCACCAAAAACGGTATGGTAACTGTAGAGAGTGCACTTTGTAACATTTGCTTCTTTATCACGGTGTTCGATGTTTATCAGCATCTAATGTACAGTGCGCCAACATTGTAGCCTAGAGGGAAGTGCACCAAAATCTTATTTGTCATTGATATGTACCAATGTATAATACAAGTATGCAAGTATGATGAACGATTAGTCCACATATTGATCCATTGTTTAACATAATCGCTTTTTTCTGATGGATACGCTGATTCTTCTCCAAATTATGACACGAAATCCAATGGTTGCCCAGCTCTGCTCAAACTGTTAGCTGCAGCTTTGCTCTGGCATCCCAACACATAACTTGAGAAAGACTCATTGCTTGAACTATCCAAGTTAGGAACTTGATCTGCCATTTTACTTTACCACTTTGTCCAAAATTGATAATCCTGCAGCCTTGCCTCGCATTCTGACACATCCTGACTGGCAGTGTTTTACCTCCAGCACAAAGAAGCATGGGTGTAACTGACGTCACATTTATCCCAAAATGGCAGCGCCTTTGAGCTGTCATTTTCGGTGTTTAAACATATTTTTTTTTCAGTTAGCATAGTTCTAAGAAATTTGTGATTTTTGTATATTTAGATTCTTTGAACAACCATGTTTTTTACATGAAGATACCAAGTCTTGTCTGTCTCTTTATTAATACACACAATGCTTTGCACTCGTTCCCTCATCACTTTTCAGGACACCCGACAAGCATCTTCCCAACAAAGTCAAGTTAAATTTAGAACAGTTCAGGATGAATCCCCCACCAACGGTTCATCTTATACATCAGTGGCAACCTCCATATCTGTGTGGGAGCAGAGGTGCCCTGTAGACTCATTCTCGCAAAATAGAGAAGCGGGGACCCCTCGGTGCAGGAACTGGACTCCTGCCAGCAGTGCGTGTCGCAGGAGAGGCCAACGCTTTGCCCCCGAAACTGAGGCCCCTGCAACCCGTCTGGTCAATGATCTAGACCTAGAGGCAGGCATAAGGGTTAGTGTGTGCTAGTCACCTACAGTAGATGCATTTATGACTTGTTTCTTTTTGGTATTGGCTAGAGATGTCCCGATCGCATATTTTTGCACCCAAGTCCACAGTCACCTGATTTTCAGAATCTTCCGATACAGAGGAAAAAAAAGTGTAATTCCAAAAAACTTTTAAACATGTTACTGTCCCATTGAATTATTTTTAAACAAGAATGACGTACAAAATATTTGTCGTTATTAAATGCTTCGTTGAGAGAGTCCGATCAAATCCACTCAACACTGAGAGAACAGCCTCTCACTTACACAATGAGTTACCACAGCAAACTACCGCTAGTGTTTAACAAGCTAAACGATTATTGACATATCTGAGACTTTGAAGGTAGTTCTACCCAGCTTCTCTGGCAAGATCAAAGCAGAACCCCTGTCACTCATTGTTAACTTTAACAAGCAAACTCCCGTGCACTGCTGACCAAGAAAAGCAGCAGGAGGAAGACTGAGAGGCTGTACGCGCGTAAAGCAGAAAAATAAATATACATATTTTTTAAAATTGAATACCCGATCCTTTTCACCCGATTCTGATCCTCTGGAAAATGGCGCGATCAGCCCGATTTTCGATCGCGTGATCAGATCAGGACATCTCTAATATTGGCAGCCATAATGTGTATAAGCACTCTCTAAGTAGAATTTGCGTTTTAGTGGCTTTCCTTCAGTATAACATGCAGGGACCTTTATGACTAGCTATACCTGTAACTTGCTTGTATACAGCCAGTTTTGCCAAATGGCCCATTTGGCTTTGACTTTTTATTAAGAAGATTCATCATTTATTGTGCAATTTTTGATTATCAAATATGTTTTAATTTTGCATGCAGTTTCACATTCCTTCATCTTTGCATGTCAATTCACTCACTTCTTGGTGTGATCACCATCTGAATAAGTGTATTGCTGGAAAAGTCACCAAATAGTTTGACATTTGCTGTTTATAAATATATAAACTTGATGTAATTCCAGTTTGGTTATTTGGTAATTTGGTTATTGTTGTAAAAAAAAAAAAAAAAAAAATTTGTTGCAAATTGATTTACTGTATGAAGGCAAAGCCTAAAAAAAAATCCCCATCTATCACCCATGACTTCCAGTTATACATTTATTCTCGCAGCAAATAGACAAACCACTTTCTTGATTAAAAGAAACTAAAACTTAATTGAATCTAAATAATAATCTGCTTTTCTTTTTCACACTGGGATCATCAGGCGACTCGGGAAATTAATCCAGTGCACAGACGTTCACACTCTGCAGGTGGGGTGAAATGGGTAGACCACAAACCAGCTTCTAATGTCGACATAGGCACTGTCATGCAGCCAATCATACCCAATGCAATCCAAGTGTCTTCCCCAAGTGAGAAAACTCTGGATAAATGTCAAAAGTATGTTCTTAGACATCAAGAGCTTGCCTCTGATGGGGAGATTGCCACCAAGTTGATCAAGGTAAAATGATAGCTCTGAGTCTAGTTTAATGTTGCAGGATTAGGAGTTTTCTCATTTTAATTTGACATTGTGTTTTTTTCCCCATTATTAACTCATTCACTACCAAAGACACATAAAAAATGTTGTTTATGATGTTCAATTGCTCATAACTAAAGAACGAAAAGAATAAAACTTTTTAGGATGAAAGATGGGAATCTAATCTTTTTGTAAGTCATGTTTTCACGTAGCCATGGATAATGTTATTCTGTGGTGCTTAAAAAAAAGGGGGGGGGGTGTCTTGAGAAAAATGGCTGGGAGTGAATGAGTTAAAAGGGTTAAAATGTTTTATTTTACTTTCTGTACTACCCTTTGTGGTTTTTCTGTTTTGCCTCCTCAGGGAAACATTTTTAAAACAAGAAGTGGGGGAAAGGCTGTAGAGTTCACTGATGTTGAGACATTACGGCAGGAGGGCCCAATTGCGCCAAGGTACCATCTGAGTTGAACCTCTGGTTTAAAACATAATTTGTTCCGGATCCAGAGTAAGCTGTTTTTCCAACTTCATGATGGCATTTCCCATGGGAAATAAACTAATTTACACAATAACTTAATCAACTTTTACTACAGGAAAGTATATAAAGTAACTTTTTAACCTTAATCAGAATGGCATTTAAAAGTATGTTGCGAAAAGGCATTTTAGTATTTTTTACTTTCTCACTAATAAGACAATTCAGAGACTCATTAGGACAACTAGGTTGTCCTAGTAGAATGACTCTTATTTTATTTTCCCACTACAGTAAATACAACTTTTGTCCTTCTTTTACAACAGAAGAATACTTTGGATGTTGAATATATTTTTATATTTAGATAATTATTGCATTCAGTAGGATCCATTACAGGGTTTACAGATAGAAAATGGTTACAGCTACAATCAAACCAATAGCTTAATGAAGGTATTAGGTAATGATTATAAAAAAGGTAAATGAAACAAGATTTGGTTTTCTATTCTAAAGCAATAGAGCAAGAAGTATGATTAAAACGTTACTGTAGCAGTTTAAAGCTTTTTTGCCATCGCTGCAGAGAAAACACAAAAAAGGAAACATGTTTATTAATATTTATATTGTCAAGTATCAGAAGATTTTCAAAGTTAATCACAAGACAACATCAAATAAACAAGGAGTTCATCCAGAGTTTTATCTATTGGATTTGGTCTTGCTTCTTAAGTTGTAGTACTTTTGTGCAATTTACAATATATCACTAGTTGTACTACCCTAACCGTCATAATCTTTCCACCTGTTTCTGTTTTGACAGCTGTCTTTTATTTGACGTGTATGCTATGTTGTTTCAGTCGCAAGAGGAGATCAGGTTCTGCAGAGACACAAAATAACACACCAGACCAAGAAAATTGGGTATATTCCTCTTTTTTCTTTAACAAACCCTAAGGAGCAATTCTTTTCAAGTTCATATTTGTTTTTTAAAATTATTTACAATTCAAATCGTTAAAATGGAAAAGGTCTTTATTTTCATTGTCAGCAACGAAATGAACATTGGGAACAACGACATTTGACCTGGCACTCCAGTATAAACATATATATTAAAATAAAATAAACAGGCAAATATACTGTATACTCTAGGGCAGGGGTCGGGAACGTATGGCTCGCGAGCAAGTTCTCGCTCTTTTGATGGCTGCATCTGGCTCGCAGACAAGTCTTTAATTATGGAAAAAAAAAAAAAAAAGTTGCGTTATACTCTTTTGCGCATTGCGCGAAACGGCGATGGTCACTGGTCATATGCTGGTGTTGTGCAGTATCTCACTAGATATCATCAAATGGCAACCTAGATGTGCTCGTTTGATCCCTCCCAAGTCCCATGCCATTGGCTGCGTGAACCTAGGCTGATCTTGGGACAAGTAGTCCATATACTACAACCGGTGATTAGAAAGCCAGTTCGCAGTAATTTTCGTGGGAAAGTGGCAAACATACATGTCGTTGTGTCCATCTATATTCGTATTTATCTATCAATTGCTTTGGCAACGCAGATTAGGCAGCGACACTGTTCAAGTGGGGTCGCTGTATTTTGCTGTCGAAAATAGCGGCCGATGTGCGCATGTGCTTGAAATAAACAACCCTCATTATTAGTTTTGTTTTCTGCGTTTGTCAGCTAATTTTACAAACCCTTTTGAGGCGATGGGGAAAAAGAAATTAAGATGAGGAGGATCGTACTTTTCAGCAGGAACTGACAGAGGAATTTGCCTTTGCGGAGAGTTTTTGACGATTTTTCGGATAAAGACCGTCATGATGTCGAATCAAATTGAGGCAACTCAAGTTAAGGACATAAATTCGGCACAGTTTTTTTCTTTCACTTTGGATGAGTCAAGATGTAAGCAATTCATCCCAATTCAGCGCGATTGCAATGTTTTGACTAGGAAAGGGACAACAAGAGGGGAGGATTTATTCAAGTCCTTCACTGAGTTCGCTAAAGAAAAATCTACCGATGTATAAACTTGTTTCGGTGTGCACTGATTGTGCTCCGTGCGTGGTGGGGAAAACCAGGATTCGTGGCGCTTCGTGAACATGAAGAGACACATCCTAAGTTTCTCAATGCCTGCATGAAGCAAAATCATCAGCAAAACCATGCAGCACCAGAAGTCGCATTAATGGTAAGAAATACTCCTCATTGATTAGCAACAGCATAACAATGTTATTAAAAAGAATTCAGAGACCAACCCAAACCCTTGTACTTTAAAAGTGTTGAAATTACATAAAATGTACAAATTACTTGGATTTTTAGTTTTAAACATTTGTATGGCTCTCACGGAATTACATTCACAAAAATGTTGTGTTCATGGCTCTCTCAACCAAAAAGGTTTCCGACCCCTGCTCTAGGGCTATAAGTGAGTAATAATAGCTTGGTTAGACTGAAAAGTGCAACACAGAAATGGTGCAATGCGGTCCTAAGTTAGCCGCGCCAATTGTGCAACAACAAAAATAAAATATGAATTTAAAAAATTCTATAAATAGAAAAGTGGCCTGACTGATGTGCAGGTTAACGGTTTAGTGCTGGTTACACACACCAGTTGAAGAGCGTTTATGGGGAGTTCATAGTTTATTCAAAAAGGCATTGTGATAGATCTGGTTAGCCATAAATTACGTAAATTTTGAACCTTTATCAAAGATACGTTCTGACATTCTAGAGAGTTGTTTATTATTATTAGTGAGGTTAGCTATGAAACTTACCCTGGAATTAGCATTACAAATGTATTACGTGTTCATAACATTCTTAAATGTCATTTAGGGAAACTTGTAGGAACCCTGTGTACTTGGTCATCGATGTCAAAATATGATTTCCGACTGCTACAAATTGGGAAATAGCAAATACAGTATTGCTCTTTCCAAAATGTTTTTAGGTAAAGGCTGTCAGTCACTTGCTTTAATTAGATTTGGCAGCAAAGTTGACTTCTAGGTTAGACACTTTTTCAACGACTATTTTTCACATATTTATCTACTTATAACTGGTTTGAACATCATAGCGTTCAGAAATATAAGAAAGACGAATTACCCCAAATAAACAATCCCCACAGTCTTATGCTGTTCGCCTTGAACTCCTGGTCACAGGATTTCACTGCAACACATCAATAGAAACGGCAGGGGGCGTAGTAAAACAAAAGATGTTAAAATCATCGTTACACAGACGATACTATCATTATCATACATGTAGCACCATTAGGTAGGATGTCTTTTTTTGTTTCCTATTTACAGTACTTCTGTTTTATTCATGTTTTGCACAGTGCCCTGCTTTTAAAGTATTTTAAACACAATGCGTATGCTTCATTTCTTGATGATAGGCTCCTGGTGAAAGCACAAGCATGGCCCTTGGGTATCAAAAGTAAGTCTGGCCAGTATTTTCTACTATTGTTGTTTTGCATTTTATGAGGAATTTTAAATTTCCAACTTTTTTCTCATCACTATAGACGCAGGAGGCCTTGAAGATTTTTTTGTTTTGTTTTTGTAACGCTTTGAATCCTATTTTGACATGACATTTTAGAATGCGTTTACAATGCATTAAGATTCATAGTCGTAATGTACTGGATTATCGATGCTAATTTTTCTGTCCTGCTTTTTTGAACACCTGATAACTTTATACTGCCTCACAAGATGTAATAAGATTTTTTGGAATAAGTTTGTTAAATAGTCATAAAATTCTATGATCAGCATCAACTGTATATACTTAAAGCTATGAAGTAGATTTTGTCGAAATTGATGTTTGTAAATACGTGTAACGATGCTTTCATTTTTTTATTTCTGTAGAAAACACTCTATAAGATGCACTGCTTTTTTTTGGTGGCATTAAATCTATTCAAATGAATTGACTCATTTTGATTTTTATTAAACCATATAATAGGACCAATCTCAATAAGTCTACGTATTGATGTCAAGATAACATAAGGAAACTGTAAAGACAATGTTAAGGCATTTTGAAATGAAGACGGCATACAGAATTATTACCCTTGATACTTGGTGGCCTGAAATGTTGAATACATTTTGGATTTCTTTATTGTGCATCTGACTAATTAGGGACATTGAATGTTTTGTTAAAAAAAAAAAAAAAAAAACCCTGATAAAATTTAGACAGTTTAATTTGTGTCTGTTTGTGTGTAAATTTAAACACCAATAGCTTATTTTATGTGAGGTGTTTCAGTGCTGCTAATAGATGTTGACTAGTGTTGTAACTCAAGGCTGATTTTTGTGTTGAAACTACATTTTGAACTTGGTGTCGTTTCAGACTAGTCAGATGGGATTTGTTTTCATCTACTATTCTTCAACTTCATGAATGTGATGAGAAGAACCCAAATATCTAATTACTACATATATATTATCAAGAAGTATAATACCAACTGAACAACATTGTTAAAACCCTTATCATTCTGTGATCATTTTAGAATGAAAATCTCCTGTTGTTGCCAGTACTGTATATAAATTATCTGGACTGTGTGCAAGATAATCTGCCATTAGTGGCTTCCAAAAGGGGTAGCTGCAGCGTTTTTATTCGATTGGAAATTATGAGGATAACTTAATGTATTTATATGTAGATGATATGCAGTGAGCAATAGGGCTACAGAAGCCCATGATAGTGGGCAAACTTCACTTTGATGTGCTAATTCAGTCTTTTGAATGTTACACATAATGGATCAGTGCCTGGCTAATGGCAACTTTGAAATTTTGCTCTTGTTATTGTCCTTTATTACTTGATAATTAAGATGAACCGTAATGACATTTTTTCCCGTTGGTTGATGTTGTCCACAGTACTTCCATCCTGTGTTGTGGGCTTTGGGAAGTGATAAAAATGTGGGGAAACTGCTTCATCAGGCCATGTCAGCCCTTAGCTGCTTGTGAAAATATTGACCCTTCCTCCTCGCTTGCTTAACAAACCTTCACGTAGAGTGCGAGCAAATAGCACATGACAGCTTCACTTTATTAAAGGAGGTCTTTAACTCAAGCATGAACTAATGACTTTCTTAACAGGCCTCAACCAAACCTGTCACCTATTGTTTACTTTAGAACTTGATATTAGGAAGTCATTTGTGTGTTGTTTTTCAATCTTCATAGAACAACATTGTCATGTTTAAATTTGACAATTGTATGTTTTGAATATTTTTTTTTTTAAGTTCTAGATGTATAAAACTTTGAGGGGAGGAGGGGGTGGGCTCTTACCCGCTTGTATTCTGACAACAGCATGATTTCTTTTGTTTTCCATAGGTTTGAGTTTATGATAAATGGATCTAGGCCTTCATCATTACCGAAGCTATGCCTTTTGCTGATTGATTGAATCAATTTTCTCTCAATGTCATCTCCATTGTTTAACTCTGGCCAAATGTGTGGCAACCTTATTTCTCGTGAGCAATCACTTTTTTCACCACCCATACTTGTCTGCTCCAGTCAACAAATACGGTTTGGACAGCAGTGTGTGCGGTTCTGTTTGGCTACATCTGTATGGTCGGAGTTAATAGGAGTGCCTTACACTTATAGAACTCCCTTGTCAATTTTCCGGTCTCACCTTTGTGCCCGTAGCTACAGTATAAACTAGGATCTTATTTCAAGTGAGCAACACTGTATAGCATAAAAAACAACTAACTGAAAAGGTTATGCTGTGAACTTTCAACACTGCTTTGGTGAAACAAAGTTGTAATGCATTAATTTGTGTGTATGTACTGTGTGTTTTTGCTATGTTTCTGAGCTCAAAGTAAGTATATCTTGAGAGCCACTGTTGTGCCTGTTTGCTTACTTTGGATGTTGGTCTTACTAAAAGCCTCTCACACTCCCCTCACGTACACACACAGCATGAGTGTACATAGCTTAAACACACACATTAATAACAAATGTAATGTCATTCTTTGTTGAGTGCTTTTAACAGGTTCACACTGACCTTTTAACGTTTAAACTTCCTGAACAAACAGCCGTCACCTGATATGCAAACAAATCTTTATTCACGCGTAGTCACCACCCATTATACTTTGAGAGAGGTGAACGCAAGAGCAAACTGTAGAAACGCCGAAGCCAGTTGCTGGATTTTTACTCAAGAAGGAAAACTGGTGTTTGACATAAAAAGAATACTGTTAGATCACAGAGCATCGTTTTGGCTTGTCTTCTTTGTTACATTTAGGCATTAGGTTTTAAGGGGAGGGTATACAGTAATTTGAAGCAAGATAAATTAATATAAATTGCCATGCTTCCTTTCCTTGCAAATAAGAAGCTTGTGATCGATTGAAATCACCAATCTTTGCCTTTTTTGTAATGCCTTAAAGTTCCTGCAACACAAAAAAAGCATGTTTATTTCATATTACACGCGGTATTTTATGCTCCTGAATGAAATGGACCGCTTGGATGTGTGTGGAAGCAATCGATATATTTATTCAATTCTTTAAATCCCGCACTAGAAAAATGAGACTTCCAGCTGCGGTCTCGGATTGAGGAAGAAGGCGAATGTGACGTCAGCGGACTACTCGTTTTCACAATACAGCCATTACTATTTTATGTAGAAGAACTGCGGATTCAGCTGATTTTGCAGATTAATTTGTTTTTTTGGGTCACGACAGCCCAATGTGCTGCAGGCCTTTATTGCCGCACCAGTGAGAGTGGTCGAGGCTTTTTGGATTTCCAAAAGATCCTGTTCACCGCGAATAATGGCAAAACATGTCAGACAGTCAAGAGACTATTACAGATAACTAAGTGAGTAAGCTATGTGTTTTATGTTATGTCAAATACTGGAATCATGGCAAACATTTTGCGGGTGACAATGCTCCCTGTCCACAGAGAAGGCCACCTGGCCGACGACCGGCGGCTTGTTGCACACCATGGTCGCCAGCCGATAAAGGTGTGCCCGCCTATTGAGCGCTATCCTCGGCTTGGGCACGGGCAGCCCCCCGCTCTAGTCTCCGGTTCTCGATGATGTAGACTTCATCCCCCTTAGTCTTCTTCGCGTGCCTGCCTAGAGAGGCTATACTCTGCTTGGGCTTGGGCAGCCACATGCTCTGATATCGGCCAGTTTGTCCACTGAGAATGCGCTATTTTCTCCGTTCATTCCTCTCTGCGTCCCTGGCGACTAGCGCTGCTTACCTGCTGGGGCTGCAGCAGAACGACGAGCCGAAACTTGCTCGCCGCCTGGGATGGCCGATCGGTGAAGACGATCAACCCCGCCGCCGTGTGTGATATGAGTTGGGGTAGTTTTGTGTGATTTTTCGTTTTCGAAAGGCGAGGAAAAGACTTGGAAAAGCCGCTCGGTTCAGGTTATGTTGCCTGGCTCTCACACCTGCTGTTTTATTTACACTCTTTCCTCTGTCTCCGAAGCTGGGGCAGGGAAATAACAAAAGCCAGACTAACTCCGGTGGCATAAAATACTGTTCGAGAGGTTTAAGAAGTCGGTAGTTTCTAAACATTATGCAGTAATTTAGCCCTGTCAGACTGAATAAATGCATTCTTATTATTTCATATTACATTTATCACAAGACTGTTATTTGTCATGGCCATACAATTTATTTAGCAATTGTGGAAAATACTTAGATATAAAAAGAATATCCTGTAAAAATATTGGAGAAGAGAGACAATTTTCCTGCTCTGTGTCGCATTTTCCTCATTCTGAATCTTCCCCATTGGGCTGTATTCTAAATAAGCTGATATAGTTACTTTGACAAAGTCATCACCCAATGGGAGGCGCTAGAGCGCTATAATGACAGGCGGGGCTAAACGGCAGATTAAAAGACTCTTTTTTTCCGTCATCTGCGCTTCACCAAATTGTTGTAAATAGTTGAATTGGCTCAAAATATGGTTTTAATTCACGTAATAATCCTATTTTTTTTTATTTATTTTTTTTTAAATATGGCTTCATAGGCACTTTAATTAGAGCCGCACACAATTGTTTTTTTTTTTTTTGGGGGGGGGTGTAGTTTAATTCTGAAGACTGACTTAACTAAAAAAATCCACTTATACAATTTATGTATTGGTTTACACACGGAAATTAAACATACAGCTATGTTGGTGGTTTCAATGACATTTTTTATAATACATGATTTTTTTTTTCTTAAAACCATTACATCTTTAATAGGCATTTGTGCAGGGCCTACCTACTCTCAGGCATGAAAATCTCTCACCTTTCGCCGAAATTCGCCGTTTTGAAGTCAAAAAGGGCGACCTACGTGAATTGCGTAGATCCGAGGAGAAATTCTTTTTTTTTTTGGGGGGGGGGGGGGGGGGGGTCGGGAGGTTTTATTTAATTATTATTATTATTATCATCATGTGATTAACTTAGTACGTAAACTAATCGTTTCTTTAAAAAAGTGACACGGACAGTCAGCAAATCCTTCTAGATGCTTCGCTGACGAGAACCAATCATCGGCCCAAGCTGCGTGCCATTATTCCAAACGCGCGCACTCCTTACGTGAAACAAGAAGTGCTCGGCGAGCCTTTGGTTGCATTGCAAAGCTGCGAAAACAAAAAGCAGGCCTTATCCACACCGGGGCAGACCAGAGCGCAGCATACACACTTGCCTGTATTTGCCAGCAGATTGAATTTGGTGAGTAATGGTTTCAATCGTTTTCACATTTTGCGATATAAAAAAGTTACTGCCATTCGTTGCAGCTTGCGTTGAACACTGCCAGAGCTAGCCAAATCTCCCATGGGAAAAAAAAAGCTCCCGTTAAATTGGCGTCGAGCTTGTGTATTTAGCGGTAATATAAACGAAGAAACACACCGTTGAGTCAAATTAAGCGGCATGCTCTCGGATTGAGGGGTCGCATCGCATCGCTCCCGTCGTCCGCCTTAGACGCGTTATTTTCGGCTGGGACTTGAGCTGACGGCCGGTGTCGGCACAACACCGACCCGATGAGTGGTGGGAATGACTCTTGCTTCTTAAAGCTTTTCAGAAATACAGGGATCCCTCGTTTTTCGCGGTTAATGGGGACCAGAACCCGCCGCAATAAGTGAAAACCGCGAAGTAGCGCCCCCCCCCCCCCCCCCCCATTTTTTTGTGTGTGTTCAATGTATTTATTCAGATTTTACATTGGAAAAAAGATACATATATATAAGACGTTTTTTCACTTTTTTCACCAAAGTATCATTTATAAATGGTTTTCAAGCACTTCAAAATCTAAGAATTATATACTGAGTCTACTCAAACCCTCTCAGGCTTTGTTAAAAGGTGATTGACACATGTGCAAAGTTTTTCTTTTTATATATATTTTTTTGTTTGAAGCAACTTATTTGATTGAATAATAAAAACACAAATGTCCTAGCCAAAATGTGGCCCAAACGCAAAACATTACTTCAATGGAAAAATTTGTTTCAATCAAGAAAAATAGTTTTCAAATGCTTTTTTTGTCTCAAATTTATTTTGCAATCAAAAACATTTTTTTTTTAATTGAAGTGACTTTTTTGGGATTAAAAGTATAACTGTATTTTGATTGAAGCAACTTTGTTTTTGATAGAAGTAACTTTGTTTTTTGATTGAATAATAAAAACACAAATCTACCTCCATCGTTATTGAGAGAGAAAGAAATTAAGAAAGCTTTAAAACTAAAAGCCACCGGGGAGTCTTTTTTTTTTTTTTTTTTTTTTTTTTATATTTAGATTTCATTACATAGACATGCCTCGTAGGGAAAGGAGATTGAGGGATTAAAAAAAGGAGTTGGATGAGGCTGCTAAAGGCAGTGGATGCCTCATCAGCTGGGTGAATAGCAGACCTGGTAAGAACAGGTTTGCAAGGATAGTCGGGTATTAAATACAATTATAAACACAATTACAATGTTATTTTTCTATAAGATTTTATGTCATTGCTTTATTAATCATTAGGTACTAGAGTTGTTAAGTATGGATAATAATGAAATAATAGTTTTGAGAAAACTGTGCTGTTGGTGGCTCAGTGACCATCTGATGTGGTTTGTTCTTAGATGAACAAGTTGAGGAAGGAAGTTTTGATGCAGAGGTTGAAGGAAGAAAAGAGGCAGACTGACTGAGTCACAGCCAGAAAGTGTGGATGACAGTTTTGATTTCTATTCACTGTTGCCCCCTCCCAATTAAAGTATGTCACAGTCGCAGCCAATTATTATCTAAAGCTGGTTAAAATTGGAGTTATGTTGTTTTAAGTTGTATTAAATACTTGTTCATGTGCCCCTTTTGATCTACGAGCACCCGCCCCTCCACCGGTCTCTGCACGGCCCTGCTGAAACACAGTGTGGGTCGACAGAGCTCAATATTTTGTTGGGGTGTACAGTGTACTGGAACATATTTCCTCCACACCCTTCTCACCTTTTTAACCCCTGACCCATTTTCATGCCTGTACTCTTCAAAACACTGTGATACCACCTACTGCCATAAGAGTTGTAGTGTGTTTAAATCGTCCCTCTCATTCCAACACTACTTGGAACAGTCACACCCATATACTGTATATGTGTGTGTGTGTATGTATGTATATATATATATATATATATATATATTAGGGCTGTCAAACGATTAAAAGTTTTAATCAAATTAATCACAGCTTAAAAATTAATTAATCATAATTAATTGCAATTCAAACCATCTCTAAAATATACCATATTTTTCCGTAAATTATTGTTGGAATGGAAAGATGAGACACAAGACGGATATATATATTCAACATACTGTACATAAGTTCTGTATTTGTTTATTATACATTATATTATATATATATGTATATTAACATTATTAACATTCTTTCTGTTAAAGGGATCCACAGACAGAAAGACTTGTAGTTCTTCAAAGATAAATGTTAGTACAAGTTATAGTAATTTTATATTAAAACCCCTCTTAATGTTTTCGTTTTGATAAAATTTGTAAAATTTTCAATAAAAAATAAACTAGTAGCTCGCCATTGTTGACGTTGCTGACGTCACACGAGCTCCCTGCCGTTCTTCCACAGTGTTTTAAACTTCGTAAGGTAGTGATTGAAATACACCACAAGGTGTCAATGGCGAGTTTTATATTACTTAGAAATCAAGCCAACGAGCGTGTTTTGTCCCTCGACTGACGCCGTAGTTCTGTTTACTGGTCCATACATTGTACACGGTTATTTAAGTGCTGGCTTCACAACGTACGAGACCTCTGATAGTTTGTATACATTGTGACTAAATATTGCCCTCCAGTGTATTTGTTGAGCTAAACTAAATGTTTGAATAGAGTTTGACCAAAGTGTGAGGAAGTTTTATGTGTATTTTGCCTAGCTATTTTGATTGGGAATGAACATTATTATTATTATTTTTTTTTTGAGATAGAAATATTATTTTTGTTTTGCTTTCACTAAATGATACTTATGTTTGTTGTGAAGGAGTTGCCGAAGCTTATGTCAATAAATGGCGGGTCCAATGAACTCCTGTGTCCACTCGCCTTTTTCTGCCTCTTAGCTCTCAATGTGCAAAGCAAAAAACAGTGTCATTGTAATCTGTTTGAGGCAATGCATGAGAGGGTCATTCCGTGCATATGTTAAATGCATCAAATATTTTAACATGATTAATTTAAAAAATTAATTACCGCCCGTTAGCGATAAAATTTGACAGGTCTGTCTGTCTGTCTGTCATCTCCATCCATACTAGTGTGTGTGTACTGTATGTATATAAGCCTGTCGCAATATGCAAAATTCCATTTGGCGCACGATAAATAAAAATGAAGGCAGTAATTTTTCCGCTGCGATTTATCGCTTCGCGTGCACGTGTGTGCACGCGTGTGGCAGACGTGCTGTTAAAAGTTCGGATTCCTTGTTACCAACTGCGCAAAATGCATCTTCGTTCTAGGTCTGGCAAAAACTAGCGCCGGAGCCAATCGTTCCCATTATATCCTATTGTTCAGCCTATACCGGCCGCGTCAGTGCTCCGGAGTGACTGCGGACCATCTACGGTGCGCCGGTGTTGTTGACGAGTGGGCGCTCCCGTCAGGAGTGTCATTTCACGCGGGGCGGCTATTTTTCGGCACAACGCCGGATATTTACAACGAATTCTGCCAAAACATTGTTACCGACTTGGCTGCTACGAACAACCTCGCCTTGACAACGAACAGCTGAATGAAATTAAGAGCGCTGTGCTTCAAACTCGTCCTGTTTATGAAAGCCGATTGTCATATGCTGGTGTTGTGTAGTAATGAGCAGACATGCCTTCAGCGGCGCTTGCTAACTTTTTTAATGCCCGCGCACACTAGATATCATGAAATAGCAAACTAGATGTGCTACGTTCCATGCCATTGGCTACGTGAGCCCAGAGTGATTATGGGACACGTAGTCCATATACTACATCGATTAATTCTAAACTGTCATGACCGAATGGAAGTTAAGAAGGCCAAATCAATCCATACCAGTGACTATAGATAATGTTGCAAATATTGTTAATTCAGTACGTGACACAGATGGATTCGGACCACAAATAGGATGTCTTGCTCATGTAGTAAACCTAGCTGCAAGAGAGCTGTAGCAATCAACAGTGTGCCCTGCCTCACTTTACAAACAGTAAAGATTGTTCTCAGCACTTTTATACGAAATTTTTTCAGATCAATAAGAAGTAAGCACATAAATATTATGCACGAAAATGCATGTTTATATGATAGCAATTTAATTTTTGCTCGTTAGCAAAAAAAAAACAAAATAAAACGAAACAAAAAAAAAAATTTTTTTTTTTTTTTTTACAGAGCATTCAATGTATTGAATCGGATCGAAAATCGTGTCCCCCGTATCAAAAATCGTACCGAACCGTGACTTAACTGTATCGTTGCATCCCTAAGGAACACCATTGCAGGAGCTATGACGGGAAAAGTTTTCATTTGCCTAAATGCTTAAGTTATGAAGTGCAATTGTTTTTTGTTTTTTTTGACACATTTATTCTGTGTTTCTGTGCAGTATCAATATTGTTATCTTTTACTTAAAGGGGATGTTTCGGCAAAGGGGGTGTGAGACATCAATAGAACCGTTATGCGCCAAGATAACAAATATTGATAAAGTTAACAAAAAAATCAATCACATTAATGAGCAATTATCGAAAATAGATCGAAAATGACGAACACTACCGAAAGTGTTCCGGAAACAGCCGAATGGGGCGGCGACGTCACGACAAGTGATTGAAAGTCGAGGCGGAGCTAGGTGCCATTGTTTTTTAACGACGAGAGAGTAGCGTTGGGGTTTGTTTGACCAAAACATCACAACAATGGTTCAAAACTGCTGTGCTATGTGGTGTACAAATAGTTGTTTATCGGAATATAGTATCCATGAGTTCCTGAACGCGAAAAAAAAAGCTGGACTACACAGAAAATGGGTAAAGTTCGTCCGTGCAAAGAGGGCTAATTTTCTAGACACAGCCTCCGGCACGCTTTTCTGTGGTGCGCATTTTCCAACTGAAAGCTTCTCGAACTATGGACAAGAGAAATCGGGTTTTGCTAAAAGATTGCTGCTCAAAGGAGATGCGGTGCCGACCATAGATGCACAGCCACCTAAATGTCCCGAGATATCAAGAGAGAGACGATGACTGCTAAAGGAGGCTAAAGCTACGCAAAGGAGGGAGCAGCCAAGCTTGAAATGGCCAGAGTGAGTACTCTTTTATAATAAAAAAAAATGTCACGCCTTTGGATACAGGACTCGACACATGTATAAATGATCGTTCGTAAAATATATAGAACAAATCCTCTGATCCCGTTCATATTTGTGTCTGTTGGCAGAGCGAAAAGCTATGATAGCGCAATAAATTATAATTATTCTATGCATTCCTTTATTTTGCAGTCACGGTGTATCAGCTTCACAAAAAGAAATGCTAAACAAATCATTGGTGTTTCCCACACGATCTGCTGCCGATGTTTCATCAGTGTCATTGCTCCCCTCAATGACCGTTTCATTACGCTGCATTGGCGTTCGTTTGGGCTCAAATTGGTCACCTATAACACCGATTAAAGCTTTGCAACTCTCCTCGTCACCATTAGATGAACATTCGTTACGTCCTTCTACGTCGGATTCGTCGCTGAAACTAGAAACGAAATTGTCTGCCATCATCGCCGCCATTCAGTATTAAAGCACTGAGCCTTTTTCTTGTTGAAGAAACAGCCCTCACTGCCAACTCTGAATTCTCTTTTATTGACAACGAGCGGTGTTTCTTCATGAGGGAACCTGGAATATGTGCAGGACGAACACAATGCATCAGCATAAACAGCTCAAAACACCCCTAATTCTCCCCACACTAGAAGGAATTATATTGATGCAGACAGGCGCTGCCCCCCTAGTGGCCGGTGGCACTCTCTTCACTTGACGTGACGTCACGCACACAATCTGCCAGATCTCGGGCGCCGGTCGTTTTAGCTTGACAATCGAGCCAAATTTCTCTCATTTTCTTGTGTGTAATTACACGAAGTGGCATGATATGAATACAAAAGGCATGCGTTTATGGATAAATGATGGAATATCAAAATTTTCCCAGGGCGCTACATCCCCTTTAAGAGGCATGGTCTATTGTTTTTAGTTGTGATTTCTTAGAAAGTATTTTTGAATTTAAGAGTAAATATTTATCGCGTTTAAATGGGTGTATTTGATCTATTAATATATACTGTATTCTCACTGTGTTATTGTAAATTGGTTTTTAAAAAAATTGGGGGGGTGCAATAATATCGCATATCGCAATAATTTATGAGAATAATTATCGCACACTAAAACTTGTTATCGCGACAGGCCTATATGTGTGTGTGTGTATATATATATATATATATATATATATGTATGTGTATATGTATATATATGTATGTGTATATGTATGTATGTGTATATATATATGTACAGTGCCTTGCAAAAGTATTCGGCCCCCTTGAACCTTGCAACCTTTCGCCACATTTCAGGCTTCAAACATAAAGATATAAAATTTTAATTTTTTGTCAAGAATCAACAACAAGTGGGACACAATCGTGAAGTGGAACAAAATTTATTGGATGATTTAAACTTTTAACAAATAAAAAACTGAAAAGTGGGGCGTGCAATATTATTCGG
Source organism: Corythoichthys intestinalis (assembly GCF_030265065.1). Lineage (NCBI taxonomy): Eukaryota > Metazoa > Chordata > Actinopteri > Syngnathiformes > Syngnathidae > Corythoichthys > Corythoichthys intestinalis. The sequence goes on from NC_080395.1 coordinate 61,442,341, forward strand.
CCCCCTTGCATTAATACTTTGTAGCGCCACCTTTTGCTCCAATTACAGCTGCAAGTCGCTTGTGGTATGTTTCTATCAGTTTTGCACATCGAGAGACTTGACATTCTTGCCCATTCTTCCTTGCAAAACAGCTCGAGCTCAGTGAGGTTGGATGGAGAGTGTTTGTGAACAGCAGTCTTCAGCTCTTTCCAAGGATTCTCGATTGGATTCAGGTCTGGGCTTTGACTTGGCCATTCTAACACCTGGATACGTTTATTTTTGAACCATTCCATTGTAGATTTGGCTTTATGTTTTGGATCATTGTCCTGTTGGAAGATAAATCTCCGTCCCAGTCTCAGGTCTTGTGTAGATACCAACAGGTTTTCTTCCAGAATGTTCCTGTATTTGGCTGCATCCATCTTCCCGTCAATTTTAACCATCTTCCCTGTCCCTGCTGGAGAAAAGCAGGCCCAAACCATGATGCAAGAATGTCAGTCTCTCGATGTGCAAAACTGATAGAAACATACCCCAAGCGACTTGCAGCTGTAATTGGAGCAAAAGGTGGCGCTACAAAGTATTAACGCAAGGGGGCCGAATAATATTGCACGCCCCACTTTTCAGTTTTTTATTTGTTAAGAAAGTTTAAATTATCCAATAAATTTTGTTCCACTTCACGATTGTGTCCCACTTGTTGTTGATTCTTGACAAAAAATTAAAATTTTATATCTTTATGTTTGAAGCCTGAAATGTGGCAAAAGGTTGCAAGGTTCAAGGGGGCCGAATACTTTTGCAAGGCACTGTATGTTTATGTGTGTGTGTGTGTGTATATATATTATGGATGTGTCGATCGCATATTTTTGCGTCGGAGTCACCTGATTTTAAGAATCTGCAGATATATAATGTGTGTATATATACAGTGGTACCTCGACACGCGGATTTAATTTTGTTCCAGGACATGGTTTATATGTCGAACACGTGTGGAATTATGTACTATAGCCACCCTTTGCTCTGATTACTTTTTTTGCACACTGTCGCTATTCTTTTGATGGGCTTCAAGAGGGAGTCACCTAAAATGTTTTTTAACTTCACAGATATGCCTTTTCAGGGTTGAGTTGTGGAATGTATTGCTTTATCAATGGGGTTGGGACCTTCATTTGTGTTGCATTGAATGTAGTGTGTCCAAACCTTTGGCCTGTACTGTATACAGTATACGTGTTGTAGGAGCGAATTAAGCTATTTGTGAGTTTTGTTTAGAGCCATTGTTGAGTATAGTGTTTTGCTTGTTGCATGGCGTAATTTCAAATGATGATTAAATGATGTAGTGTACAGAAACTCTGAATCTCAGGCATTGTACCTAGTATAACTAAGGTCCATAATAGAACACGTGTTGAAATATATCCCTTTACGAAGACAATAAAATTGAAAAGAAATTCTTAATTTTTTAATGTGATCATTTCATGAAAATTTCAAATCTAACTTAATGATCATCTCGATAAATTATAGTAGCCTAGAGTTGCTGTCTTTGGGAGTATTTCATTTCCGATGAGAGTGCACTGTCACTGTGCCCACAGCGGTCCTTTTTAAGAGCCAATGCACTAACGTCTTCTCCCCAGTCATCTCGCAGACAAATCCCCAGTCCTATTTGAGGCAAGGTCTGGCAGGCCAGAGTTTTGAATGGAATATAAATGACATCATTATGTAATATTCAATCTGTTGCTAGTGCAATATCCTATTCCACAGATAGCAAGGCTCCCCCCTGTACTACCCACCCCATATGCTCTGGCCTCACCGGTCGTTGGTTCTTTTTCATGAAGAATATTAAAGACTTATTAAATTAATCTGCGCGCGTTGGCGCATGTTATTGCATAGCAGAGATTTGTGAAGCGAATGGAGCCATTAGGCTGCACTGTAAGCTGATTTATTAAGGGTAGCAGGGATTCACCAAAGAGATAACCTGTTTTATTTTGCATAAGTGAACACTTTTTGTTCAAATCCGCTTAGGTCACTCCTCCCGCCTTTTGCGCAAGTCAAACTGTTTCTTGCCCTTTTCAATACTGCGGTCATATGATGTATTATTATAACTTTGCATCTTTTTGACCACTTTAATCAAAGTGTATTGCTGCCCTGCTGTGTCGGTAAGCCTTGGTGGACAGTGAATTATTCTATTTTTAAAACGAACACCTTTAAAAGAGGTGAATTGAGCAGAGTAGAATTAATATAATTCCATTTTATTTTATTTTTATTTATTTTTTGCTTTGATTTCCTGACTCGAGTAAGTTGAGTGTTTATTTGAAAAGAGATGCAACTGTGGTGAGGCTTGTGTCATACAGTTTTTACAGTACATGGAAGGCGTCATGCAGAAAGGATGATGATGTGAGCTAAAGCTGCTCAATGGGTGTGAGTGTGACATCTAGTGTGTTTTCTAACCTGAACTGAATGAGTGAGCAAGTTCAGCACCAAATGAATGTAGCCCAGGTGCCTAACCTCATTTAACAGAGCGTATGCCAGGAGTTTAATTTAGCGTGAGATTTTTGGGGCCTCCTTTGGGTCAACAGTTTAGCGTTTGCTCCCAGCCCCCCCCCTCACCTCCCTTTCTTTTTTCAAGCTTTGAGACGGTCTGTTCTCAATTATATCTGCAAAATTGCTTTATTGGTTCCATGCTAGATTAAATATTCATTATGCTAAACTAAGGGCTTCTATTCTATATAAATCCCTGTTATGTTTGGCTGGCAGGCTGTCTAAAGCCACGTGAGAAGGACTTGTGGTGCTCTGACCGCCTCGTTTGTTTTTGTTCTGATGTAAATGATGACGTGATCATGTTTTCCTACCTTTGTGTCCTTCTGGCCAGGAACAAACAGGGCTTTTCAGAAAGGTTGAAAACCTAGAATTTAAAGTGGGTATGGGAAAAATAAACAAGTGGATCCGTTGGCTCCGTGGCAGAGGACCAGCACCCATCAATCCAAAATGAAATAGAGTGAAAAGATGTTTGTGTCTTCATGTCCATACAGTATGTTCGGAAGAAGGAGGGTAGACAGTGAGTAGGAAAGATATCACATTTCAAATATGACCACTTTCCCTGAAAATATTTACCTAATATTTGTTTTCTCTTTCTAAGTAGAAGTGACCTTTTAGATTGCATAGGTTGCTCCAAAGACCTCCTGGAAAATGAAATCTGTAGTATTTGAAATTCCTGAGTGGATTGGCCTGGACTGCCCAGAGTAAGCCCGTGTTTATTTGTTTTCAGACTGCAGGGGGATCGAGGTTGTGTTGACACAGAAGGTATTTGCTTTGTCTTCTGTTCAAATTATGAAAGGATTCTTAGTGCAGATGGTCCGGAATAGGACGAACTTCAAGCAGCTGTGTACTCTTCTCTCCTCCCAGACAAAAGGTTTTGTTTCTTTGCCAACTAATATGTTTTATTTGCTACTGTGACTTTATTTCTTATAGATTTTTAGATCCTTAAACCTGTGCTTCATAAGTGCAGCCAACATTCCAGCCTTTGGCCTCAAGCTGTTAGCTAGTTGGACTTTCAAGTCATTCTTGAATGAAACGGACAAATAAAATGAGAACCTGCTGTTTTTGAGAGAAACATCTGAGGAGCAGTCAAACTTTGAAGCATGACCTTCAGTTATCAACATTCATGCTCCTGCCAGGCCCCGAGAAGCTATTTAGAGGTCGCAATGCAGAATATAAACAGTCTTGCTTTGAGTGTTTGCAGGACTGGTAACTAATAATCAGCCAACAAAATGTGTAGTACAGACACAAACAATGCAGCTCATGATGATCAAACACTGGCCACTGTGACAAGCTCAACAGCCATTTTGAGTAATGACAGTCCAAAATGTTTTCCAAGCAATAGGTGCTTGTTACCTTTTAGACAGCTCTTTGCTCTTCGTGTTGAATGTAAATCAAGGGCGTAGGTTTGCATAGGGACGGTAGGGACATAACAGTACCAACTTTTTAGGATGCTCAAAATATCCCCACCAACTTTTAAGCAACCTTATTTACATTATATAATGTGTTCAGCTCTATAGGTTGTTTAGATTGTCTTCCCATATATTGTAAGGATATAATTGATCCTACTATTATGAAGTGAATTATTTTCATGATGCTCAGTCCTTACAGTTAGCGTTTTTCACTTGCTGAATATTCCGGTCCATTTTTTCCAACTAAAACTCACGTTTGATTGATTGATGACTTGCATTTATATAAAATGTATTGATTTAGTTTCTACATTATTATTTTTTTAAAAATATTTTTATTTCTAGCCTAAGCAGACATTTTTCTCCAGATAATCGTACATTAATAATAGTCGAGGTAAAAAGTTTTCATTTTTGTTGCGTTTAGCTGTGTTTGTGGAAAAAAACAGTCGTGTTTTACCGAAAGGAAGGCTCCATTTTTATTTTTTGTTATATGCTGACTAAGAATTTTTTTCAGTTATAATTATTTAATTAGACAGACAAGGTTTAGTGGTCTCATGACAAATGTTTATTTTTTCCATTCCTGGAAACTTAAGAGAAATTAACAAGTGTGGATTTATTGTGTATGTTAATGTAATTTGAGTTACGTTTAAATGTTGCAATTTAAATTAGCTAATAACATCCAGACATTTATTCTGGAAATTTTCAAAATGTTTCCTGAGTAGTTTTTGAAAACAAAGGTTTGAATCGAACGGTGTATCACCTGAACTAACACACGTGAAAGTCAATACAAGTCAAGACAGATTTATTTTGCATTGATCATTTAGCCTATCAATTAATTAAGTTCATATTTGTGAGAAAAGTAGCCCTGACACCCGTTCACCCAGTCTGTTTGGTCTTATTTACAGTGCCTTGCAAAAGTATTCGGCCCCCTTGAACCTTGCAACCTTTCGCCACATTTCAGGCTTCAAACATAAAGATATAAAATTTTAATTTTTTGTCAAGAATCAACAACAAGTGGGACACAATCGTGAAGTGGAACAAAATTTATTGGATGATTTAAACTTTTAACAAATAAAAAACTGAAAAGTGGGGCGTGCAATATTATTCGGCCCCCTTGCGTTAATACTTTGTAGCGCCACCTTTTGCTCCAATTACAGCTGCAAGTCGCTTGGGGTATGTTTCTATCAGTTTTGCACATTGAGAGACTGACATTCATGCCCATTCTTCCTTGCAAAACAGCTCGAGCTCAGTGAGGTTGGATGGAGAGTGTTTGTGAACAGCAGTCTTCAGCTCTTTCCACAGATTCTCGATTGGATTCAGGTCTGGACTTTGACTTGGCCATTTTACCACCTGGATACGTTTATTTTTGAACCATTCCATTGTAGATTTGGCTTTATGTTTTGGATCATTGTCCTGTTGGAAGATAAATCTCCGTCCCAGTCTCAGGTCTTGTGCAGATACCAACAGGTTTTCTTCCAGAATGTTCCTGTATTTGGCTGCATCCATCTTCCCGTCAATTTTAACCATCTTCCCTGTCCCTGCTGAAGAAAAGCAGGCCCAAACCATTATGCTGCCACCACCATGTTTGACAGTGGGGATGGTGTGTTCAGGGTGATGAGCTGTGTTGCTTTTACGCCAAACATATCGTTTTGCATTGTGGCCAAAAAGTTCAATTTTGGTTTCATCTGATCAGAGCACCTTCTTCCACATGTTTGGTGTGTCTCCCAGGTGGCTTGTGGCAAACTTTAAACGAGACTTTTTATGGATATCTTTGAGAAATGGCTTTCTTCTTGCCACTCTTCCATAAAGGCCAGATTTGTGCAGTGTACGACTGATTGTTGTCCTATGGACAGACTCTCCCACCTCAGCTGTAGATCTCTGCAGTTCATCCAGAGTGATCATGGGCCTCTTGGCTGCATCTCTGATCAGTTTTCTCCTTGTTTGAGAAGAAAGTTTGGAAGGACGGCCGGGTCTTGGTAGATTTGCAGTGGTCTGATGCTCCTTCCATTTCAATATGATGGCTTGCATAGTGCTCCTTGAGATGTTTAAAGCTTGGTCAATCTTTTTGTATCCAAATCCGGCTTTAAACTTCTCCACAACAGTATCTCGGACCTGCCTGGTGTGTTCCATGGTTTTCATAATGCTCTCTGCACTTTAAACAGAACCCTGAGACTATCACAGAGCAGGTGCATTTATACGGAGACTTGATTACACACAAGTGGATTCTATTTATCATCATCGGTCATTTAGGACAACATTGGATCATTCAGAGATCCTCACTGAACTTCTGGAGTGAGTTTGCTGCACTGAAAGTAAAGGGGCCGAATAATATTGCACGCCTCACTTTTCAGTTTTTTATTTGTTAAAAAAGTTTAAATTATCCAATAAATGTTGTTCCACTTCACGATTGTGTCCCACTTGTTGTTGATTCTTGACAAAAAAATTAAATTTCATATCTTTATGTTTGAAGCCTGAAATGTGGCGAAAGGTTGCAAGATTCAAGGGGGCCGAATACTTTTGCAAAGCACTGTATGTCCCGGCCCTAGCAAAGAAAAAGTGTTCATGCAGGTTATGCTGTTATATCGTCCCTACCAATGTTGAGACCAAACCTATGCCCTTGATGTAAATAGTCCTATAATTGATTTAAATAGTCCTATATTTAAAAAATAAAAAACATTTAGCATTCTCTGGGATCACAATTTCAAGTTTGTTTAATGTGTGCTTGAGAGTGTGAATAATTACCTAATTTACAGTATCTGATTGAATTGTAAAAACTGAAGTGCAAACATTTGTTGCAGCTCTTTTTCAGGAGGTCGTGTGACTGGCCGCTTTCTACAGGACTGTAGTTTAAGGATATACATGACACACAAGTATCACTTAATCCTCTAATGCATGAATTGTCATTTTGTGTCCCTCATTTGACATTCAATTGTATCACTGTATTAGTGAGGCTCTGATGTATCTTGCAATGAACAATAAAAAATATATTTTAATAAAATTAGTACATTGGATGAGCCACTTGGGGGGAAATCCATTTAAACAG